>NC_040905.2:44827393-45437116 GCF_004126475.2 Phyllostomus discolor
CTGGCTGTGGGTCCAAATGCTGCTGTCTCCTTCCCATGTGACCTTGCCTTCCCGGATGCAGTGGGCTGGGCATCTGAGCCACGTGGGCCAAGCACAGCACCCCTGCTGCCTGGCCACAGCTCTTGGTCCAGGATGAGCACATGACCCAAACGTGGCGAATCAGAATCCTTCCTTGGGATTCTTCCAACTGGAGTTTGGAGGGAGATGGCTTCCTTCTTGGGTGGCAGTGCTGGAAGGGTTGGAGTGGGAGCAGTTAGCCGAAAAATCCTGCGGTCGTGCAAACAGAAGCCGTTGTGAGGTAGGGCCCTGCCAGACTCCGGGCCCTTGTTCCAGGCTCTGGGGCTCTCTTGTTGCCCAGGTGCCTTCCTCTCAGGATTCTGACGTTCATTTCCTTCGGTTCTGTGGGCTGGCCTCACATATCTCCAGCAAGTCTTTCCCCTCCCATTTTAATTTTGTTTTAGCAGATAAATATTTCTTCTGGCTAGAAATCTCCAACTCATTCTTGAAGATTTAACTTGAGGGTCCATGGTCTGGAAGCCTTCCTTGAATTCCCTCAGAGTGCCTTATTTTATCCCTTGTGCTGGCTTGTGTATGATTTTGTACTCGCCCTCTCATTACTGAATTGCAGCTGTTACTTAATTTCTCTCACCCCAAGACACTGCATTCCTCGGAGGCGGAGACTGGCTGACCCGCCTTCACACCTCCCCTGCCTGGATGGCACAAAGCAGGCGGCGCATAGTGAAAGTGCACTGTGATTTACTAATATTACACTCAGATTCTTCTGAGTTTGTCTTTCTTTCTCTGTTTTGTCTATAACAGATCTGATTTTTGTTATGAAGTCCTACCGCCTAGGCAATAGAAAGGAAAAAGGGTATATTTTAGTCTAAGAGAAAATTTGGTCCTATGCAATAATGAAAATAGTCATTTTCTGTAACTGCCCAGTCTCTATAAGTAAACTGTCCAGTCACTCAGATTTTGTTTTCCTCCTTCCCTTCCTTGCCAAGCTGGTATTGAATGTGATTTCCTGGTGAGGGTGGTGGGGAGGGAGGAGGTCAGCCCTGCTTTGAATGCTCTCTGGGTCCTGCTGGTCTCTGCTGCAGAGCTGCTGGCTGGGCTCTTCCCTCAGCCATGATTACTTTATTCCTGGGGTTCTGACGCCTGTGACCAGGGTCCTGTGGTCGTAGCCTCTCCTTGGTGTTGGTCAGGACCTGGTGATTTTTCTTCACTGACTTAGCCTCATCCTGGCTCTTACACTACAGAAATCTTGGACTCTCTACCCCAGCCACTGGCTCAGGAGCTCCCCTAAAAACACCTTCTGCAGGGCCCCTTCCTTCACACTATGGTGGGCCCCCTGGCAGGCCATGAGTGCTTGGTTCAGCCACTTCCTGCTCCTCTCGGAGGCCTATGGGATCTGAGGAATCCATTCTCACACCGAAATACCTAGGCTCTGCTGCCTGAGCTTGCTCTGTGACCGAGCCGGCTCAGCGGTGGTTGTCCTTATGCTGGTGTGAGGTGGCCAAACGGAAGCAAGAAAAGCCCGCCCACCCTCAGAGTAGCCCTTGGCTTATTTCTCACTGCTCCTCCGCATGCACAGACAGTGGAACTGCTTGGCTTACTCCTTTGATCTCATTCTCTCTACCAGTGGACAACTCTGGTTATGAATTGTAATGGACCTCTCATCCAGCTCTCATTCATGCTAACCTACTTAGAGGAACCCAGAGTTGCTCAGGATAATGGAACAAGATTCCGGAACCAAGTAGAGTTTCTAACCCAGGAGAATCCCAGAAGAATTTGGAGGAATGCCTGCAGTGCTTGGCTTTCATTATTTATTCATTCATTTATTCAAATGTTTTTGTTGCGGACACAAAAAATAAGTGGAAGTTATTTGGAAATTGCCAAGAGAGTAGATCTTTGAAGTTCTCATACAAGAAAAAAATTGTAACTATGTATAATGATGTATAATTGCAACTATGAATGTTAGAGTTGCTCTGATCGTTTTGCAATATGTACAAATATTGAAGTTTCATGTTGGATACTTAAAACTAATATGTTCTCTCAGTTTTACTTCAATTAAAAAAACCCAAGTGAGAGAATTTATGTTTCAATGGAGAGTTCTTTATTTTGCCAGTACAATTTCCTGTCTGTAGTAGAACTCAATTCTGTTTAGGATATTAAGGCGGGGGATAAAACTACACAGGTCTCCAGAGACAGGTGCTAGAGAATTGGAGCACTGCATGACTTTCGAAGTGGACAAAATCTTTTTTATATGCCTGAGGTTTCCATAAGGTTATGCAGGATTTGAATTATTCATAGGATTTCTTGTAATGATGACATCTAGTTTGTTTAGAATCCCCTGAAGTGGTCTCGTCAGAGTCCTGCCACTTTATTTGAGGTCTTTCACTTCTGTCCTGGTGTGTGCATGATGTTAGTTTTCTTCCCCTCAATTTGCCCGTTTTTCCTTCCTGCAGATTAATTTGCTTTTGGCCTTGAGCACTGCACCCAGAAGGAAAGGAATTGCTGATTAACCCTAATTACACCCAAGTCTGCGCACCACACATGACTGAACATCTTGATAGCTCGGGGGAAACAAGGACAGGAAAAAACTTATTTATGTGTTTAAGAGTCCTTCTTTTTTAAACATAAACAAATATCCCCTTGAAGGCTACTTTGTGCTACTATAATTAGGAATGAGAATTTGGAAAGATTTAGGAGAAAATGGCTGTTCTCCGAGGACTGTATTTTCTCCTCCCCTCCTTTCTCCCCTTTCCTCAGCTCTTTTTCTTCTCTGGTGCATTACAGGGGGAAAGGCTTGTTCTCTTTGTCAATAACTTTGATAATTAGGTCTTTCAAAATAGCAGAATAGGATGTCCTCTGGGATCTGACTTTCAAGTACCAAGTCGAGAGTAGTTTTGTAGGAGGGGCTTTAAACTGCCGTTCTGATGGAGAGGGCCACACAAAGACCCCCCCCCCCCCACCTGCGGAATCCCTTCACGCCGGGCCCCAGCTGTTACTGTTGTTAACAGGACTCGTCGGGAGGCCCGCAGACCTCCTACCAGGGCCCCCTTTTCCTTTCACAGGCCCCCAGGAGGGCGAGGTGAGGCCTGAGGGTAAATTGGACAGTTGGATTGATGTCCGGGACTCTCTCACTTGGTAGATAAAGATGCCCTGGGTTCTCCCAGGTTCATTGCGGGGTGGACTGAAATATTCCGAGTCACTTTAGCTTATATATGACCCGCAGGAAATTCCTAGCTGAGGATAATTTTGGGATTTGAATGGATCCTCTCTGTAATCGTAACTCTAACTCAGAAGAGTGAAGCCAAGAGATTTTCCAGGCCACGGCTAATATCATGAAAATCCTAAGAGAAACTTACAGAAGAATAGCAAGGAGATAAACAACAGTTTACTGCTGGAAATGTTCCCTCTCACCTGTGAGGGTGGGCTTTTTCTTTCTCCTGCAGCACACTCAGACCACTGGTAAAGGACTGTTTGTGCACTTCAGAAGGTGGCAGAGTTTCCTTTGAACGTGGTGGGGACCTGGGAGAGAGCGTGTGTAGTGCCAGAGGATGATGTCCCTGTCGGCGCTGTGTCTGCCTTCCGGTTCTGTCACTGAACAACGTCGGTGGGTTCATCACTCCACCTGGGCCTCCGCTCCTCGTCTGCAGAATGAACGTGGTGAGGCACCATATGGTTACGGAGTGTAGGGCTGGCAAATGGATAAAAACAATGCTATGTATTCCTGGGCAAAACATTTTCAGCTATTACATTTACGTATATATAATCTGATATAGTTGATTTACTGATAATGTGCCATTTTGCATGAGATTCCACAGCTGTTCCTTTACAAAGAGGCAAGTTTTAAATACATGACTTTTTTTACTCTTCTTTTACTCTTATTTTAGATGTAAAAATGGTTATTGTTGGAAATCTAGAAATTACAGAGAGTAGAGTTGAAAATAAAAACCACCTAGAGATGGCAGTTAACATCTTGATTTATCTTTCCAGTCTTTTCTCTTTATTGTTTTGCATGTTGTTGTGTGGTTAAACAAAACTGAGTCACATGCTTACCATTCAATGAATGTTTCCCAGCAAGACTCACACTGCTGTATTCCAGCAGGAAGTCTCCTGCGGTGGGTGACACAGGCCCAGGAAATGGACGAACACACCTGGCACAAGTCACACTGTAACACGTTAATGAAACTTCCTAATGGGAAAATACCAGGCATCGCTCAAATACAATTTTCTTTGGCTTGAAGCAGGATACTGAGTGATGCCAGTGCTTAAATAAAGTACTTTGAGCTACGTAGCGGAGTGCCTACCTGGAGCTGCCTTGTCCTAGTTGTGTGGCCTTGGGAAGTCAGTTAAACAGCACCACAGTTCTGCAGAATAAGTGCTAGAGCTTCAAAGGGTTGATTTGGCAGTCAAATGAGTCTGTGTCTGTAAATCAGACAGCGCATGGTTCACAGTGAGTGCTGGATTCATCTGAACTGTAACAGGCGTATTAACCCAGAATCATTACCCGCCACGGAACAGGTGTTCAACAGATACTTACTGTTGCAGGACCCAATTATCTTGCATCCACTCTCTCTCTTTTAATGTTTTGTTTTGTTTTGTTTTTTCTCCATCATCTTCTTCCCAGTACCTTTACTTTTCAAATCTACCAGATCATCCTATTATTCCTTTAGTAAAAGAGTAACGTAACTGATATTTTAAAGATATCGAAGAGTATATCCTTGGGCTGCTGCTACCAGAAGGCATCCAGATGGTGTCACACAGGAAGCGCTTAGCATCTGTGGTGTTTTGCACGACGGGAGAGTGTGCTTTTAGTTCAGACCCTGACTATGAAGTTACTTGTCCTACCAGGAAGGGCAAGGGAAAACTTTCTTATCATCCGAGTCCGTTGAAGAGGCAGCTCAGAGGAAGATGGCAGCCTCGCCGTTTAGGGAGTTGTCATGGGCTCTTCTGGGGAATAGCCCAGGCTGTGTTTTGAGGAATTTTTAAAGAGTCACAGATGGAAGCTGAGGGCCTTGGTCAGGCCCAGCAGGGAACACAGTACCTGGCAGTCAGTAGATACTCGGCACATGTTGAAAAAGAGAATGAATGGAAGAATGGGTGAGAGAAATAAGAAATCGAAACTCCCATCACAACCTGGGGTAAAGCAAAATAGCTAGGTGGTTCATAGAACACCTCCAGAATCCGAGGGAATTAGCAGACCTGAAAAGGGTAGTCTCTTAGTTGTGCCCGTCACAAGGAGATGTGCCAGGCACATCTTTTCTTCTTGAGGGAGAATTCACTCCTTCAGGGAATATGTCTTGAGTATTTACTGTGTGACGTGGTCCTAGGTATTGGGGATACAGCGAACAAAGCATTCAAAGTTGCTCTTCTCATGGAGCCTACATTCTAATGGAAGGAAACAGATAATAGATAATAGACACAATATGCAAGGTGATGGTATGTGGTATAAGGGAAAGCAAAGCAGGGCTTAGGGGGTTGCTATTTTATATATATAATGGTCGTGGAGAGACTCTTTGATAAGACAAGATTTGAGTAGAGAGCTAAAGTGAAGGTGGGAAGTCCTCTGGAATCCAGGGGAAGAGCAGCCCTGGGAGAAAGTGCAGCACGTGCAAATGGCCCGAGGCACAGAACAGCAAGGCCAGTGTGGCCAGAGTAATCAGCAGCGCCAGAGAGGCTGGGTGAGGAGGGTCAAGGAGGGCAGGTTATGTTTAGTGTGATATCATGATTTATAAGAAGAAATACATATTTGGTCTTTGTTCCCATTTCTGGCACAGAGCTCCCCAAACCCTTGAAATATCTTAAGTGATGAGGGTGGTAATGGTGTCTTTTGTTATGTTAATGAGGTGACTTCTGTACTTAAGGATGGGGGTTTAGTTGTCCGGTGAAACCAACCTTGTGTTTAGAGGGCTGGAATTTTCTTCCCCACCCTCAACCCCCAGAGAAGGGACAGAGGCTGAAGACTGAATTTGGTCACCAATGGGCAAAGATTTAACCAATTATGCCTGTGTAATGCAGCCTCCACTGAAAGTCCAAGAGGAGAGGATTCAGAGAGCTCCTGCTCAGTGAGCACGTGGAGGCACTGGAAACTGGTGTGCTCAGTGTGTGGATGCTGTGCGCCCCTCCACACATGCCCTGCCCTGTGCATCTCTTCCATCTGGCTGTTCCTGAGTTATACCCTTTTGTAATGAACTGGTGCTCTAGTTAGACAAATCTTTCTCTGAGGTCCGTGAGCTGTTAGTAAATTAATGAACCCAAGGAGGGGGCTGTGGGAGCCTCTGATTTATAGTTGGTCAGAAGTACAGATAGCAACCTGGACTTGTGATTGGCAACCTAAAGTCTAAGGAGGGGGTTGTGGGAACCTCCAGTCTGTAGCCACTCACAAGCACAAGTGACAACCTAGATTTGCAGTTAGTATATGAAGTTCAGGGGTAAGGGAGGCAGTTTTGTAGGGCCAGACCCCCTTAATCTGTGGAATGTGATGCTATCAACAGGTAGTGTCACAATTGAGTTGAATTGTAGGACACCTAGCTAGTGTCCAAGAATTGCTTAGTTGTGTGGGACCCCCTTCCTGCCCCCACCAGCACATACAATGCACATACACACACACATAGGAGCTGGGTCACAGAACCATTGGAGTAAAGCACTGTAGGTTGTGGGAAAGTTTGGCTTTTACTCTGAATGAGAAGGAAAGCCATTGGAGAATTTTACAGAGGCGTGTGTGATTCGATTTCCTTCGTAACAGGATTGCTTTGTGTACATTGTGGAGAGTAGGCTATGGAGGGTGGAAGAGTAGAAGCAGGGAGAACAGTTAGGAGGCAGTAATCTTGGAATAGTCTAGGCAGGAGATAGTGGCGGCTTGCCCTGGAGTGGCAGTGGAGATGACAAGGAAAGGTCAGATACTGGATCTATTTGATTGTGAAAAAGATCAGTCAAGGTGACTCCAAGGAAAGATAAGAGTTGCCATTTACTGGGAGAAGCAAGTCGGTGTGGGAGAGAAAATCAAGAGTTCTGTTTTGCATCTGTTGTGCTTGATGTGGCTGCTGGACAGCTCGGTGGCAATATCCAGGAGATTGCTATAATTCAGGAGAGAGGTCTGGGTTGGAGACGAAGAGGCATTATGTAATGGTATGTGGTGCCATGTTGTTAGATAACCCGTGGGATGAGGGGAGACAGAAAGAGAAAAAGAGGTTTGAGGATTGGCCCTAGAGCACTGCTACCTGCCAAATCTAGGAAGTGAAGAAGACTGAGAAGGAAAGGCTGGGAGGAGAGAGAGCGGTATCCCAGAGGCCAAGGGGGGAAAGGAGCAATCAACTGTATCAAAAGCTGCTGTAGGGCACATGAGATGAGACCTGAGCACTGGCCACCAAACTCTGTAGTAGCAAGGTCATTGGTGACTGCGATGGACACTTTTAGTGGAGTGCTGGGAAATGAACTCTCAAACCCACAAATAACATATGATTTCACTATATTTGGAATCTAAAGGACAATAAAAACAAACAAAATAGAAACAGACTCAGATACAGAAAACATATTGACAGCTGTCAGAGGGAAGGGGGGCTAAGGAATTGGGTTAAAATGATGAAGGATTTCAGAAATACAGATTGGTAGTTACAAAAGAGCCTTGGGCTGTAAAGCACAGCATGAGAGATAGAGTCAATAATATTGCAATAACTGTATGGTGCCAGGGGGGTACTGGAAATATCAGGGGGAACACTCCGTAAAGGTTATGATTATCTAACCACTATGCTGTACACCTGAAACTAACACAAAATAATATCGAATGTAAACTACAACTAAAAATTAAAAAATTAAAAAAGTAAATGTTTTACCCCTTTTGTGGTGGATAAGACTAAACCCTGCTGTGTTCATAAACTTCTAGGTTTAAAACAAAACTGAATGAATGAATGAATGAAACCAAGCTTCCCAGCCATTGTTAAGAGCTATCTGGACTGAGAGGCCCTCGCTTGAGTTTCACAGGCAGGAGCCTGACGCCCAGAGTGGGCCAAACCAGGTCAGCAGCAGGTTTGCAGAAGGCTGCCTTAGCTGGGTTTGTTTATGTCTGGGTGTTGGTCTCTTACATAACCACGCAAGTAGGCCGCATTTTCCTTTAGCTACCAGGCTCTTAGCTTCTTGAGGGAGAGTTGGATTTCATTATAAGTCAGGTTTCAGAGGCCCCGGGCTGGTCTGTGCTCTTAACTGTTTCCTGCCGTACTCGGGGCAGTGGTAAATGTCAGAGAACAGGGAGGCATCTGCACCTGCCTTTCTCTCTTCCCTGTTACTCATACCAATTTCCCTTCATTTTGTATGTGAAACATACTTACTCTCCATTGTCTCTCCCGTGTCATCTAACTAGAGCCTCCAGTGCAGCAAGCAAGTGCTAATGGAAAATACTGCTTCGGGAAGTCCTTGTAGAATTCCACCGATCACATTACAAAGTGTGGAGAATAATGGGAGAGGGGTGAGCTGGGGATCCCCTCCGAGTTACTGTTTGTCCTCCAGGCGCTCTGCAGTGAGAGCCTGGCCCCAATCCATTTTGTCATGTTAGAACACGGTCGTTTCTGAAACCCTGCCTTTGTGATTGAGAAATGCAGTCATTGGTGGTTTGACTTCATACTTTGTGTGTCCTGCTGTTAAAATATCTCCTGTTTCTTGATATCCCACCCTGGAGTCACTACACATGACTCTCAATAAGTAGTCTGACTTTGTGTCTCAGTTAGCATGTTCAGGATGGACTTTTCTTAATGTGAGCTAAGCCAGAAATAAAAGAGTTACAACATTTTTAAATCTCTCTGTGTAGCAAAAGGAACATTTTGTGAGTTCCAGTTCCCTTGGGTTGGTTTTAAACATGTAAAGTTATAACCATGGTTAAAAGCATTTTTTTAAAGAATTAAAACTACATAAAGTATTGCAACTATATTACCTCATTTACATACACAGTATCAAACATGTACCCAGTGCTTACTTTGTGTCAGACTTTGTTCTAATCACTTGAAATATAAAGCACTTAATCCTTAAGACAATGCTAAGAGATAGACCTAGTATCATCCCTATTTCACAGACAGGAAATGGAGGTACAGGAAGGTTAGCTAAGGTGCCCAAGGTCACGCAGCTTGTGGATGATGGAGTGGCACCTTGAACCTGGCAGCCCAGGGCCCATGCTCTTATCTACCACAATGCTCTTCACTAATTTAAAATCTGCAGCTATTTTAGATGGGAGTTAACTGTTTACAAAATAGCATTAATTTATTTTTATTTTTATTGAATTTATTGGGGTGACATTGATTAATAGAACTGTATAAGTTTCAGTTGTACAATTTTGTAATACATCATCTATATATTTTATTGTGTGTTCCCTACCCCAAGTTTAAAAGCAGCATTAATTTAAGACAGAGACCTAATTCTTACTATAAATTATTTCTACAGGCTCATTGAAAAAAAGAACCTGAAGGTCTTTTTTTATGGCAATAATTTTTCACTTAATTACTTCTAAAGTGGTTACATATGGAAGCAATAAAGTCATGAAAATCTTGAAAAGATCAGATTTCTTAAGAAATGAAACCATTGTAAGTGTTTCTTTGTAATGGGCTGAAACAGCACAGCCATTAGCCACTTTAATGTAGGTAGCTGATATTTACTTGAAAGTACTTTTAAAGACTTTTTCACAATAAATGTTATTCTGCTGGCCCAGAGCCCCTAATTTGCAGTGGTTATTGTTGCAGTTAATAAAAACGTGGGGGTCTTATAAGTCTGTCATTTTCTGACTGTCAGTGTCTGTTCACTTCCAGGCCCTGTTATCTGTCAGTGTCCTCTGACAAGTAGAAGCTACGGCTGCCCTAGAGAGTGACAGTGAAGGGGACTTGTAGGCCAATTTTATAGACAGTTGTGATGAGTAACCCAGCGCATGCACATGGCAGGTTGTGGGCAGCCAGTCTAGAGAGGAGACGGATTTCCCCTTCGTACTGCTGTAGAGTCATGTGCCCCTCCACCTCCACAAGACTGACTGTCTCAGTGGAATCGTCACCTAATAGACAGGACGATGACATTTCTAGGCATGTTTTCCAAAGTGTAAGGTAAATTCTTCCAGGACCATCAATCTTGGAGATGGTATCCCAACCTAACATTAAATGACATCAAATTACATAGTAAAGGAGATACTTCTCTTTCACTTTTCTCTTGACCTTCCTGCTAATTCAAGGAGGAAGTCAGTTTGCTACCACTGCATCTTCAACATCTCTTGAATCCTTCATAGTTGCCCCCTATGACAAAGAGCAGGTATTGTAGATGCTGAGCTTTCATAGGCAACTGTATTTAGTCAGAAGGTAGTTTCATTGTTTTGTTTTTACTATTTTAATATGTATAATTCCCATTTATATGTTACAGGGAATACTGGCTTTCTGTTTATAGTGAGGATAGGTATTTCTCTGAAAAAATGGATTTATTAAAGAGAAAAAGGTGGGTCAATCTAAAGATGAGTAGTAGAGGGTATACTAATGCAGGTGAGATGCAGACATGGAAGTTGTGAATTTGCTAGGGGATTGGCAAAGTCTTGGTCTAATATCTGCTGTGGTTAATTTTGTGGAGATCCACAATTTCTTCTTTGAAGCTCTTGGGACCAGATTTATTTTGGAATCAGGAATGCTCAGATTTTTTGGTGTAGTGGTTATAACGTGGATGATATGACTTCCGTAGGAAGCGCTGGGGCAATGCCATCATGAAGCACGGTAGCAGCTCTGCAGTGGGGTGTGTGAGCACGCACACCGGAGAGGGGCAGACAGAGACTGCATGGCCTCATGTGCGTTCAGGTTAGATTTTGTCGCCACATATGTTTTAGAACCAAACTTAAGAAAGATTTGATTTTTAGAGCTTTCTGAATTTTAGGATTGCAGATAAGAGATTACGGACCTGTTTTTGTAAATAAATTCATCATTTTTTAAAAAAGAAACACCAACCAAATTAATCATGTGGAAAACAAATTAGATCCCAACTTGGTCAAAATAACTCCACCACGTTTGAGCTTATTTTTACCACCTGGCTATGATCTCCTGTGGATTCTGACCTGCTGCATAGGGCCAGGTAGATATATTTGTGAAAGAAAAGTTGAATCCAAATGACTTTCACCTGCACACGTGAGACCAGAAGTAGTTCCTGGTCCTGCTCACCCTTGAGCAGAGTTTTGAACACAGGGCTTGCTCTCTGGGAAGTTCAGAACGTGGGTGTTGGGTCACGGGGCAGTGCATTATTCACGGGCACCAGTTCATTTGGGGCACTGTTTCATTCGGCTCTGTGTCTTAAAAATGAAATCTACAGATTATTTGCAATTGTTTTGTTAAATATCCTGCTGGTTCCTTAGTGGAGTGATCAGTGCAGTGTAATTTGGCAGGGATGGCAGCGGTGGAAGGGGCCCCACCAGACCCCCACATGCAGCAGCAGACGCACCAGCTCATGGGCTTTGCAGTCCATGAGCTTGCGGCACGAGAGCAGTTGAGCTGGATTAATTACGCTTCAGAGGGCCTTGCTGAGTTATTTATGGTTGTTGTTCAAACATTCCGTAACATGACAAACGGGCAAGTATTTTCTAACTTCAGAACACATTGTAAGGGTTTTGTCAGGTTCTCGATTTATAACCTTGGGAACACGCTATTATTTTGTGTAATTAGGAGGAAAATGTACACCTAATTGATCATAAAGTGTTTGTGGGGTCTGTATGTTATATTGCTAGCTATTTAAATAAATCGCTAAAAGAAGACATGATAGCTATAAGAAGATAATGTTTTACATTTACATCGTATATTTCCTCAAGGGGTTTAATAAAAATCTCGGTTGGATGTTCTGTGGGGAAGAGAGAGATTCAGATGCAGAATCTGAGGCCAGGGCCATTTGGCTCACACAGTCTTTGTCAGTTCTCTGATGTCATGTGAAACTTCCATAAAAAGAATGTTGTATTCCTAGTATATCGGCCTGAGAGTTACGAATTTAAAAACAATTTTTTGATTCACTCCCATGGGTTTACCTGGTTTTTATCTAGGAAAGAGGTGTAAGACAGGTGGTGTGATGAGTGATTTCTGAGGGAACAGAGGCAATGCTCTTTGTCTCAGTCACTCACTCAAGAAAACTTAATGGAATGTCAGTGAGGATGATGTTTGCTATGGCTATATTGTAACTTTGAATCCATCCTATTAAAGTCATTCACAGATATTGATAATTTATTATGATAGGGCCCTATGGTTAGTATTAATAACTTTGTACTATACATTAAACATGATTAAAATAACTACCAATAGTTATAAAATATAATAATAGTGACTGTGTTTATCATGCACTTACTAAGTGCTGTATTTTGCTGTGTATGGTGTGCATCTTTTGCCCAAATTTTTGAGGGAAAAAAATAAGGTTGTGCGTTATACATGGGTATAATGATTGTGTACCATGGGTATAATAATGGGTATAATAATCGCATGTATAATACGCACAAAAATGTGGGTGTGCATTATACACGGGAGTGCATTATGCATGACAAAATGTGGTAATTAGGCATGTGTTAAGTGCTTTACATGTCTGAACTAATTTAATCCTCATAATTACACAGTGAGGGAGCATATTAATAATCTACATTTACAGACGAGGAAACCCTGTAAAGGTATCTGGAAATTAAGCAGTTTAGCCAAAGACACAGGAAATGAGGTATTCTGGCTTCACTATGTTTTATTGTCTTCAACTTTATGTTCCCTCCTTACAAATACAGTAACACCTCAACTCTCTGGGACTTAACTTGGAGCAAGCTCATCCATTTGGAACGAAGCTGAGAACATGGAAGCAAGCAAAAACATTTCTATAATTGAAACAGAAGCAGAACCCTCTCTGTTTGGGAGTATGCATATTTGCTGGGCAGTACAGAACCAGAACTGCTAGGCTGTGCACTGTCTTGGGTCCTTTAGGAAAAGTCTGGAGCCTGAACTCATCAGTGACACCTGAGGAATCCTATGTGATCACCTGTGCTTCCGAGTGATTCATAAAGTGAATTTTGGTTTAATCTATTGGGAATTAAAAGCAAAAGTCTCATTGATTTTATAAAAATCTGTCATGACTGGGAAAATAGTGCTTGAAATGGGCATGCACATATCTAGAATGATATACTCTCTATGATGATTTTAGATAACTGAGAAGGTTTAGATGTAGAAAATAAAATACTTGTATGTAGTTCTGAACAAGTGAAGATAGAAAAATGCCATCTTAAAAAAGGCAACCTTGATTTTTTTCTTATAGTTTAATGAAGAAGATAAAAGTTAACTGTAAAATAAATTCCTTCCACTTTATTTCTCCTGTTTTTTTTTTCCTCTAGATTGCTCCTTTGATGTCCTCAAAAAATCCAAGCAGCCCCCCACACTCCGTGCTGCAGGCCGGCTCTCTGACATGCTGAACGGCGGCGATGAAGTCTACGCTAAATGCATGATAATAGACCAGGTAAGGCGTCGCTGACATTACAAGGCGGATCTGCCCTCTTTCCAAAGCCTGAGCACGTGGGAAGCATATTCAGCATTGTTGTGTTCCTCTCTAAGTTTTAACCCAAGTGCAACACCAGGGTCGATGCAGTGGAATCTCATCATGTGAGCATTTAACCGAGGTCCTTCCTTCAGAGCACAGCACACCCTACCTACCAAAGCACACCACGAGGGGGGTCTTTGGACATTGCCAGATGACAGGCATGTGAGAGCTCTTCAGTGGGGCCAAAATAGGAAATGATATTTGGGAGTCTAGTTTCTTTCCTACAGCTTTCCTTGTTTTTTTTAAAATATATTTTATTGATTATGCTATTACAGTTGTCCCATTTCCCCCTTCACTCCCCTCCACCCTGTACCCCCTCTCCCACCCACGTTCCCCCCCCTTTAGTCCATGTCCATGTGTCATACTTATGAGTTCTTTAGCTTCTACATTTCCTGTACTATTCTTACCCTCCCCTATCTATTTTCAACCTACATTCTATGCTACTTATTCTCTGTACCTTTTCCCCCTCTCTCCTCCTCCCACCCCTACTGCTAGCCCCCCATGTGCCCTCCATTTCTGTGGTTCTGTTCCTATTCTAGTTGTTTGCTTAGTTTCTTTTGGTTTTGCTTTAGGTGTGGTTGTTAATAATTGTGAGTTTGCTGTCCTTTTACTATACATGTCTTTTCTTTATCTTCTTTTCTTAGATAAGTCCCTTTAGCATTTCATAAAGTAAGGGCTTGGTGATGATGAACTCCTTTAATTTGACCTTATCTGAAAAGCACTTTATCTTCTCTTCCATTCTAAATGAGAGCTTTGCTGGATAGAGCAATCTGGGATGTAGGTCCTTGTCTTTCATGACTTGGAATATTTCTTTCCAGCCCCTTCTTGCCTGTAAGGTCTCTTTTGAGAAATCAGCTGACAGTCTGATGGGAACTCCTTTGTAGGTTACTGTCCCCTTATCTCTTGCTGCTTCTAGGATTCTCTCCTTCGTTTTTACCTTGGCTAATGTAATTATGATGTGCCTTGGTGTGTTTCTTCTTGGGTCCAACTTCTTTGGGGCTCTCTGTGCTCCTTGGATTTCTTGGAAGACTATTCCCTTTGCCAGTTTGGGGAAGTTCTCCTTTATTATTTGTTCAAATAACTTTTCCACTTGTTGGTCCTCCCCTTCTGGTACCCCTATAATTCGGATGTTGGAACGTTTAAAGGTGTCCTCGATGGTCTTAAGCTTTTCTTCAATTTTTTGAATTCTTATTTCATCATGCTTTCCTGCTTGGTTGATTCTATCTTCCTTCTGGTCCACTCTGTTGTTTTGAGACTCAGATTCCTTCCTTTCACTATTGGCTCTCCTCCGTATGTCTTCCTGCATCCCTTTTATGGTAATCTGCATTTTTTCATGTAATTTGTATCCAAAATCAACCAGTTCCGTGAGCTTCCTGATCACCAGTGTTTTGAACTGTGCGTCTGATAGATTGGCTATTTCTTGGTCACTCAAAAGGATGAGTCCTGGGGGACTGATCTGTTCTGCTGGAAACATATCTTATGTCTTTCCCTATCTCTCCTATTATTTTATTTATTTATTTATTTTTTCTCCGGTCTGGTTGCTCTTGTTACGGTGGGGGGCGGAGCCTTAGGTGTTCACCGGGGCTGGGAGCCCCAGTCGCTAGATTGTGATGTTGTATGTGGGGGCAGGGGTGGGAGCGGGGACAGGAGGGATCAATGGCGACCGTTCCGTTCTCCTGGAGCCAGACACTTCCCTGGGCTTCTGGGCCGTGAGCTCTGCCCTGGTCCACAATCGCTGCCCCACTGATTCCCCCAGCCGCTGCTTGCGTACTCAGGGATCACGGCTGCACCGCTGCGCTCCGGCGCCCCGGATTGCTGTCGCGCCGATTTTGTGCCAAATTTCCCCCGACCTCCGCGCCTGCGACCTGCCCCAGCCCCGCGCCCACTCGGCTCGTGGTCCCCTACCAGTCTGGATGTACAGGTCTACTTCAACTTCTTGGCTGTCCGACTTCCATTTAGATAAATCCTCTGACAGTTCTGATATTATGATTGCAAATCATTGTTGTAAATTATTGTTGTTCTGTTCTTGGTTGTGCGAGGAGATACAGTGCGTCCACCTATTCCTCCATCTTGCCAGAAGTCCCTCTTTCCTACAGCTTTTCAAAGAGTAATGTGTGTAGCGATCTGCTTTAACAATATTTGCATTCAAATCCAGCAAGAGCTGGATGAACAAGAATTGGGTGGCAACCCCAAATGATGCTGTCACATAAATTACTTGTTTAATCTTTACAACACACCTATTAACATGTAATAAGGTTGTAGAGCTTTAATAGTAAAACATAATGGTGTCATGTTACAGGGAAGCTGGAACTCTTTAGAATTCCCCGCCCATTCCCTGATAAAGATTTGTGAGTCAAATCTCATAAAGGCAGGTGGTTTGTGCCTTTGGATTTGTCCTTTATTCTTTTCTCTGGATAGTGACCCTTACATTTTAATACAATATTGTATTGTACAATTGTAATACAATTGTATTGTAATAACTATTTAATGCAATACAAAAATTAAAATATAGCTCTAGATCTGAAGATTTCTGCACAGTCTAATTTATGGGAGATATAAGGGATTCAAGGGTAATTTGGACAACCCACTGTCTGTCTTATCCACTGACTTTAAAACCCAGTCTCCATATAAATGCACCATATATACGCTCATTTAGCAATAAGGTATTTTACCCTTTTTTTACTGTCATTAGTACGCATGTATTATATCCTATTACTTATAGATATTTGTTGATATATCTAACTTATATCTAAAAGTTTGTCAACTTTTTTTCTGTCTAGTAGAGCTCAATTTTATCCCTTTAGTTGAATATCTTGTTTTCTTCTTTTTGCATTTTATAAAACACTGTTACCTCAAGTGCGTTGTGTAAACGCATAGGTTGGGATGATATTCAACATGACGGAGGAGTGCGCGTCAGGACGTGGACGTCAGTCCATAAATAGCTGGTGTGCTTTTTGGCATAAAGCAGTGGAATTTGAACCCTGGTGATGAAATCTAGGATGAGGCACAGAGTTTAGGGCAAAGTGGGAGATCTGGGGACGTTCTTTGAAGATACAGGCTAATTGTTCTGATTTCTAATGGCTTTATTCTGTTGCCATGTTTTTTTAAGCATTTAAGTGAAATACTTCTTGAGTTCATCTTCTTGTTCCTTCTTCTTTCTTCTCCTCTGAGCCTCAGTGGGTACTGTGACATTTTCACTGAACTCAAGTAGCTAACATTCTGCACGATTGGAATTTTGTAAGGGGGGAAACCATGTCTTTATGTGTTCTAAGATACATTCAAAATGTAAAACTTTACAAACTAAAGATGAAGTTAGGATGTCATTTGTTTGGGAATGTGAGAGAAGCATTGCTTTAATAATGTGAAGCGTACATTTAAAGGGAACTCGCACAGGTGACAGAGAAACTGCAGTGGAGCTGCAGATAGCCAGCCAGATGTGTGCAGTGGAAACAGAACTGAAACTGACCACCAGGACACAAACCACAGAGTTCACTGTATCAGTGTGGCACCGTTATCCTGTGGTTTCTCTGGCTGTTCCCATGTCCACTGGGATAGGAAGAACAAGGAGTCCAAATTCTGCATATTTAAAATAATTTCTAGCAATATCTGGACAGAATCTTACCTAATTTCCTTCCTTTCCCTCCACATGGCACAGAAACCTAAAAAAGATTGCTAGATTGTTTGCAAAGCTGTCTCTCATGAATTCTCAAGGTTATCTACCTACCTGATGGGGAAATTCACATGATAAAACTACTGTGAAAATGTCCCTATCACATAGTCTACTTAAGGAAAACAATGCTATTTGGACATCATTTCAGGCCCACATAATCAATAGAAAGAATCCCTGTATATACTCTTTATGAAAACTCCCCAAATACTAACATTTTACTTTATTATCCTTTGAGTATGTGTTTATATGCATACAAATGCTTAAAATAGAAATAATGTATAATATATTATGTGTATATGTATATAGTATATACTATTTGAGGGCAAGCTGAAAATATGGTACACCTATACTCTTCAGTCTTTCATGGTGTATTTTCCTGAAAAAGGGACATTTTCTTTTTTTTACATAAGCATGTATAGTAATCAGAATCAGCAAACCATCGTTGATGCAGTACTGTTAGCAGTGTACAGGCCTTATTCAATTTTAGCCAATCGCCTCAGAGTTCTCTGTAACAAGAGTAAATTCAGTTTCTACAGTTCTAATTCAGTTTCCTGTGCTGTGTTTAGTTGTCACACCTTTCTTATCTCCTTTAATCTGGGGCAGTTCTTCAGACATCTTTTATGGCATTGATAACTTCACTAGGGATGTAAGTAACAATCTTTAAGTATCTGTAGGAGATGGTTTGAGTCATTACGTACCCTGTCACTCATCTGACTTGCACCCACTAGCTCAGCATTCCTCAGCATTTTTGCCTTTGTAAGTTATCACTGTGACAGTAGATTTAGGTGCCTAAATTTTCGTCTTGCTTCGTTTCCCCTTCACCACTGTACACCTAAATGGTGTCATTCTCGTTCTCCCCCACCCCCCGCCCGCCCCCGTCGTCTTCTCTCCTGGAAGCAATGCCTTTTGATGCCTGCCACCTCAGGTCACCTGTATTTTTGAGCCCCTTCTTTAGGCGAGTGCTATGATCAATGGGAACTCTCTCACGTGCACTGTCTCTTCCCAGAATGACTCGTAGGTCAGTCTGAGGCCTGCTACTCCCCGCCACCGTGCTCTCTGCCATGCAGGCCTGTGCAGACTTCCCTTTCTCTCCGCAAAGGTTGTGGCAGGAGTATGACAGGTTGTTTGCTGCAATTTGGTGTGTGTTTCATTACTTCCAGGTAATTTAAAGTTTAGGGCATTTTCTGTCCACTAGTTATGCTACGCCCATTCATCTTATGCAGCTTTATTCTTGTTTTTGTTTGGAGTGTTTCTTGGGAGACTCAGATTTATGAGACCACCACTACCTTGTTTACCCAAATTCCTATACACTTCTTTAAAAATGAAGCTGCCTGCTCTTTAGTCCTTTTCTCAAGTATTTAAAGCATTTCCTCTCATTTTGAGTCAGTGGTTCATAAAATGTTAAAACGCTCAGTTGGTCGTTTTCCTTTTGTGAATTTTGGGATAGCAGCCAGCTGAACAAAAACATATCATGAAAGAATTCTCTGCTTACATAAAACAAAACAAAAGCGAGAACAAACAAAACAAAAAAAAGATAAAGTAGAAAGGTTTTTAAATTGGGCAAGTTTTATTCTTAGCTAAGCCAATCTGTCCTGCTTTTGCTTAGCAAATATTTTCCTTTCGACGACCAGGTTGGTGATCTGGATATTAACTGTATAAACGTAGAGCGAATCGCTGCAGACACCTGCTCCGACTCCATGGGTTCTGCCCTGGGCCCTCAGAGCGGCACACACACCCCTGCTACCACAGCCAGCGCGAGTGAGTGCCCATCCAGTGAGAGCCAGGAAGTGACCTCTGGCACTGACACCCTGCAGCCCTCCACACCAGCATCGGGCTCGCACACCTCCAACTTAACTCTTTCTTTTGGTCTCTGTGGAGTTGAAAAGGAACAAAGTCATCTGAAGAAAAGAAGGTAAGATGCTATATTTTAGAGGAAAAATGTAGAAAATCATACCTTGTAGCCTTGAAATGTAGAAAATTCAGACCTTGTAGCAGAAATTGGGAAATTCTGTTCTATTTTCTATTGTCCCTATCATTTTTATCTCTACGTAAAAAACATTCCTTCTTTTTAGGCTTCTGTATTCCTTGTTTTGAAAGTAAGACAATTAAGAAAACTGGCAAAAAAAGTAATAGAGGAAAACCACAATTAGATGCTTTGGCAACACTGTATTTTAATGAGTATGCAAACCAGAAACTCCTATTACTGTTGATAGGAGTGAAAATGGTATAATAACTTTGGAAAATAATTTGGATATGAATTTTATAACCCAGCAGTTTTACTTCTGTGTTTTAGGAGACATATACATGAGTAGTTACAGAGCAGGAAATAACCCCGATGGGGAATGAATAAATAACAGTATACTTACACAAAGAAGTGATGTGCAGTAGTGAAAATGAATGACTACATCTACATACAGAACGTGTATCACAGAAACATGGAGTTGAACAAAAAAGTAAGAAACAAAGTACTTTAGTTAATGATTTCATTTTTATAAAATGCAGAACAAAACAAAAGTCAAACATTTTATTATTACAGGGCAGATACATATGACTTTAAGCTATTAAACAAATAAAGCAAAATAACGAAGAGGGTAAAAACATCCCCAAATTAAAGATCGTTACTGCATCTAGTGGGGAAAGTAGGGAGTGGGAATGGAAAGGGATAAAAAGTTCTCGGTGCAGTGGCCAGCACTTACATTTCAAGCTGGGTGGGATCATAGGTGTTCGTTTTATTTTCATGTTCTGTAACCTAGTTTCCTGGCACATATTGTCTTGTGTACACCAAGGTGCTATTCAAACAGTGGTGTTGGTGCGATGTGCTGTGTGTATTTATGTGCGAATGCACATGCATGTGTGCGTATGTTTGTAGTTTTGTGTTTGTTTCGTATCCACCCATCTTGTCTATTTTCTTTAGGAAAAAGGCCAATTTCTGCCAATTTCATCTTATTCTGCTGCCCATTTACCTTAGGTAATAGCTTATCCCCTCCCTCCTCAGTCCAGGCCCAAGACCTCAGATTATATGCTCATTTTCACACATAAAATCTGAATCAAAATGAATGTAGAATACAAAGACGTGTGTGTATAGTTGTCTATCTATGAATGAACATCCACGTAGGTAAGTACGTGTTCAGCAGAGATTTCATTGGTCAGAAAGGAGAGAGAGGGAGAGAGGCAGCCGTCTCTGGGTGCCACTCACTGCACTGCGCTTTATGTGGATGCCCCACCCCTTGAGTTTGGTAACATGTTATAGCGGGTATTGGTACCAACGGCGACTAGTGTCTGATACATAAAACAATGCAAAGTTTTCTTTAGATTTGTATTTTTCAAATTATGGTTTAAAAGATGCTGAGTGGTCATGGCTGTACATTAAATTGATGGGACATTTTGAGCTCTCCACCAGGCAAGAGTCTATACAGTTCTGCAGAAACAGATTTAACTGTGTGTTACTAGTGCATCCTGGTAGGATCTTCATGATCTGTCCAGTTTATGACCCAGGTCTCAAGAGGTGAATGGATTCTTCACTCTGGGAATAGAGGGAGAAAAGGGCACCAATGGTCTCTCTGTTCTGCTTATGCAAATATCCTCAGGCATTCTGAATTATACTTTCTGATGATGGCCTTGTTCTGGGACATTTAAATATCTCACAGCTGTAGCTAGAATTTTGACATATTAAAATATAAGAAAAACTATCCAGTTTGCATAAAGACAATTAGATGTAAAATCTAATTACCTGTAAAAATGTCACAGCTGATAGGGGGTGGGATTGGGGGGGCAGGCAAAGGAAGATGCCCTAAAAGAAAAATCTTCCAGCCAGGCCTGCAGGCCAACTTTATCTTCTGCACGATCTGTCTTTTCTGAAATATGTAGGAAGGAGGGGAAAGGACTCCTGATCCCCAGAAAGCCTCATTTTGACCCTGGGGTGACTGTGGGACCCTCCCCTCAGTGGGCGTCATGGTTGGAGTAACACAAATTGATAATGGACTTGAAGTGAAATGCACCCAATTTTTAAGTAAGCAAACCCTAGGCTGAGGGGCTGGGAACTTCTAATATGGGAAGGATTTGGGAGTACACAATGAAAACTAAGGTGAACACAAGGACAAGGCTGACTGGGACCTAAGTCCTAAATTTTCTAAGGTTTAAAGCAATATTTTGGTGAAAGTAAAATTGTATGTACAATATGTAACCATTATGCTATTTAAACTTAATACCTATTTTAAGAAGTTACAAAGGGGAAAATAAGCAATGCAGCATTTATTTTAATAAATTATACAGCAGAAACTTAGTGGATAGGAGACGTGTTTGTTCTGTTCTAAAATAATCTTTAAACTCATTTTTTGTTTTTCTGCAGTAAAAAATGCTTGTCACACCATGAACCACTCCTTCCCTCCCCTCCCCATGCACATAAAATTTAAACATATTATGAAATAACATGTGAAATGTATTCTAATATCTTTTCACTCTATACAATTTTAAAATTCTGGTTACAGCCTACTGAGTCTATTTGATATCCCACTAATGGGATTTTGAAAAATGGTATTATCAAATGAGAACCTAGAGGTAATTCATAAAATATTGTCTATAATATTGAATATCTTAGGTTAATAACAAAGAAAAAGTGTAGCCCAATTTGAATGAATAGAAAAAGAAATGTTTTAAAGTATAGTATGCAAAATGAAATAATGCTAATACTTCTGGGATGTATACACAGTGATGGAGAAACACTGTATGTAACCAGGAAGGCTTGTGTTAAAATAGGCTATTCTTGCGGGCAGCCAGCTGTTTGAACTAATTCTCATCAGTACAGAGATCACAGGTTGATCTCTGCGGCATAAGATATCAGCAAACCTTTGACCCCCTACCCCACCCCCAGATCTCTTTCTACTCTCAGATTAACGATGAATTAATAAAACTATATAGCACTGTAAATTACCTGTAGTTATACTACTGTAATGTTCACAGCTCCAACATTGACCGGAAAGGTTTTCTTTAACACGAAGCTTTAGTTTCTCGTGAGAAATAATTTTACGCACTCCAACATATGTGAGTGTTGAACTGAAGAAAAATGTGAAGTCCACCTCCAGTTTGTCCTTCCTGTCTCCATGCCAAGGCAAAGGCTGTCATGTGCTCATTAAGGAGAAAACCCCGCTTCAGAAAGCTCAGGGGTGCCAGTCCTGACCTTCCCGTACTGCCAGGTTTGCTGTGGACAAGTCCACGGATTGCAGACTAATCTAAAAGTTTGGATTGGAGACACATATAAGGACCAAGTGTCATGTCATTTATTAAGCTGACATTCAGTAGCCATCGAATAGCCTGTGGTTTTTCAAGAAAAATAATCCAAGTGCATTATTCAATGTTTTATTTTTTTGGTTCTCTACATTCCATAACCAAGGTGGTTTCGTTATATTATTTTTAAAGTTTTAACTTCAGAACTGTAACAACCAAAGAAAAAGGCATTTAAGAAGGCAGTTTGTTTGCTTTGTTTGTTCATTTGTTGCTTTTCGTTTTATATACAGACAACAGAAGAGTAGTTACGGGAGGGGAAGGGAGTGGGGGGCGGACACAGAGGGTAAAGGGGGGTGAGGATGTATGGTGAAGGAAGGAGACTAGACTCTGGGCCTGAGCATGCATTGGAGTATTCAGGTCATGTATTATAAAGTTCTACACCTGGAATTTACATACTGTTATTAACCAATGTTACCCCAATAAATTTAATTTAAAAACTCACTGTGCAATTAACATACCTGTGAAAGCTGTTGGCCTCCAAAGGTGAGTGGTTTAAAATGTAAATATTAAGGAATGAGCCAGGAATGTGGAAGGTCAAATTCTTTCCTTTAAATTGTATGGTTATCAAGGTTAAATAAGGAAAGAAAAGCATTAGTAGTTAAGCAGAACTACTTACTACCTGCTTCTGAGAGGGGTTTCTCACGGGACGATTTTTTAAAACTTCTGAACATGATAATCTAATAGGACACAGTTGGGACCTCACTTGATTCTTGTCTGACCTGCATCACGACACCAGCCTGGGGCAGACTTCTGCGTGTGTGTCCTCACCTGTGCCGCTGCCCTCCTCCTGAGCTTTCTGGCCCGGGAAGACAGAGAGAACAGCACACCCCATGTGGTCATGTGCAGCTCTCCGCCTCCCCACCAGCTCAGTGGCTCTATTTTGTCTGTGTTTTTTAATACTTGAAGGGTAACTGGTTAGAGCTTACAGTAATTACATTTACAAGACAGAAATTGGGTGATACTAACTCGAACCAGCTTCTGTATCTTAGAGTACCTGACATGGCCTTTGCTAGGTAGAAATGTGCACTTGGGGAAACACAGTTTTGTTGAAAAAGAGGGTATTTGGGGGAAGCAAAACCAATAAAAATGACAAATAGAAATTTCATTAGAAATTAATTGAGCACCCACTATACCTCACGCCAATGAGGGATGGAATTCGGGGGTAGAAACCAGAGACTCTGTTTGCTGCCTCGGTTGTTCACTTGTTTGCCCGCTTTGTGCTTCAGCTCCAGCCTCGATGCTCTGGACGCCGACAGCGAAGGGGACGGGCCTCCGGAGCAGTCCCACCCGTGCTGCCCGCCAGCGTCTCAGAGTCCCTCAGGAACTGGGGTTCCT
The DNA here is from genome assembly GCF_004126475.2 of Phyllostomus discolor. NCBI lineage: Eukaryota > Metazoa > Chordata > Mammalia > Chiroptera > Phyllostomidae > Phyllostomus > Phyllostomus discolor. The sequence goes on from NC_040905.2 coordinate 44,851,236, forward strand.
AGTGGGGACGAACTAGACTCTTTTGAGACCAACACTGAACCAGATTTTAACATCGCTAGGACTGAGTCAGTTTCTCTAGCAAGTAACCTGCAGTCAAAGGTATTCTCGTTGGTATTCTTGTTGGTATTGATGTGGTTTATTCTAAGTGGGGAAAAAGTGTCGGCTGAGTATATCCATCTCTGAAAGGCAAATGTTTTATTCACATGTATAAACTTTTTTTTCTTTGGGGGACCCATGTGCTGACTGATACAGTCTGTCTTTTTAATCTTTCCCACTCTAATTGGTATATTCCATCTTACAAGGGCTGATTTGTTTTCATTAATTCACCACCAGTACATATAATCTTTCACACACTTGGAAAATTTTACCCTCTTACACAATCATTTCTCCCATCATCCCTTAAGCAAAAAGAGAGAAACTGGTAGTATTCAGTGGGCGTAAGTGATCAAACTTGTTTTGCTCACATAAAATTTTGCTTGGCCTGGGTGACGAGGTGAATAATGTCACCAAGGCAGAGGTGATGTTTGTTTAGCCTTCCTGGCTGCATGAACTAATCGGGAACACCATAAACTTGTCCGTTTTTCCATAGGAGACAGATTATCTCTCATTGGCCCTCTCTCATGGGGGTTTCATTTTGTTGTGTTTATTTTTTGAAAGATTAAACCCTTCCAGTCTTACAGAGAAAGCCCTTTTGTGTTTGGACGTGTGTTTTTCCTTTTTGATTTGTGTTACTGTATCCTTTTTTCTTCTTCAGTTGAGTTCATCGCTATGAAATAGCGTGTGCCGTGTCCAAATGGCTCTTACCATGGACACACGGCTGTTGTGATGGTGCTTGGGTTTTGTGGTATAATCTGCAGTGTCCAAAACCTGTTTCATGTGTGTGCAGCATGCATAATTACATCATTGCTCACCTCGGACATAGTCATGCCTTTAGTAATTTTTGAGCAGAGGAGGCTCCCCAGCCTTGGCGAACAGTCAGAACTCAGCGCCGGGCCTCTCACCACAGACCCGGAACCCATTCCCTCGGCTGGGAAGCCTGTGGAACTGTCACAGTCTTTTGAACCTAAAGACCATGTGATAATCCTGGGTAATATGTTTGTTGATGTAGATCCTTCTTAGTTTTCGCATTTTGGATAGAATTGTGAAACTCTCATCATTACTTGGGATGAAAAGTAATTCAGCCTCTGTGAAGCAATTTCAGCGTTGCCCATTTTTAAGAAGGATCTGCCCTTTAAAATATATCTTGCCTTGCTTCTGTCATTATTCTGTGTAACTTCTTACCTGAGGGTTCTGGATAATTTTCAAAGTCCCATTATTGTACAAAATGATCCCCACAAATGACTTCAGTGCAGAGGATGGCATTCGGTGAGGGCCCTTTGTGGCCAGCTCACTGTGAGGGTCATAGGCCAACGTGGGCTGGCCCTGCTGACATGCAGACCCAGAGGGTCCTCCCTAATAGGTCAGCCAGGGGAGCCACAGCCCAGGCCCCTTTGAAGCAGGGTCAGGCATCCGGTTTCAACTTTTCTCCAGGCTCCTTATACCAACAAACTTCGGGAAACCATGTGTTTTCACTTAGGGGGAACTGAAGGGACCAGCGCTTGTGAAGGACAGTTGCTGATGGCTTAATTTTAGTAGTAAATTTTGCATTGCTTTATTTTAGCCCTAACTTTAAGTGCTAGCTTACAATTGGATGGGTGGAATGAATCCTAAGGCCACCAGGCCTCTGTCTATTGGATGGGAGTTGGGTACCATAAATGGCTTTAATGGTGTTCTGTCGCATATTCATTTAAATTGTCTAGATCATGTAAGAAAACCATGTTTTAATTATCTTGCCATCTTGCATTTTAATATATGTTGCAAACATTATAACAAAAATCGTATGTAATTAGAAAAGCAGGAACAAAGATGGCAGGTCATTTAAAAGGAATGAAGGTCCATAAATCGGTGATATTCAAACATCATCCCAGGAAAGGCTGGATGGAAAGTCCATTGAAAGATGAGCACAGCCCGGGAAGATTTGTGTGGTGACCTGATGTGTACTTCCCTAGAGGCTGCAGCAAACATCATAAACTTAAACAGCTCTTTGGAAGTTTTAAAATCTCATCATTATGAATGACTATTCTTCTACCTTTTAATAATCATTAAGTATAGAGATATATATTAGTATAGAATTTGCTTGAATGCTACAGTGTAAAATAAAAATAACTGACAACTCTGGTGAAAAAAGTCAGACTCATTGTTAAATATACAGAGAAAAACTCATTTGACTTCATTTTTCACTTTTAACCAACTTGGCTGGAATGTCATAATTGTACCTAAAGTATCTGTAGGAACTAGTCCCCAAAGCATTAAAGAGATGATTCAATTTTAAATTGTGAGGGGCAAATAGAAACAATGAGATTGCATCAGAAACTTTCAGGTTGAATCATTTACAAAGATGCTGATTTAGAAACATTCAGGGTGAACATATACTTTTGAGTCTTACATAGTATTTTTTTTAAAAAAACATCATTCTGATCTCCTTTAGGAATCATTGCTTTCTGGAGTTCGCTCACGTTCTTATTCCTGCTCATCGCCCAAATTCTCTTTAGGAAGAACTCGGTTGGTGCGTGATTTCGCAGTGTGCAATTCGAGTGAAGGTGAGTGTTGTTTACCATGTGTCTCTGGCAGTGCTCTGTTCCAGGGCAGAGTTTCAGTTAGTGAGAGTGCACAGAGTACACAACAGCAGCCGGCACGAGTTTTTGATTGTACTTTCACAGCGAGTTTTTCTAAGCTTAGCAAAGTCTTTTTCTCTTAGATATCATGAAAGTTAAAGATTTGATTTTGATGAAATTACAAATTTGTGTACTCACGTCTGTTTCTTTATTCTTTGAATGAAAGGTTTTCCTCAAGGATAGTGTAAACTAGAATTTATTCTAGGCTCATTATTGTGAGGGTTTTAGAGGATTTTATTGAAGTAAAGTATAAAAATTACTTTTTTCCGATATATAAATTGTTGAAATAATCTAACTTCTCAGAGGCAAACCACTGCAAACTAGATTTCCTTTCTTTATTGAAAAAAAAGAAAGTTGAAATAAGAGAACTATTTGAAGCATGAATAAATGTATCTCAATATTTTTTGTGGCAATGCAAACATTCAGAAGTGTAAATGTTATGCAATAAAATTTTAACTTAAATATAGTATACCTACAGAAAGGGGTGCAAATTATAAGCATATAGTTTGATGAATTTTTTAAAGTGAATTCAGATCAAGAACTGGAACAATTTTGAGTGACTCTGAGCTCCCCGGTAACCCCTCTCAGCCTCTGTCCTCATTTTCAACTTTGAAATGTAACTATTTCACACTGTCTTCACATGCAATATTATATAATCATTGCATTTCAAGGCATAGTTGGAAGTATTCGTGCTACTCTGTAATATATAGCATTATAATAAAATTTTTGTCAATGTATTAGATAATGACTTTTTTGTCTCTTATCCTTAAGAGTCTTAAAAGACTCAGAAAATTTGAGATGTATTCTTAAGTATTCTCAGTTTTAGTGTGGGCCATTTAAGGTAGGCTTTCACTCTTTTTTCTCTCCTTTTTAAAATTCTTGCTTTATTACATGGTTACTTTGCATTTTTATGCTATGTGGAACAACCTTGAAAGCATAATCTTTGTGCTTGGAGCTCCCATCCTAAACAGTGACTTGTGTATGGGAGATACTCAATAAATATTTGTTGAAAAATATTGTTGTCCAGATACATCAAATACAAAACAAGAGCTATTTGGTGTGTCCCCCCACTCACTCTCCCCCTGTGCCCTGTCTGGGAAGTCTTTTGGAAGAGGAGAAAACAAGACTACATATATGTCAATTTTAATTTTTGGAATGGGAAGAAAGAGAAATGGACTAGAGAAAGGATACAGTTACCTTTTAGGGGCCAGGAAAAGAAGATGGATTAAATGTTTCCTGTGATTTTTTTTTTTATACCATGAGTATTCCTCCGATCTCCAGCTCTACCCAATCTCAGTTGAGGTTGGGAGTCCTTTTAATGGCAGCTTGACACCTTTTCACTCACAGTCTTAAGAAATGGATTAACTTTATACCCTAACTATTTGGAAAATACTTTTAAATCTTCTGTGAAATGTGCAAAATGGTGACCTTGCCCTTATGTTTGTTATATCTCTGAATTTCAAGTCAGTTCTGAAATTTGAAATTGTTGAGCAGATGTCTAACAGGAAATTGGTTGTTTACAAGGGAAAACAGCCCTCACTTACAAATTCTTCAATGAATAAGGCAGGGTATCTTTGCCTAACATACAATCCTTAACTCTTTGCATTTGAGTTAGAAAATACAAAAAATTAACATCCTTTGGTTTTTCTGTAAGAGCTTCTCTTTAGACAGTATATTTTAAATTATTTTTAAAATTTTTTATTTATTGATGAGAGAGAGGAGAGAGAAAGAGAGAGAGGGATCAATTTGTTGTTCCACTGATTTATGCATTCATTTTTAATTCTTATGTGTACCCTGACTGGGGATTGAACCTGCAACCTTTTTTGCATTGGGACAATGCTCTAACCAACTGAGCTACCTGGCCAGGGCTAGACAGTAGATTTTAAAACAGTACTATTTGAATGAAGTTTGATATTCTCCGAAAGGTAAGAATTACAAACAGGTAATTTGGATTGAGGTTAACACTAAATGTACAGATCCCAACAGATATTCCTGTATAGTTGCAAATATTTGGATTGAAGCCATTTATCATAGTCAAAACTATTGGACTATGGGGAATAAATTAACTTTTTAGATCATTTTTTATTGTTGTTAGAATACAGTTGTCTCCACTTTCCCACCACCACGTTCCCCCTCCCCACCCACCCCCACCCTCCACTCTCAGTCCTGGAAAGAAGAAATGATTTCACCTGTGTGTGATCAAAGCACAGGTGTGAGAGCTTGACTAGTTCAAAGGTATCTTCTAATGTTTCATTGTTTAGTTTGCATAGATTAGTCAGAGGTGAATTGATATTTGTGCTGCTAGAAATCCTCTCTCAAGAGTTTTGAATAGTCCTAAACATTTTCTCTATTTGAGTAGACTCCAAGTCTCCTTTGGCCCCAATGGAAAACTCCTGTATATGAACTGTAATACAGATACACTACGATATGATAGTTTGTCTTTCTGTCCTTTTTATTCTTTCTTGTGATCTTACTTGTCACTTCCAAGGGGTTAATTATTGTCACATCTTACTCTTTTTTTTTTTTTTGAGCCAACAGTACAATAGTGGCAACTTTATTTTTTAGTGCTTATATGTATAAAACAAAATCCAACCCTATATATAATTTCTTTGGTACATCATAGGCTTCGGGAGAAAGAGACATTGTCAATATTGAGGTGGTAATTGTAACCTCACCAAGATGGACAAACTGTTCTATATTTAAGAACCTGAGGAGTTAAGTTAATGTATTTTTGAAAATTATTGCTCACTAATGGATGGAATCCTATCAGACTTTGTTCAGTTGCCTTATTAGCTCAATTACTTTGGACAAGAGGCTTTATTCTCTTGGTATTTCCTGAACCTCAGCCTATTCACAATAAGGATGCTGATTTCTGCCCGAGACTTAATCTGTGGAATATTTAATAGCAATAAAACAAAGCCTTCAAATTGTTCAAGTTAGATTTTCTATAACCTACAAGATAGTATCAGTCTCAACACTGATGGTTACACATTTCAGGGGATATGTATTTATTACTTTTCCTCCTATATGTCTGGCCCAACCTTTGCAACCTAGTTCTGCTGCATCACGCTTCTGCATTGTAATGGTAAAGGATCTGTCCCTGCTCTGTACACAGTGTGCTCCCCAGTGGCCGTTCCCTCCTTCTATCTCTCCCACTGTCTAAATCAGTGTCTCTGCTCCATCCCATAGTAAGTACCCCAGTTCCTTCCTGAAACAAGGTGGGCCCTGAGCAGTTTGCTTGCACCTGCTCCTTCTGCCCCACCCCCATCCCCCGTAAGTCCAATGGGATAGGTGGTTCTCCCTGTCCCCGTGAGCCATGAAGCGCATCTCTGAGCTGGCTGCTGCTAGGCTTTATATAGGCGTTGCAGCTCTACTAAATCAGATTCTGCCTTAGGGTGGACTTTAGAACTTCGCTTAAAAAGCCGCTAAGATATTTATTGATTCTGTATGTGGAGTAATTAGTGTTATGAGTAAGGTATGAGGCTCTGGTGAGAAATATCCAAAAAGATAGAACGAATTTTCCGCACTTCTGGAAATACTCGCTATCCCTTGCTGATGCTAACTTAGTTCATAAAATCACTAAATGTTGCTGTGTTTTTGGGCTCTTCTCCATTCTCTCCAAACTAGGGAGAGTAATAAAGATTTCCAGAGCAATGCCCTACTTATATAAAGTGACTTATTTTTTTTCATAACTGGTGGTAGTGAAGAATAATGGTTGAGCACATGCCTTTCAGACTAATACACAACTGCTAGTTTGTCTGCCTTAGTTCTCATTTTATTGTTCTGTGTCTTGTAGAGCAGCAAAGAGCTTACAGCCTACCGGAGTCACCAGGAGAAAAAAGGTATTTTAACTGTTCCTAATTCCCCGAGGGACTGCTTGATCCATCTGTGGAAATGTGTGCACCTCATTTGGGATGTTTAACAGTGTGTGAGTTTTCTGTGTGATGAGCCTGCTGAATCTCTTCCTTCCCATGTGATCTGTATCAACACAGGTTGGCCATCTGCTCCTCTCGGTCCCCAGAGTGCAGGCCCCCGGACTGGGGGCAGAGTATTCTGTTTTGGGTTATTGTCAGAGCCAAATACTTCCAACATACTGCTCATGAAGGGAGCAGTGTGAGGACCACCTGCTTTAGAAAGGCATCAGGGTCCGCCTAGGTCTGTCCACAATGACAAGAAGCTTTCCTGTGACAGCCGGCCACTGACTGGTCAGTTACCCAAAATGCCCAAACATTCTGTGACCTGCCTGTGTGGAGCATTGTTTAGGAGAGTTAAGTTTGAAACAAAGAGTAAATGATGTGGGATGTACTTGGGCATTATCAGCTTTCTGACTGATAGGCGGATTTGAAAGTTTTATGCCTAGGCACCCCTTTTCCCTGGAACGTAAGACTGTCCCTGGAGCAATGTTTGGGAAGCTGACGGGGGAGCAAGCGAGACTGTTGAGTTAGTTCTCTGGGTCTTCAGCACTCACTGCTCTTCAGCTGCACTGCAAAATAGCCTCGGGGTTATGTCAGAAATGGCAGAGATGCCTGGCTTTAAGATACCCCATGTGAAAAACAGAAAAATGGTTTTAATTTTGGTAATGTCAACGCTAAAACTCTAAAACCTTTTAATATATAGATCAAGGTGGGCTATTATGCTTTAAATCTTGAAATAAAAGTGTTAATAAGGTAATATATGGTGACAGAAGATGGCTTGACTTCGGGTGGTGGGCACACAGTGCAATGGGCAGACCGTGCGTCACAGACATCTACACTGAAACCTGTATAGGCTCATTAACCACTGTCATCCCGATACATTTAACTAAAAATCAATAAATAGCTCATATGAATATTGGCTTTGTAAAATCATGTTGGTCATATTTTCCATGTCTGTGGTTTTGTTTTCCAAATTCCAGAAGATTTTGTAAAAAAAAGTTAACTGTTTTATTTCATAAGCATATTTTTAACTTTGAAGTACTTGTTTCCTGTCCTCTGCTTATTCCTTCTGATAACATTGGACTCATTAAATATCTTCTATTTCTTGAAAAAAAGAAAAGTGTTAACAAGAAGAAGCCTGCTTTTGTTCACTCTTATATTTTGAGACTGGAATAGAAACTCTGAAAGGCGAAAACCAGAGTAAGACTAAGACTTTCCTTTAAGAGTAGGATGTTGCTGAGGACAGTGTAACGATGACAATGTGACGAGGACAGTGTGCCGATGGCCAGGAGAGCAGGAGCAGCGGGAGCTGACCATTGTTGGGTGATTTATGAGGTCTGCGATGTTTTGAGCTGCTTACATTTATTACTTCATTTAAGCAGTTTAATGACTAATTCTGGGATTTGTTCGTTGTCCCCGTCATCACTTTGATTAGCATCTTCTCTTCACCATCTTCCTCACAATTGGGGAAGTCATGGGCTGTTGTCACGATTTTCTTTAAATAAAAAAAATATTTATTTTCCATTAGGAGAGGGATTGAAGGCTAAAAAAACCAGTCATAATTGATTAAATATTAACCTATAAAATGCTTTAACTTAGATGAGATGTATAGGGAGTGCCCTTTTCTCTCTTATTTCACATTTTCTGTCATTCTGGGCTTTGTTTTTTTTCTTCCCTATTCTTTAGTCTCCCTTGGTCTCCATCAGCCACACCCCCGGTGTATCTAGGAGAGGAGATCTTTCCCCTCACCTCTTCTATTCCTGACATCTTGTTGGACCTGGCAGGAAGAGCCCTGGCCCTGCCTATGCTTGGCTTTGGTCATGTGCACGTTTACTCGAGGGTCCACCTGCACTGGAATTAGAATTTTTATTTACATTAATCACTTAGTTTCTGGAAAGGTAACTAAGCAGCCAGGTAAAAGGGGTGCTCACTCTGGACCTTGCAGGCTCATTTCTGCAGAGCAGACATCTTCCAACTTCTTCAACATCGTATGGCATGACCTACACACTGTATTGCCACCATCTGTGTTAAATTTACTACATCTGTTATCATCTATTAAAAATATTTTGAGCATCTGAGTCTTCAAAGAAGTTTCATCATGTCAGTTTTCGATTTGGATAGCGAGAACTTTTTTTTTAACATTTAGATGCCCAGTCTTTTCTTAAAAAAAATAGGTTATAGATATAATAAATTAAGGATTGGGATATTGAGGATTCATATTCTTATGATATTTTAAATATCATTTTGCCTACTAAAAAAGCAGTACCAAGAGAGTCTCTGAAGAACGGGGCTTGTAAAACTTTACTCTGGGTGATTCCATTGGTCAGCAAATCGGTTAGAGCTTGGGCATTCTTGTTCTGGGATGTTGAAAAGCATTTAAATGATTTTTTTCCAAATTCTTATAAACTGAAAAGCATTTTAAATTCTGTTACGTAATTGGTTGGGGATTTTTCCCTTCTCCGTTCCCCACTATAGTACCTACTTGTCGTATAGGTTAGTACCACACAGTGAAGTTACATTTGCAACATGGAATCAACCAGCCTACCTTTGCCCAAAGGCTACACTATGTTACCCATTTTCACAGTATGACACTGGACCATGTCCACGATACTCACATTTCTATAAGATTGGATGGTTATTCTGATTTAATATCTAGAGTTTCAGTGTTTTTTTTTTGTTTATATTACCATGTCTTAGGTCCTATCAGCCATTGAACTTAAAAGTTAGTGCTATAATTTTATGTAATTTTTAAAAAGATTTTATTTATTTTTAGAGAAGGGAAGAGAGGAGAAAGAGAGGGACAGAAACATCAATGTGTGGTTGCCTCTCGCACACCCCCTACTGGGGACCTGGCCCACCATCCAGGCGTGTGCCCTGACTGCGAATTGAACCAGCGACTTTTGAGTTTGCAGGCTGGCACTCAGCCCACTGAGCCACACCTGCAAGGGCTAATTTTGTGTACTTTTGTAGAAGTATATAGAATACATAGTAAATTCTGGTGTAGGTGTACATTTTAAATCAAAACTGAGACATTGTTCTTGATATTGTCTTCTATAGAAATTTGGAGTAGAGTTGAATAAATAATTTTTTTTATTTGAAAAAGTTTAGTTGTGCTCCTGCTGGGAAGTAGGAGACAGGACTTCTTGACCTGGAATCCGCATGGACCTGACCATCCTTCAATTCTGAGGTTTCCTCTCCTCAGCCTGCTGCTGTTCTCTTAGACATTGAATGGCACCATTTGTTACTCAAATGTGTTTTTTCCCACTACCAAAGTGAGCCTGTTGAATATTATGCCATGAGTTTTGAAACTTGGGATGCTTAGGACATGAGGTATGAAAATTTACAGATTATATTAATCGGTCAGTTATCTAAGGAGGTGGCTGTGGAAATAGAAAGGAAATAAGAGGGTCTGAGTTCCTTTTTGTTACTCTGAGTAGTTGTAGGATACCTTCACTTCTTTTTATTCCAATTAAAAAATATATTTTATTGATTATGCTATTACAGTTGTCCCATTTTTTTCTCTCCCTTTAATCCCCTCTGCCCTCTACCATCCCTCCCACCAGCATTCCCCCACCTTAGTTCATGTCCACGGGTCATACATATTAGTTCTTTGGTTTCTCCATTTCCTATACTATTCTTCACCTCCCCCTGTCTGTTTTGTACCTACTATTTATGCTTCTTATTCTCTGTACCTTTTACCCCTCTCTCCCCTCTCCTCCTCCCCACTGATAACCCTCCATGTGATCTCCATTTCTGGGATTCTGTTCCTGTTCTAGTTGTTTGCTTAGTTTTTTTTTTTTGTTTGTTTTAGGTTCAGATGTTTATAGTTGTGAGTTGTCATTTTACTGTTAATATTTTTGATTGTCTTCTTTTTCTTACATAAGTCCCTTTAACATTTCATATAATAAGGGCTTGGTGATGATGAACTCCTTTAACTTGACCTTATCTGGGAAGCACTTTATCTGCCCTCCCATTCTGAATGCTAACTTTGCTAAATAGAGTCATCTTGGATGTAGGTCCATACCTTTTATGACTTTGAATACTTCTTTTCAGTCCCTTCTTGCCTGCAAGGTTTCTATTGAGAAATCACCTCATAGTCTTATGGGAACTCCTTTGTAGGTAACTCTCTCCTTATCTTTAATCTTGGGTAATTTAAATACAGTGTGCCTTGGTACGTGCTTCCTTGGGTCTGGCTTCTTTGGGACTCTCCGAGCTTCCTGGACTTCCTGGAAGTCTATTTCCTTTGCCAGATTTGGGAAATTCTCCTTCATCATTTGTTTAAATAAGTTTTCAATTTCTTGCTCTTCCTTTTCTCTTTCTGGCACCCCTAATGTGGATCTTAGAACATTTAAAGTTGTTCCAGGGGTTCCTAAACCTCTCCTGATTTTTTTGAATTCTTATTTCTTCATTCTGTTCTGGTTAAATGTTCCTTTCTTCTTTTTGATCCAAATTGTTGAGTTGAGTACAGGTTTCCTTCCCATCACTGTTAGTTCCCTGCACATTTTTTTAATTTCACTTTGCATAGCCTTCACTTCTTTTTCTATTTTGCAACCATACTCAGTCATTTCTGTGAGCATCCTGATTACCAGTGTTTTGAACTCTGCATCTGATAGATTGGCTATCTCTTCATACTTTTGTTCTGTTTTTGGAGCTTTGATCTGTTCTTTCATTTGGGATATATATATATATATATATATATATATATATTGTCTCAGCAGTCCTGTTATATAGTAAGGGGTGGGACCTTAGGTATTTGCTAGGGTGGGGCAACCCACATCACTGGGTTGTGGTGCTGTATGTTGTGGGGGCCAGGGAGGGAACAGTGCCTCTTGCTTGGCTCTCGGCCAGCTTCCAGTCACTTCCCCTGCTACTCACAAGCAAATTGGGTCCTTGTGGTGCTGATTCCCAAGTGGGTGGGTTTATGCACATTCTAGGACCCTGTGGGTCTCTCCAGTGAACTCTCCTGTGAGGCTGGGAGTTCCAGGGGGAAATATAACTTTTCATAGCCAGGAGTTACTTTTTTCCTTAAAGAATTATTATATGGATTAGAGAAAAATAAATGATCAGTGTGTTCATGGATTGGGTACAGTTACTTTTGTCTTGCCTCTTATTTGGGGGGAGTCTCCACAGTCTTCTCTCCCTTACAACCCAGAGAGCTTCGGGTTGCAAATAGCCTGACTGGGTGGGGGAGACTGAGTGGAGAGGCAGACCACCTGCTTCTCAGGCTGTGCTGCAAAGGACACATGTGTCTGCTAAGCATTATCTCTGTGTTCCAAAAATAAATAAAATCCAGTTTTATGTTGTTGGTTATTTGGCTTTTCTTTGCCTGAGGAAAATTCTATTAGTATAATAAACAGGGAGACGAGTGTTTGCAGAATAAAATTGTAAGTTCAAGTTGCCCTTTATTTCTCTAATATTTTATGACGAAACACTTAAAAGTATACAGAAAAGTTGAAAAAATTGTATACTGAGTGCCTGTCTCTACCCCTTAGATTCTGTAATTGTTGAAATTGTGAGATAGTTGCTTCATCTAACTGCCTATCTACAAGATGTGTTTTAATAACTTCTATCTATATCTTAGAATAACCATTAAAACCTGAAAAATGTGTGTAAATATATATGTATAAAAATGTATGTATAAATATACATGCATAAAACATATGTATTACAGTATGTATATATGTGTATACAACTTGAATGTGCTGTATGTTTTTCCCTCTTTAAGTCCTAGAAAACATGATAACAGATTCTGTTTTTGTAGAATTCCAGAAGAAGAATGGGATAAATATATCATTCCTACCAAATCAGATTCTGAAAAGTACAAAGTGAGCCGGACTTTCAGCTTCATCATGAATAGGATGACAAGCCCTCGGAATAAATCTAAGGTAGTTAAGGCTTTGTGTCTATCAGCCACAAAACATCGGTGGCTCAGTTTCTCGGTGATTGGTGTAGTTTCTCCTCCTCCCTTAAAATCACTTACCTCAGACTTTATACATACATATTTGAAAACCTTTATGTTTTTTATGGAATATTGTCTAAGTCAGCAATTTTCAACTTTTTTTCATCTCATGGCATACATAATTACTAAAATTCTGCAGCACACCAAAAACCGTATTTTTTTGCTGATCTGACAAAAATAGGTATAATTTTGATTCATTCACAATGGATGACTATTGTTATGTTGGCTGTTGTCATTTTTTAATTTGATGATCTAAGGGAAAAGGGTTCAGAGCCCTTGACTAAACAGTCAGGTATTGCATGTTTTGAAAATTCTTATGGCACACGGGTTGAAAATTGCTGGGCTGTCATTGGCAGAGACAACTACATCTGAGTAATGTTACGTCTTGGCATTATTGCGCTTTTGGTGTGACTGTTCTACCATGGGTTGGCTCTCAGCATCTCTCTTTTCTTGTTTTTTCCCCATTTCTCTGCTATGGATCTGTCTGAAGACAAAAAGCAAGGATGCCAAAGACAAGGAGAAACTGAGTCGACATCAGTTTGTCCCTGGAACATTCTCTGGGGTTCTACAGTGTTTGGTTTGTGATAAAACGCTCCTGGGGAAAGAGTCGCTTCAGTGTCCCAGTAAGTCCTTGGGCCTCATGGGTGTCGTGTTCGTGCTTTGCCTCCAGAGCCTGTGAGGGCCCTGAGAATAGGGTCATTGCTCAGTGTGTTCATGTGGACTTTTGTTTTGGTGCTGCACACTCGGTTTAACAACTTGCCAAGCACTGCCCTGTGATGGTTCAAGTGAGAACTTTTCATCCACAACCCCCCAGAACCCAGGCTTGTGCACCTCACTGTCAACTTAAAGTCTCCCCGTGGGTGTCTAGAAAGTTCTCAGATGTTACATGTGCAAAATGGAGCTCTGTCCTCCCCCTCCTGTGCCCACCTACAAGCCGACTTTCCTCTTTAATGATGTCCTAGTCATTCCAGCCAGACACTGTGGTCGAAAGTCTTGGCTTCTGTGTGCCTCTTTCTCACATCCCACATCCAATTCTGCCACAATTCTGTTGGCTCTATCTTGAAAATACATAGAAAAGCCAACCAGTTCTCTGTCCTGTTGTCTGTCACTGTTATCATCCTCGCCCAAAGCCAGTATTTCACTAGTTTGTGATTGGTTTCCCTTCCCTGTGCTTTTACCCCTGGGTCTGAGCTCGCTCGCTCAGGCATATGACCCTGTGTTCCAAACCCTCCAGGGGTTTCCTGCCGTCCCTCCCCCCGCCCCCCCCGAGTAAAAGCCAGTGCTCTGCCAATGGTTGTGAGGCCCCCACCACCTGTCCCCTTGTCTTCTCTCCCCCTAGCTCTCTCAGCTCCGGGCCCTGGGGGTTCTTTGCTGTCCTTCAGGCATGTCAGGTATGCTCTTGCCATAGGCCCTCTGCTGGCTGTTCCTTCTGTCTGCAGTGCTCTCCCCTCTGCCCCAGAGCTGTAAGGATCGCCCCTCGCCTCCTTCAGGTCCACTCAGGTAACAGCTGCTCAGTGAGGCCTGTCCTGACCATCCTGTGCTTGCCTCATTGTGTGCCTCTTTCCTGCCCCCCCCCATAGCATTCAACACCGTTAACTTACTGTATGCTTTATGTACTGATTTTATTGTCTGTCCCCTTCACCAGACTATCCATGCTATGAGGCTTGGATTTTCGTCTGTTGATTTTGTTCTCTGCTGTACCTCAGTGGCCAGACCAATGCCTTGTGCATAGCAGGGGCTTAGGAACTATTTGTGGAGTGAAAGAATAATTCAGAGCAAAAGAATTCAGGCCTAGGCAGGTGAAATGCCTTTGATGGTATTTGTTGGTGGCCAGAATTGGGGGGTCAACTGGGGATGTGATGGGGGCACAAAGAGAAAAGAAGAGCAGGGGAAGGTTCCATGTAAACTCCACTTTAAGTTGATAGGAAATGATTCAATTAAAAATCGAACTGTGTTGATAGTGGTACATCTCATGAAAATACAATCCACACATGGCATTAAAGACACATTGCGTTTTCTTCTAACAGTTGACACTGTCTTTAATAACACCAACTCTATGTGTGCTTGAACTTTGCTTTTCTTGGAGACTTGATTTCTTAAAGAGTTGCTGTAAGCATTGTTACAGATAGTTTCTGGCTAAATCCCTGCAACCGCTCCCCCAGTTCCATCCATGACCTTTCTCTCTCCTCATTTCAAGACATACCCCTCCAGTGGAGTGATCTCCACTCACCGCACTAATGCCTGCCTCTGCCGCTTCTTTAACCGTCTGCATTTTGGCCTCTGCCCTTACTACTTAAAAAAATCCCTAACCCTAACCCTCTATCTCTTACTTTCTACTTCAATATTTCCAGTTGCCTAGAGAGGCTGAGCAGTCATGTCATTTGTGCTACTTTGGAGAATATGGAAGAACTGCAGGGATAATCAGCCAGGATGGTCCCAGCCACACCGGCTCAGAGCGCCCCTCTCTGCAGGCAGCACCACACAGAGATTTCGTGATTCCCAGAGCAGTGCGGCCAAAACCGTCCTCCAAATGCACATGCGAGAGGTTGCCCTTCTTGCTGCACTAACGGTACAAGCTCGGACCTTGGGCAGCTGTGGCTCTGCTTGCCTTTGGAGCCCCCATCGATGTTGTCTGGTCACTTGTGCAGTTCCTGTCTCACTGGAACCGCTTGGGTGCAAATTGTACTAAGTATTTTCACTTACAATTTATTCCGAATACACTTACCATGTCAGTCTTGTAACACGCCACTTTCATCAGCCCACATGCACTTCAGCGCTTCTGTCATTTGTGTTTACTGGACTGAGCCAAGCTCTTCAGATGCATTTGGTTCCTTGTCTGCATCCTGCTGACTGGCCCTCTGGTTAGTTCCCCTTTTGGCCTTACAATCAGAGGGCGTGCCAGGCCTGCTGTCCTCCTCCCCTCCGAGTGGGTTTTCCTGCCTCTGTTCCTTTGCTTAGATAACAATCTCCCTTCTTTTCATTTTTCTGCTCTGCTTCAGTCTACATGTCTCCTTTTGGGAGTTCTTCCCCGACCGCTGGGTCCTAACTCCCTGCACATGATGTTAATGACGTATCTTTCCTATTCTGTCTAATACTAGGTTATGCACAACCTTTTTTGCTTGCAACTGCTGAAATAGACTTTAGATTCTTTAAGGACTATCATCATGCAGTTCTTTCATATCCCCTACAGCAGCTGTCATCAAGCTGGGTCCTTAGATGCTCACACGTAGTTAATATGTAATTAATAATATGTAGTTAGATACTCATATGTAGTTAATGTAGTTTAGGGAGTTGAGGGTCACTGAAAAGTAAAATTTTGTAATACAGAATATGTTGGCTTATACTGAGTTGGTCATGGAAGATGGGAATTGATGAAAGTACCTAGGATATGTTTAGTTTTTAAAGTAGTCATTAACTTTTTAAAAATGGAATAGAATTAATTCATAGAAGATACAGGTTTAAGCAGAACCTTAAAACTACCCAAAATTTTACAACGTGGAGAATATTGCTATTAACATTTCAAAGGAGTTCCTTCTAATAAAAAAGTCAACTTGTTATGCTATGTTTTATTTGATGATGCTATCACATATGTTTAATTTTCACTTAATATACATTTAAGTTTCTCTCAGTATAATGTTGCAGTGAGAATTCTTTTGCACAAATAACTGTCCACATCTTTGATTATTGCTTTAGATTAAGATCTAGAATCAGTGTGAATATACATTTGATTTCCTCTTTAAACCATAGTTTTTTTAGAAGAAGTTTTAAGATTTACATTTTTGGGGGTAGAGGAGTGTTTGGAGTTTTTTAAACTTCATATTTAAAAAAATTTAATTATATTTTATTGTTTATGCTATTATATTGTTCCATTTTTTCCCCTTGGCCCCCTCCACCGAGCCCCCTGCCACCTCAGATAACCCCCCCACTGTTGTCCTTGTCCATGGGTCATGCATGTATGCTCTCTGGTGAATCCCTTCACCTTAAACTTGATATCAGCGTTAATTTTTTTTTACATCGAATAAGAGAATATGACATGTCCCATCTCTGCTGTTTTTAATAAATGATCCTTTTTCATGGATGTACTTTTTTTTTCTATTGTGAAAGTTAATATTTCTGATCTTAAAAATGTGTGAAACAAAGCATGATGTGAATATTCAAATTCCTGGTGTCTATATTTTCCTTTGTTAAAGCTTGAGTTGCTAGTTTTTCACTGAAATTGTATTTCTATGAGATTTTCTTTGTTTATAAATAGATGTCACTGCTTATATTTGGATGTTGCATTTCTGGTGCACTGAGGCTCACAGAGCACGCCTTCATTGCATGTTCACTTTCATCAACATAAGATTACCCTTGTAATGCCATGAACTGCCTTTTGCACTGAATTTTACTTTGTTCATAATTAATATTCCTCTTGCTTTCCTTTTCTTTGTCTTTCCCTGAACTAATTCTGTGTTTTTGATTTGGTGTGTCTTCAATTTAGGTTATAGGTACTTTGTAACTGAGAATTCTTGTTTTAAATTATTTTTTTCTAATTTACATTTACTTGTATAGCTATCATATTTTATAGTTTTATGCTATTTTCCTTAATGTCTGGTTTGGCCATTTGCTTTTCTCTCCTTTAGAGATTTGACAAGATGATATGCTCTTTTATTATCTATTAATAACAACTTTAAGGTTCTGTAAGGCTTATAATTACATACTTTTCTGTTTCCTTTATATTTACCCTTTTTTCCTCTAGCCTCTGTTAGTATATTAAATTCATCATTAAATTATTATTTTCATATAATACTTCAAAAGTGGCTTACTATTTCAAGAATAATTTGATATTCGCATTTAACTCTGTGTCTCTACTTATAATTTTTAAGATGTGGTTCTTTGTTTAGCTGGTTCCAAGTGCTCATTTTTTCTCCTTTTAAAAAAATCTGATTTATTTCTGAACCCTTAATTTTTATTCTGCTCTTATACCTTAATACCTTTTTTAAGAAGGTTATTGGAGTGGTCTGTTTTCTGAAACCTTATGTATATAAGGGTGTATTTTGCCCTTTTCATACCAAAAAATCAATATATCTGGCTATGTTCTTGGGCCAAAAGTTTTCCTCTTGATGCTCTGTCAACCCTGGCCCGTTCTATCTGAGCATTTAATATTACAGTAGAAAAGTCTGGGGCCTGCCTGACTGTATTCCTTTGTTGCTAGCCTGCTTTGTCTGCTTGAGGACTTTTAATTTTTTAATCATATGGATATCGTTTTTATAGAATAGGCGTCATTTAATTATTTTTTTCTAGGAAATAGCAAGATCTTTTGATCTGCTTTTAGGGGAGGGGGTTCTTTGTCGGCTTTAAAAACGTTCCCGTCAGTTGTCACTTTGACTATTGCTTCTGATCTAATTTTTCACATTTTATCCTTGGAGAAGTGTGAGCTCTGTTATCTGTCTGTTTTGTATGGCACCTTTTATTTTATAATTATACCCTTCTTTTCTCCACATTCTGGAGGAAATCTTTCAAGTTTAATTTCAAAGTGCTGCTTTGATGTTTTTGTCACATTGATTCTTCACACTTGGGTTTAAGTTCTGCTCTTGACCTTTCCCCCTCCTTGCAGCCAGCCCCTCTCGTCTTGTCTCGCGGAGCTCCGCTTCCCTCTCATCCTGTTGGCCTGCTCTCACATCCTTTGGTCCTGTCCTGTGTGTATCTTGCGTCTCTTTGGGAGAATGCATTTAAAATACCTAAATTTTTCTCCATTTCTGGATTTAATAGTACTCTGCAGCTCACTCTGCTGGTTTGTTTACAGTACAACTTCATTCTGTGGTAGCTCATAGCTCCCTTTTTTCTTTATTTGTTTGCTTGTTCAGGAATGAGAAGAGAGCCATCCAATTTCCATGTTTGCCAGCAGGACCTGTTTGTGGGTCAGCCTGGGCTCTGCTCTTGGGCTATTGAGGTGTTAGCTAAAAGGCCTCTGCAGACCTACTAGTGGGAGGGTGGTTGGGTTTAGCTTTCTGCACAGGGGCTTATGGGCTCCTTCCTTCCTCCCTCCCTCCCTCCCTCCTTCTTTCCTTCCCTCCCTCCCTCCCTCCCTCTTTTAAAAAAATGATTTGCAAAAGAGAGAGAAATATTGATTGGTTGTCTCCATGTACATCCCAGTCCTGGGGCTGAACCCGCAGCCTAGGTATGTGCCCTGACCGGGAATCAAACTCACAACCTTCTGGTGCTTGGATGATGCTCCAACCAGTTGAACCACCTGGCCAACGCAAGGGGCACTTTTTTAGTGTGGTTTTGATGGACCTAAATGGGACTGTCTACCCCTGTGGAAGAATTCTTTCTAGTGAAGCTTCCGATAAGCCAAAGGTTCCTCCATCCGTACACACAGCATGGGGCAGGTGGGTGGGGCAGGGTGGTCCTGGTGAATGGGAGGAGAGTGAGGACAAGAAGACAGCGGCCCAGCAGACAGCATTCCCCATGCAGGGGCAGTTTTCTGTGGCGACAACTTGGGTCTCTGAGCCAGTGGGCAGAAAGGGGCAGGCTGAGTGTTCCCTTACTTCTTCCAGTGAGATGAGGCCACATGGTCTCGTGAAGTAAAACACAGGCAAGCCGCTGACTCTCCCCTTTTAACTTGGCTATCTCTAGCTCATAAGAGTTTCTGTTGGAACTGGATATATATTTTTTTCAGCAGGGTTGTGAGTTTTTCTTTCTTTCTACTTCCATAGGCATTTTACCTGGGGTGGGAGTGGTAGCCGTTGGCAGCCAGATGTCGGAAATTCCTTACAATCTAGGCATGTCAGAGTAAATGAGTTCTCAGGCAGACTCAGAAGTGTACATCATGCTCAATTCCAGGTGTCATAATTGATAGCTTCCTGTGCAGAAGGGGAACAATGTCCCCAAGGAAATTAAACTATTAACAGTGTACTTGTGCTTGAGTGGTGGGGCTACATGCGATTTAATGTCTTTTCTTTAAATTGTCTAAATATTTTTATGTGAACACACTATTTTTATACTGGCCAGTAAAAACCTTGATGTAGTCTTACTCATTCCTGAATAACTTGCGTAAGACCGGTGCTTTTCTCTCTTTTCCTGTTGTTTCAGACTGTAATGTGAACGTGCACAAAGGCTGTAAAGATGCTGCGCCTCCGTGTCCCAAGGTAACTTCTGTCATTTGGGAATATACATGTTTCTGTCTAACTTGGTGGTTTAGGTTGTCACTCCCCTATTAGCGTCTAGATTGATTTCTAAAACAATCACTGTAGCGATAGACTAATACCTGCTGTCAGTGTGTAGTTATTTCCTTAACTGTGTGTTCTCAGAGCTGGAGGGCAAGCCCGGGCTGGCCACCTGTGTTATGCAGCACAGGTGGGTTAGCCTTTCTGTTAGAACCTACTTGGTTTATCAGTTTGACCCCCTCAGCATATGGAAGTGAAGTCTAGAGCAGTAACTCTCAAACATCAGAAAACATCAGAATCCCCTGCAGGACTTGTTAAAACACAGATTTCTGGACCCCATTTCCAGAATTTCTGACCCAGTAGATCTGGGTAGGGCCCAAGAATTTGCATGTTTAACAAGTTCCTTGGAGATGCTGCTGGTCCTGGGACTACACTGGGAGGCTCATGGGACTGGAGGGAAGTTCTCTGTGTTTGGGGGTGGGCTGAGTGGATGAAGGCATCTGTCCTTCTATTCCTTTCTTTCCCACTCTAAGGACATGTCAGAAGTGCATGTGAGTGAGCATGATGACCCTCAACTGCAGCACACACTGTGTCAGGTCACAGAGCCGAGGGGGACGTCTCAATGCTCAGAGTTGTGTCCTCTAAGCAGGAGGCATAGCCGGAAGTAGAGAGAAACCAGCAGGGGAAAGGCAGAGCTAGTAGGAACTCCCCTTTCAGCCCGTGTCTCGGCTCACAAGCTAGAGATTCCTGGTTCCTCCAGGCTTTTAATAAGCTGGGCTATTCGTGAGACACGAGTTTGGGAGACACAGGTTCATTATAACTTGTGCATTTCGTTATTATAACCTTTTTCTCTGTTGCACTTAATGTCTTTTGCTTTGAATTCCTTTTTGAAATGAAATAATGAAAATTATGTAGATAAGAATCCTATTCTGTGTACTGTGTGGAGATTCTTGTAGTCCATTGGAGCTTTGATCTTATTTTATGTGTTTCTAATGTTCTTTACCAGAAATTCCAAGAGAAATATAACAAGAACAAATCACAGACCATCCTTGGAAGTAAGTGATGTGGAAGACAAGAACTTCTTCAGTTTCATACATACCACAGATTTTTCCAATGTAAAATATCCCCTCCTGTTGTTTTCTCATTTGCCCAATTATTTCTTCTTTCATTACATGTGCTTGGTATAATTAGTAGTTATACAAAGTGGTCAGGAATGACATAAACTTCTGTGGTAACCCAATAGCCCTGGTACTGTATTACTATATGATCTTTTTGTAAATTTTCTTTTCTTTTTTTTTTTAAAGATTTTATTTATCCATTTTTAGAGAGGGAAGGGATGGAGAAAGAGAGAAACATCAATGTGCGGTTGCTCGGGGTCATGGCCTGCAACCCAGGCATGTGCCCTGGCTGGGAATCGAACCTGCGACACTTTGATTTGCAGCCCGTGCTCAATCCACTGAGCTACGCCAGCCAGGGCTTGTAAATTTTTTATTACAATTTCAATTCATTATTCTCTATTAGGTCTCTATTTCAGGTATACAGCATAGTGACTATGATCTTTTATATTCAGGAGTACTATATGGAGGAGATATTATGATTTTGCCTCAATTCTAACATGTGATCCAGTGTAATATACACTACTGATTTAATGACCTTTTAGGGAAAAAAAGACACTACATTAAATGTACATACTTTCATGTTTTCCTAGCTGTAGCACATATTTATCCACACAAGTATACACCACACACTACTTAACAATCACAAAGTTAGAGGGAAAATCTTCAAGTTTGGAATCGATGGATTCTTATCATTCTCTGTTGTCCATTTTCATGAAAACCTGGCACTTTTTAGTTGTGCTTGAGGCTATGATGTCATTAGCTCCTCTGGAGTGGCAGTGAAATTTCAGGGCATATCCAGGTTTTGTTTGCACATTGTTAGATTTGGTGGCTCTGTTTTTTCTTGAGTTACATGTGGCTGAAGTTAAAACATTTCTCAAGAACATAATTGTAGCCTTTGACAGTTCTTTGCATTGCATTTGAGAACCAGTCCTACTTCGAAATCCTTTGATATGCTGTGAGAGATTTTGCAGCTTCCTCCAGCTCAAATTATGTTGTTTGCCATGTGGCAGGCATTTTCAGTTTGGGGTCCTTTTCATTTCAAAGCTGTAACGAAGTGTGACCAGTGCTTTTAGAACCACTTGGACTAGGGGACAATGAGGTGTGCGGACTCCTGGTGAGTGAGGCTGGGCATGACGCTGCACCCGGCTGAGCTCGTGCAGTGCCTACAAATGAGACCCCCGTGCTCTGACACCAGGAGTCCCTTTGACCTCAGTTGTAAGGTACTTCTCAATTTCATAAGGTTAAACATGAAAATAAAAAGCATCTTAGAATTAATAAAATGCCATCTACTGTCTCTCTTTATTGGGAGTCATGAGAACACAATGAAAGCATACACATCAAATTCCTAGTGATATCCTGGAGTTCCATGTAAGCATTTCCACATAATAGGACAGAAGGATTTTCTGAGAGTTGCTGAGAGTACACGCCAAATGTCAATGCATCGATGCCCATCGAATTTTAGAACTGACCAAAGAAGTATTGAAGCACCATTTAGTTTTCAGTATATGAGAGTGAGCCCAGCTTGGCTTGAAGGTTTTATTTGCCTGAAATTCTTAGACCATAAGGAAACAGACTCCCCAGCATCATTCCAATCCATTGACACACTCTGTGTATGCGTGTGTGTGTTTATACACACAATATGCATTGTAGCAGTGGTGCTAATAACACGTTGCACCTGTGTGAAGCCGGCTGTAAGGAGTGCAAGCAGTGGTTTATGAGGGATCCGTCCCAGTGTTTCCCGGTTCCATTTTCTTGTTTGTGTGTGTGTGTAACCCCAGCCATCCACAGTCCCCAGGTGGATGTGCTGGCGTAGCCTGCAGCCTGGCTCTCAGGAGAGGGTGTGCAGTGGAAGGGACGTTTGAAGCACGTGTTGGGATGTGGCAGGCAGACTGGTTTCAGGCCTGAGCATGGGATACATTAGAAGAGGCCATTTGCGTGTTCAGCTTTCTGGCTTTTAGGCGACTACCTGTGCTTGTTGTAATTACTGCCATCTATGAAAACGCATGAAGCATCCATTCTGATTTCCAGATTCTTCATTTAGAGACGTCCCACTGCCTGGTCTCTCCTTGCACCCTTCTTCCTCCATGCCGATCGGATTGCCCACTGGGAGGAAGGACGCTGTGGGGCAGGTCCATTCGTTGTCCAGAAGCGTTCCGGGCACCACCTTGGACAGGTAAGGCTCAGCGCTGTTCTACATCCTCACATCTCAGAGCCACTTGCTGTAGGCTAACTCTTCTCCCCTCCCTCCAACTTCAGGAGGTCAGGGGCACCCTTGGAGGCTGAGACTGACGGGAACCCCTGGAGAAGCAGGTCTCATTCCGATGAGCTTTTACAGTCCATGGGCTCATCCCCCTCCACGGATTCCTTCTTAATGGAAGGTGAGAAAAAGATGTGCTTGCATATACTTGTGTTTCCATGAGCATTTGTCAAAAGGAATGCTTTCTGGAGGATAGAAGATTGAAAAATATTCTTTGTTCTTTTAAAAAGAATTCTGTTTCATGGTGTGTCTTTGGTATGGCTTCTTCTGATTAAAAAAAAAAAATATATATATATATATATATATATATATATATATATATATATATGAAAATTTAGCCCAATGAAGACATCCATAGAGTGACCAAGGAAATACAGTGTTGTTTTTAATGGACACACGTCATAAACATAATGAAGAGAATGACATGCACTATATGTTGTTCTTTCAAAAAGTTTTACAGCTGTTAATGAATTGAAATAGGATTACATATTAAAAATATATATATTTCAATTAGTTAAAAAAGGACCTACTTGGAACTCTGAGATATGTATCCCCATCTGTTGCCTCCTACTTCTAGGGGAAAAAGAGCATATTTTGTAGGCTAGGACTTAATCTAGGGAATTGCTTATTGTTCCAAGTTGTATCAATAAGTGAAAGAAAACTGAATGAAAGAAGAGTAGTGACAAGAGAAAGGAGTGAACTTTGCCCCACGAATGTCTTTCCTTTATTTTGCACTTAACCCTTTCTATTCATTGTCAGATCATCTTTATTACTCTGAGCTGGAATCATTCTCAGGAGTGCTGTTTGGACAAATAGAATTTAGTTTTCCTATAGGGTGTGTGTGTGTGTGTGTGTGTGTGTTGTCAAATTCTGTCAGAAAAGTCGGTACTCACATGTGACTTGAGTTCTGACTGTTTATATTTAATGTTTATATTGAGGACAGCAAGCCAAGTACAGAGCAAATCAAGTGGACAAGCACAAAATTCAGATGTGAATAAAGAATGCAAAATAGCCTGGGGCAAAAGAAATCAGTGTGTTCGAGATTCTGTAAGCACATCGTAGCCCCTGAAGGTTACCAAAAGTAAAACTAAAATAGAGCAAGCCAAAGTAAACAAACAAAAGAATCTTGAAGTGTCCTTTTTTGGCATATACACAATCACTGCATTAATACCTGATTCTCTTTTGCTTTTATGAGTGCAGTCTTGGTTTTCAGATGTTTCAACTTCATAGCAACAGTATTTTGGCTTAGTTGTTTTGATGTCTGTAGAATGTTTATTTAGTGTAATGAATCCATAAGCGTGGGGACTTGTGTAGGTCTGTTCGTGTTTCACGTGTCACTCCACTTCAGACTTTTCTAAAAACACTTTAGATGTCATGGATTCTTCTCTGTGGAGTGACCTCAGCAGTGATGCCCAGGAGTTCGAAGCAGAATCTTGGAGTCTTGTGGTGGACCCTTCATTTTGCAGTAGGCAGGACAAGGATGTCATCAAAAGACAGGATGTCATTTTTGGTAAGTTTTTCAGATATGCTCCTTGGAATGACGCAGTACCCTATAGAGGAAGAAACCTAGCATCTGAAACATTCAGACCTGGGTTCAAATCCCACTTCTGCCATTCTCTAGTGACTTGACCTCAGACAAGTAGTTTAACTTACTTGGACCTCAGTTTCTCCCTCGGTAAAGTGGGGGTAATGATAGTTGGGTTTAAAATGTTGTGAGAATGAAGTGAGTGAGGCATTGTACGTACCTGGTACAAAGCAGATTTTACCCTCTCATACGCTTTTCAAGTGTTCTTAGGCATGACCTATACACTTCCAGCTCTGCCATTAAACGAGTCACAGTAAAGTTTCACATGGGTTGATGTAGGATAGACGGGGCTGATGCACAAATGACCCTAGTTGTCCGGCACACACCAGAGGTGGCCGTGCGCATAGACCGCAGCAGGGCTGGCAGCACCTGGGTCAGAGCTGTGCATGACGGAATGCTGCATTCCCGCATGTGGGGTCAACTCCAGTGCCCTGTCATCGCTTCGTGCTACTTGGGGTGGAGGCATTGTGAATCTGGAGTTCAGTCATGAACTAGCTGGGAAAAAATGAGGTTTAAAAAATTTTCAAGTGTAAAGTAGATGCTAAATAGTGGTTCCAAGAAGACACCCTATTTGAAAAATAAGACTAGCTCTTAGTTTTAACTGATCCTGTGTATAGACAGACCTCAGAGATATGTCCAGTTCAGTCCCGACCCTCACAAAGAAAGCGAGTATCACAAGAAAGTGACTCATGCGGTTTTTTTTTGCTGGTGGAGAGTCACGCCTTCAATCTGTAATACATGCACAATAAAACAAGTTTGCCTGAATGCAAACAATGGACTTTTTCTTTCCGAAAAAGTCCATTGGCAAGTAAGGACCCCCTTCTCACCTGGGCCAGGTGGCGCTCTGCAGGTCAGGTGAGATGAAATGCAGGCACGCTCTGAGATCTGTCCAGAGCTGTGTCCGTGGGAGTTACTTGGGAAAGGAAGGTGCTGTTCCCTGTAGTATTGTTCATGCAATTTATATTATACTGTAATTTTTCTCTATTTGTTTTTTGATTTTGTGTATGATTAAAAATAACCTAAGCCATTTTGTATGAATTTATCATGTAGGGTAGTTCATGGCATGGGCTTTTGTGTCAGAAAGGTTTGGGTCCCGGGGAAATTCCTTCACCTTTCTTTTTGTCTCTCTTTTAATGATGAAATCATTTCTATGGTGGGGGGGGACCATAATGGATAAATGGAGTAAAGGATTAAATGAAATAATATGAGTAGGTGTTTTGCACTAAATCATGGTAAGAAATAATTGAAAGTTAGTGGGTCCCCAATTAAAGAGATTTTTGTTTCTGGTTAAAAAATGGTGCATTTAGATTTGGTTGCCCTCCATGGCTGATATTTTATATTCTTTTCCAAAACATGTGAGTTTGGAAATACTATTCTAGGACTTCCGGTGCTCCCACAAGTTGTGAATTACTAGTTTCTCACAATGCAGTATGAAAATTGAGATTTAATTCACATACCATTAAATATACCCCTTTATAGTGAATCTAATGGTTTTTAGTATATTCACAAATACTTTTGCAAAGTTGTGCAGCCATCAGATGCCATCTGACTCCAGAGCATTTTTATCACTCCGAAAAGAAAGCCTCATCCATTAGTAGTCACTCCCCATTTCTCCCTCCCCCTGGCCCCTGGCAACCACTAACCCGTTCAAGCATGTTTCTATGAACTTGCTTGTTCTGGACATGTTATATATGAATGGAACCATACACCACGAGGTTCTTTGTGACTAACTCTTTTCACTTAGCATCAGGTTTTCAAGATTCATTCATGTTGTAGTGTGTACCCGTCTCTGTTCTTTTTTATAGCTAAATATTTCTTCATATAAATATATCACATTCTGTTTGTCTAATCATTAATTGATGGATATTTGGGGTTGTTTCCACATTGGGGGTCACGTGGTAACTTTTGAGGAACTACCAGGCTGTTTTACAAAGCAGCTGCACCATTTTACATACCCACTGGCAGTGCACGAGGGTTCTGATCTTTCCCCATCTTCGCCTCACCAGCACTTCCTCATTGTCCATCTTTTTAACACAGTTATTCTAGGGTGTGAGAAGTGGTGTCTCTCTTCGGTTGTGGCTGCGTTTCCTTGATAGCTAATGATGTGATTATTGGCCACTTGTAAATTCTTTTAAGAAACATCAGTTCAAATATTTTGCCTTTTTTAATGCCTATTTTTGAAGTGGGCTTCTGTTGTTGTTGTGAGAGCTCTTAATATATTCTGGACATACGTCCCTTATTAGGTACATGATTCGTAAGTATTTTCTCCTCTTCTGTGGGTGTCTTCTTACTTCGTCGAGGATGTCCCTGGATGACAAGACACTGTTTTCTCCTGGAGATGGTGGGGCTTTAGACACAGATCCAGGAATAGGAAGGACCTACTGCTGTCTGCTTGGAGGAACTTCATTATATTTAATTAAATTTAATTCACCAAGTTCATTGTATTCCTACTCAATGCAAAAAAAAAAATAAATAAATAAAACCAAAAAAAAACCCACCCCAAAAGCAAGACAGAAAAACCCAAACAAACTAAGTTTTATTTTATAGAGCACTCAGGGGAGAACAGACCTGGTTCCCGGCACATCTGCATGAAGTCGCTAGTTAGTTATGTTGTGCAAGTTCCCGATACATTGGAGTCTTCCCCTATTTGACTTGGCTTACATGTATCCTCATATCTGGAAAAAATGTCAACTAATTTAAGCTTACATTAATGTTTAATTGATGCTTTTGTAGTGGGAGGAGGTTATTTTTAAACATTTCCTATTTTTAATTTGTGCAACCTGTAGTGTTTAGCTACTAAGGTAGGTCAGCAGGGATTGTTGTTTTTAAAAGCTTGTTCCTGCTTGCATGTTTCAGAGCTAATGCAAACAGAAATGCATCACATCCAGACCCTGTTCATCATGTCAGAGATCTTCAGGAAAGGGATGAAGGAGGAACTGCAGCTGGACCACAGCACGGTGGATAAAATCTTCCCCTGTTTAGATGAGTTACTCGAGATTCATAGACATTTCTTCTATAGCATGAAGGAGCGGAGGCAGGAGTCCTGTGCTGACAGTGACAGGAATTTTGTCATTAACCGAATTGGAGATATTCTAGTACAACAGGTAAGAGAGGTTTAAAGGCCCTAACCTCAAAAACCAAAAGGTTTGCAGGCTCTCTATAGTGTTAAAAGCTTATGGAGAACTGGAATTGATTTTATTTTGATTGACAAATGGTTTGGATTGGTTTTCTTTTATTTGATGTTGGTTTGCATGGCTGATGCCCGAGAGCTTTCACTAGTCATTGGCTGGCTCAGCTGTGTCACAGCATAAGACAGAATCATTGCCCTGTCACCACCTCAACCAGCAGTCACAGCCAGAAAGGAATCCTCTTAAGAAAGTTCTACTTAAACTTCCCATGGTGATGGCTCTCCAATAATGACTGCTCCTCCCCCAGGGGGCAGTGATGATATTACCAACATCTCTAAGACAAACACACTCGTTTCAGGAGGAGTGATGCAGACCTGTTATCATCACAGCCCTGAGTTCATGCTTGGGAGACAGAGATTTTTCCATGGGTCAAACGTATTGAAATATCTACCGCCCATCTCTACTTCTCTCTATCAGTTATTGTTGGTGTCTTAGTTATTCATCTTTCTTTTTTATCTTGGCTAATCATTCCCTGCCTCTTGATCCATCTGTGATGTGCTGGTGGAAATCAAATTCCCGACTGAGAGCTGAGTCCAAGGACAGGATCAGGCAGCCAGGGTAAAGGCAGCCAGTAAAAGCGCCCCTCCTAAGGACCCCCAAGGGTCACCACATAACCTTTTCTTCAGTCTATCCAAGTATTCAAACTGTAAACTGAAATGAAAAAGTTGCACAGACACTAAAAAAGAATAAAATATGTTAAATGTTTTTCATTTGGCTATTTGATGATTGAATTAGTTTTCAATATAGCATAATCACATTAGGTTGCTGTCTTCCCTTTACCTCAATTACTTCCTTTTAGTTTAGTTTGAATGGTATTTGGGGAAGAAAAGTGATTGTGTTCAGAAGGTCCATGACATTTGTTCTTTTTTTTGTAGTGTAAATAGTTTATTTGCTCATATGCCATGAAAAGACCAGAAAAATAACATGAGCTGCTTTTATAAAACATCCAATTACTAAGAAGGGAGCCCATTAATAGACACACAAAGCATACAGATATTATTGTCTATTCGTAGATTAATAAATAGGCAATTATCTTAACATATGTTCATCAGCATTGAGCTTTGGAAACCATGATGTTTATTCTTTATTTGCAAAAAAATGTATAGAAATATATGAAAAGTACATTTCCATTTAATGTTTAGAAATGACTCAATTTATAAACCATCATTGAAATGTTATTTTCAGTTTTCAGAAGAAAATGCAAATAAAATGAAGAAAATATATGGAGAATTCTGTAGCCATCACAAAGAAGCTGTTAGCCTATTTAAAGAACTCCAGCAGAATAAAAAGTTTCAGAATTTTATTAAGGCAAGTGTTTTCAAACTTCTGCACAGCGGCAAACCAGGGTGGGAACATGGCTCATGCTTGGTTCGTATGTGGTCTGAGTGTCACTGCTAGGTGCTGGAGCTGTTTCAGAGGAAGGAGAAGGAAATACTATTAGGTTTTGTGGCCAAAATGGAAAGTCCTTTTTTTTCTGTATTAGTAAAATATTTCTTTTAAATTGTTTTCGTTTATGCTTTTATTTGTGAAGTCATGTCCTCCATGTTTATGAGCACCTTTGTAATATCTTGTGGAGGTACTTCATGCCCTGACAAATTATAAATCAGAAGAATCAGTAAAAATAAAGACAGGACCCTTCCACCTGCACAGGATTAGTCTGAAGCAAATCCATGCCTCATATCATTTCATGTGTATCTCTAAACAATGTATCTTTTTAAAAATTATAATATCATCACACTTAGATGAATTAACACTTATTCTTTAATATTTTCCAACAGCTGGCCAGTATTCAAATTTCCCCAGTTATTTCATAAAATTGAATTATTTAAATCAGGATGTGTCCAAGGTTCACAATTATATAAGGGGTTATATCTTTTTAAATCTCTTTTAACTTAAATATTCTCTTTCCCTTTTTTGTATCTTATTTATTTTTTAAAGATATTTGTCTTGTAGCATTTCATGGATTTAAAAATTTTTAATCTACCACTTAAGCAATTCTAACAGAGTCACCTCTTTTCTTCCTCCCCACATACATGTATTGTATATTGAGAACTTGAAAACTTAAATACTACTTTGAGATTTTTAGGAAGAAATTGCCCCAATTAGAGGGAACTTTAAGTCCTGTGATGAACAGTGACACATAGAGAGGAAGAGTTGTTGGAAAAACACAGTTAATTGCAAACTCACACTCAAAATCTAACTTCGATTTCTGAGCATTTTTTAAAAGTTTTGCTGTTCATGAATCTACCACTTACAAGTATTGGAATTTACTCAGTTTTGGAATTAACTACAAATACATCAGAGCAATGTCAAACTTCTTGAATCTTGGAGAGCTGGGTTAGTGATGTCAATGACAGAGTGCAGTGTCATGGCCACGCATCGTTTTGATTAATGATAATGTGTGTTGTGTTGTGTCTGCTAGACGTATGCTGTCGCAGACTCTTTGTATTACTAAATTCACTCCTGTAAAGATAATACAAGTAGAGTTTGTGAATGTAAAAAAATGTATCTCTATTTTTTAAGCTCCGAAATAGTAATCTTTTGGCTCGACGTCGAGGAATTCCGGAATGCATCCTGCTAGTCACGCAGCGCATCACGAAGTACCCCGTGTTGGTGGAGAGGATACTGCAGTACACAAAGGGTGAGTGGCTGCTTCTGGGGCAAATGTTTGCCTCTTTCATTAGTTTGAAACATACCTGAGCTGTTTGTAAAAGGTTAGAAGTGCTTGTGGCCTCGGATTCATAGAGATTTTCATTCTGGAAAAACTGTTAAAGCCTTAGGAATTAAGATCTATTTTGAAAAGCTATCTTTCATAATGGGGTTTGGCCAATAGCCTGAAGTCCTCCAAGCAGCACAAACGGTCAGGCTTCTTTAAACTTTGACTTTGCTTTTCCCTTCTACAGCTTCTTCATATCCAGACCTTCTTAATACCTCTCCATCCTCGTCTTCCCCCCCACAGCAGCCTGATGAAACACATGTGATTGATCCTAACAACAAATATCAGCTCTCCAAAGCAATGAATTGTTAGATTGACAGTGCTTTATGAAGGAGTTGTTTTTGACCCTGACAATTTATTAAGTTCCAGGGAGTAACATCCGGGCACCCTTTAAGGAGCCATTAATGCACATGGCCAGACTGTAAGCTCTCAGAGGGATGTAGAAGGCTTCTGTCTGGTTCACACTGGATCTTCAATGCCTACTGCAGTGGCTGGTATAGAATAGCCTATCAATAAACACACACACATCACTGTAATGAATGAATAAAAATGCCTCTTTCTCTAGCTAGCTTATTGACTTCAAATTTATTATCATTGGGGGATAGTGTGTTATGTGAACAAGGACTTGGGTTTGGAATTGTGTAAACTTGCATTGCTACTGCATATATTTGTTTCTGCCGTTTATTAGTTGGACAAGTTAATTAAATGAGCCTGTTTTCTCTACTACCAAGGAAGAATAATAATCCTTATCTTGTGGAATTGTTGTGAGGATTAAGTGAGATTGTCTCAGAAAATGCCTGGTACAGAAATTGCCTGGTATAAACAACGTGCTCAGGAAGTGGAAACTGATTTCATTATCTTTATGATGATCAGTTGGCCTAGAGATAATAAAAAAGACACCATTTTCATTAAGATGCCATGTAAGATCAATGAATCTTATATGCCAACTCTAAAAAAAATCAACTTCTAACATCCTTTTTCTGAGAAGGACTTTATGTGAGCAGCATCTGTGCCTCATGTCCCATTCCTATTGCTCTTTCTGATATCACATGAAAGGAAATGCAAGCACAATATACAGAGAAAAGCCTCATAAATTTTGTTTTCAGGAAAAGAATGAAAACAAAATCAAGACTTTCAGTTTGTGTTATTTTCATATTTTCTTAAGCCTAATACACTACCTCAAAGACTAAAGTTTGTCAGTTGTATTAGATCAGCTCCAAGAATCATTCCATGCCAGACTCATGGTAGAATGAACAAAGTTGCCTACTGTGTGCCAGATGATGGTGAAGCCATTTGGCTCTCATACACAATTATCATAGGGGCTGTGGACACCACCTCCTTAGGACAGACTCTACCAATGACCAGTTCTCTCTGGCTACTGGGAACATTGGTCACAACATTCCCCGTAGTGCTTCTCAAGCTGTGTTAGGAATTACCTGGGGATCTTGTTTAGGTGTAGATTCCCATTTGGTAGGTCGGAGGTAGATACCAAGGGAAGTATTTTTAATAGTACTCCCAGGTGGGGCTGGTGCTCCTATACTTTGAGTAGCAAGCTATCGAAAGACACTAATTTATCTCTGAAAGTCAAAAGACTTTGAGCCTTTCCTTGGCTTTACCCCAAGTCACTTTGTAAACTCAATTTTGACTTTCTCTACTTGACTTTCCTATTTGTGAAAGGTGCTCTTTAGAAAGAAGGACTTTGTTGTGGGCGGGGGTGGGGGGTGCTGCTTAGTGGCCAGCAGGTGTAGTAAAATAGTGAGGAGTGTTCTTCCCTGGGCACTGAGAGAGAATTGTCCCTGTTACAGAGGAGTGTCTGGATCTGTTCCTTGAGGCTTTCTGACAGATCCTCAACTATCTATTTAAAACATTTAGAACTTGAAGAGCTTAGACCCTTTGGAGGACTTGTACTCATTCCATTTGACTGCTATTCCTACATGTTTATTTCTGCTGCTCTAGGCTCTAGAGAACCTTTTATATTCTCTGCTATTTTTTCTCATATTTTAGCACCTTCTAATCTCCTGAAACTTTCCCCTTCAGTTCCATTTGCCTCAGAAAACATCAAGTAGGTGGTTTTTTAAATCCTCAAATATAGAAGATAACTACAATCAGTTTCATCCAAAGTTTCAGGAGGCTGTTCCAGAAAGCCCTCCAGAGATTTTGCTAAGATTATTCAGAGATAAGAGGAGGTGGTCACAACAAAGGCAGTCCTGAGAGGGAAGTTCTTAGGGGTACAGGCTTACCTAAAAAAGCTAGAAACATTTCAAACAACCTAAGCCCTGCATCTACAAGAACTGGAGGGACAACAACAAACAAAGCACAGTGTGAGTAGAAGGAAATAATCAAAATCAGAGCAGAATTAAAGGACATACAGACTAAAAGAATAATTCAAAGGATCAATAAATTCAGGGGCTGGTTCTTTGAAAAGATAAACAAAATTGGCAAGCCTTTAACCAGATTCATCAAGAAAGAAAGGGAGAGGACCCAAATAAATAAAATCAGAAATGAAAGAGGAGAAATTACAACTGATACCACACAAATACCAAGGATCGTAGGAAATTACTACAACCAATTATATGCCAAGAAATTTGAAAACCTGGGTGAAATGGACAAATTTCTAGAAAAATATAATCTTCTACAACTGAATGAAGAAGAATTAGTACAATCAAAATGTCCATACTACCCAAAGCAATTTATAAAGATGCAGCAGAATCCCTATTAAAATACCAAGGACGTATTTCACAGATATAGAACAGACAATTCAAAACTTTATATGGAATCATAAATAAATGGTTCCCAAATAGCTGTAGCAGTTTTGAGAAAGAACAAAGTAGGAGGGATCACAATACCTGATATCAAACTATATTACAAGGCCACAGCATTCAAAAACAGTCTGGTACTGGCATAAGAACAGACACAGAGATCAATGGGAAAGAATAGAGAGCCCAGAAATATGCCCATGTCTCTATAGTCAATTAATATTCAGTAAAGGGGGCAGGAGAATAAAATGGACTAAAAATAGCCTCTTCAACAAGTGGTGTTGGGAGATCTGGACAGCTACATCCAAAAAAAAAAAAATGAAACTTGACTACCAATTTAGGCCATACACATAAATAAACTAAAGATGGATAAAAGACTTAAATATAAGTCATGACACCATAAAAGTCCTAGAGAAGATAGGTAGGAAAGCCTCAGATATGTCATGCAGCAATATTTTCACTGATATGTCTGCTAGAACAAGGGGCATAAAGGAAAGAATAAACAAATGGGACTTCATCAAATTTAAAAGCTTCAGTGTGGCTAAAGAAAACATCAGCAAAATGAAAAGGGAACCAACCGTATGGGAATATAAGTTTGCCAATGATACTTTGGACAAGGGTTAGATCTCCAAAATATATAAAGAACTCACATGACTCCACTGCAAGAAGACAGACAATCCAATTAAAAAATGGGCAAAGGACCTAAACAAACACTTCTCTAAGGAGGACATACAGAGGGCCAAGAGACATATGAAAGGATGCTCAGCATCACTAGGCATCAGAGAGATGCAAATTAAAACCACAATGAGTTACCACTTCACACTGGTAAGAATGGCCATCATAAACAAATCAACAAACAACAAGTGCTGGAGAGGTTGTGGAGGAAAGGGAACCCTAATACACTGTTGGTGGGAATGCAGACTGGTGCAGCCACTGTGGAAAACAGTGTGGAATTTCCTCAAAAAAACTAAAAATGGAACTGCCGTTTGACCTGGCAATTTTATTGCTGGAATTATACCCTAAGAATCCTGAAACACCGATTTGAAAAAACCTATGCACCCCAATGTTCACAGCAGCACAATTTACAATAGCCAAGTGCTGGAAGTAACCTAAGTGCCCATCAGTAAATCAGTGGACCAAAAAACTGTGGTATATTTACACAGTGGAGTACTATACAGCAGAAAGAAAGAAGGAGCTCCTACCCTTCTCAACAGCATGGATGGAACTGGAGAGCATTATGCTAAGTAAAATAGGCCAGTGAGTGAGGGACAAATACCATATGTTCTCACCTATAAGTGGAACCAATAAAACAAATAAGCAAAATATAACCAGAGACATTGAAATAAATAACAAACAGAAACCAAAGGTGAAGGGGAAGGGGGACAATGGGGGAAGGAAGGAGAAGGGTCATCAAGGAACACGTAGAAAGGACCCATGGACAAAGCCAAAGGGGGGAGAAGGATTGAGGGTGGGAGGTGGGGGGTGGGTATAGTGGGGCAAAGTGGTGGTGGGAAAATGGAGACAACTGTACTTGAACAACAATAAAAAAATTATAAAAGAAGAAACAGATTTTTTTTGTAAAAAACAAAAAGGAGGCAGTCAATGTTTTGAAGAATAACAACTGGCTCTGGCTGGCGTGGCTCAGTGGATTGAGCACTGGCCTGCAGACTGAAGAGTTATGGGTTCAATTCCTGGTCAGGGCACATGCCTGGGTTGGGGGTCAGGTCCCCAGTTGGGGCATGCAAAAGGCAACTGACCGATGTTTCTCTCACATATCAATGTCTCTCTCTCTCTGCTTCTCCCTCTCGTCCTTTCTCTCTAAAAAAGAAATAAGTAAAATTAAAAAAATAAAGAATAACAACTGAGCTTGGTGAGTGGCATGAGCCACTAGGCACAGTGCCTTGGTCCATAGTTTTAGTTTTAAAAGCATTTAATATGTATCATTGATATATTCATCTTCATGCTAATGCCCTTGTAAATATAATTTTGAGTGTTAATTTTTGGAGGGAGGGATCCAGGGAAGCATCTGAGTCTGGGGCCCATTGAGGGCACCCTGAAGTTCCACTTTATGAAAGGGCTAATGAGGGCCTGTGGCTTGGTTGTGTCGCAGGTACTTGGTGTGGGGATTACCTGATTACCTGTGTTTGGGAAGGCGGAAGGAAGGCCTGAGTTAGTGTATGTGGTGGGGCGAAATCAGGTTAAGAGTTGTGAGTGTATGAAACATAGGATTTATTTTTGTACTGTTACTTGTTAATTACTGTATGACTTCCACATGCGTGGACAACTGTACGCCTACCTCTGCCTCTCCCTGGATATAGGACGTCCCTGCTGTGGGGGGAGGGCAGACCAGTCCCTAGAAACCAGACTGCCTATTTTCACACTGTTTTCAGCCGAAGCACATCTGATAAGCAAATCTTTTCTAATTAAATCTTTTAACGGTTCTTTTGGGAGGAAGGGTGCATGGTGATAATGTGGTATTCATGTTTAATCCAACCTTTTGGTTATGAGATTTTTGCTATCTGGATGACACATTTAACTGTATTTAAAACTGTAGGAAAAAATTGTCTTCCTTAGCCCTCTGGCTTATTGTATAATGTTCTTTCTTCTTTCCATGCAGAGAAAACAGAAGAACATAAAGACTTATGCAAAGCTCTTTGCTTAATTAAAGACATGATTGCCGCAGTGGATTTAAAAGTCAGTGAATATGAGAAAAACCAAAAATGGCTTGAGATCCTAAGTAAGATCGAAAACAAAACATACACAAAGCTCAAGAACGGCCACGTGTTCAGGAAGCAGGCGCTGATAAGCAAAGAAAGGACTCTGCTGTACGACGGCCTCGTTTTTTGGAAAACTGCTACAGGCCGTTTCAAAGGTACTATAACTCCAACAGACCGAGTTCTCCGTTTTTCCCCCTCCACACATGTTATTTGTTTAACAAAGGGCAGATTTTCTAAAGAAACCTGGTTCAGAGACGTAGCCACACTCATGGACTCTGAGTCAGTGGGAGAATTCTCATGGGACCGGGGTGTGCACGCCCGTAGGCCGTGTGGCCAATGCAACAAACCTTTGGTGGCGGCTTGCTGCTCTAAGCAAAAAGCCACCACATGTATTTTATGAATGCACAAGTCTGTGATGTTGGAATCAAAGGAACTGAAAATTCTGCTAATGGTTGGCACAGAAATGTTGATCTGGCGATTGTGTATTTAAAGTGAGGTGGTACACCTGCACACCTAGAGTCTGGCGTGTGCTGCCTGGTTCTGGACTGAGGGGGAAATGAGCCCTGAATGTCATCTTTGTTACTGAGTAATACATGTATGGACATGTTTACATTTGGTGCAAGTGCTTCCTCAGTGCTGTTATTTGCTAGTGGGCATGAGCTTGACTCTGGGCCTAAAACTGTTTATTCAGATGCTTAAGTGCTGATTCTGTAGCGAGCATCTTGCCTGATCTGGGCATTCTGAACCCTGCCCACACTCTAGAATCAGCTCTGGAGCTTCAGAAATTTACAACTGCTTGTCTCCTTCCCAGAAATTCTGAGCGTATTGGTCTGGGGGTGAAGCTCAAGTACAGGAAGCTTAACAGCTCCCACGTGAGCCTACTGTGCAGCCAGGTTGAGAAGCTTCTGGTCTCTTACTCCTCGTTTTTACACATCTTAACATCCTTAGGTTAGCACTGGGAGTTGTCGAATCCAGGGGAAGATGGTCAAGTTTCGGTGGTGGTGGCCACACTGACTGAAGTGGTAGCCGACGATCAGCAACTTGCCGCGTTGCAGCTAAATGTCACCTCAATTACATTAACCAATGTAAAATATGAAGCATAGTCTGTAGATTCTATGTGTCCAGTCATTTGCTCTTTATCCATTTGACAGAATCACTAGTTTGGCAGCTCCGTGTCAGAATGGTTAGTGTATAGAGAAGGTGGTTCTTGTGCACAATTTGTAAGGGAAATATCAGATTCAAACTTCCTCAGATCTAGATGGAACAAAATAGCAGATTTTTATATATTTAATTCAGGGCAGAAACTGCTTTCTAACATTTTTAATTAAACATCTTTAATTCCCCATAAAGGTAAGGGCTTGCTCCAGTCTATTAAACCCTTTTTTTTTAATTGGATATTTTTCTCCCTTTTTATAAGCTACAACATTAAATTTTGCTGGAGATTTAGCAGTACTTACAGTTACACATATACACATGCATACCTAAACACAGCTTGTCGGCCAAGTTATCCATAAAAATATCTTTGGCTGTCATAATACAGGCATTTTTATAAAAGTCTTATAATTAGACTAAATCTTATTCTCTTGATTTCTAATAAATGTATTTAAATTTCAAACACAGAATCACAATGTTTAATGATGGCATTTGAACCATGGTTTGCTTCATTAATACTAATAATGCTTTTTTCTTTAAAGATATCCTAGCTCTCCTTCTGACTGACGTGCTGCTCTTTTTACAAGAAAAAGACCAGAAATACATCTTTGCAGCAGTTGTAAGTATATTACCATGAGATACATATTTTAAATGGCTTAATCCCACGTCTCCTTGAAAAAAATGCCTGAAATTCCTAGTGACATTAAGTAGTCATTGGCAAGAATGTACCCCTGTTCTAATCCCACTGAAATTAGTGACTGCAGTGTTTAGTAACACGCATCTGATCAGATTTAACTGCCAGGGTAAGTGTTGAGTTATCACAACCAGGACAGGTAGTTAGCTGGTTCAGCAGCTTAAGCCACTTGGAAAATATTGAAATTGTTTGGAACTAGTTGGTGAATAGGCACTGCCTTAAGTCCCCCCAGGTGACCCTCTGCGTCTGGTTATCCTGGCCTTGACTTTCAGCAATTCAGGTGTTAGTGCTGGTCACTTCTGGCGCCTTGCTCCCTGTGCCCAGTGGATGGGCCTGCTCTGCCTGTTGCTAACCCCATTCACCACTGTCGTGATGATTCTTCTATCCAACAAGAAAGCACTATCCTGGTACCTGAAGTTTAAAGATTGTTTCTTATTTCTACTATAATGGTTACAAATTAATAAGGCTATTCATGTAACAGTTACCTCAATAGTATGTTATGTTAATCTTGCCAGCAGAGTTAGACTTAGATTAGCAGTGAAACCAGGGTTTTGTAACATTACTGACACAGCATGTTGTGGTCCAAAGTGACTTGCTTAAAGAAGGAAGATGCCATCAACTAACTCCTTGTCACATCACAGAGCGTTGGGCCCCATGAGAAGAAGAATCTAAGGTGCAGCACCAGTGTGGACAGTGTCGTTAGTGTCTCTAAAAATGCCAGCAATTGTCGTCTGTTGAATGCTAGGATGTTCAGGTGTCATTAGCAGATATCAGTTCCAGCTGGTTTTGGCAAATTCAAAGCTGAATGAATTTTCTGTTATGCTGCTCAGAGTAAACAAGAAGCATGCCTGCCCAGTGACGGGTTCCGGGAGGAAGTGGCTGGATCAGAGCCTCACTTGGGTGCCCATGCTTGTCAGGTTGGCGCGATGGGCTTCTTCACCCTGTTCAGCGCATTGCCATCTTATTAGTACAGAGATGCGGTTGAGAAAAGGTCAGAGGTTCTTTCACAAGCTACACAGAGATTGCAGGAGGCCTTAAACAGGTCCCCATGCCCCTGGTCCATTGAAACTGTATATTTGCAAATCTCATGACAACCTACTGACTAGTCCAGTACCCCCTCTCTGCAGTATCTGGGATGCCTCTGGAAGAAACACAGAGTAAGTGGGAAGGCGGGGCCATGTCATTTGGCCTGTGGGTTGGTTGAGAGCCCAGCTGGAAAAAAAATAATTTTACACCACATTTTTATAGAAACAAATGTTCTTCAAAACCAAAGACCTAAAGGAGAAGCACACCCTGCTTCTTGGGTGATATTATTGGCCAAGCAACCTGATGATGGTCAAGAATTAGGCACAGCATATAGACAATGATTTTGTTTTCGAGGACAACAGAGTGCTGGATTCAGATCAGGCTGCGGTACTTAACTTACAGTGTGACTTCAAACAGGGGTCTGTCCCTCCCATCTGGCCTCTTGAAGAGTTGTCTGGGCCTCCCATGGATCACATTCACCATTAAAGGTGGGGATGCAGTCTACCAAATGTCAGGCTGAAGGCAGCCACAGCCCAGCTTCTCCTGGTAAAATGTGTTTGGCAGTGGACAACAGTAAGACAAGCTGATACTACTTCCTGAAGACATTAGCCTGGCACGTGGTTGCCTTCATAAAGGCCGGCTAAGCCCTTGCTGACATCAGGAAGCAAAAGAGCAACCATTATCCGTAAAGAGTCAAGTGTACCCTATTGTTAAATCATATCCTTTTTCAGTTTCATCACATACCTTGAGTTGACACAGCCCAAGTGTCACAGATATCCCGTAGTTCCTGTCTTGAGGGAACCGATGCATCGGCCAGGGGTATACTAATAGCTGGATTTGCTAGTTCTCACCTGAGTGTTTTAGACAGTTGTCTTCATGCTAATACCCACAGTGAGATTCTCTGTCCCTCGTGCTATCAGAAAAACTTCTCAAGTAAATGCTT
The DNA here is from genome assembly GCF_004126475.2 of Phyllostomus discolor. Lineage (NCBI taxonomy): Eukaryota > Metazoa > Chordata > Mammalia > Chiroptera > Phyllostomidae > Phyllostomus > Phyllostomus discolor. The sequence goes on from NC_040905.2 coordinate 44,891,123, forward strand.
GGTACATGTCACAGAAGCCAGAAGCCATGGTGAATTTGGATATGGCCAGAAGATAAGCAGCTGAAGGTAGCAAAAGGGTAGAGTAGCTTCCCTAAAAGATGATTTTGTTTTTAAAGAGGACTCAGCTGGAAATGGCAGTAGGACCCCAATACATGAAATGAGGAGGAAGAAGTAGATGTGTTTACTAAATCCTGGAACACTGAGTCTAGGAGGGTGTCTTAAATATCAAAGAAGGTCACTTTAAAATAAAGGGCCAATAAAACAGACAGAGTGACCATATAGATGTGCAAGTGCAAGTTCAAACTAGGAAGTGACCTTAAGGTCTTGTTATCACAATGGAATCACCAGCAGAATTACCCACTGGTGAAATCAGCCACTTTGTGGATCACAAAGGACGTAGCATAACGATGCAGCTAAAGGCAGCAGCCCCTTTTCCTCTCCCTCTGTGGTGGAGGTCTTCAGTCCAGTGCCTGCAGGGTTTGGGCCGGGATGTGAATGAGTGAACTAGACCGGGCTTGGTGTCAGGGGGCAAAAGAGAGGGATGGGGACCGTAGTGAGTACATGCCCTGTCCCAAAGTAGGCTGGGATTACTCGGCTACAGTGTTTTGTTTTGTTTTGTTTTGCTTTTTAATTATTTTATTGTTGTTCAGTTATAGTTGTCTGAATTTTTTCCCCATCCCTCCTCACCACCCCAGCCAAACCCACCTCCCTCCCTTGCTTCCACCCTCCCCCTTGGTTTTGTCCATGTGTCCTGTATAGTAGTTCCTGAAAACCCTTCTCCTTATCATCTCCTCCCCCCTCCCCTCTGGCTATTGTTAGATTGTTCTTAATTTCAGTGTCTCTGGTTATATTTTGTTTGCTTTTTGCTTTTGTTAATTATGTTTCAAAGGTGAGATCCTATGGTATTTGTCCCTCACCACCTGGCTTATGTCGCTTAGCATAATGTTCTCCAGTTCCATCCATGCTGTCACAAAGGGTAGGAGCTCCTTCTTTCTTTGTGCTGTATAGAATTCCATTGTGTAAATGTACCATAGTTTATTAATTCACTCATTTACTGATGGGCACCTAGGTTGCTTGCAACACTGGGCTATTGTAACTTGTGTTGCTGTGAACATTGGGGCACATAGGTTCTTTTGGATTGGTGTTTTTAAATGAGGATATGGGCCCAGGATTGCCAATCTTCTGCTTTCCCACAAATCCAGAAATCTAGAATTTTTAATGTGGAATCCCCTAATCTAAATGTTGACAGCTATCCAGAAAAAAAACCTGTTTTTAAAATGCTATGGCACCTCTGGGTGAGGCCTCTGCACCATCAGTTTTTGACACCTTATCTCCAAAGTAGACACATTACCTCCGATCCTAGAGATTTAACTGGAATTGCCAGTCATCTCTGGTGTTTGTGTGATTAGTGTAATGATGGACAGATCCCTGAGGCCTCCTGGTCTGATGTGATGTAGTTAATGCTACTTTCTACCCACTTACCTATTTTTCATTCTTAAAATACCTGACTCCACCCTTCCCCTCCCTTTACAACACTAACCAACTGGTTCGAATAATTGCCTTCTTGCCTGTGCTTAAGCAATCCAACCTACTCTGCCTTTTTATGTAAAGAAGCTGTTTATATTATAAGCTGAGGATGCTAAAACTGTGCATTCAAAGAAGGAGAGGAGATAGGGTCTTAGACAGTAGGTCTGTAATTGAATGAGGGATAGTCCCAGTACTGGGGAGCTCTCCCTCACTGGAGATGGCCAGACTCGAAAAGCACAGCCACAGAGCTGCTTTGGCTTCTGTTTGCAGAGGCTGAGCACGGGACTGGGTAGGCCTGTCTCTTTTTTTATTTTCACTTTTTCTGCCCTGAGAGGGATGGGATGAAGAGGTACTGTGGGTGAGCCCCTGCATACACCTTCAGAGGTGGGAGAGCCCCGTGATGCTGGGGAAGCGAAGCCAGCGCCAAGGAGTCAGCAGTGAGGGACGGAGCGGCGTGTTCTGGATAAAGGCGTCCCTCAGTCCACAGGGGAGAAGCAAAACCACGTACTGCGGCCGACTCTATAAACAGTGGTGGAAGCCACAAACCAAAGGAGATTCTTCCTATCTACCCCCAAAATCATAGCAGGCATTTTTTTTGGCTATTCTTTCAACTGCAGCTGACTACCTATTGGACATCACTAGGATCAGAGTCTTACTCTTCTTTGAATCCCCAGGACTTGGAAGGGCACATTGGTCACAGTCAGTGTTGGGAGAAGTGGTGATTTAATCATGACTTGGATGCCACATTTTAGACTTGCCTCCTATTCCCCTCTGATGAAACTAAGCTAAGTCTAGTTCTCCAGACAGTCATTGAGGACCTGCTCTGTGTGAAGCACTGTGTCAGGCATATGAAGATGAGTTGGAAATGCTCCTGCCCCCGGGGGCTCCCCTGGTTGGTGGAAAGGAGAAATTTCAGACAGAACCATGGAGTTGTTTGCCGTGCTCCTGCAAGAGCAGGAGACACTGGCTGTGCCAGGGGAATCGAAGCCTCGCCTCCTCAGTCTTGCCTTTCATTTTCACATTCCGCCTCTTAGTACTGGGATTCTGTGTCCATCGCCTTTGGGAAACAACGTTGCTGTTAACTGCCCAGCCCAGCAGACTCTTTAGGCGGGCTTCCAGGCCTCTTAATCTCTTTGTAACACTTGATGTACTATTTCTTATCCCATGCCCTTCTAGAAAAATCCTTCCTCCCCGACTGTGGCATTTTGGTATTTTTCTTAATGCTCAGATTGTTCCCTCTTTGAAAAAGCTGTCCTTTTATTTTACTTTATTTCTTGTTGCAAAGTAGTTTTATTTACTTGCAGCAAGTAATGAAGACGGGATTTATATCCAAAGCTCTGCTTCCTCGAGAGGAGGCTTAACCATGGCCTGCATACACTGTGGTCAATGACATGCTGGTTTCTTTAAAAGTGATCCTATCAACCACCAGTTCCTAAGGACAGCCATCCTCCTGCATCTTGTTTCCCCATCCTCTGCTCACCATGCCCTTTCTGTGGGGACCTTACCAACTTCCACAGCCCTTGGGAACACATGGAAGAGACACTAAGACTCACCTGACACTGTTGTCTCCCTTTGCTAACGAGTTGTGTGCACCCCTCACCGTAGACAGGGTGCTGCTTCACCTGCATGTCCTCCTCTTTCATGTAGGACCAGAAGCCATCCGTTATCTCCCTTCAGAAGCTCATCGCTCGAGAAGTGGCTAATGAGGAGAGAGGCATGTTCCTCATCAGTGCTTCCTCTGCTGGCCCCGAGATGTACGAGATTCACACCAACTCCAAGGAGGAACGAAATAACTGGATGAGACGGATCCAGCAGGCTGTGGAGAGGTAACCTCCCTTTCCGTCCATCGCCTAGGGAGTGGGCTTGGTCAGCTGGGGGGCAGTGTTCTAACTGTATCTCCTCTGCATGAAAACTTTGCCTCAGCCAGAGCATCCTGCATCCTCCTGGGATAGCCCCTCTTCTGTAGCGCTGTGCTCCGCCTCCGCCTGCATGTAACCCCCCACCATCCCTGCCCGCGCAGCCCTGCCCACCTCGGGCGGCTCACACTCACTGCCTTCGTGAAGACCTCTTTGGCTCCAGGGGTCTCTTTCTTTCCTGACATTTGTTACCACTCGCTCTCTGAGGCATCGGTTTGGTGCTTGCCATCCACTGCCTTGTAGCTGGTGTCATTTTTTTTATGTGTCTATACCTATTAGATTGGAAGCTCCTTGAGGGCAGGGACTGAAGAATCAACCAGTAAATGTTTTTCGATGAGCGGGTCGAAGTGCTCTAAGTCAATGTACTCCTGACTGTTGTGCAAGGGCAGTTTTTATAAGTGGGAGAGGGAGGTTGGGGGAGATCGTTCTTAATGGTAATTTGATTTGTTAGATATTGAATGACCTGCCATAAAATTTCTTCATCGCCACTGTGCCCCCCACAACCCGGCACCCACTCCCATTCCCTACAACTCCTCTACTCTACCCCCATTAACAGAACTCCCACAGGTAGCAGAAAACAAAAGTTATTATTTTAGTCATATCTAATGCTGGCGTTGATGTGTGTGTGTGTGTGTGTGTGTGTACATGAGTGTATGTGGATGCGAGTTTGTTGGGAAATTTGAGTCATCTTATGTGGCTAACTCTGAGAGCTGTGTTATATTATGCAGGGTCCTTTATATACTCAAGAGAACCAAATCGCTCGGCCTGGGGCATGATGAATTCTCTTTACGCTGAATTTTTTTAAAGTAATTCCACTGCCAGTCCCCGTGTCTTTCCAATGAACCTAAAGATGCTTCGGTTTGGTTTCAGTTGTCTCTCTCGACTGCTGTCTTTTCCAGTTGCCCAGAAGAAGAAGGGGGGAGGACGAGTGAGTCTGATGAAGAGAGGCGGAAAGCTGAAGCAAGAGTGGCCAAATTCAGCAATGTCAAGGTCAGTGCTGGCACCTCTGGTTCTCTGAGCATTGTGTGTGTTTGTGGATGTAGAAAAGCCCAGGTGTCATGAGTGGAAAGTTATGACTGATTAATTCTGTGCCTGTAAGGCCCACCCTAACCACTTGAAAAGCAAAAAGTACTAGTACTAAAAGTGCTTAAATAGGATGTATCTCTCCCTCCTTACTCCTTTTTGATTAAGAATATATTTTTTAAAAGCCATGGTACATATATACAATGGAATATTACCTGGCTGTAAAAAAAAAGAAGGAAATCTTAACCATGCGTGACAGCATGGATGGACCAAGAGGGTATTGTGCTGAGTGAAATAAGTCACTCAAGAAAAAGACAAATACCATATGATTTCACTTATATGTGGAATCTAAAGAACAATATAAATTAACAAGCAAAACAGAAACAGACTCATAGAGAACATTTTGATGGTTGTCAGAGGGGTGGGAGGGACTGTGTGAAAAAAATGTAGGGATTAAGGAGTACAAATTGGTAGTTACAGTACAGTCAGGGGGATGTAAAGTACAGCGTAGAGATTATAGTCAGCAATGTTGTAATAACTATGCGTGGTGCCAGGTGGGGACTGGAAATATCAGAGGAACACTTTGTAAGGTATTACATTATCTACCCATTATGCTATACACCTGAAACTAATACACCATAATACTTAGTGTTAAAAAGAATATATTTTTAAAATTCTGCACATAACATGTACGAAACAGTAACTGTGGTTGGTGTGGCACAGATGGGCCTTAGAACTGCTATCCAGTGGTTTGATTTTAATCTTTTTTTTTTCTTTTTTTTTTTTAAGATTTTATTTATTTTTTTTAGAGAGGGAGGGAAGGGAGAGAGAGAGGGGGAGAGAGAGAGAGAGGGGGAGAGAGAGAGAGAGACATCAATGTGCGGTTGCTGGGGGTTATGGCCTGCAACCCAGGAATGTACCCGGGCTGGGAATCGAACCTGGGACACTTTGGTTCCCAGCCCGCGCTCAATCCACTGAGCTACGCCAGCCAGGTTTATTTTAATCTTTTTTAATCCTCACCTGGGGATATGTTTTCATTGATGAGGGGGGGGGAAGGAGAGAGAGAGAGAGACATTGATCAGTTGCCTCCCATATGTGTCCTGACCGGGAATTGAAGGGAATTGAACCTGCCACACTTTGATGCATGGGATGATGCTCCAAGCAATTGAGCCACCCAGCCAGGGCTTCAGTGGTTTAATTTTAAGGCCCAACACTGTTAAATCATAGTTGTCTGGCTGTGGAACAGGGGACACAAGAGCTCTGGTCCTCGGTTTCCAACTTTATGCAAGAAGGAAATTAGGTTATCTCAGTGGTTCTCTTCTCTGACTGGACATTAGAATCACTTGGGGAGGTCTTTAAAAATTATGATGCCTGGGCCCCACCCTCAACCAATTTAGTCAGAATCTGTCAGTTGGGGTGCGGACATTAGTATTTTAAACTCTCCCCAGGTGACTCCGAGGCAGAGAGGACTGAGAACCCCTGGAGTAGACGCTGGTTAAGGTCCCTTTAAGCTCGAAGAATCCTGTGACATGTTGAAATCAGAGGAAAATGATGAATGCAGAGATGGCCAAAGAAATTGGATGTTCAGAAGGGAAAACAGAAACCATCGTGTTTGGTTCTGACCAAGGCTGGCTGAAACCTGAGCAGTTTCTGGCCTCCGCATTGTTTTCTCTTGTGGGTTTCACTCCTTGTGGATGAGCCACTTCAATCTCATTCCTGAGCTTGATGCTTAGTCATGAGAGAAGGCAGCCGCACTGAGAAATGGCTTTGGAAGTTCTTCTGGAGTTGCGGAGATGAGAAGGGAGAGGGACATTCGTTCAGTGCCTCATTTATGGGAAATACAGTGGAAGCTCAGAGAACTAAGTCATTCGCTAGAGGCTACAATTCACTGCATGGGGTAGTTAGGATTTGAACTTGGATTTGTCCCGCCCAACAACTTTACTTTAGCTGTTGGAGCACACGGCCTTCTAATCAGCAACTTCTCTGTCTTGTAACTTGGACTTTCATGATAGTGGTTATATGCACAGGATAACCATCTGTGGTAAACACTGTTTCCTAGAAATACTCTGTAATCAAGACCAACAAATCTGCACGTACTTGGAGGAGAAGCTGCATATCTATGCTGAACTTGGAGAACTGAGTGGGTTTGAGGATGTCCACCTGGAGCCCCACCTCCTCATCAAACCTGACCCTGGAGAGCCTCCCCAGGCCGCCTCGCTACTGGCAGCGGCCCTGAAAGAAGGTAAGTTGCTTCCAAAAGGATGTGGCTTGACAAATGCAGGAGGCGTTTATTGACACCCTACTACGAGCCACGTACCGTGGTCTTGGTGCTGAGGATGCAGCGGAGTAAGACTAAGTCTTGACTCCCCTGGAATCTGTAGTCCCGAAACAGCAGAACATAAGGAAATACATGTACCAGGTTATGTCAAGTGTGATAAAGAAAGATGAGCGGGGTGCGGGGATGGAGAGTAATGGAGCTGAGGGGTTCTATTTCGGACCGGGCGGGCAGTGAGGGCCTGTGTGATACAGTGATGTATCAGCAGACCCAAGGAATTGAGAAATCCAAGTAGATATCTGGGGAAAGAATGTCCGGCATGGGGAACAGAAGGTACAGGGCCCTGAGGCAGGTAAGTGCCCCATTTGTTTGAGGAACGGCAAGGAGGACAGTGCAGGTAAAGTGAAGTGAGGGGCTGGAGGTGGCAGGAGATGAGCCAGCGTTAACTGGGACTCAGATCGCCTGGATGGAGGGAAGGATGTTGACTGTCATTCTAAGTGGGATGGGAGGCCTGGTGGGCTTAATCCAACCTGTTAGCCAACCAGCAACATCCACACTGAGAGGGTTAGCTGGAATTCTTAGCAGGGTGAGGTAATTAGCTTTGGACAGGTTCGTCACACACCTCGAGTTGTCTCTCTTGGTCTTTGCTTTGCTGCCTGCTTTTCTTCCCTCCTTTCCTTCCCTCTTTTCCCCACTTCTGTCTCTGCCTCCTGACTTCCATCCACCCTTCAAGGTTCTGCTTAGTGCTCACCTCCTTTAAGAAAGTTTTCCTAATCCCATTGGCTAACAGCCCTCCTGCTCTTCTGAGCTACTACTGCAGCACTTTAAAAATAACTTTTTATTTTTCTGTAACAGTTGACATACAATACTGTATTAATTTTAGGTGTACAACATAGTGATTAGACATTTATGTACCTTACAAAGTGACCACACTGATAAGTCTAGTACTGACCTGGCACTGTATATAGTTATTACAATACTATATTATGGGTTATATTCCCCATGCTGTACTTTACATCTCATGTAAAGTACATTCTGTTTTTATAACTGGCAATTTGTGCTTCTTAATTCCTTTGCCCTTTTCACCCAGTTTCCATCCCCCCTCCCATCTGGTAATCATCAGTCTGTTCTCTGTCGGTGAGTTTGCATCGTTTTATAGCGCTCGAACACCTGGGTGATGGAACGTAGCACTGAGCATGTGCTGCCTTGTAGTTCTGTGAGTTGTCTGTGTCTCTTCCTCCTCCAGTGTCCAGACTCTCCTTTCCGGTGATCATGTGCCCAGTAGCCCCTGGAACAGAGTGGGCTGTCAATTTGCTAAATTAAATCAATGGACACTGTTTTAGAAATATTTATAGGGTCCTCAAAATAATACTATTCCACATACTTGAAAATCTTTGATTGTAAACCAAAAACTTCCTTAAAACCTTACTAGATTTTTTTAAATTTATTTTTTCCCACATTTTCTTTTTGTTCAAGTACAGTTGTCTCTCTGTTTCCCTCCCACCACTCCCTCCCCACCTCAGCCATCCCCACCTCCCACCCTTGATCCTACCCGCTTTGTCCCACGGGCTTTGTCCCTGTGTCCATTATACATGTTCCTGAAAAGCCTTTGGTGCTTGGTGAAAGTGCAAATTCCCTGTTTCCTCCCCTGGACAACCTGATCCAGTAGGTCTCCTGTGAGGTGTAGGGATCTTTCTTTGAAGGCATGTTTGGAGAAATATTCTTTTGAAGACCAGCTAACATTTCAAAGTAGCAAGTCTTAAAATTCTAATTCCCAATGTCATATTTAAAGTAATTGAATTTTCCAGTGAATTAATTAAATTAATGTACTGAAAGTTGCCCTTGAGGTATTTTTATACAAGCTTGTTTTCCTTTATTGGATTCTCTATCATGAAATGATGCTTGAAGCATTGGCCTGGATTGCAGGCTGGCAAACTCGTCCCGCAAAGGGCTGCATGGTAAACATTTGAGGCGTTGCAGTCCACACACAGTTTCTGGCATGCATTATTCTTTGTGTGTGCATGCATGCATGTGCATGTATTTTGGCTACTCTTTAAAAAAGTAAAAACCTTTTGTTTCTGGGCCATATAAAACCAGACGCAGGCCAAACACAGTTTGCCAGCTCCTGGTCTGAATTTAATATATGTGCATATACATGTATGCACACATAGGACAGGGCACATGTAGGATTGTAGTTGTGAGTACGCAGAACACAGAGTTTATTCTTGTGTTATTTATTAATTATTGTGCTATTTTCCATATGAACAACTGTCAGCCCCTCTTTGCCCTCCCTGTATGTCGATATTTATTTCTAAATTTCCTTTTGTTCTCCTCTTCCTTAGCTGAGAGCCTACAAACCGCAGTGAAGGCCTCCCAGGCGGGCGAGGCGTGCCAGTCCTCCGAGGCGGGGAGCGGAGAGTCAGCCCCGGCAGAGGCGCCCGCTTCTCACGAGGATGCGCCCGGACCGCCTGCTGCGTGTAAGTGACAGTGCCTGTGCGGGGACCCTGCACACGCTCCCTGGAGTGTGCGGTGGTCACCTGAAATGAAGGCGATGGCTGTGTTCCTACTTGAAGGGATCATAATGTATTTTTTAAATGTTGAAAAAATATGGAGAATAAATACGCTAGCCTCCCTTTCATGTAATAATGACACTCCTGTACCAAGGACAAGCTTGAAGAAGACTTACTTGGTGGGGTATAATGCTCTGTTGCCCAGGTAAGCTTTGTACCTCCCCCCAAACTTACTGTCTCATTTTTGATATAACTTATTGAATACAGTTTTGAAAGAACTTTTCAACTTTTTTGGTTTTTGTTTTTTAAGAAAGGGTCTCTGCAGTTCTCTAGAGAACAAGTCCTTTCACTTAATCTCCTGCGCATCAATGGGGAAAGCATAACTCAAAGAAGTAGAAACACACACACATCCAAGGTTTGGTCGTGTGGGTAAGAGGGTGGATGGGCCTGGAGAGCACTGTGCTGAGGGAAGTGAGCCAGCCAGAGAAGGCAAGTACCACACGACCTCACTTACCTGTGGACGCAGAAACTAACACACAAAGAGACTCCTAGACGCAGAGAACAGACTGACAGCTGTCAGAGGGGAGGGGCGTCGGAGGGCTGGGTACAAAGATGAAAGGATTAAGAAAAAAGACGAAACTCTCAGACACAGACAACAGTACGGTGATTGTCAGAGGGAGGGTGGTGGGGCAGACGGGGAGGGGGGATAAATGGTGATGGAAGGGTGTCTTGGGGTGCTGAGCACACAATAGTGTACAGACGATGTGTTGTAGAATTGCACCCCTGAAGCCTATACAATTTTATGAACCAGTGTCACCCCAATACATTCAACTTTTAAAAACCTTCAGAAGAAAAAAAAAAGCAGAAGTACCCAAAGCTCCTTGATCAGTGTTGTCATAACTTCAGGTCAGAATTCATTTATTAAAACTGTTCTGCTATTTTTTAAATACAGAAAAATAGAATGTAGAGAATTGATTTAGGTAACTCCCTGAACCTAATTGTACTTTTATATGTGTAGTGGTAAGCTAACTATTTAATCCCCAAAGGTTACTGAGATAAGAGTATAAAAAAGATAGTTAAAATTTTTTTTAAAAATTATGTTTGGGTGGTAAAAACCAAACTCCCACAAGGTCTTATATGTCTTTAGTAGCTAGGGATTGGAGGATTAAATGTCTTAGAATTTCTCTGCAAACATCCCTTGGATAATTAAGGTATATGGAAGCAGAACAGTTTTTAGTATTTTCCCCTCTTAAGACTGCTTTATCTAATCCTGGGTTTCTATTTTCAGAGTGTGCACATATGTTTTTCATTTAAACACAGCCCCGATTCATCAGGGGAGCTGCATTGCCCTGGGTGATTTCCTCGTTAAAGAAGAGCCTCATTATGCCGTTGAGGAAGCTCTATCTAAAAATACATGCAGGGCTCTGCTGCTCTCGGGCTCACCCCGCACAGCCGGGAGGGGCTCCGTCCGTCCGGCTGCCGCAGCTGCTCAGGGCACACGGCTGCACCTCCCCTCCCCGCAGACCAGGCAGTGAAGGTGTTCCTGATCGGGATCCACATCTCCCATGACTTGGGAGAGTTCCCAGGGACGCCCATGACATCTGCCAGAACCCAAGAGGCTGTAGACAGTGGTCTCCCATCAGGATTCATACAGAGGGGGGCAGGGTTGCATTGGTGGGGTCTTGTACCCCAAAGACCTACGCAGCTCTGGGCTGGCCTGGAGCATGGAGCTGTAAGAGATGGATTCTCTTGATAAGGTTGGTGGGGACAAGAATACGATCCCTTAGTGACGATGTATACTGAAGGGTCCGTTCTGGTTTTGACTTTGAGGACAGTGTCAGTCTCAGGTTGTAGACCAAGAGAGGCCCTCTGGGTTTGGTCCCTGACAGACCCAGTCAGGTGGGTGAGTGTAGTCTACTGCCTGTAAAATTCTGGAGACCCTTCTCGTTCACTCCGACATCGAAGACAGGAATAGAGGGACATGATCTATGTTCCGTTCTCCTGCCTTCGTTGGACTCCCCATCAGCTGCTTTTCCCATCTGTTGGTCCTTGTTTTTATGAAAGGGGAAGAGAGAGAATGGTTAATTCTTTTGGGAATGCTTTTGGCATCTCTCTAAGTTAAGAATAGTGCCCAATAGTGGAACCAATATTTTAGTGACACAAAAGTCTCTATAAAATGTCCCTTCACTATAAGTGAACAAGCTTTGACTGGCTTGGACAAAATGAGCTTAATTTTTAGCTAATATAATTTGAAGTCGTTTCTGCTTAAACAAACTTCTTTGTAACAGTACTCTCATTTAAACAAAGAGGAAAAAAAGTATTTCCCTTATCAGAAATAAAGTTTCATGATGGCACTGGGAAAAAAATTATATAAACAGTGTCACAATGTGAATATTTCATCGGGGTCCTGATTGGACCCACTTCTGATGAAATTCTGTGTGTGAGAGGGCTTTAGAAGGTTGTTTTAATCAGTGTAAGCTGAGCAGAGTGTAAGTTTAACTGAATTCACCTGGGTAAAGAAATAAAATCCCTCCAACTGAGATTTGATGAATGGGGTGAAATCTGTAGGTGGTACTTAAAAATATTTCTGAACTAGAAATAATCTGTGTTTTTATAGGTTAAATATGTAGCAGTTTTAGTATTGCAAATTTAGCGCATATACAAGAGTTGGGAGGGAAAAATCCACTTGGAAATTATTTTAAAAAATCAGTTAGTTGGAGATAGGGACAGGTGAGGTCATGAAGCGTCAGCCACCTTCCCCTGCTCAGAATGATGATCCACTCCTGCCCGCTCCCTCCTGAGCCCTGTTTGTGGCCTGCTGTCTCCGACTGGCCGCCAGGGGGCCTTCCGCAGACCTGTCCTCGGCGGGGCCTGCCAGCCCTGCTTTTCCCCACACGCCTGTTTTCAGCCTGGCCCTCCCCAGGCGGCTTTTTCCCGGAAGGTGAAAGTGCGATGCAGAGTCTACCCTTTCGGTTTCACCACCATCACACGACCACCCCTCTACAAGAAAAGAAGCAAAAGAAAAAGATGGGCGATAATTGATGCCATTTGTCAGTCTGGTCCCTATTAGCGTGTACGCTCCCTGGGGGCAGGGTCTCCGTGTCGCTCCGCACTGTTGAGGCACCTCATAGGAAAGTGTCTGATGCGTGTGATTTTATGGTGCTCGTTATTGGGAAATGTGGGTCGGCTGTGTACAGAAGAGCCCAGTCCACTGGCTGATGTGTGATGATGTCCTTTTTGTTTCTGTCTCAACGGTGTGCTTCCAGCACTAGTCGCAGAAGGGACAGGAGGAAGAGGCTGTTGGGATGTGGATCCCGGGACCCAGGGTGTGGGAGCTGACTTGGCGGTCTCTGATGCAGGGGAGAAGGTATTGTGAACCGATTTGTTAGCAAATGGCCCCAGTTGCTGTGTGTAATGAAATAACCTCAGGTCCTGGTCTGTCCACGGCTGAGGGTGGTGTGGATGTGTTTTCCTGAATTGTTCTCAAGTTCAACATTCATGTTTTATACTTTCTAACTGGTTTCTTCTTAAAATGTTCTTGATCTCCCTATATCATCTGGGTGTAAACAAAGAAACACTTGAAAAGTTATTAAAAAGATTTAAAACTCAGTGTTTATTTGTGTGTCTACACTCTCTGCTGGTCTCCCTTTCCCTTTCTGTGCTTTCACCCGCTGCACTGAGCAGCTCCTGGCTGAGGGGTGGCCCTGGGCCCTGGGGCCTTTATGTGACTAGGCGGCACTGGAGCAGCAGAAATAATTCGGATGTGGGAATATCACTTCTATCTTTCTTCTTCTTTCTTTTCTTTTTCTTTCCCCTTCCTTCCTTCCTTCCTTCCTCTCTCTCTCTCTCTTCTTTCTTTCTTTCTTTCTTCTTGGGGCCTCTTCTTTTTGGACATTCTATCCACATAAGTTATAACACTCTCTTTTAAAAATTAAATGTGGGAGACTTCCTATTAACTTCTCTGAAGCTGAGACATCAGAAACAGGGAATAAGATCGCGGTTCTGGGAGGTGGCCCATGGGCCTCCCCAGGGCCGTCCGGGCTCAGGGGGTGCGCTGTGTCTAAGATCGAACAAGGTGAGCTGCCAAATACCAACACGTGTCCGTGTGGGGAATGGCGTGTGTCGGATCTTTGTGCCTGTCACATCTTATATATATTTTTTGTATAAATATGCAAATGACTGAGAAACCAAATCCAAAGATAGTGTTTAAATCCATGGAAAAAGACGGCTGTGGTTGAGTGTTTAAAATGTCATAAGCCAAAACGAAAATAGGAATTCAGTGTTTTCCTCCACTTGTTCTGACTGTATGCCTTCTAACTTCTTTCTTTTAAAAATGTTCCTGCTTTCCATCCTTTTCAGTGGAGACTTCACTTTGAAGTTTGTAGCTTCCAACTGCTTCTACTTTATTAGAGAAAGGAAAGGGAGTAGGTTGCTTACTAATACTTTTCTCTTGATGGGAAGCTGCCTCCCACCCTAAAGTCTTTCCTTCCATGATTCGGTCACAGGTAAGTGAGATGAAGTGTCCAGCTTCCTCTTTGGATGAACCTGTCGGGGAAATTTGCCATTAACGAAGCGTTTTGATAAACTAAATGAACTGACAAATAAGGCAAGATCACTTGAAATTAAACTTTCAAAAATATACAATGGATATTTTATAATTAAAGTCCTTAATAAGGTAAGGGTTTAAAAAATTTCTAAAGAATTTTAAAAATTAAATTTGCAACCCAAATGGGAAAATATCCTGTGTGTAAATCGGCGACTGTAGCTATGTAAATTGGCCACCAGGTGGCGGAACAACTCCATTAAAAATATGATGTTAAACATTCCTGTCTTGTATCAAACCTGGTGGTTCTTGGAAACAAGTAACCACACGTAGCATAACTCAACTCATTTCCATGTTTCCAATTTTTATAGAATATAAAAATTATGTATCAAACAATCTTTTTGTTACAAAAACCATGGAGTGTGGAGCAAGGACAGAACCAGAAATGGGGAGAGAATTCTAATGACCCTCAACTTCGTTTCTTTTCCATCCTTTATCCATCCTCTGGAAGAAGTGCTGGCTAATAATGGAGTTAATTAGCAGTGTGAGGGAAGAGATCTGGCGAGGTCATCAAGGCATCGTTACCAGCCTGAACTAATTAATTTAGCAAGCCCAATGTTACCTGAGCACTAGCAGCCGTGGTTTCATTTAAAGCTGCTCAGAGAGAGCAGTGGGAGACTGGAGGCTCCTGGAAGGCAGGGGGTCTGCTGACCTTCCATGGCACAAGGTGTGGAACACACACTGGGCGCCTTATGCTTATTTGTAGAATGGAGTGAGCATCCATTCCATGCCAGGCAGGTTTCTGGACAGAGCAGTGAATACCCAGATGCAATGCTGCTCTCCATGGGCTTACATCCTAGTGAGAAAAGATGGCCAGTAAATGAGTAGACAGATGTTCACTTCAACTCTGGAAACTGGAAACCCTTAGGTCCTCCTGTGCCCCTAATGTGAGGGTGGAGAGACCCCGTGCTCTGGGAGCATTTGGTCCCTGGTCACCTGGTTCGGGGCCTCTGCCAATGGTCATTCTATGAGGCAGTCTCAGAGTGTCCAGTGAACCCCAAGAGGGAGGATCTGGGGCAGGCCAGCTGAGTGCTCCCCTTTGGGCTGCCTCTGTCTCTGCTTTCTTCTGCCCACCTCCGGTGTTTTGGACTTTGTGACCCTCAAACATTGAGAACAGGGAGCTTGAGACCAGGCAAGATGTGCTCTAGCTTCCAAATCTGGCCTGGGAGACAACCTCAACCCTGGCACAAGAGAGCTCAATTTATAGCGTGGTTTGTGCAGGGTAAACATTGTCACTTATGGAGAGTGTGCAGCGTTTCCTTACCATCATCCCTTGTTGTTTTAAAGAACGGGTGGGTGAAATGAAGCCATGCTTCTCAAATACCAAGTTTGCTCAGAGGGGCTTTCATTAAGTGATGGTTCATTTGTACAGGCTTTGATTTTGGGGGGCTGGGGGGAGTTGGGACAGAGTCACTACAGAGGAGTTTAGGGAGAGTGAAGTGATTTACATGAGATCATAATTTTGGGAACACTACAGTGCAGCTTTTCAAAAATAGAGTGATTATTCATTTTCTTATGTTTTTATGTATTTTAGGTGGAATGTAGAAGTTTTCCAGGTTCCTCACAGTCAGAGGTGAGCTAAGCGTACCTTACCTATACCGCCATCCTCTATTTGTGGATAATAAATGCTTTTTTCAAGAATTTCACACTTAGGATCTTATTTTTCAGATTATACAAGCAATACAGAATTTAACCCGTCTGTTATATAGCCTGCAGGTAACTACGCTCCTCTCATTTTTGACCTTGTGAATGTTTCTCTTAATGTAATTCACTTTATTTGATGATTCCCAGATTTTTAAAATTAGAACATTTGTGAGGCAGTGAATGATCTTAAAAGAGTGCCAGCCCCCACTGTAACGCAGCGAGATGTGTTGAACCTCACCTGGTTTTGTAATCACGAGGCAACGCCACTTCTACATTGTATACCAATCTCTTCTGAAACCATAAAACAGTTCATATCTGTGAAAAATGCTGGTGACTATGACCTGGCTGGAGGTTTACAATGAAACTCTTAGGCGAGTGTAGCATGACTTCACATTTTCTGGTGAAAACTCAAATTCACACCTGAACGTTTTTCACTTCCACATGTTGGCCTTAGGCCTTTAGAGCAGTTAAATAATTCATGTACTCCTTCATTCCTTGGTTTGTTCATCCACCCAGCATTTACCGAGTGTTCTCTCTGTCCAGGCGCCATGCAGAGGGCTGAGCGTACAGAGGCAAAGGACCACAAAGCCTGCTGTCCAATGACTTGCAAAGACAGACATAGACATCACGGTTGCATTTAGGATTATAGGTCTGGATGATCCCTTAGGCCAAACACAAGAAAGGCTGAATTCATCTAATTGCTTAATCTGTGGATTAAAAAATATTTTTAAGTGATATCAAAGCCATGGTTGTATTGCAGACAAATTGTAGAAAAATCCAAGGATACAAGTCAATAAAATAAAATGACTTGTGACTCTATAGAAAGAATTGTTATTGTCAGCTTGGCACATATCCCTGCTGTTTTCTGGAGTTGTTTCACCTGTGGTCTTGGAACCCCTGCCGCTCTGTGTTGTTGGCTGTCGTTCTGCAGTGGGAGTTTGGTGGCTGTGGAAGGTCCTGGTCCACGGCATGTGTGCAGTTCCTCGGAGTTTACACTTCTGTGTCAATAACACAGTGATGGCCTTGCACACTAAGTTCTTCGAACATTAGTCTGTGTTTCCTTAGCATCAATTACTAGAACTTTTCTTTAGGTTTTTAGTAGACATTGCCGACATAATCAATCAACACCCCATTCTACTTCTCAATCTGAAAATTGGTCAAGGTACCCAGTTATCTTAATTTTAATTGTTTGATTGCTATTAATACTAAACTTTTCCCCTACTGGTTTATTACCAGTCATACTTCCTATCTCATACCTGTTGAATAGTAAAAGAAAATAAATTAAGTCTGATCTCAAGTCTTTCACAGAAAAGATGTGCAGTCATACTACGTTTGATGTTTTCTTCTTCATACTTGAACCGAGCAGGACTTCTTTCTCTCGTGCTGTACCCGTCACCTGTCTCTTCTTGTCCTGGCACCGCCAACTCAGTGATTAAAGTTTTAGGTTGCCTTTACATGATGACAGTGCCACCAGTCTCCTCTTACTGCTTTTCTATGCTTATCTGCATGTTCTTTCATAAGAGCTTTGGAATTATGACAAGTTTCTTATCTTTCTACCAAGACTGTTAGAATCTCATTATACAAGGTGGGGCAAAAATAGGCTTCCAGTTGTGAGTATGCCAAACACAGAGTTTACTCTTGTATTGTTATGTATTAATCATTGGGTTATTTTCCATACAAACAACTAACCGTAAACCTACTTTTGTCCTACCTTGTATTTATGAATTCAGCTGGGGAGAATTGGCACTTTTGCAATAATTAGTCTCTTTTTTGAGAACATGTTGTTATTCATCTTTTATTTTATGCTCTTCTGGGAAACTGTGATTATCTTCATGTAGGTACTGTGTTTTGTTTTGTTTTTGTTAAGTTTATCCCTATATATTTGTCTCTTT
This sequence comes from Phyllostomus discolor, assembly GCF_004126475.2. Taxonomy (NCBI): domain Eukaryota; kingdom Metazoa; phylum Chordata; class Mammalia; order Chiroptera; family Phyllostomidae; genus Phyllostomus; species Phyllostomus discolor. The sequence continues at coordinate 44,908,513 of NC_040905.2, forward strand.
GTTCCTATTGTGAATGGAATGTTTTTCACTATGTTTTCCCAGTAGTGGTTGCTGATAATAAGGATATCGATTTTTATATGTTTATTTTGTAACTGGCTACTCATTGAATTTTATTTTTTTAATAATTTTTCTGTTACTTCTTTGGCATATTCCAGATAGAAAGTAAAATTTTGAAAATGATGTTATTATGGCTATTTTTCAATAATTGTATCAGTTCTATTTTCTTGGCTTACTGCTTTGGCTCAAACTTCTGAACACATTAAATAATGGTGGTAATAGTAAGCATTTTTGTCTTGTCCAAAACTTAGTGGCAATGCCTTTACTGCCTTACATTAGACATGCTGGCCTGGGGCAGACGTTCTTAGAGACTGGATTTATCATGTAAAACAAAGATTCTTTCCTTTCAGTTCTGAGAGGGGGTGTGGTTTGAGTATAGCTCATTAACTCTGGGGAGACGAAAACATTGAGCACCCCATCCTGTGTTGCCTGGTGGAAACACTCCCAGGGTCCTGGCTCTGCTTTGCAACGTGCAGTGCAGCCCTACATGGGTTCAAGGTTCAGAAAGGCCAGGTGACCTACCTGAATGACCTAGCTTTTGCAGCTCGTTAGGTTGAGACAACATAAGATTCTCTTACTCAGAGTTTTGAGCTGGTCTAAGGATGTAGGCTCTGAGAGATTTCTGTCCGTGGCCATCCTCTCTTTTGAAGCTGAATTTCTCATGCATGATGGGAGTTTTTACGTAAGCATTTTTGAATCAGATGGGAATGAAATTTGATCTCTGCATTAGGAGAGCAGAGTTAGAGATGAGGTGTAGGCAAAGCAGAAAGGAAAGGCCACAGAGTTACTTCAGCAAAGAAGAGTTAAGAGAGAGTGAATTGGGAATTTCCCTAAGTTGGAAATTGAGAAGCAGATGCTGTTCTCTGTTCTAATGATCAATGTTAAGTGTGAAAATAAATACTATCCAATCTTCAAATTCCACCTCTAGTGAAGAAGAGAGTGGTCTTATCCCAAATGTTAAATATGGTAGCACTTAGTGTAACAGTAACCCTAACATGAGAGCTGTCATTGCCTATGATAGTTTTGACATATAAAATACTGGACTTTTGTTTGTTTTACTATACTGATGCCCTTAAGACTCATTAGAATTAAATGATGACGTATAGTCTACAGTTTGTTTACCCAGGCCCTCAAAGTCCTGAATGGCTTATTATTTCATATTTAAAGATCAAAGTAATTAGTATCTGCCCTGGCTGGTGTGGCTTAGTGGATTGAGCACTGGTCTGAGGACCAAAGGGTTGCCAGTTTGGTTCCTTGTCAGAGCACATGCCTGGGTTGTGGGCCAGGTCCCCAGCTGGGGGCATGTGAGAGGCAACCTTGTGTATGTCTCACACTTCGAGGTTTCTTTCCCTCTCTTTCTCCCTCCCTTCCCCTCTGTCTAAAAGTAAATAAATAAAACCTTAAAAAAAGAAATTAGTATCTATTCTTATGATTGTTGTTCTCTTTATAGTAACTTCTAAAAGACATTAGATAAACATTTATGTGAATTTGAACTTTCAAGAATTCTTTTGAAGTTGAAAAATGTGAATGTTATTTCAAAAGGCCCCAGTGAATACATTTTTAAATCTTATTCCAAGACAATAACCAACTTAAACACACATATACATTAGTTTTTAACCTTTGAAAGTTAGAAAACTGATCTCACAAAGAACTAATGTTCAAATCCCCATCTTTCCAGCATCTGTTGCATGGATAGTTTTAAAAATTCTTAGGAAAGAAAAATGTGAATTTATCCCTAGGAGAGTAATAATTTTTCATAATGAGTCAAAATGCACACACACACCCAGTATGTAGCCATTTCCAGTTTGTCCCTCTGTGCTTCTTTGCACTTTAAGTGGGAACTTTTAAAATCAAAAGCTTCCAAGGGCATTCACAGAGGTTTTTTGTTTTGTTTTGTTTTGTGGAATCCTTCCAAATCTTGGCAATTATTTCCTGTGATGCTGCCAAAGTTTTCATAGGCAGATACCGTAACTCAAAATGTTTTTTTAATCTAGTTGGTAATGTCCTCTGGGCTTTAGAGTATCTGTGTTTCCCTAATCATTGCTGCCTCCTGTTACCAATCTATTAAACAAATTTCAGCTTAGTGTTTTATGCACGTCCTTCCTGCTATAATACAAAGAAGTGACAGTAACGAGACTAACTTTATCACTTACATGTCCTAAATGTGATATCAGCGGCTATTCCTGGGCATTATGCTATAGAAAGATTACTTACTGAAAGTCTACAAGTGATTGACTTTTATTGTTGTGTCTTCATGATGTAATGTAGCTTCAGTGATTCCTGGTTTGAGACCCAAATAGAGGAGGCTACCAGTTTGTATAGACTCTTAGCTTCTTGTGAATTCCGTAAGAGTCATGAGACAGAGAACAGGAATACAGAGTCTTGTGAATTTATGTACTGAATTCTTATTCAGCAGGTTTGCTTACATAATGTCTGAAACCCAGCAACAAACCCCATTTCCAAAAGTAGGGAAGGGTGTACTTTTGTGCTTTATTTCTTTTGGATACAAATTCCCAGGCCATACCCCTGGAAAATGCAGACAAATGCACGTGAAGTACGGAGGCTGGTCTTCGGGGGTCACTTAGCAAAAGGGCAGCTATTGAAAAAGAAAATAATTTGGTTGTGAGTTTTGCGTTGAGAGTTGGTTCCAACCACACATGGGAACAATGTGGAAGCCTTTCCCTGTTTCCTCTCTGCTCCCGCAGGCCGCCTTGACCATCCAGGATAGCCACATTGAGATCCACAGGCTGGTTCTGCAGCAGCAGGAGGGCCTGTCCCCCTGCCCCTCTCTGCGAGGCAGCCCCTTCCTGGACCAGGACAAGTCCCGAAGTCTGGAGAAGCGGCGCGAGGAGCTGGCCGACATCCCCAAGCTGCAGCACCAGTTCCAGCAGGACCAGCGGCGCTGGCACCGCAGGTGTGACCTGCAGCGGAGGGAGCAGGAGGCCAGGGAGAGCCGGCTGCAGGAGCGCGAGAGGGAGTGCCAGTCTCAGGAGCAGCTGCTGCGGAGGAGCCGCGGGGAGCTGGACCAGCAGCTGCAGGACTACCAGCAGGACCTGCAGCGGCTGCGGGAGGGCCAGCGCCAAGTGGAGAGGGAGCGGGAGCGGGTGCGCGCCCAGCAGAGCCTGCTGTGCAGCTGGAAGCACTGCCGGCAGAGCAGCCTCCCCACCGAGCTCCCTCCCGGAAGCACGGAGGTACGCTCTCCCGAGGGCAGGCCGGCAAGTGTGCCAAGGCAGAGTCCAGGGCAGCATCTCCAGAGGGTTCATTCACGGCCGTCCTGTCTCTCTGCTTCCTGTGTAGGCACTCACAGGAGCCACTGCAGGTAGCAGAAGCTGGGGACATTCAGAGACAATGTGTGTGCACCGTGATTTGAAATAGGGAAACTGGAAAGGCCTAGGCCCTGTCGGATCATGGCTCAGGGTGTATTGAGTCGCCCTTACCCAGAGAAGGAAGCCAGGACAGAGCCGTCCCAGTCAGAGGAAGTTTCCCCTGGAGGCACTTCGCCGCGGGCATGCTGTCTTTCCCGTAATGGAGGCCTCTCTACAGGCTCCGGTCTTGGACTTGTGCACAGGTGTACCGCTTAGCAGATCAGTTAGTTACTCATGTGCAGTGTGGGTCCTGAATGTAGCAAGTCAAGTCCTATCCTGTTATTCCAAGCTTATGCTCTTTACGTCGATTTGACTAGTGAATTCACACTCCCCGTTCACTAATAATGGTTAACGTGAGCACAGGAATTAAGGACTGGGCTGAGACCTTTCAGAAGGTTCTGTGTTCCGCTTGCACCCTCTCTAACCACACTTGCCCAGTCCATTTGTCCCAGGAGTTTAGTTTTCTGTACTATGTGCACATACCAGCTTTTTATTGATAAGTACATAAAGTTGTAAAAGTTGATAAGCTTATAAGAAAGATCCGTTGAGCCCTGGTCTGGTGACTCAGCTGGTTGGAGCGTCATCCCAGACATCAAAAGGCTGTGGGTTTGATCCCCATCAGGGCACACACCTAGGTGGCAGGTCTGAGCCCCAGTCAGAGTGTGAAGGAGGCAGCGCATACGTGTTTCTCTCTCATAGATGACTCTCTCCCTCTCCGCCCCCCTCCCTCTTTCTCTTTCTCTCCCCCTTCCCCACCCATTCCTCTCCAAAATCAGTAAACATATCCTTGGGTGAGGATTTAAAAAAAAAGATATGTGGTATCTGACTTTCCTTTCAAGTTGGCTAAATTATATTTACTGCAAATACATATATGCATGAATATGTTTTCAGCTTTTTTATTTAGCAAAAGTTAAATAAAATGCCACTCTCTCAAAAAAGTGGAAACATTTGAATGTCAGAGAGCACTACTGCTTGTTTTATAGTTTGTTTTTTTAAGCCATGCCATACACAGCAAACTGAAGTTTTGGGTACTGGCTCATTACAGAGGGGGTGGGAGGAAGAAGTCAGTGGTAATATTCTTCTTGACTTCGTTCTTATTAAAGTGCTGCCTGGTAAACTGTATTAGGAATAAATACTTCGTAAAACGTGTTCAAATGCCTGGAGAAATTATTGTGTTTTGTTTTGTTTTCTTACTCAGGTGATGGAACTTAATCGATCTGAGAGTTTACGTGTTGAAAATTCATTCATCCTCAATGAAGCTTTAGTACAAACGTCATTTAACACTTTCAACAAACCGACTCCATCAGCCCTCCTCCAGGATGCCACTTACCGCCTCGATATAGCGAATTCTGATTTGGCAAGGACTAGTGCACATCAAGTGGACCTCAAGACGGACGTGTCTCAGGCCTCGGGTGTCAACCATGAACTGTGGACAGCTGCCCAGCCCTGTCACCGGACACCCCCTCTCCACCAAAGCAGCGAGGATTCTTGTAAAAATGGTAATTAACACTTTAATAAGCGTCATCTGTGTAGTTTCAGCAAGACGCTGTGGCTTTGAATGGTTGGCTCTTCTTTAGAGTGAATCAATGTGGGCCCTAGAACGGGAATGCATTGGTGCAGGTGGGCCGAAGTTTGTGGCATCAACTTTTTGGGGGGCAAGCCTGAGGACGGCCGTCACTGGTGAGTAGCTAGACAGGCTAGACCAGGGCCAGAGGGCCCATGGGATGCCAGCACGTTAGGGCCAGACAGGGCTTCCAGGCCTGTGGATTAAATGAGAACCTTCTCTTAAAAGTGGAGCAACTCAGTATTTATTCCTCACAGTAGACCCTGCCACAGCCAGATGCATGCATTTGTTGGCTCTCAGACATAAAAGATAGGCACAGGCTTTGTGGTAGGACTTTACTGTCTATCAGGTCAATTTCCAGGGATGTTGGTAAAACCTGTGCTGCTATTGAACACCCACAATGGAACCGTTAACATTATTTGTCATTGTAAAAGAAAGTGTTGTGTCTCCATAAGTACCTCGTAATAACCCAATTTGCTAATCCCATTAAAGCATTTGCCAAATATCAATGAAAGGCAGCTCGAGTTACCAACTCCACATGCATCCAAATGATTTAAATTTAAGTCTATTATAAATTGTTTTCCATGGGGTATGAGGTAGGGTATGAGAAGAACTTGAAACCTCTCTACCAAAAAACAGATGGCATGCAATAGAATAAACAAATGGCTGGCCACATGATGTGAAATAAATCACCAACTGCACAGTGTTTCAGAAACATAAAACAAGCAGCAGCATAGAGATCTTCAGAACTGTGCACAGACTTGCTCCCATGCTTGATGCATATTCTTAGCTTGTCAGTGGGATAATTTTTCAACAGTGGAAAGTTTTAAAGGTATTTAGCTTCCACGAATTATTATTGCTAATCCAAAAGATGTTGATTTGTAGTAGTGGATGATTCTTTATCCTCACTGCTATAATGTTCTTATTTCTTGTCAGCATGTAGGAGAGAATGAAATAGTACTTTTAAGTATCATTTCATATATTCTTTAAATAAAAACAGATACAAGGGCATAGTTCATTGGGATTAAATAAAATGAAGAGTCAGGAAGAGGTTATAAAATGTAACCACTTTAGTATATTATTTCGAAACTTCAGTACGAGGCAGGCCGCACTGCAGAATGCCTTCTCTAGGTGCATGTTGCTTTGCTGTGTTGATTCGATAACGTGCTATTTCCAGCACCTCAGATGCTTTTGTCAGTGTGGCTTTGCATACTGGCTGTGGTGTAATTCAAAAACTCAGTTTGAGTTAAACCACATTCAGCTTTTGTTTAAATAAGTATTTCTTGCATGCTTTTTGTATATCTCCCATCTCTTTCTGTTGCCTTGTGCTTCAAACTAGAAAGCTTTAAACATTTGGCGGCACACTTGCAGGAGATAGAGAATGTACTAAGGAAATAAACAGTGATTATATACAAAACCAGTCTCTCCACATGTAAGGAATTAGACCTAGCCCTGAGAAATGCTGACAGAAAGTACTTGTGCTTCCAATGGTGTGTGTCCAGTGCGGGCCGAGGTCGCTTGGGGCATTGACAGAGGAGAGGAAAATCAGCTGCGGCCTGAATCGCTCAGGAACATCCTGGTGTGTGTAAGCAGGGATTAGATCAGAAGTGCAGTGTGTGCTGTTAAGCGCTGGAGTTTTGCAGCTACTTGAAAAACCCTATTTCTGTTTGTTTACTTAAGCATGATAAGCACTTCCTGGAGGAGAGAAAAGAAAGAGATTAGGAGGTGATACGGCGGTGGAATAAAAATTGGATATATATTCTTAAGAGGCTTGTCAGGGCCAGATAAAATTGTTTGAACCCTGCCAGTGCCTCCGCAGCTCCTACAATTGAAAGTAGCACAAAATAATCCGCGCCCCGATGTTGGTCTTCACCAGACCCAGCCTGTGCCTTCCCTGCATGGGTTGGGGTGGGGACAGGGCTGGGAGAAGCAGGACGAGGGTGTGCCAGGGGCGGGGACAGTCCACGTAGTGGAATCAAGGACGGTGCAGTGCCATCATCCTCTGCTTTTACTCTTGGCTGCCCTATGTTCAGGTGAGTGGTCATCAGGGACCACTACTGAGGTCACAATATTCTACCTAATAAAACCTGTCTCTAATATTCTTTTTCTTTAAGTTATTTTTATTGTATTTTTCCCCATTACCATTTATCCCCCTTTGTCTGTAATATTCTTGGCTGGTGTTTTGTTCAATGTGCATTTAGCCTTGGTTTCCTTAATGCCGCACTGAAGAGTCCACCTGCGGCCAGCCCTGAGGTCCGCTGCCCCCAGGCAGCTTTTTGTGGATGGGCACGGGCCACTCAGGACCAGCTCAGATCAGCGGGAACGTGACTTTCTGGAACAGTATGAGCCAGATGGAAAAAATTGTCTGTAAATAAAATTCTCAAATGTGTTCAGCTGTCACCTCGACTGGAATTTTCATCGGTTTGCTCCACCCATCCTCAGCAGACGCTTCACTGAGCTCCTTGCGCTCTGGTTGTCATTGGTGTTGGAATTGCTCTCTCACCACCGCCGACACCAACAGTTACATGGCACCAACTTTCAAGCACTGTGCTAGGGTTTTACACGGAGAGACTCATTTAACGCAGTAATACACTGAGATGGTTCTGTTATTGTCTCCATTTGAGAGGGGAAACTGAGGCCCAGAGAGGTTCAGAGACTTGCCCAAGGTCACATAGCTACTGAGTTGCAGAGCCAAGGATGGGAGTGGGGAACACGACTCTGGAGTCCATGCTCTTTACCTTTAAACCAGGAACTGTTGACTTCTAGAAAGCTGTTAGGAATTAATTATGCTTGTTAAAGAAGTCGTTGGAGTAGAAATAGAATAAATCCTGTTGTCACGCCTAGCAGGGTGCTGAGGAGTAAGAGCCAGGGCGGTGGTGTCTTCTACCCCCCCCTTCCTTTAGCATGGCCACTCGGAAACACTCCTGAGCCTTTTGGACTGCAGTGGGCAGCACTCACAGGCGCCGAGTCTCCTCAGATGATCATACACACCCTTTAGCGCCGCTCTTCCCCGGGGACACTTTGTCTTAAGGATAGTGTCTCTAACGACAGCCCCATGATACTTGTAAATACTTCCTGAGGTAGCACTTCAAGGAACTTTACTGTCCAGTTTTGGAAGTTGTTTCATGAACAAAATTATTGGATGTTTGAACATTAAATCCAAATTGCTGTTTGGTTTTATTTATAGAGGAAGAGATGGTTGGTTTAAGAACTTAATCTATACACCTCTGAGGGCCACTGGCCAAGAGCACAGAAAATGTGAATTTACTTAAACAATATAGTCCCTGTAGAGTGATTGCTGTGTAACTGGCCCCATGAAATGTTTAACTCTGTTACTCTTCTTAAAGGCAAAACAAGCAAACACATCATTCCTATGAGTTCTTTTTCTTCTAGTTTTGGAATTCCTGAACTATTTAGGCAGCGCATCTAGTAGTTTATGATGTTTGTGTTTTTCATTAACCAACAGAAGAAACTCTTATAAGGGTGTCCAACCCACGGCCCACAGGCCGCACATGGCTCAGGATGGCTACGAATGCGAGCCAACACAAAATTGTCAATTTACTTAAAGCCTTTTTTCGCTCATCAGTTTTCATTAGTGTTTGTGTATTTAATGTGTGGCCCAAGGCAACTCTCCTTCTTCCAGTGTGGCCCAGAGATGCCAAAAGGCTGGACACCTTTAGCTATGAAAAATGACCTGAAATCTTCTTAGTCCTCACTTCAGTTGTATTTCTGGCTGTACCTCCGTATTTACAGGTCATCTTAAAAAGTTTCTCTCAATGTAGTCACAGCATGATGATGTTGCCATGCATATGATAAAATTTAAATCAAGAGCCAAATTTTATGAGTTAGTCACGTAGATATTAGAAAAAGATAATAGCTTTATTATGTTTGAATTCTAAAAGACTGTTTCTCTTTACTACATATAGAATCTGGTGCCCACTAAAATATTTTCAAAATTCAAAGCATTGTATTCAGAATGTTTTGTCTTGGCAATGATTTAAAAAAATATATATAGGCAGCTGTGTTAAACTTTAAATGACATTTTTTTTTTTACGTATAGAAAGAAAATAGGAAATTTCCAAATGAAAAGCAATGATGTAGTTAGTATTTAAGTAAGTCTTTGTGAAGTGAGGATATGATAATTTCTAATGTTTTACAAATATTCCATAGTTCAGAAGCGGCACCTTATTTGTGTAATCGGTGTGGAAAGAAGCTTTGCCAAAGACCTTTAGGCAGTTTCCCATAAAACTGAAACTGGCATTTGATACTATAAACTTCAGTGACAAAGGCGTTTTTGAAAAGGGGAGTGTACTAGTCCACTAGTGCTGCCGTGATAATGGCCTGTAGACTGGGTGGCTTGAACAATAGAAATCCATTTCCTCCCAGTTCCCGAGGCTGGGAGTCTGAGAGCAAGGCGTCGGCAGGGTTGGTTCTTCTGAGGGCCGCTCTCCTCGGCTTGTGGAGGCTTGCGTTCCCTCTGTCTTCAGATGCTCTTTCCCGAGCACGGCTGTGTCCCAATGCCATCTTCCGTGAACAGCAGCCACGTGGGATTAGGGCCTACCCTAACGACCTCACCTAATTAGCTCTTTGGAGCTCTATCTCCAAACACATCTCCAGGTCGTGGGGGCAGGGCTTTCAATGCGTGTCCTGGGGTGAGGGGCATCCTTCAGCTCTTCACACAGGGTAAAATGATTATTGTTCTCATTGCAGTATTTTTAGGTGTCATGAAGGCTTTAAGTTTTTTAAATAAATGTACCAAAGTTAAACCACAATTTACCTACATTGTGAGGTTTTTTACTTGTTTAGGCAAATAAACTTTGTTAAAAAATGACATAGCAGTAAAATTGTGATAAATATAAACATCTATATGTTTACATAGCTAAGTGTCTGTTATCAAGCCTATGTCAACCCACAGAAATTAGGGCAGCAAATATTGAGCCTGTAGATTCATTAGGCTGTATTTCCAAACGTAGGCCTTAATTAGGAGCTTTGGGAATGCTGAGCTCTCTTTATGATTGGGAAGGATATTAGATGCCTGTATATTGAATTGCTTAAATGAAACTAAAGCTGAAGGGTTGGGAACATTCATTATGACATCAAGTTATTATTCAGATATATTTATGGGAGTCTGTAGAAGTCAAAATTGGGAAATCATTGGGCAACTCTACATCATCTAGAATCTTGACTAGCACTTTGGGTAACATTTTAAAGGAAACCGTAATATTGCTTGTTCTCAGTAAATCTGCATCTTGACAAGAATATAAAGGATTGGGCTCAAAGGCTTAATTTTAATCTTTCTCACTGCCTAGTGCAGATGATTGACTTTCTCCCTTTGCAGATTGTGTACCAGGAAAGGGAAACATGCCGATTGCTTGTAGAGCTTGGTGAGCCGCGGGCGCCCACTGCCAACTTCCTGACTGACTAGTTCTCTGGGGGCAGACGGGCCGCATGAGCCAACTGGGCCGGGGCCATCCCGCCTCAGCGCGGAGCCCAGTGCGCAGCGGGAGAGCAGCACCGGCAGGTGGGTGGATTCCGAGGCAGCCAGCCAGCTGTGTGGCTGCCTGTTTATTCCCACCCTGGGTTCCAGTTTGTTTTGAACAAGCTGCCGAAGTAGGAGTCCACTCAGGACAAAAGATTCTGGAGGTTAGGCTTGGCCTTGGGTTTTATCCTTAGCTTAAAACATGAAAAGCAGGTATACATACAGGTACATATACATGTGTATATATGGACTGTGGGCAACATATTAGACTGCTGTAGTACAGTGTGGCTTTTATTCTCAAAGTGACTAAGGGTGGGGTTTGGAAGGGAAGTTTGTAACTATTTACATACCAAACATACCTAAAGGATAAGGCATGCTGCTTGCAGTCCCAGTGAAGCGTGGGATAATGATCCGAAACTGGCAATGGAGGCACCACCCTGTCCACACACCAAAATCTGGGGACCGTCTCCTTCCTCATCCCTATGTCCATCCAGCCATGGAGATTCCAGTTTTAGGGCTTGGTTAAAATGTGGAGTGTTTAGATGAGGACGGTTATTTTACATTTCCCTATGAAGAATACAGCCATCTGGTTCAGTGGGTGGCAGACTTTTTCTTAAAGGACAACAGAATGAATATTTTAGTCTTTTTGGGCCATCAGGTCTCTGTGGAATGTAGTTAACTCTGCGACTGGAGCTCGAAAGCAGCCGTGGACGATGCATAAAGAATGGGATTCACTGCATTCCAGTAAAATTTATTGATGAAAACAGGTGGTCTTACTTTTTTTCTCCACTTAAATTGAGGAGGGGATAGTCCTCCTGGTTTGGAAATGTTGCCCCTATTACTACATTAGTAATTCACCTTTGGGTAAATAATAATGTAATCTAATATTGTAATATTATATGGCACTTCATGTCATTCCAAAACATTTAAATTCATGTTCGTGTTTGCTCTTTGCAGTGATCCCGTGAGACCATGTTAACTGTCTGTTTTTCAAATAAGGCAACTTTTCTCTTCCACTTTTTATTTAGTCTCTGTGAAAAAATGAATCTAGAAAAATGGAGTTGAATGTACTGGACGTTTAAAGGCTAGTAGCTTAAAACTTGGAGAGACTTTGCCCCAACTCCAGCCCCCCAACCCTGCTATGGTGCCAGGGAGGGCGCCCTCTAACCATGAGGCTGATGAGAAGGTACCGGGGGCGGGCTGGTCACTGAAACTGGCGGGGCAGTGGGGCTTTTCGGAGAGTGCGATGAAAGTCTGACTTCCTCGGTTCAGAGCTTCTGGTCTGTGGGGGCTTGGCCGAGGCCTGCAGATTTCTGCACTGAACGTTCTCCTCAGGTGATGCTGAAGCAGCCAGCACCTCTCCCTGCACCGCCGACCTAGGCTTGATGTTAGAGAACCTCCATTTGAATGCTCCCTGAGGCTCCCACGGCTGCCTGATCCCTAGGCCTTAATTCCCCATCCACACAACAGAGAATGAAGTGTTAAAAGAACTAAAAAAAAAAAGAAAAAGAAAAAGAAAAAAGTGCATAGCATGTCCTGGGAACCAATGAACATCAGCTTTCTTCATTCGCGGGTACCTTCTGGAAATAATTCACTTTAATTGTGATTTGGGGGTGGCCTGTGATAAAAATGAGAGTATCTCCTAAATGTCAGCAGGAAGCCACTAGTTTAAAATATGATTTTAAAAAGGCAGCTGTAAACTGGGGGCATTTTACTCAGAATGGAAATGTATTAGAATATAAAGGGTAACTACCCCTCTGTGCTGGAGGCGTTTGTTAGGATCTCACCAGAAGTGTCCTGAGGAGGAAGGACTGAAAGCACAGCATTTCTCCCATCTGTTCTTCTCTGTGGAGGAAGAAGTTACATCAGTCAACCCTGCTTTCAGGACCAAATGCGAGACATTTCTGGCAACGAGACCAGATATCTCAATTTGGGATGTACGGTGTCTATGACTACAGAGCGCCCAGCCCTCATCAGCTGCATTATATCAGTGTAGCCCCAGGAAACCTTCTCATGGTGCGTGGGCTCTCTGAGTGCTCTTTCCTACTGGAAAGAAAACGTTGAGGACAGCCAACAGGAGTATTTTATCTTAAATGATTTCTCACTTCACATTCTAAAATTGTGTTCTGGTTTATGACCTTAATCTCTTATTTGAGTTTGGTTATCCTGAATCAGTTTGCCCTTGTTAGTCCTGGATAAACTGATATTAAAAAAAAAAAGAAAAATAAGGTTCAGAGTCACTAGAAAGCATCTCTTAGTAGCACTTATCATAACTGGAATTCATTGCATGTGTAATAATTTACACTATGTCCACCTCATGGTAGAATAAGCTTCATGGGGGTAGAGAGCTACACATGCCGTCTTTAATTGCTTTATGACAAGCACCAAGCACAGCGTTTGGCATGCAGTGGACATTCGAAAAATATTTACAACTCGAGGGAAGGAGTTAAGGTTCACACTCTTTAGCAAAAATGAGAGCAACTGTGAGCTTGCAGCAGGCAGCTGGACTCTACTGAGGCGCTGAGAGGGGTTGAGAAAAGCAAGTGGAACAAAGCAGGATGGCGGTCAACACAGGCAGGCTGCAGGAGCGCCTCTCTCTGGCTGACGGAGTGAGTGAGTTTCAAAACCTCTGTAAGATGGGCGTAGTTAGATGGTGTTCTTTCTGTGTTTGTTTATCGATCTTTGACATCCTATATTGTTATATTAGTTTCAGGTATATGGCATAGGGGCCAGACAATTACATAATTTATGAAGTGACCTCCCTGATAATAATACCCTTTGACACCATACATAGTTATTAATGCATGATTGACTATGTTCCCTATGCTGTACGTTACGTCCCATGACTGTTCTGTAACTACCAATGTGTACTTCTTATCCCTTCACCTTTTTTTACCCAGTCCCCCAGTCCCCCTCCTATCTGGAAACCCCCAGTTTGTTCTGTCTATGAGTTCGCTTCTGTTTCGTTTATTTTGTTGTTTAGATTTCACGTATAGGTGAAATTACATGAAATTTGTCTTTCTCTGTCCGAAGTGTTTCACTGAGCCTATAGTAGATGCTGTTCTTAAAAAATGGCGGGGTAACAGCAGGACTGTCTGCCTCTGATACCTTTGTGGGTTCTAGTTGGCAGGCTTCAGCAATGACCACCTTTCCTTCCTTATTAGTGCTGAGTAAGTTTGCCGCCTGGGCTGCAGTCCTGTTTGTCATTCAGGTCCAGGTGCTCTCCGTACACCTCCAGAGAGACCTTTCTATACGTGTTATTTTTCCATTTAGGTTTTTGTACGTGTAGTCCCATATGGCTATGTATAGCAAATAAAAACTTAGATTTGTTCTCAATAAAATGCTTTGATTTATTCTAAACAAGTAGAAACACATCCATTGCTACCATTTTAGGAAGATGACATGTAAGCAATTTTGCATTTAATTGTATCAGTAACTATTAGTCAACCTATCTGTTCACTGGGGCAGTTTTTAACAATGAAGTAGCTCGAACCCCAGTGAACTAAAAGTGGGTAGTCAGCTCCACATCAGTGAAACACTTTCGTAAGCCCCCTTTCTTCTGCTAAATCCTATTTACCAGGTCAGTGTATCTCCCCAGGCGGAACAATTAGTATTTGTTTAGTTAAATACTCTCCTAGAAGGTGAACCACTTTCTGTGGCAAGGCCTTCCACTTGTCAGCTTTAAAATATCGCCTGAAATATCACATATTCATTATAGCAATCTTAAAATGAAGTGTGGTGGCCTCTTAAGAAATATATCCCTTTACTTTGCCCCAGACGGACTGAACGGCACCGTGTGTTCTCAGCTGGTCAGTTCCCAGACGCAGCTGGCTGAGGGGAGAAGCCTCGTCCTGTTGTTCTGCTCAGACTTCCAGCCAGATAATAAATAAGCCTGGGACTGAGTTTTGATCTGCAGAGATGTTAATTTGCCATGATAAATCACTGTTGAGTTTCCTTGGAGAAGGGGCCAGGGTATCTATGCTCTTTCTGGATGAGATATTAATTCAATTTAATTTGATATGTCAATGCTTGGTTTGAAAATTTACCTAAGGAAAAATGTAGTCTTACAAAGTTTCCAGTTAATGCAGGATAGGACTCTGAGCATTTGCAGAACAATTTCACAGTAAGGCTGTGCAGAGTTATTTTCCTGGTGACTCTTTTCTACAGTTCTCTCTGCAAATTGCACCACACTACAGCTCTTTCTTCCTAGAGCACAACATGCAGGATGCTGGGATTAAATATAGAATATTTGGATCATCCACCAGATATGCAAGAGACTGCTTCTCCAGTGAATTGAGGCCATTTTGGAAGAAATGGTGCTGTCAGGCTTTGGAAACAACATTTACAAGCAAAACATTGGCAGAGTTAATTTTCTTTAATGACCTGCTTCCTACCAGTGATCTTGGCATCCTGTGCAGTGATTTGCAATCAATTAATCATACAGAATGTTGTAAGACTGCAGTAAGGGTATTGCACTCTGAGTCTCATAAATCCTCCAGCAACACAAACAGGAATCGCATGCTCAGAGCCCTCTTCGTGTTCAGCCTTGAATAAGATGGTGACTTTAACACTGTGTTCTAACCTGTCCTCAGAAGCCTGGACACTCTCTTCAGATTCTGAGTTTTGAAGCTCCCATTTCTCAAAGATGGCGTGGCCCTTTCCTGCTCTGTCAGTATAGGCCTCTTGTTTGCCTCATTCAGTTTAGACCACGGGTGGCAAACACAAGGTCACAGGCCGAAGCCAGCCCTCCACCTTGTTTTATCCGCCCAGCACCTTGTTTCTACCTGGCCGCAGCGCTGAGTGTCTGCTTAACTGGTAAGAAGTAGTTACACTTATACAGTCCTAAAATCACATTCAGCCCTTTGAAGGCAACCATGTGGCTGATGTGGCCCCTGGTGAATATGAGTTTGACACCCCTGTCTAGATGCTGGTCATTTCGATGAGAAAATTCTTGATTCTTCTGGATTATTGCAGAAGGCTGTAATTTTGGTCCCCCCGCCCTCCCAATTCAGGGCGGTCATTCTCAACTGCAGCAGGCCATATTTTGGGATGTCTCTGTAAGGATGATTCAGAAAGGAAGCATGTTTCCATCCACAGAATACACTGGCATTTGCTAGCGGTGGATGGCAGGAGATGGGATGGTGCGATGTCAGAAGTCAAGGAGATCTCGCGTGCTTGGCTTTGCCGAAAGCTTCTGGAATCTGCGTGTTTAGGATCTTAGCTTGTATTCTTGTCATTTCAGATGTGCCCTAAGAGGTGAAGTTAACTGTTTAGCTATCCTGATTTTTTTTTCTTATTTCAGCAAAGTAAATGTGGAGCTATTACATACTCTTAAAATTATATAAGTGTATGTATATTGTGTTGTCTTTACTTCCATATGGTTCTGTTTTGGGGATGTTCTTAAAACAACAATATGGAAGCTTAATGTATATTCCATTTGATTACAATCGAATTTTCTTTTAAGAAATTAAAAGCTTTCAAAACTGATATTACTTCCAATGAGTCGGTTCAACTTCTGACTTTTGATGAATTTATTCCTACCAGACTTGTGCTATTTTTGATTACTTGTTCATTTATCCAGATTTGCATGACAGATTATACACACATAGCTCATCCTATATTTTTAGATGCTTGACGCTTCTGTTCGACATGAGCTCTAAAATAGACTCACAGAATTTTTCATGTGCAAACTACTACTCACTGGCACATAGGTTGGAGGGGAAAAGCACAAGGAACGATTTTGGCTCAGATGTGATGGTCTGTTGGTCTGTGTGTAGTCGTGAGATCCTGTTTTGCATCCAGGTTCCAGTGTGAGGAAGTGCAGTTGCAAACTGATGTCTCTCTGGGGACTGTGCCCTGGAATCCCACCCGCCCTCACCTTGAAGGGAGAATGCAGCAATACAGCAAGGGGGTGGGTGTACTCAACTCCACTCAGGGTACTTGACTCAACTCCCTGCGCATAGATTTAAAATGTTTTCAAGCTATTTTATGCTGAACAGCAGCCTGAGGTAAAACATTGTGAAAGATCAGATACAAATTTGTCTTGAATGAGCTCACTCTGCTCTGAGAGGTCTTAATGAATAAGGGGTAGAGGGGTCCTGAATCTGAACGGTGTGAGCCTAAAAGCAAAGGAAGTGCCGGGGAAAACCCCATTGAAATTATCCTACTCAAAGTAGTTATCGTTGCTCCTAGTAAGAATATGGAAACATTTTTGCAAATGCTGCCAGTAAATTAAAATATTTCCTCTTCGTATTCATCAGATAAGAGATGTGGATGTGTGGATATAGAGATAGGGCAGGTGTGTTTGTCAGATGCCGTCTCTGCCTACTGCAGTGCTGAAGATGCTCAGATACCCACACACATCTAGCCACACCCACCCACCCACGTCGGGACACAATTATATTTTTATTTTTATAAATCAAGATGGGCTTAAAGGCAAAATATTTATTTTCTGAATACATAGTTCTGCACACTTACAGTACTTCCATGGTGGTTATTGCTGATGATTTTCAGTTTTTTAAGGGGTGATTATTTTCAGACCGTTGGCTAACTTTGGGAATGTGTGGTTCAGGAAAATTCAGAAAGTGTGTTTCATCAAAGGCTTGGTTAAATAACTGAAACACTGCTGACCCAGAAAATCCACTAAGGTTGGACCCTGCCTGGCAAATATTAGTTTTGATCAAAATGACCAAAACCAGACCTGTTCCTGTGAGGAAAGTAGGTGATGTGGTATTTTTCTGTCATTCAAAGGTGAGAGGATGAAGAGCCCACCTTTTCCCACCTCCTAAACCAAATTTCATCAAAATAGACTAAAACCATACTTTTCCAGTGTAACAAACACGAATTTGTCGGTGCTTCTAAGCGGGGAGTGGACCGAATGAACATGTGTGTGCATGAACGCAGTTGAACGCGTGCATGAGGGAAGGCAGCTGATGAATACTGAACAACGGAGATGGCTGGTGGGCACCGCGGTTAATGTACAAGGCTCAGCAGTTATGTGTGGGGTGGCCGTATTCCAGCTCTGCCATTTATTACCTATGGGATTTTAAACAGGTGTTCACACTTCCTTGGTGTGTCTGTTTTCTCACCCATAAAATAGGACTTCTGATGATAGTACCTACGTGGTAGGTGGTAGGAGTGTTACATAAGACAAAGCACAAACTACTCGGAACTTTGGAAGTACTCCGTAGGCCTAGGTGTTATCACTGTTACTCCTATAGCTGGTGTTAAGGAACGGGGTAGATCGAGAGGAAATGCATGGGGTCACTTGAGCCCCTGGACTGCTCCCACAATGTTTGCTCTGGCGACCTGAGAAACTTACTCTCTTTTGGGTATTATCTGAGAAGGCACATCTCAAAAAAATGTTCCACGACTCTCCTGGCTCCTACTAGGTTCTACATGATAAAAAGTTCCCATCAATGTGGAGAAATGGCCCGTTTGGGGAGTGTACTTCTTCAGAGTTTCTGTTGCGCTCACGTGTCCTGTGACTCTCCAGAAGTGGCACTTCCCGAACCTACGTAATCACGGCATCCTCCTCTCTGGCCCAGCATCTGGCAGGGCAACTCTTTCTTGAAATGCACTGGAAGAAACACTGGTGTAAGTAGATGTGGAAATAAATTCTTGCCTATGGCACACCCTTCAAATACATTTTTTTCCCTTGGGAACAGTTCAAATCCAATCACATATCCAAACACAATTTATCACATGGACTGTGTTTTGAAAACAAAATTCAACATGATGGATTTAAGATAGAGCTCTGTTTAGTCCCCAGGCCGGCACCTGGGCCTGTGGACAAAGTTCATGTCCAACCTGTTAAGGGGCTCGTCTGGGTCACCTTTCTTGGGTTCATTCAAACGTGCCATGTGCTAAAGTCAGTCACCCCTGAGGGAGCACAGGAGGTTATGTGTTGGGCCTGGAGGACTGCTCTGGCCTTTGATCTCTTAGCCTCAGACTCATACTATTCCATCCATTCTTGTCCTGTGGTCCAGGTGTATGGAGTTCCCTCAGTCATGCAGAAGGGCAGGCCCCCCACACCTTGCATGTATGTTTCCTCTGTTGGGAATATCCTCTCCTCCATCCTTCATTCCCAACCTGGTTAACCCTTACTCATCTTTCAGGATGCAGCTCCAGGTCACTTTCTTCCAGACTCTACCCAGGCCCTTTCAGTCTGGGTTAGGAGCCTCTCATGTGTGTGACTTTGAAGGGCCCGGCAGATCCTCGTACTACACTTTCCACCATATTTTGTCACTTTTCCCTTCTTTAGACTCCAAGATGCTTTATATAGCTTATTGATTGAGATGTGTTTTGCATACAGTGAAATGCCCAGCAATTAACTCTGTTGTTCAGTTTTTATGGAAAAATTATCGAGGCACAGAATGTTTCCATCCCTCCAGAAAGCCCCCTCCTACCTCTCTCCAACCAACCCCACCCCGAGAAGCAAATCCTCATCTGCTTTCCATCACCACAGGTTCCTTCTGCTGATTCTGGAGCGGAATGGAATCAGACACTGTGCCTTTCTGTGTGCAGCTTGTTTTCTTCCACTCAGCATCTTATTATTGAGATCCATCTATGCTGCTGCATGAATAAAAATTCTTGAACTGTAGAAGACGCTGAAGAGGCCTGCGTGTTGGTTCCCTTTTATTACTTAATTATTTTCCATTGATGTATTTACCATTTACTCATCCATTCCTCTTTTGATGGACACCTGGCTTATTTCTAGTGTTTTGCTATTTTGGATAAAGCTGCTGTGATCATTCTTGTATAGGCTCTTGTATAGTCTTGTATAGGCTTTTTGTGAATTATGTTTTCATTTCTCTTGGAGTAGAATAGCTCCTAGAATAGGGACCTAGTTAACTTTTAAGAAACAAACAGTTTTTGAAGTGATTGTAGTGACTATAAATGTCCTGGGTGCTGGACGAGATCTCGCTCAGCTCGGCTTCCCTGGTGTCCAGCCCAGTACAGGGTGCACACTGGGCCCTCAGCGCTTATTGAAGAATGAGTGGATAAGAAGCTCAAACCAGCTTCATTTGGCATGCCTTCTACTAATGGACAAAGAATGAAGGCTTTATCCATCAAAGGGATGAAAACTTAATTGGCTAAATGTGGCCTCATTCCAGGCAGGCAAAAATCAGGGACCATGCAGCCAGCTCCTTTCCCCCTGCTCCTGTAGCCAGATCTCGTTTCACTGCAGCACTGTGTGCCGGTGAAGCCAAGTGCGCAGACGGAGAGGGGACCATAGAAGGGTCCTGGTCATCAGTAGCTGCTAAGCTTAACCCTGAGGGTTAAAACTCCCAATACTCCCACTCCAGACCCTCTGCAGCCTACTTTTCCAGCACCTACCCCCCCCCTTTATTCACCTTCACTCATATTCCAGCCAAACTTGACAACTCTTTTTTTTCCTACAGCGTCTAGCATTTTCTCCCCTTGCAAAGAGTGGCACACTCCACCTGGAATACCTGCACAGAAGGCCACCTGTGGAGACATCCTGGTCAGCTTTCAAGGCTCAGTTCAGACGCTGTCTCTCTAAAGTCTGTCCTGGCCACCTCATCTGGGAGCTCTCCCTCTGGAGGGTCCCCGATGTGGTGTCCAGTTGTGGGTAGTATTCGTTAGCCATTGAGCAGGATGTCCAGTCTTTATGGCAGTTATCTGAGTTCACATCTTCCTACTCCAGGAGGGAGTAGGCCCTTTCAGGGCCGTGTGCTTTGTGGCCGTGGGCGGTCTGGAAGGAGCGGGGGCTACTAGCCACTAAGGGAGTAGCTGAGCCTACTCTTCATGGTCCTTTTTTTGGTGGCTGATTTTTTCCACTAAAGAAAAGTTAAATTCTATGGTAGTGCTGTGGCTCCTTCTTGAGAAGAGTCATGGACAGGAGAAAAAGGTCTGTCTAAAAGGAGGAGGATATGGTGCCAACTTGGGGTTCTGTCTGCTGGTAGATAATTAAGGTGAAATTAGCAAGCTTCTTTAGGCTCCAGTGTTAGTCATAGGTCACGTGTCAGAAGGCACAAATATTTACAAGTGGAGGAGCTTTACAGGACATGTGTATGCAGGAGACGATTCCAGACTGGGAGAGATGGCTCTAAGGAATAGCGCCTTTTATCGTGTGATGCCTATGCTATCTTTCCATTGCTCTTTTGGTGTTTTAAAGTCCTAATTTTGCCTCTGCTCTGCAAAGTGCCTACTTCTTTAATTGTATAATTCATTAAAAAAACTTACTTTAAATTTAATTTTCAAAAATATAACATAGTATCTTTACTCTAATAATAAACACAAATGTGAAAAGAATGCCAAGGGTGTGAAAATCTGCATCCAACAAGACATTTTCTATATGTTATGTTGCACTTTAAAAATTATAACCACTTTCGAGTGACATAAACTCAAGGGTGCAGTTGGAAAAGATGTTTCAGGGTTTGTTTCTTGGCAAATGCTGTTTCAAACAAATACGAATTACAAAAGTAATGTTTCTCATTTTGAAAAAGGGTTTTATGTTGCTCTGAAAACTGTAACTATCAACTTCTCAGAACAGAAAAGGCATGTAAGTTCTGTGACATCTCATGGTTTTATAGGTGATCAAGAGAAAAATACCCTCCTTTGTAGACCTTTCAAAAATCGCATGCCTTTTTTTAAAGTCTAGTAATAACATAATTATTAAGAAGTAGGTAGAACTAATTACCTTGGGTGTGTTTGGTCTAATTGCTTGCTGCCTTCTGATTTAGAGAAAAACACTGGATTTTGTACGCTTAGGAATTTGAACAGCTGCGTTTCCCTCTACTGAACCAGTAAGAACTAAATGCAGCATTAAAATTCCTAGGTTGATTTCCTGCATTATTCACCTGGCAGGGAAATGAATTCAGTTTTTCTTTTCTCAGCTAAATGAGAGGCATAACTCTTTCAGCGAGGGCAGGCAGGGCCATGCTGCAGGCAGCTCCAGAAAGCCCACTTCGTTGGCTCGGTGCTTGGAAGTCCCGGCCACCACGACCTCCAGAGGAATTCAGTGCTGTGGAAATGCCGCCCTGCCCTGGCAGCTGGAGACTTGCATGTCGTTTGATTCAGCTCACTCCTAAAAGTTGTCCCTGATTTTTGCCAGGTACTCCAAGATTTGAGTACTTTAACTTGTTTTGATCTAAAAATTGAACTTGTATTTTTGTCTACCTGAATGTATTATGGACAATTTCAGACATGTACGAAACTAAATGGAGAAGTATAACAACCACCCAACTTCAAAAATTTAGGGACTTAGGCCAGTCTTGTTTTAGCAA
Source organism: Phyllostomus discolor (assembly GCF_004126475.2). Lineage (NCBI taxonomy): Eukaryota > Metazoa > Chordata > Mammalia > Chiroptera > Phyllostomidae > Phyllostomus > Phyllostomus discolor. The sequence goes on from NC_040905.2 coordinate 44,930,230, forward strand.
GACTCCTTCCTCCCCACCCTGCATTATTTTGAAGCAATATCTAAAAATGGCGTATAAATAATTATTGATCCATAACATTTCAGCATATATCTCTAAAACATAGGGCTCTATTTTTAAACTATTATCACACCAAGGAAAAAATTAATAAAAGTTCCATAATATCAACATATAATCAGTATTTAAATTTTCAGTTGTTTTGTACATATGTGTGTGACTCAGACATCGGCCCACAGTGTCCGAAGTGTTATGGATGAGACGAAATAAATTCACATGGACTACCAAGTCCTGCAGAGGAAAAGGGATGGTGAGACTTCTCCCTCAAAGGGAGAGCAAGCCTTGGAGCGCCTCGGCCACCCTTTCAAGAGGAGAGCACCCTTGCCTTGAGGCTTTTATTGTATTCAATTTGGGTGTATACATAAAGCTCATTAATCATTATCAGGCAGTAAGGATCAAACAATAGATAACATAGAGAGAACTCTGAGGGCCTATTTTGAGTCAGGGTCAGATAGCTAAATGGCCATAAAACTTTGGGGAGCAAACTCACTTCCTGCTTGGACCCTTATCATTTAAGTGAGAGCATTCTAAACAAAGCAGGTTTCACAGGATTTTACATATTCTTTCTTAGGCCTGATGGCCCTAGGAACCCGCCCTTTCCAGTACAGTGCTACACCCACCATGGCATTGTTTCAGGCTTAAGGCAGGCAGTGGAGTAAGGCAGCCAGGAGATTAGGAGACTTCTTCCAGACAGAATGAGGACTCAGGCTATGTCAAAGCCAAGGGGTGAGGGTCCATTACCCCCTTTTTCTATTGCCCCCCAAGTCCTTCCCTGGGGCCTCCATGTGATCGTGTCTGTCTCAGGTCATTGCCTCCTTGAGGACTCTCACCCATCATTGGCTAACTGATCAAGCACTGGGGTCAGGCAGGGTGAAGTAAAAAGAGCAGAAGCAGCACTCCTGCCAGGGAGATAAGCTTTGTCTCCCTAGTGGCTTATGGTCCAAAGGTTGCTCACTCAGCTTTAGCCATGGGGGTGGTTACAGCTCCTGAAACCAGGTAGGGCAGTTCCCAACATGTATGTGTGTACTTTTTCCAGTTTGGTTTATTTTTCTTGAGACAAGATCCAAATAAAGACCACAGATTGCAATTGGGTGCTGTGTATTTTAATGCATTTTTAATATAAAAGTTTAATTACGAAAAATTGGAAACTTACAGAAAAGTATAGAAAATGTGTATCAGGCATGCATTTAACAAATGTTAACATTCTGCCATATTTGCTTTAGATGTCTCTCTGCCTTTTTTTAAAAGACATGTTATAGATATGAAGTTCCTTCACCTTATCCTTTTTCCTATTTAGAGTTAGCCAGTGTTCTGTAAGTGATATATATCAGTTCCACAGTGTGTTTTTATGCTATCACTACATATATATATGTATCCATAAATAATATGTTTTGTTTTTAACACTTAAATAGCCTATCCCTCTTCTCCCACCTCCTGTTCCCCTCTCCCTTCTGCCCTCCCCTTGCTGTCCTCCCTTCATTTCTTCCCCTCCCCTCCGGTCCTCTCCTCTCTCTGTTCCTCCCTCTCTCCCTCTTGCACTCCATATATATGCATGTGTATATGGGTGTGCGTGTGTCTTTTGCAACTTGTTTTTCCATCCATTGAGCACATTCATACATGCAGTGTGAATAGTTCATTTTGACCTGCTGTATACTATTCCATTATATGGATCAACAACAGCATATTCATTATCCTACTAATGAGCAAACTGGGATGTTCCCAATTTTTTTTCTCTTGCAAACGATTCCCAGTAAGCATCCTTTTATTCACATCTCCTTGTTACCATGAATGAGAGTTCACTTAGATTATAAGACTTAGAAGTGGCAGGGATACCCTGGTGTTGCTAGGTATTACTGATTTCTGTCTAAAGTTGTGTGATACCACTTTCAGCAGCTATATATGAGTATGAGAGTTCCAGTTTCTTCATGTACTTCCCAGCGCTAGTACTTCTATGTTTTTGCCAATTTTATGGGTATGAAATAGTAACTCATTCTTTCAATTTGTACTTCACCGATTCCCAGTGAGATTTAGTACCTTTTTGTTTTTATTGGCTCTTTAGGTTTCCTCTTCTGTGAATTGCCTATTCATAAAGATTTTTTCTAACAGCAGATTTTGGAATTTTAAAAGTGTCTACTCTTAATTATATAGACACATTGATTCTTTTTGAATGGGCTCAGTATATTTTATACTTTGAAAAGTAGTTTTCAGAGAAATCATATTTACAAGTTGTATATGGGCACCTCAAGGTTGGGGGAAAAATGTATCAGAGCTGAGCCTTTTCAGATGGAGGAAAGTTGGTTGCATGTGCAGAAGTTACTTAAAATGATGTTGTAGACTGTTCTGTTCTGCCGTTGGGAGACTTTAACCACCTGCCTGAGTTTTTTCATTTGCTTACTTTGTTCCTGTCTCCCACTATGTTTTCCTCCAAAGCTCCTATACCTCTCTCAATAACTGATCAATGATATTTCGCACACTAAACACATCCATTGCCTATCAGCTTCACTTTCCTTGTTGGAAATTACCCTTTCATCGTCCTGTGTGCTCCCGTCTCCCTGTGTCCCTGTTGTTCTTCAGGCCTGCCCTGTAGTTGTTGCTGCGGCCCCCCCACCACCCCCACCTGGGGTGTCTCTTCACCTGTCTCCTGTGTGGGACCCCATGTCCTCTATCCCATTCCTCCTCTACAATGGCATATTTCTTTATTTGGTGGAGCATATCTCCAAATTCCCTAAGAAAAGGTGTGATGAAAGAACATTTTTTCCCCAATTCATTGAAATGTCTTTCATTTCATTTATTTAGTTTTGCTACTTTTACACTTGGTTTTTACAGCATATCTGGCTTAGAATTCTAGGTAAAACTTACTCTTCTTCAGAATTGTGGAAGAGTTGATTTTTCTACTTCCCAAGGTTGTTGTTGAGATGCCTGTTGCCATTCTGATTCCTAACCCTTTGTAACCTGTTCTTACTTTGTGCAAGCATTTAGAATTATCTTTTCAACCCTCTCTGGGTGAATTTTATAATATGGCTTACTGTGGTCTTTTGTTAAAATCATCTTTACGGGTTATTCACTAGGCTCTTTCAATCTAGAGGTATATTTCTTTTGATTCTGAGAAATTTTTCTTAAACAATTGCTTCTCTTTAGTTTTATCTTACTGAAACTGCTTCTGGGTATAAGTTGGTTCTCTTGCAGCCTCTGATTTTTGTTTTTGTTTTTGTTTTTCCTTCTGTCTCAATTTGTTCATGCTTTTGTTCTACTTTCTGGGAGATTTTCTTATGTTTAACCTCCTACTATTGCAATGATTTAAAGAATCCAGCTAGCATATTTTTCATTTCTTATTGTTATACTTTATTCTCTTAGTTTCTATGTTATGGAATCTTGTTCTCATTTTGTGGCTGGAATATCCTTTAAATAATCTCTTTGAAGATAGTGATTGTGTCTTGGAAGTTTTCTTCGGCTCCCTGTGTGTTCAGGTTGCGCTCTGCTTGCAGGTTAGGCCGGTCTCTGCTGGTTTAGGCTCTTTCACGCTCCAGAGTTGCCTTCCGTGGGGCATTGGTGTGAGGGCTGAACTGACTGTTGGACTCAAGAGCAAAGGGCAAATGATGTCAGTGGCTTAAAGAGATAAGCGCTACAAAGCAATCCTATCTTAATTTGCTGTGTAATTCTTCTGAGAAGACAGGAATTAGACTAAATATTTTCAGGTACTTGCTAAACGTGAGAATTTCAAATTGGCGATTTCCAGTACTGCAATTAGAGTAGGTGGAATTTTTGAATCGGGTATTCACTAGTTCATTCATCCTTTTGACAATACTATTACTATTTGACACCTGCTATTACTATGAACTGAAATTTACTTTGATGTTGTTGGACTAGGCATACTACTTTTACTTCCTATTTCTTAAATGTTACATTTTAGTTTTAAGTAAGCTCAAAAGGCTGAAGGATAGGAATCCGAATTCTAAGAGAATCTTATTAATTCATTACCATGGTCAAAAGCACTCAGGGTATAAAATGAGATCTTGTCTGAATTATATGTCACATAGGAGATGTTAGATTTTTTTTTCTAGGCAAGAACAAAGACCATACCTGAATCTGCATCAGTCTTTATGGGTAGCTATAAACGCAAATGAACCTCATCTGTTTTATGGAATAGGTTCATACAAATTGTGTGTTCTTCCAGATAGATATAAACCCATACATGGCACTTGCCAATGACATGTCATGCAGTTGCATTAAAATCGATCTAAACACACTCAGCATGCAGAGGAGGCCTCTAATTCATTGCCGCCCTGTTCCGTTTGTGTCACTCAGAAGCTACGCTGCCGTGATGATGGAGAGCCCTTTATAACTTTATAGTCCAACTATGGACTTTAAAAAATGTGTCATGGAACTTTTCAAACATGTACAAAACCAGAGAGAATCATTTAATGAACTCCAAGCCTAACACTTGCCAACACAGTCAGTTCTAGGTCATCGCTGCCCTTTCTCTCTCCTCTCTCAGGCTGTGTTGTCTTAAAGCAGGTCCAGGATGTCCATCATCTTACCCCCAAATGCCTTAGTTTCTTCCTGTAAAAGATCTGGACTATTTTTTTTAACATCAACACAGTATCATTATTACACCTAAAGAATAAGCAATTTTTACCTAAAATCATATCATCAATACATGAATTTGTCTCATGTATTCATTTGATTGTCTCATTTTTCCCCCCTCAGTTTGTTTGAATTGGGATCAAATAACTTCATGTATTGCATTTGGTTTGTGTATCTCTTAAGTCTCTTTTAATCTAAAGTTCCCGTGTCCTTTTTTTTTAAATCTTACAATTCATTGAGAAAACTGTGTTGTTTATTAAAACACTTTTTTGGGGGAAAATTATTTACTGAAAAATGTCTTATGTTCCCAGTTTTGCTGATTGTGTTCCTGTGGTGCCATTTAATGTATTCTTTTGCCCCTATATTTCCTGTAAACTGAAAGTTGGGAATATGTTTGCTCTTTGACTAGGTACAGGGCTTATTTTTCAATGTGAAAAAAATCTTCATAGATGCTGTTGTGTATTTCCTGTATTGTGTATATTGTATATTTCCTATTTGCATCCCATTAGGAGGCTTACCATGTCTGTTTCTCTTTTTGTGTTATTAAGGCTGCTCTGTGGGTTCAGATGTGATGAGCTTGTTCCATCCCATTATAAAGTTTCCCACCAGCTCTTCTTCTAATGCTTTCAGCAGCCATTGCTGATTATTGCCTGGGTCCACTATAGATGGTATATGCAGAGTAAGAGTTTCTGAATTTTGGAAACTTCCCCTACTTCCAGCTTCCCACCCATGGTTTATTCTGGCATCTTGGTCATTTATTGTCTGTTTCTTAGTCTATCATAGGTTTCTCATTCTCTAGGGCAGTGTCTCCCAAAGTATGCTATGTGGAACACAGCATAGCAAAGCCCACTGTGAGGACATCTTGCTGGGTGTGGGAGATGGCACGTGCTGTTTTCCCCTCTGAGATTCGTGGCACAGGTGAGCCTGTTCGAGTCCTGAGGGCTCTGTCAATAAAGAAACTTGATCTACCCCGCATTTCCTCAACTCACTTGACCGCAGCATTCTTTTATTAGTACTACCACATAAGCATCCTGTTTAGGGAAACACGCTTCTTTAAAAATAAAGAGAAACACAGTTTTTGAAATGTATCTCAATGAAGAGGGGAAGGTAGAAGCAATTGCCCCACCCACCCTCCCATGGAGCTTGCTGATGTTAAGGTTATGACTCCCTCCTACCACTGGCACCCTCGGGGGAGAAAGAAGAACGTGAGAGCAAATCCACGTTCAGACAACAGAGAGAGCTGGCATGTCATGGTGTGTCTTATGTTAATGTAATCGCATCTTCCTTGTGTTTCTGGTCAGCATTACCCATCTAACCAACATAAGTTATTTCAAATATGTTACTGATAAGAAAATAAAGTGCCCCTTTAATAGTCACAACTTAAAAATTAATAGTTTTCTTTCTTATATTACACACTTACACATGCACACCACACACATGTGCACCCCCCACACATACACACACCAGAGCACAATTTGGCTGTTTTGCTCCAGGTGCCATGTTGGTACATGAGGGACCTTGAAGGGAATGCTGGCCCTCATCCAGATCACTGGCTGCGCACATCAGCTCCAGGGTGGTTTTTGTGCCAGAGGCTCTCATCCTCTTTGTGGCTCACTATGGAAAATGGAGTTGAGCAAAGTAAGGGACAGAGACCAATTTTCTTTTGCTCTGAAGACACCGCAAGCTTTGTACAATAAATGTTTTCCATTAGAAGGAAAATGCTGTGCATTAATGCTCCCGAGGAAAAACAGTGATTGCCAGTAATGCCATCAGGAAACGATTTTTAACATGTTTCACAGTATAAGCATGAATCCATCATTAAATAGGGAATACACTTATTTTGCAGGCTTGGAACATTAATGACAAAATTTTTTGGAGGAAGAGTTATTTTAGGAGAGTGTGAATTTGGATTTTAGGAACATGCGCAGGGGATATAGTAATGAGCATAAGTAGGTACGCTTCATTAAAATAAACGAGAACAGAGCCAAGACCCAGCAAGCATGAACCTCTGGTTTGTGAGTTGTGTTGAGGAGAATGGAACAGGATAAGACGAGGCTGAACAAGGCATCACCCATCATCTCATCGGTGCCCTCAACATACTTTTTGTGACACTGGGCTGCTGGGTGCCTGGGTACTGGGCACGCTGTGGAGCTAAATTCAGACCTTGGGAGTTGATCTTCATAATGAAAATTATACTGGAGCTTTTAAATTTCAGTACAGCTTTTGTTTAAAAGTTATCATGATTTAAAATGCTTTTCTGTTCAAACAATGCAGACTAAGGCAAAGACTACATTAATTAAATATTTTTAAATGATAGACAACCCTTTCTGACTTGTCACGAACCTGTTCTTCATGACAAGTTACCCTTCGGTAGGCTGTTCGTAGAAGGAAAGGTCAAGTGCGGGTCTGGGCAGCGGACATTGTCTCCCCCTCATGAGGTAGCTTTGCGAGTCCCGTCCCTGGGGCCGCACGTGGGCTCGACTCAGATACGTGCTGTCGGCGGGAGTGAAGGTAGACGGATGGGGCATGTGTCTGGAAATTACTCTAAAAACATTATTTTAATTGCAGCTGGTAATAAATAAATGTGAATTTCTTGAACATAAAGCAGTTGAAAAATGCATGCATTTGTTGCACTTCTTGAACGTTATTTGGTAAGGCACTGAGCCAAAACACAGATGTAGGAATTCTTGAGCTGTAGATGACAACGCTTAAGAGGTCTGCGTGATGGTTCCCGTTGGATCCCCCATGAACTGAAGCCCGAGGAAGGGAAGTGAGTTGCCCAAGTTTACGTTTTACCTTGTGGTTTAAAAGATTTCATTCACTCCTCAGTTTAGGAGGCACTTTGTTCATTTTTAACATGGCACATGGTGGCATTTTACACCTTGAGCTGAGCGTCTGGTCTGGAAAATAACCGATGATTCAGCTGGCTCCAAAGAGTAAAGCAGGCGGTGAGCCAGTGAAGGGGGTCCAGTGTTCCCTCCCACTGGTGCCAGCTTTTTGGGGGCTGACGTCCAGGGTTGTGTGTCGTCCCAGACCCTGGGCTCACTCCCCTGACAGTTTGATGTTCCAACAACTGGTGAGCAGAGGAAAGTGCTAAAATGGCAAATGCAAATGTCAACCAACAGGTTGCAAGGAGGGGCTAACAACAGGGAGGGTTTCCGGAACTGTCTCTGGCTACTAGTGCGGGAGGGTTCAGAAGACTAACTTAGACTGCATAGTGGTCTGAGTTAGGAAATTTCTCACAAAGGATGAAGTTTCAGGATATGAATAAAAGTTCAGTGAACTAGAAAAAAATTTTAAAAACCCTGCACCACGATCCTGCCACTCCACTCGGTTTAACCAGGGTTTGGGCTCCTGCGTGTTTCATCTCGTTTGTCCTCGTTTTAAGGACAAACGCATGACGGTGTTTACCTGTTGCGTCTCCAGAGGAATGGTTCCGTGTCCCTTTTGTGTCAGCTAAGAGGGAAAGGTATATGGAGGCACTCGATTGAAAAGTTCTTTGTAGTTTGAAGTTTCGTTTCATTTCATTAGCATTTGGTTTTTAGTTGGCCAAATTATGATTGCATTAATATTTATTTGCTATTTAAAAAATTAGGTGTTCTATTTCTATATCCCGCAATTTGCAGACATTTTGATCACAAATCAAATGGGATGGTTAACTTTATTCCCCAAGAATCCTGCTTTCTGAATTGGTGAGGTTTTGTTTTAACAAATGGTTTTTTGAGCTTAGGGTTCTGTGTAATGATCCAACTCTCTGGGGTAAAAAGTGTGGAAAAAGGTGGCTGACCTTGAGAAATATACAATTGCTGTGCTGGAGTTCTTTGAGGGCTGAAGTGAAATAATAAAATCAGAAATCACTGAATGGTTTTTAATTTCAAAGACAGGCTGTCTGACCTTGCCTTCATAGTTCAGGTAGAAACCAAGAAGGAACACGGGGAAGGAAATTGAGTTCCCCTCCAGGTGCCACACCACAGCCACCCCAATTCATACATCTGGGGCTGCAACGTGGGCCGTTGACTCCAGGGTCCTGCAAGCTCTTGCCTACAGATGTATTTTTATTCTTATTTGAGAAAATTCAGAGTAAACTCACATACCCCCTTACAACACATGCGTGCACCCATAAATTACCCCCTCCCCCAATTCATTCTTGGTTTTCTATCTTCCTGAATCAGGGCCTACAATTTAACTTCAGATAAAAGAATTCTTTCTGATATATGTTTGGTTCTTTGGCCCTTTTTGAACAAGTCTTTTCTTGAAACCATTAAGGGGACTTCCCAGATACCTAGGCACACCAGTATTTTAGATTCTTTGCTAAAGGTTTCAAAGGCAGAGGAAGGAAACTGACATGGATTAAGGGCTTCCATTGTGCCCGGCCTTGTCACATTTGTCAGTGATCACCTCCCAACTGCCGCATTCTGTGGGTGACTGCGCATTCTCTGTGCAGCATTTCTCGTGCCCCTGGCTAGGAGGCAGCATTTAGTCCTAGGTGAACTCTTCCCCAACCTGCCAGCATCAGCAAGATGGACATTTTGAGGTTTTGGTGGTTTTCTTTTTCTTTTTTTTATTGTGTAATATTTAACATCAGTAGTTTAACTAGAAATATTTGTTTTTAGAGGTGAAATGGCCTCCTTCATCAGCGGCTGGGGAAAAGAGTTGAAATTGTGGAAGTGTGCTGTGACCACACAGGCATACTTTGTCTCCGAATGTGGTGAAATAGGACATAGAACATTCTGGGCTGATTTATATTGCTCTGATAGTGAGATCATGGCCTGGCGGGTTTGTGTTTACGTGACTAAATGAGGGCGGCAAGACCTGCAACAGTCCCAGAGAAGGCATGCTTCTCATGGTGGTCGTGAGAGGCATCTTCAGTAGATGTGTTTTCTGTAGTGAGGGAGTTCCCAGTATAGGGGGTACAGGCTTTGGAATAGAGGTCAGTAAAATCAAGTCACCCCAATGTAAACAGATTGTTTTGTGCCCCATTGACACCTAGAGTCACGGGTGACCTAAACTTTGAGCTGAGCTGTGGAGTGCAGCCTCTCCTTGTCACCTCCTCTTTCCCTCCCCTCTCCCAGGGGTCCTCCTCAGCTCAGAGACACAGGTCGGCTCCTCCAGGTGACCTGGTCTACTCTGCGGCCCTGGCTGCCCCTCTCCCATTGACCCTGCCTCCTGAGGGAAGAAGTGATAGAAGGAGGTGTAGCAAAAGGCGTCGTATCTCTTAAGACCAACCCTTGTGAGGACATTTTGCTTCTCATTCCTGCCAGGCCTCCCTTCCTGCTTTCTCTGACAACCAAAGATCCTTGTCCGGAGGGCGAAAGTCACAAGTGTTTTTGTCATTAGAATGCCAGCAGTTATGCGTATCCATCTAAATAAGGGAGGCTTTGAATAAAATGTGGCAGGGATTATAATGACTTCTTGTTAATGACTGGAAAAAAGAGCAGGTGGGCCTCCGTGTTAGCCGTCTTCCCCACCTGTGTTTCCACGAATACTCCACCGTCTGCTCCAGCTGGAGCTGGCTGTTTGTAATCTTGCTGTGTAGCCGAGCCTCGGGGAGGGTGGGCGGTGGAACAAGTGCAGAGAAAATGGTTTGCAGCCAGAGCCTTTCTTTTCTTCATATCAGCCACCCCCTTTTGCCTCCCCGTTAAACTGTATATTAGAGGGTTTTACCAGAAGGAAAGGAGAATAGACAATGCCCTGCTGTTGCTAGGTAACAGAAAAAAACTAGGCATAGTTGACATTGGACCAATTTTTTCTAGGAACCTGGCTATTCTTACTAAGTGATTTGTGTAGTGTTAACAGATTTGCGTAATGGTGACGCTGAAGGGGCTCCATCCTTCGGTTCCCTTCTCTCCGCCCCCTACCCACATCAGCGACATCCCAGATACATTGTTTATCTTGAGGTTAATTCTTGACTTTGAGATATTTGAGAGAAGGTGCTATGTAGAAGAAAATATAGTTACTTACATGTAGCTAGAGTATATACTGTATTTCTAAGGTTTTGAACCCTTCCTAAAAAAATAAATGGGTACCACTCTCTCTGAAGTAGCAGTGTTTTCACAGCCCACAAATGGTGACAAGTCTGTTTATTTGACTAGTTTACAAAGATTATTTTTAGCTGCAGAAGACATTTGTACAGACGACCAAATATATCTTAATGACATTGATTAAATCATTCGATACCCATTTTGTTTCTTTCTCACTGGACTCCACCATACTCTCCATGGCTGACTGACTCAGGGTTCACCTGTCTCGTGGGTCTCCAGCCGACTGTCCTGTGACCTGAGCTGTCTGTCTGTTGCAGATCTGGACATCTCTGAGACCGAGCCCCCCACTCCTCCTGACTCGAATCCACACGGCCCTGAGCTGCAGACGTTTATAGCAGAAGCAAAGCTAAATCTACAGACGGTGACCAGACAAGACGGGGAAAATGGAGATGGAGCTGAAGAAAATATTGTTTACCTCTAATTGTGTTGTTGTTGTTTTTCCAAACAAAACAGAACACTGGCGTTTTGGGGGAGGATTTCTTTCTTCCTTTCCTGATGTGTGTGTGACTGTGTCCAAATTGCTTTAAGAGTAACAGTTAATATTTCATGCAAGTTCCCTTTTGGGGCATGAGTCTAATAATTAAATTATTGAAAGCAGCTCTGTTTGTATAATTGTTAACTTACCACACCTAATTTCGGATTTCTAGAGGAGAAATTAAATAAGCAGAAATGTTTTCAGTTATGACTCTGGACTAAGATTCCATATTGCATTTTCTACTGAGTCATCTGGTTTTTGAAATGCTTTTTAAGACCTGGATGAAGCAATTTGAATGAAAAGAATGGTATTCATGGTGGGCAAACTTTCATGATCCCAGCAGCTGGTTGTGGAGAGTGGCTTCAGTGCCCCAAAAGGCAGAGGAGGATGTGGGAAAGGTGTTTCCTTGGTTAGTTTTCACGTGCTAATTTCTCTTTGCAACATCCAAGTGTTGCTCCTGAGGGTGATCTGTCACAGTCGCCATGTGAGTCACCATGCAACCAGTGTGCGCTGTCTGGGCACTATTCTGAGCAGGAGGCCACTCTACTATGGACACAGTTTGGACTCTTTGAACTGGGCCACATGCTGTGCAGGTTCACTTTCTTAGTCTTAGTGCTGGCTGGTTCTCAAGCCACATCTTTCAAGAGAGCCCAGAGGCAAGGCCCCAGCACAGTCCGTTTTGATGTAAATAGTGAAACTGCGGTAGTGCCCTCACTTCTCTCATCTGGCCCTGTCTCTGCCAGGCCTGGGAGCACCAGCTACCACTCACGACAGGCATCTCTGCCCTGCAGTTCTTTAAGGACAAAATCTGCTCCCTCGGCAAAGCCTGCCGCCAGTTATGTGATTTTTCCACAACGGAAAGCTGGCACCTTCTGTCTTCAGAGTAATATGTGTCCCTGCGTGAGAAACAAACCAGAAAATGTTTTCGGCCTGTTTTTCGGATATACTTGTATGTGTTTTGGTCAGTGTCAATAAATATCTTTTTACCTGTCGATTTTACTTTGAAAGGTTAATGTCATGTATGACCATACTAAAATACACATTTCACACACATACAAACACAACCTCATCTTATGAAAGGGAAAATAAAGGAGAAGCACTAAATCACCCAGAACTGCAACACTTCCCAGGAGGGAGCCATGATGGGAAGCGGAAAAATTCACCCAGATTCCATTGTTTGCATGTTTTTTATTTCCACTTGAAGTTGCCAATAGAATAACCACTTGATATTTTTCACTTGGCAAAGTTAAATTTTTTTAATATTGTATTTTTTTTTTAGAGAGAGGGGAAGGGAAGGAAAAAGAGAGGGAGAGAAACATCAGTGTGTGGTTGCCTGTCACGTGTCCCCTACTGGGGACCTGGCCTGCAACCCAAACATGTACCCTGACCAGGAATCAAATAGGCGACCCTTTGCTTCATAGTCCAGTGCTCAATCCACTGAGCCACACCAGTGAGGGCTAAATCTTAATTAAAAAAAAAAAAGCCTTTGTGGGGGTACTCGTTTTCTGACTCTTGTTGCTTTTGGCCATTTTGGTTGCAATCATTAAATTCAAACTGATCTTCACAGAATGCATACTGTTTATTAAAATTTTAGTCACTTCACCTCCAAGCTGAACTCCTACTAAATTATAAGATGCATCTTCCATTCCTAAAGACATTTACAGAAAAAAACCTGTCTTCCCTCTCTCTCCAATAAAGTCTATTCCAGGATCCTATGTCCTCAAAATAAAAACCATACAGATATTTCAGTCCAAGTGCTTGCTACCATAACTACTGTATAAATATCTTCCCTTTTTTCCTGACAGTAGTTACGGAAATATTCGCATGTGAAAATATGTCAAAGTGTTCAAAATCTCCATGGAGTTCTTTAAAAATATGCATGCTCAGTTGATTTTTAAGATCCGCAAAATATGGGTGTTCATGTAGCCATCCTGGGAAACCTTAGCATTTTTTGAGATACCTATATTCATAAGTTCCCCTTTCATTGTATGATCTTTCAACTGAATATAACTAAGTTTCAAAGCTTTTTGGATAAGTTCTTCCTTTTCACTTTGGCTTCACTATGTAATGAGCCCAGAGCTCAGCGGTGGTCACTCTGTGGCTCCAATGGAAACTCCAACGAACTTCAGAGGAGACCACCCTATCTCCCAGCATAATAACTTAAGTTTTCCCTGAAGGATCTACTTTTCCAATGAACTGAAGAGCTTAAAGGAGACGGTCATCCTTTAAGAGATTTGTTGTGGAAAGAAAAGCAATAGTTTCGCTCTGTCCCTTCCAGGCTGCGTGAATTTATGTGCCATCTACTTTTATAGTCCAGGCTCCTCTGCATTCATCAGGACTGCATAAATCACTGGAGCTATTCCAGCCAGCTCACAATGGGAACGCTGTTCATTCAGAAGAGTGTAAAATAAAAATACTTGTGAAGAAGTGGTGGCGGTGGCTGGGGGTGTGTATGTACAAGAGTTTTATGCAAGGTGAAGGTGAGTCTAATTAAATGATGGGATGACAGATAAAGACATAGTAAGCAGTATGTCCTCTTCACTGTGACCCAGGTCCACCTTTCAAACTCAGAATCAACCTGAGGTTATTCAGGTTCAACTATCTCTGTCTTTCTCACTGAGAGGCATAGCAATTGGGGGTATGCTGGGACCAGATCTTCAACTTACTATGGGTATTTCACTTCAACACTTTAGGTCTCAGTTTCCTCATCTGTCAAACAGAGATGATTACCTTACAGAATTGTTGTGAGAATTAAATGATTAATATATACAGTATGCTTAGAACAGCACCTGGGACATAATAATTGCTCAATGTATGCTGGCTAGTATTAGCAGGACATTAAAAAATCTCTGTAATTGTTCAGCTTGATCCCAGCCCTTGGGCAAATGGCACCTGCACAGCCACAATGAATAGAGAAGCCGAATGCCTGGAGGTGGCCATAGTCATAAGACTGGACTAGTGTTTCACAAGGTTAGCTTTCAACTTAACTTGCATCTCTAAGCTTCCACTTGTGTATTCAGTAAACATTTATTGACTGTCTGTCAAAAGCCAAACAGTCTGTTAGGCATGAAATAAAGATGAATAAGCCTGCACGTTGCTGGAAAAGACAAACACATGAACAGACACAATGTACAGTTGCTGCGGCACCTCATAAGGTGAGCATGTTGGGGCCAGTGATAGACAAATGGAGGGAGTTGTCCTGAAGTAGCAGATGCCTGAGGCTTGAAAGATAAGTAGAGAGTCAGAGAGAAAGAAAAGACATTCCGAGCAAGGAGAACAGCCCAAACCGAAGTGTAGTGAGAGACACCAAAGCACAAATGGGGAGGTTCGGCAGGACCAGCCCTTCGCTCTGGATTAAGGCGTCCGGTGAGAGCCTCCGCCTGTCTTTGTCTGCTTTGTGCACTCTTGTGCAAGCTGTGAGGGACACGGGAGTTTCTCTCTCCACCTCTCAGCTGGGTAACGGAGCAGGCTATGGAGGAACATGTCCCCCATCATTCCCTCACCCTTCCACGCCCACCTCCACCATAAAGTAACTGGGTTCTAGTCAGATGGCCAACTGGATATCTGCCTGTTTGATCCCAAACCACAAGAAAGCAAGAGTAAAGAAATTCCTGGAACCACATGAAGGTGCTAATACAACAGAGGGGTCCACAGGGGTGCCCCGGGGTGCTCCTGCAGGGCAAACTGACAACTGGTATGAGTCAAAGCAGAGTTTTAAGTGGGAGGGAAAAAAAGTACAGACTCACTTTGCTCTTCTGCTTTATTATTTTCTCTGTTTGGGGTGGGGGTGGGGAGTGGGGTGGAATAGATTCCTGTTTCCTCATTTTGCTTGAACTGACTGTGTTGATCGCCAGGCTGCATGAAACAGCCACCTCTCCCAGACTTGAAGCAGTGGCCTCCTGTAGGAGATGAACTCTACCCTCCAGCTCCTGCCTAGCTCTTGGTTGTCTCTTCAACTCTGGTGATTGTCCAAACAGCCTGTTTTCTTTTTTAGCGGTTCCCAGTAGTGAGTGTATGCAAAGGCCTGTGAGTGTCCTATGGGGATGAGTTCAGTCAGCATCTAGATTCAGGCTGATTAGAAGGCAGACCCTCAGATGGCAGCTTTTAAGCACAAGCCGCAAGACCCAGGGTATCTGGAGGTGCCTCTTGGAAGACAGTCGCGGAAATCGGGGCTCCAGACGAGATTCTAAGTTCATTTCCGGGACATACTCGCGACCTGTAGGAAGTCAGAGAGAGTGCCAGATGGTGTTCCTTCACAGGTCCCTAGTTGTGCGTGTGCCACACCAGAAGCTGGCCCCTCATGAGGGCCGAAGCTCCTGGACAAATAGGCCAACTTTTCAAAAAGACTGGGGTGTGCTTTCGCCTGTGCAGTCCGTCCGGAACTGAATTGTCTCTGATTGTCAGTCTGGCGGCACTCACAGCCAGCCCGTCCCCTGGGTGCAGCTGCAAAAAGGTGTGTGTGTGTGGGGAGCACCGGGGGCGTGTCAAAGCCCCCTTCCGGGAGATGCCCGAGCAGTGCGCACGCCGGCCGCGGTGCCGTCTGAGGGGGAACAAGGGCGCCTGCGGCTTGGGGAAGGAAGCGAGTGCGCAAGCAACAATGACTCCTGAGCACTGGCGGGTAAAGAGGGCACCCGCCAGCACCCCTGCTGGGCATTCCAACAGGCCCCTGGCCGCTGGGGCCAACGCGTTACGTGCGGCAGATGAATCTCCGACACAAAGTCCTGATGCTTTCCAAAAGGCCGCTTCGCGCTGGGCCGGGGAGTGAGTGTGCGCTGCGGCTTAAGCGCCGGGTCTCAGTTCCCCGCCGCCCCTGGGTCAGCAGGACGCTTGCGCACTGGTTCCCAGAGCCTGGTGTTTGGGGGCCTCAGCTCTCAGGTGAAGGTCTTACAAGTTGAGGTGCCCGATGTGGGGACAAAGCTTTCACTCTTCACAGGTAAATTCCAGGTTTGTGAGTACCCCCTCGACACCCCGACCTGTGAGTCACCGCGCCAGGGGTGGGGTTTTTGGTGAGACTGCTTCTCAGCGTCTCCAGCTCGCCTAGAAGTGGCTCTTCCCTCGTTTGCGGAGGCGAAGCAGCTGCTCGGCGGGGTGTCGGGCCTTTCTCAGAGGAAACGGTTGTTCCCTGTGTCGCTGTAGATTTAGTGCGCTCCCAGGGAGAGAGGAGGTGCGGCCTTCCTGTGCCGTCGTCTTGGGTTGCCTCCGCTTTCTTTCCTTTACCTCCGCTGGTGCGCACCCTACCTTATCTCAGCCAGCCACTGAGGGCTTTGTGGGGAATGGAAAAGAAATAAAAACATTTGAAAAGGAGTAGAGGGGACACGGAGAAAGGAGATCCCAGAATAATCTTGTGATTAATACCAAGCGTTCTCCGTGTTTTTTCCTAACTGCCTGTCATAAACAAAGTGTGAGAGCTGGGCTTTGCTCACTAACGCCCCTCACCCCCCACCAAGGTTGCAGAAGCGCGGTGTGGAGTCGAGCTCCCCGGAGCAGCCATGTTTGAGAGCCCGCTGGGAGTAGAATCTCTCGGAGCGGTGTAGTCCTGCAACCTTGCTTCTGAGCTAAGTTTGCTTGTCTTAGCTCATTGGGGGTAATAATAGTCTGGCCTTGCAGGGTGAGAACTCAATGAATGAAGCCCCTACAGTCAACGCCACACAGTAACCACGCTAAAACGTTCGCAGCTGTCATATGCTTGTGGTAGGGGTAGGGAGAAGGGGAGCGCGGGCGTGGTCAAGCACTAAGATATTGGGTTGGTCAAAAAGTTCATTTGTTTTTTTTTCTGTAAGATGACTCTAATAGTGCTTAGCTGTTTTTAACTTCATTTGGAACAATAATGTTAGATTGTATTATGACAGCTGCCACATCAGTGTGCATTTTTTTTTTCTTTTAAATCAAAATTGCTGGGATGGGAGTAAAGGACAGAAACTGTACTTGAGCAACTATTAAAATAAAGTTAAAAAATAAAAATTGGTGGATTTTTTGTGTAGCTATTTTAACATTGAAGATGGAAGAAGATACACATTTTCATTCTATTATGCTTTATTATTTCAAGAAAGGTGAAAATGCAACTGAAATGCAGAAAAAGATTTGTGCAGTAAATGGAGAAAGTGCTGGAACTGACAGAATGTGTCAAGAATGGTTTGAAAAGTTTCTTGGTTTCTTGATTCTATTGACATTTTGGCCAAATAATTCTTTGCTGTGGGGCTGTCTTAGGGATTGGAAGATGTTTAGCAGCACCCCTGGCATCTACCCACTAGAAGCCAGCAGCGGGAGACAGCTGACATACTCAAAATATCCAAATCAATGAAGTGATTGTAAAAATATAAAGTTAAAGTAAAAATATAAAATGTGTCTTTTATTTTATGGGAAAAACTAAACAGACTTATTTTTTAAAGACTATTCATTATTTTTTTAAGATTTTATTTTTATTTATTTTTAGAGAGGGAGGGGAGGGAGATAGAGAGAGAGAGAGAGAAACATCAATGTGCAGTTGCTGGGGGTCATGGCCTGCAACCCAGGCATGTACCCTGACTGGGAATCGAACCTGCGACACTTTGGTTCACAGCCCGCGCTCAATCCACTGAGCTACGCCAGCCAGGGCTATTCATTAATTTTTAGAGAGGGGAAGGGAGGGAGAAGAGAGGGAGAGAAACATCAGTGTGTGGTTACCCCTCAAGTACCCCTACTGGGGACCTGGCTCGAAACCCAGGCATGTGCCCTGACTGGGAATCCAACCAGCAATGCTTTGGTTCAAAGGCTGGCACTCAATCCACTGAGCCACTCCAGCCAGGTAAATGGACTTTTTGACCATCCCAACAGTGAGGCATCATTGTTTTAGTTTTTCACAGCCCATTTTCCTTGCCCTGAGAGACATCCAAGATCAAAGCCCGCTATGTTGCTGTGCTGAGAGTAAGAGCTTCATGAGACTTACTGAATGAAGGGATGAGTGGATGAACAAGAGTCTTTGGAAATCTGAGATCAAACAGATGACAGAACTAGAACTAGAACCCTGCTCTTGTTTCCATTACACTCATTGCCTCTGGCTTGGGAGTTCAAAGCAATCACTTAGAGCTGATGATTGAATATCATTTTGGGTGAAGTAACTTGAAGGGGGACCATGGTTTAGTAGTTTTGTAGAAGCTTCATGGCTGAGAAACTTCAACATGCCATTAATTGAATCCTAGTTGTGTGCCTACCAATAAAACTCTTTGAAAAGCAGAAAGTCAGAAGTTTTAAATAGTACTGCCAGCAGCCAAGAGTCTCATACAATTGCCTGAGGACAAAGAATGAACTTGGTGAGAAAATAGGATTATACTGTCTTTGCTAATTTCTCTAGACATTATAGGTACATTAGAGAACTGGCTGCTTATTTCAACAAGAACCCCCAGTCCCCACCTCTTCCAATGGCCCCCTTTTATTTACAAGCCTGGGGACACCCACCAGCTGCTGTCTCAACTTGGCTCTGTCCCTAAGCAATCTGGGGATAAATTGTCCCCAGAGCCAATGCTCCCAGGCTCCACAGAACTCTAGTCCCTGAAGAAGGGTTGGGAAGGTCCTCTCCTTGTTCACAGACACAATTGGGTGTCCCATTTTATATCATAAAAGGGATCTAATTTTTTCCACTAAAATATGTTTCCACTAACTCAAGGGTTTGCTTAAGTTCTTTTCTTCTCCTTTCTCAGCTGGCTTTGGGTTGCTTGCCTGTTCAAAGAAGGAAGCAGTGAAGGGAAAAGGAGCAAGGACTCTGATGAATGGTTTACTTCTTGTTAGCAACCTAAGTTAACGTTTAATGACAGAAGCCAGTATGGACTGAAATACCATTTGGGGGTAAATGCCTGGCTTCATTTTTTTACGCTTTCTTGACCACTACTCCCCCCAGCTACCCCTGCACCATGTATAACATCTGAGCAGGTTTTCCAGATAGTTGTCAGTGCTTATTTTCGTAACCTCTGACATAACAGCTTCAAATACAAACCCAAACACAGCCTGCATCAAGGAGAGCATCTACACAGACTGTAGAGCTAAAACAGACTCTCAGAAATGTGCTCGACATTTCCCTTGGCAGCGTTCATGGTCTCCTTGGAAAGCCTTAGTCCTCCTCTCTGCTGCTGGCCAGCTGTAATTTGGGTAAGAAGTTGGCAGGTGCCAGCAAAGGACAATAGGCTTTTAATGAAGGTCTGGAGAGCCAGAAGTCAGGAAGCAGCCTCCTGATGAGTTTCTTTATAATGCTGGCATTTCTTCTAACTTCCCTACAAACAAGCATTGTATGCTCCATCAGGTAACTGTGGTCATTAATCTCCTGTAGCACAGAAATTTCTTGTAACATAAAGGTAGTAATAGAATTTTTTTGTTTGCAATACAAAAAATTAGTATTAACATGTATTCATGGTTTGAAGCAGTTGATTTTACTATGGTGATGCTGAATGTGATCTCATAACTTGGTCTGTCTATGCAAACACCCTCTGTGCAAAGTTCTCATTATATCTGACATTAGAATTAATGTAAACATATTTTGGCAATGGCCATATTTTCAGTCCCTTGCTTTGAGGAAGATTTTCGAATGCAGAGACTGAGCCTGTTAAGCATGGTTGCTATGGAGACTGTGTGAGAGTTGGATTAATTAAGGCCTGCACAGATGTTGTGAAGTGTGCAGAATGCACTGTTTTCTGCTAGTAATTAAAGAGGGTATGTGTGTATGTGAGCGAGGAGAAAAAAATGGAGACAATCAGAGACAAAGCAGTCAGACAGATGTGCTTGGCACTGGACACATAACATTTTCCCCAGTAAAAATAACTGCTGATAACTCTGCCACTACTTCATTTTCTCTTCCACCCATGACAGACAGAAGGGTTGCTTGAAATGGCCAAGCGGTCCATTCATTCTGCCCCTTTGGGTCTGATTTATAATAGCGTAGGAATATACAAAAGCATGTTCCTGGATCGGTGGGTTGTCTGAATGCTCAAAAACCAAACTGAACTGTGTGAACGGTTTTTAAACTACCTGGCAAGGAGACCAAGTTTGCAGACTGGATCTATATTCATTGTCAACCTGCCGGGGGTATTGTCATCATTGAACTGGTAGCCAAGATAGAAATTAGCTGCCCAGTGCTGTGGAGAAATTATCATAGGAATACCTTCAAGATTAGAAAAAAGTGGCGTATCAATCTAGATCAGGTTTAATTTGGATGAAGGATGTTTGATTGTTTTAGTTTGAACTAAAACAATCAAATTTAAAAATCTGTCGATTTTTAAAATGTATTTCAATTTTCACTTGAATGATATTAATATTAGATTTAGGTCCAAGTTCAGCAAATTAGGTTCCGTTTGGCTCCTGCTTAGTGGCCGCAATGAGTGGTGTCCCATGTTGCCTCTGCCTGCTGGGCAGGAAGAATTGACGGGTTGAAATCATCCTAAGACTCTTCTGCTGGACTGGCAGCAGTTGCACTAGAACTGGCAGCTTTTGAAGCATGATCATTTTTCCTTTGTCTCTCACCTGCGGAGGCAGTGCTGTCTGAAAACAGGGAGTCAGGATGCATGACGTAGGTACTCAGTTTTCTGGGGACAGTAGCCTAAGTCAGCCTCTTCCCACCCTCAGACCATGGAGGTGAGTCAGGTGGAATGATGTGATGAGGAATTGTATGGCCTGGGAGGGAGAAGGGCAGAGAGAGGGACAGGGACAGAGAGAAGGACAGGGACAGTAACAGAGACAAAGATAGAGACAGAAGCAGAGAGAAGGACAGACAGACAAAGCTCTCTGAACCAAAGCTTGGTGTTTGACCATGCACATATGCCCCTAAAGAGTCAGGTGCCTTCCCCGACCCTCCCCAAAACACATGTGCTCAGTCTTTCCATGCCGCTGATTACAGCCTGGTTCAGTCTGTGAATGAAGCAATGCCTTCCTTCCTCCGTTCCTTCCTTCCTTCCACGAGGTGAAGGCTATAGGTGGCACTCTTCTTACATCTTAGAGGTCAGACATCATGCACTTGTGTGCTATGAAGAGCTACAGAGTTAAGGAAAGTGGAACAAATTGGATCAGTGTGAATTTGTCACCACCTGGGGAAAAACTCAAGTTTGCAGCTTCATTTTTGCATTGTTTTCTCCAGATGTGACCTGTAGTTCACTCACCTTCAAGCTCGATTGTTAAATCTGTTGTATTTTCCACCTTCCCTCTTATGTGAGGTTGATCTCCACTTACCTCATGGGAGAAAGCCCTTCCTGGGGCTACAGAAATAGGAAGGGTTAGTATTTCCTTTTGAATCAATGGTGGGTTATTTCTAACTCCCTGGTCATTAATAAGAAAAATGACCTTTTAAAAATATATAATTCTAACTTTTTCTTCTGCCCAACACATTTACATAAAGGGGAAAATATGTTCTGGAAATGTGTTTACTGAAGAAGATACTGAGATGGGAGGAGAAACAACAGTGGTTTGATGCCTCCAGAGGGCGTCTGTTAAGTGTCTTAGTGAAAGAGCAACAATGGAAATCATGGGACAAATGAATAAACATAGAGCTACGTTAGGGAGTTGGCTCAAGAGGAAAATCTTTATCCCTAAATTGTCAAATTTTGATCTGACACACTCTCTGAGTGTGTCTGCATGTGTGTGTGTTCACACACACAGTTTGTGGTCACTTTAATAACACAGGGTGGGGCAAAGTAGGTATATAGTTGTTCATATGGAAAATAATATAATAAGAAATAATAATACAAGTGTTTTAACTCAGTGTATTAGCAGAGTGTGTTAATTCTGTGCTTCATCTATTTACAACTATAAACCTACTTTTGTCCAACCCTGCATACCTGGTGCTCCTGCCGTAAACTTTACTATTTTCCTTCTGTGTGTCCTTCCCTGTGTTAGTATCAGCCCAAAAGAACCCCACAGTCACCATGCTGTAGTCACAATCCACAGTCCCAGCAAGCCATGAAGACAAGGAAGAAGCACTGAGACAGAATGTACTGTTTTCTTATATAAGTCATTGGTCAGTGGTCCAGAATTTAGGTTCTCTCTCTCCACCCATTCATCAGCCCTTCATTCAATATAAAGTCAGTGGATATTTGCCAGGACTCGGCTTGACATGGGGGCACAACAAGATTTGTTTCCTAAGATACCCACCCTCAAGAAGGTCACCATTTATAGGCCCGGTCCAGCCCTCTGTCAGCGGTGGAAGAGTAACACAGTTCAGGCAGCATCACTGAGCAGAAGAGCCAAGCACACTGTTGTAGGAGCTGAAGTAGGTGGGAGAGCTCTGAGAGTGAGGACAGCCTTTGTGGCTAGCAAGGAATCGGGTTTGTTTTTGGTCTGGTGTCAGGATTTTGAAATTCTTGTTTTAATCTTATCTCAACAGGGGCAGACCAGGCCTCAGTAGATGCTTGGAAATGTGTGGAGGGTTTTCTGGTTGTCAGAATAACTGAGAAGAATCACCAGCATGTAGTGAAGCACAGGAGCAGGGGAGCCAAGGGTCCTGCATGGGGGGGACAGTCCTGTCCAAGAACAGCTGTTACACTCCAAAAGCTCCCTGAGAAACGCTGGTCCAGTTTCAGCTTTTAGAATATGCTATGTATTCACCACGTGAATTCAGAGGTGGGAGGCACTTAGAAACCTTGCATACATGCTGAAAGTGACTACTTACAGATATTAGTAATTTGGAGCATCTTGCTTTTTAACCAGATTTCTAAGAAGAGTTCCATAAAAATTTAAAGAGGAGTCTTAGTGTAAGTGTTCTTAGAGAAATAATTTCCTTAACATTGTCAAGCAAAAATTGATAGACAAGACCAACACAAAACCGCGCTTAATGAGGCTCTGACATTTTTATAAAACACATTCTAACTTTAGCTGATTTAAATGAAAAAGCCCAGCAGTGAAGCGGAGAGCTGATTGATTTAGAAAGCATGGATATGAGATAATGAGGGCCCTGCCATGGTTTTCGTGGTGAGGGGTAATGAATGATCTATTCCTGGCCAAAAGCAAAAAAGATGAGGCACTTTCTGCATTTGAACGACCAAAATTTGCATTGCATTGAGACCGAAAGTCATTGAAATACTGCTTTTCTTCTGCTCCCAGTAGCACATTTTCATATTAATCTTGATAATGAACAGGAAAAAAGACCCTAGCAGGCACTTCATGTGTCAAAGACACAAACGATTGCTTTCTTAAATGTCCCAATTTGCTTTGGACATGCCTGCCTTACAGACAGACAGGCAAAATTGGGTCTGTAACTGGGTCTGCCTTGACCTGAGAGATGTGGGAAGTTCGAAAGCTCAGATCAGAAAGCCAGACCAGTCCACCTTTATTTGGAACTTGGTCACCTGTTTTGGGAAGAGAGCTAACTTCGCGTTGTCATGAGGGGCCACCTGATCCTAAGGCTGTGAGTAGGAAGACACTGTGGCTGAGAGCAGGGCTCGAGCCCTTCTTCATTGCCACACCACTCTTGTACGTCAGGGTCCCCATCCGTCCAATGGTCCAATAGTGAGGTTCATCCTCTCACGGAAGAGTAATGACATGAGACTTGTAAAGGACTTTAACTCAAGGGTCAACCCCACATACTTTCACATTCTGTGGAATGAGACCACGGGAGGGGACATTTTTCTGGAAGCCAGGTTGACAGAGGCCTTCTGGAAGCTCAATAAAAATTAACAAGACAAGACAACCCTTCATTTTATTTCAGAAAAACTGAATGCTCATGTTCTTTGTCAAATGGAGATAGAAGCACAAATGGGCTGTTCTCAGAGTCACATCAATAGGCACATAATTTGGTCACAACGAAGTTGGTCCTTTTTACTAGGTTCCGTTCATTGGTCCAAAATAACTTCCATTTGGACTCTTGTTAAGAAGCTGTTGCCTCTCCAAATCAGAACGGGAACAAGATACCGTGCCACCAAATACAGCTCCTGGTGCTTCCCGTGAGAGGATATGCTGCTCCTGTACGTGTGAAAAATCCTCATTCCTTTGGAAACCCGGCGTATCAACCATGGCAACACAGAGTGAAGCAAAACAGTCCCTTTGGTCCTTGAAATGTGATGCATATTACCCTAATTGGACGTTTTCTAAACAGATCTGTGTGGAATAACTGCTGGGGTATTTATATTAATTTGCTCCTTGGGGAAATATTTATTATCATTTTTTCAGGTATTTCTTAAGTTAGTTGCTGTTAAACTCTGTCTGAAAATAAACTCTCCTTGATTTTCCCTGTGGAATTCATCAGGAGATCGACTTTCAGGCAGCTGAATGCAAGACAAGGGTCCATCAACACTGTTAAGGAACTGGAGGCACTGTGATATTTGCCAGAGGCTCTGCGTGCTGGTTGGCGGCCTTTTGTAGTCTACTGGGGCACAACTGTCCCACCCTTTGCCCCAACCCTGATTACAAAGGAAGAAAGGACTTTAGGGGACTCTGGAATTCTAACAACTGTGACTGACAAGCCTGCTGAGGGACTCATCTGGGTAACAGCAGGTTACAAATTAGCATCTAGGAATGCCTGACATCATTCCAGTGAGCGGAGCGCTGCATTGCTGGTCCTGGCCATACACAGTGTTAGGGTTTATGCTGCTTGTGGAGGCATTTTGCCTCTAGTACGTTCAACTGAGTTTATGTTGAAATCCCAAAGCACTCCTCCAGGGGGAGCAATCTGAAGTTACCAACTGAGCTTTGGGGGTGTAGAGAAGTAATTTATGTTTAACTCAACCCAAAGTCATTAGATCAGTGGGAACGTGCCAGAGAGTATCCTAGCCTTACAGAAAGAAATTCAACTACATCATTTTCTCTACTTCATAGACATAACTTAAATAGGATACGGTGGAAACAGGGGCCTTTATAGATCTCAGATACATTTGCAAAACGCAGTGGTTATGAGCCTGGGTTCTATGACCTGGAATTGAAGCCTAGGGCTACTGATTACTACTTACATGACGTTAAATGAGTTATTACTTAATCTTCCTGTGCCTCAGTTTTTCATTTGTAAGTTGGGGATAATAACATTGCCTAAATCATAAGGTTATTTTGAGGTATATATAAAGCTCTTAGAGAGCTTTACCTGGTACATAGAAAAATCTCAGTAAACCTCCATGACTATATTAATAGCCATTACTTGAGCTTACTTTCAGGTACTACATTTGCATGATGGCATTCACCATCCCTTCACTCCCTTGAAATAAATGATTGATTCACAGAAAACCCTTTAGCTGGGAAGTTAAAAATGGATTGCAGATCCCTTATTAATTCTCACAACATCTTCAAGAAGTGGATAAGAGAACAAGTAGAAGCCACTTTCCCACAGTGGAAAAGAGGTTCTTCTAGCACAGGGTGTCAAACTTGTTTTCACCAGGGGCCACATTAGCCTCACAGTTGCCTTCAAAGGGCCAAATGTAACTTTAGGACTGTGTAAATGTAACTACTCCTTAACTAGGGGCAAGGAGCTCGGCATTGCCACTGGGTAGAAACAAGGTGCTGGGCTGGATAAAACAAGTTGGAGGGCCGCATTCTGCATGAGGGCCTTGTGTTTGCCACCTGTGTTCTAACAGCATCTTTGTAAGAGATGGGAAATGATACCTAGATCCTCATTAGCTGGCTAGCTCTCTGACTTTCATGATTCTATTTTCTCCATGTTTCATGAACTGAGTGACTTCACCTGGGAAGAGCTGGTGGCTATTTTACCACCCCCAGAAGGGAGGACAAAGGGAAGAGAGAATGAAGAGAGCTTCAAGTTGTCATTACTTGAGAAATACTTAAATACAGTAGTCCCCCCATCCACAAGGTTCCAATGCCGGAAGTGGATGCCTGCAGTTGTGAGCAGTACTGAACCCTGTATATACTGGGTTGGAGAAAAAGTTCATTTAGTTTTTTTCCATACGATGGCTCTAGTAGCACTTAGTTGTCTTTAACTTCATTCTAAACAATTTCGTTAGACTGTGTTGTGACAACTGTGATATCAGCGTGCATTAAAAAAAGCTTACCAGAATTGGTGAGATTTTGTGCGGCCATTTTAATATTGCAGATGGAAGAAAACACGCAACATTCTCAGCGTATTATGTTTTATCATTTCAAGAAAGGTAAAAATGAAACTGAAATGCAAAATAAGATTTGTGCAGTGTATGGAGAAGATGCTGTGACTGATCGCATGTGTCAAAAGTGGTTTGAGAAGTTTCTTGGTACTATTGACATTCTGGCCAAATAATTCTTTGCTGTGGGGCTGTCTTAGGCATTGGAATTTGTTTAACAGCACCCCTGGCCTCTACCCACTAGAAGCTGATTGTGGGAGATAGCCAACATAGTCAAACTATCCAAATCAATAAAGTTATTGGTGAAAATGAAAAATGTGTCTTTTATTTTATTGAAAAAACTAAACAGACTTTTTGGCTAACCCAATACTATGTTTTTCCTTATATATATGTACCCTTGGTAAAGCTTAATTTATAAATTAGGCACAGTAAGAGATTGACAATGATAATAATAAAATAGAACAGCCTTGACTGGTGTGGCTCAGTGGATTGAGTGCTGGCCTGGGAACCGAAAGGTCCCCAGTTTGATTCCCAGTCAGGGCACATGCCTGGGTTTTGGACCAAGTTGCCAGTTGGAGGGGTGTGAGGGGCAACCCATCGATGTATTTCTGGCACATTGATGTTTTACTCCCCCCCTTCCCCTCTTGCTAAAAATAAATAAATAAAATAGAACGACTATAACAATATACTGTAATAAAATTTATGTAATGTGGTCTCTCCCTCTCAAAAGATCTTATTGTACTGTACACAGCTTCTCTTTGGCATGTCCTAATTGCCAGCATCACTCCTCTTGCACTTTGGGGTCATTATTAAGTAAAACAAGAGTTACTTGAACACAAACACAGCATTACCAAGAGAGTTGATCGGAGAACCAAGCCAGCCACTAAGTGACTGATGGGTGGGGAGCGTATGCAGCGTGGATACACTGAACAAAGGGATGATTCACATCCCAGGCGGGGGGATGAAACGGAACAGCACAAGATTTCATCATGCTACTCGGAACATCATGCAATTTAAAACTTATGAATTATTTATTTCTGTAGTTTTCCATTTAATATTTTCAGACCCAGGTTAACCGCAGGTAAGTGAAACTGCAGAAGGAAGCCATGGATAAGGGGGACTACTGAATGATTTTTTCGGTTTTCCACTCAGGAACTGCTGCTATAGCTAACACGAAAACCCATAGAGCAAAAAGGAAATGCCATTTGCCATTGCTTTGGTAAAAACTACCTCTCAGGCAAGATTCTAATAGTAATGTGACCTTTTTGTCCCAGTATATTACATGTAATCCACAGGAGTGGGGTGCTGGCTATTTAATACACAACATTCCAAGACTCTTTCATATTCACTCCATTTCCCCGAGTGAAGATTAATTTATTCCAGAATAGACTTAGAGAGAAAGGAGTCATTTCCGAAGGGTAGGGCTTCTGGATGTCTCATATTTAGGTGTCACAGGAATTCCTATTGGTTTTGTCTTCTGATCCAGTGGATTCGCAGGTACAATTTCTTGGGCCAGTATGATATGTTGCTGAACAGGGCATAAAACCCCCTGAAGCTGGAATAGAGGCTAACTGTCCAGCTCTAATTTTCTTCTTGGCCTTAAACTTATGCCTACAGGGTCCGTAAAGAAGACCATCTTGAATCTATAGGTTATATACCTAAAAGGGGGTGGGGGAGGAAAAGAGAAGATGGATTGAATCATTCATTGAACCCAATACCTTTTCCTAGGCTGGTAATTCCAACAGAAGCATTCCTTTATGTTATAGCATTCCTAGATCTCATTCTCCTGAACAAAAACGAAGTTGTCCCACGGCCCTCGTTACTTCTGCCCACTGTGGTTATGATGGTGTATACTTAGGTACGTTAGCTGCTTCCACTTCGCCTTTGTGGTTTGTTTATGCATCATGGGTTACTCACCCTACCTGAGCTGAGCTGATAAACTCTGCTGATCCTAATGCAAAGGGCGAGCCACGTGCAGCAATTTGGGAGCCTGGGGGGTGTAGGGCCGGGAAGATGAAAGAGAGGAGTGGGCCTTTGATTTTACCAAAGAAAGTTGGCATGTTTGTGCAGATTTTTTTTCCATGAGATGACATAACATGATTCCCAGTAGCAACATGTAATCTGGCTGCAGTGCTGTTGCTATCGCTCAGCTCCCCACTGGGAAAAGCAGCAGGCGGACCACGCTCAGCCAAGTGCCTGCAGACATTTCAGCCTCATCTGTACCCAGTGTGTCTTTGCCGACTGTTTGCACCAATTTCTGAAATCCATCTGCACGTGGAAGGAAATGTTCTCTCTGCTTCTCAATGGCCCTTCTGCTAAACCAATTAATATTCGCCTTCATAAGAGCCATTTGATTTTCCAGAAACCTAATGAATCTTTAAAAAAGAAAGAAAGAAAAAAACAAGCTGTTTTATTTCTAATGAGAAAGTCTCCACCTGCCAAGAAATCTTTTCCAACCTGAAACTCAAAAACCACAAGCAAAGTAAGAGTTGTTCCAAGCTGAAGCCAAACCACCTCCCACATTTGCCTGAGAAACCACCAACTACCTAACAAAACTGGTCAACTGAAGGTAGCACAGTAAATCCAGGACCTCCAGGCATGACAAGTCCTAGAACTGGGTGGGAAGTGGGCAAAAAGACAAAGGACAAGAGGGTGTGCTTAACAATCTCCTTCCTCTACAAGAGTTGGTGCGGCTCCCTGCCAGGAGATGAAATCAGTGACCAGGCCAGGGTCAGAATCGAGGGCTGGTCAGCATGGAAGGACTGCGGTCCACTGAGCACTCACACGGGCCATGTGTTGTGCTGACATGCCACAGGCGGTATCTCTGCAGGTGCTAGTATTCAACTCAGATTACTGAGGAGTGGACTGAGGCTCAGAAAGCTTGAGTGATTGGCTTGAGGTCATTCAATCATGGAGCTAGGTGTCAGTCACCCGTTGTCTGTCTGACTCCAAAACCCAAGTGTGGTTTTAAGCATAAGCTCCACTGGCATGTGAGTTAGATGTATATGAAACAGCTCACTGTGGCCCTTGTACACAGGGTACCCAGAGCCTTTGATGTCTGTCTAAGGCTCCTTACTCAGACGGCATTGTTAGTGTTTTACCATCAATTTTAATTCCAAAGTGTTTATTATCCCTGAAAACTAGGTATAATAATAGCTAAATTTATTGAGTGTTTACTAGGTGTGAGACATTATACAAAGTGCCTTAAAACATGTGACTTCATCAGCATGCTTCGTGTTACTCCATTTTACAGAAAAGAAAACTGAGGCTTGGAGAAGTCACGTAACCTGTCCAAGCTCAGGTGATATTAGGTCAAAACATATGAAATTGCCATTTTGTGGGTCAGAACCAATCAACTGTAGGGCAACTTCATATTAACTAGTGAAACTGGGACTTGAGTCCAGGCCTGCCAGCTAACTAGCAAAGGAAGAGTATATGTGGTGACGTTGGATTCACTTGTCTCTGTTACCTATTGGAAAGCAGTACCTCAGGTCAGGGAACAGTAAACCATGAGAGACCACGTGTGGTGGTTTTATGTGTAGAGACCTACATGTGCTTCTAGAATGGACAGATACAAAAGGATGGTTGGGATGTGTCTCTAAAGTGGTGGAGTTTAAACTCAGACCTTGGCTATCATACCACACCCTTCTCCCCCATCTTCTTGTTCTACACTTGATTCTTTCTGCTTCCTTTCAGCTCTGCCCTGTTTCTGCCTCTTGATTCTTGCCCCTGGATTCCCCTCAGACTCACGCTTGTCCTGGCATGACTTGTTTTGACCTGGCTCCTCTTTTGGATTGGACCTGGGCATTAGGTTGCTCACTGTGACTCATCCCCTCTCTTCGTTCCCACCTCTTGCCTCACTCTAAGCCGATGTACTGTTGCTCTCAATTCAACCTTCTGTGGCTTCTGGCTCTTGCTCTGCCTAGCTCTGCCTGGGCAGCTCTTCACCCTGGGACTGACCTTGATAGTCCCTTAGTTCCCCGTTTTCTGCACCAGCCACTTTTTACTCCCCTGAGCCAACTTCCCTCCTCTTCCTCCAACCCAGTGTGTGGGCTGGATCAGGACAGACTTTGGAGATGTTGGTGGTCAGTTGGGGGTGATAGGAAAGTGAGCTAGCTCTGTTTGGTTCTCATGAGTAGAAAGTTCTCCAGAGATTGGACAACTCTGGCAAAGGCCATGAGAAGCCAGTGGCAGCTTTGGTGAAAGAGTATGGTGAGGGAAAATGCAGGAATTCAGTTCTGTTGGTAACCCAAGCATGCAAATCACTTAAAAGCTTAGTTCTCAGAGGAAACCAACAATCAGGCAGGAAAAAACAAGCAGGTGATGTCCCTAAGGAGAGAGGAGGAAGGAGGAAGAAGCTGGTTCCCACTGTTTAACTACAAAGGAAACATTTCAGGTCTTCCCTTTCCTCTAAGCAAAAGTAGTGACTGGGGTGGGCCAGAAGGGCATGCAGAAGCGGAGATGACTGTTTTGTCTCTTCCCTTCCTTTTCTTCCTCCTGGCTAGTCTGGGATTTGGCTACATCTCCCTGGGCCAATTACTTAAAGGGATGACAAATTTTAAAGATCTAGGAACAATGACCCAGAGGAAAATAATTCTGAAAGATTTTAGCAGAGAGAAACCAATCGACTTTATGTAAAAATGAAAAGGATCATAGTAGACATGTTTGGGATGACTGGGAGGTGGCTGATAGGAAACCACAAGATGATGTGTAAACTTACCTGGGGCTTTTTCATACCTGGCAGCTCTAAGACTAGGCAATTAATCTTATATATGTTTAAAGATCAATGAGGAAAGCCCTTTCTCTATAGGTGAATCATGCTTACCCTCCTGGGGTACAACTACATGGCTGGGTTGTAGTCACACAAAACTTGGGCATAACAGTGAAAGGAGGCTTAGAGAACAATGGCAGGTAGAAATGTTAAAGGGAGGGGTAGGGGGTCAAAGAGCTACAAAGGCCAGAGTCTGAGCCTGTGCATGTGAGCCCTGGAGGGTTTGAACACCTTTGTCTCTACACTGACTCCCTTCTTAGACTGAGGTCTTCCTCCAAGCAGGACTGGGAGAGTTTCCTTGAGCCTGACTCCATGGAGGAGGTGTAGGGTGATGTGGTTACTTTGGGGAACATAACATTGATCGGTGACTCAGATGCCTGGCTTGGAACCTGATTCTACCACTTTCTACCATTTAAGCAAGTCTATACTTCCTGTTTCCTTAGCAATAAGAACGGGGAAGTATAGCTACCTCAGTGGATTCAATAAGAACATGTATGCATGTAAAATACTTGGCATAGAGCTTCATTCAGATGAAATCCTGAAAAAAAAAAAGGTAGGTGATGTAAAAAGCATGAGGATGATGAAGATGATGATGACGATGATGATGATTCCTAGTTTGAGAGTCAGGTCGATAGCAAAAAAAAATGCTTTAGCTTTCAACCTCAGAAACCTTCTTTCTCTCTCTCTATTTAAACTTTTGATCTTCAGATGCTCTCTGAAAACCTTGGTTTTCTTGCAGACGGTGGGACTCATAGATGCAGACAGGATGCTCGTTTCCTCTTTTTCACGTGGCCTCTGAGCAGTGTTCTTTCCTTGCCGTCTATCCCACTCCTGGGCACGTGGTGCCGCCTGACTGACTGGAAACACCTGAGTGAGGGCTCTCAGAAAAGTCCAGCCCTTTCCTCCATTTGAGTTGGAGGAGAAAGCACACTCTGACTATCAAAGTGACCTGAGAAGAACCAACTGCATATTAGCTCTCTATTATTTCCTGCTGAGGTATCAAACACCACAGAATGTATACCCTTTTATGCAGCAGAGTTATTGAGTGGAAGAGTAATTTAGAATGGCCTGATTTTGAGACTGTTACTCGATACGCCTTTAATGGAAATATTTAGTGTGCATTTACTGGAAGTGATGCATCTCAGTACTGTGGTTCAGTTGAATCACACTCATTAAAACATGCTTGAGCGTTCCATATGCTTGTGGTTAATGAACATTATGCTGCTTTAGTTGTTCTGTTTTCTGTCTTATAATGTCCAATCTTGCCTATGTTATATGTGAAAGGGAGGGGGTTGGAATGCTTTGGAGGCAATTTGTATTGGAATCAAATTGACTGAAGGAGTTAGCATGGGTCAATAAATATCCTTGAACATGTTTATTTCATTCTGTATTCAAGGATGGCAATATTTGTAGCTTGGCTTGAATTATAGGTAAAGGATGGTTATCTTCTGAACATTGATCACTTTCTTATGCTTTTACAAATGGAACATATACACAACTTCACCTCTGTGGATACAGCTGTCACAGTCTCTCCAGCATTATCAGGGATTTAAGTTCTCCACAACGAGAACTTTCCAGATAACTGAAACTTATTTCCTTTAAGAGTAGGAACATATTTATTTTAATCATTTAAATGAAAATAGTTTTTGAATTCTAAGACATATTTCCCAGACTTCCTAAACAGTGATTCTCAACACAAGTTAAACATTCTTGATCAGTCAGAATGAGGGCTAAACCCCTCATCATTGTACTGATCTAAGACTCGCCTAAGTGTTATGAATCCTCTCATCAGCTGGGTTTGGGTGACCATGTCTTTAGAATTCTGATTTTTAGAATATTTCTTGTATTCTTCCTTGCTGTCCTTCTGTTGGTGTAACTTCTCGCTTCTATCACTAGGTCTGCTTCTGTGCTTTCTGCTTAAATCAGCTGTGTCTACTTAGCTTTGGACTATAAGGCTGAGTAACCAATCCTAATGAAACTTTAAATGGAGTAAGAGTAAATAGTCTCTGAGTGAAGTTTTTTAGGAATAAAACATTTTTATTTCAGTACATGGACTTTGTGAGATCTCTTTGGGCTATTTCAAGAGTCGTTTGTGCTTGGTGTTCTAGATAGGGGAATTTACAAGAAGTCTGAATTCCAGATACCTGAGACATTGCCATACTCTTAAAAAAAGAATCTTTCATTTTAACTTAGTCTGCCTGAGTGTCTGTCGTTCCCAGATTGAATGATGTAAATCTTCCTCATTAGTCCAGCCCACATTAATTCCTCCCCTGATTTCCTAAGGGGCTATCACTTTGATCTCTGCCACACAGTTAGTATTTTATTACACACAGTAGATCCCTGGAATTCAGTGGAGATATATTCTGAAGCCTTAGTGAATCCCCAAAACTGCAAATATTATTATAACACAATAATATCCCACACACAATGCAATAAAATGTGGTAGAAAAATTTTAGTGTTCCTTTTGACTTTTAATGACTCTATAAATATAGGACTTAAGTTACTTATAAAGCTGGCTGGCTTTCATTTTAGGGCCATTTCTTATAAAGAAATAAAATTTTATTATTTTACCAAAATTACCACATGGGCCCTGACAGAGGGAAGCAAAGCCCAGTTTTGAGGGGAATGCTATGAGGTGCAGTGAGCTCCAACATTCAGCCAAGTGATTCCTTGTACATACCAGGCTCCCACCTTGAATGATTCAAGTTTACATTCACAAAAATTACAATAGGTCATGGACCAAGGATTGCAACCTCAGATGCCTACAGGGCCACGTGGATGAGTGAAGAGGACAGGTTCATGAATTCATTCTACTCTTTCAGTTCTTGTCTATTTCAAACACAGCTTTCCATATACCGATTGTGGCAATAACATTGAAGGGTACATTCAAATGTCATTTAAACCCCCTTTTCCTCTGTCTTTCTCATGTTTAGAGTCTAGAGCTTGATTGTCCAGTTTTCTTGCAACGAGGAATAGATACAGGACAGAGTCCCGGCCAGTGGGACTCAGGCAGAGATCCTGGGGAGGGCTGCCTTTTGTCCATTTGCTTCCATCCTGCCTGAGACATGCAGACTTGCTTTTCCCTCATGAACATGAAGACCACGCAAAAGATGGCAAAAGAGAAAGATGGAAGGGGTCTGTGTTTCTGATGGCTTTGTAGAGCTGCTGACCCTCATACTTATTTAAGCCAATGTTTTCGGGTTTTCTATTACTTGCAGCTGAATGTGTTCCTGACCAGTTCACTGACTGTAGTTTTTACCGTATCTTATTTCATAATGAAACACTAAGCTGTGTTCTTCCATTCAAACATACTATGTGGTCATAGTCTTCTTTTCCACAAGAACTGTTGCCCCTTCCACCCTCCCGTCTTTGAAACAACACCACCACCACCGCCACACAGTCCTGTCTACTTCTCTTTCCTGTTTTTCTGAAGAGAACAACTCCAGGCTTTTTTTTTTGAAGGAGAAAATATGAATAAATATTAGCTGACCCCTGACTCAGTGCTAGGGAAAAAGTAGGAAATGATGAGCACTATGGAAAAATGGAAGATTCATACCCATCCAAAGGGATCTTTGAATGGGAATCTGGATCCAGCACTGCCTATTTTCCAAAAGAGAAACGTAGTTGACTTTTAGAGGGAAACTAGAAATGTAGGTATTTGTGACATATCCTATTTTTAAAAAAATTGGCAGGTAATTTATAAATTTGTAAATGCTCTGTTAGCCAACAATGTGTGGGACAAGGTTTACATATATGCTGGGCAGTCCGGCTGCTTGCCAGTTGGTACCTTCTGTCACAGGGAAGCTTATTAACATCACATATTGGAGAACACCAAGAATCTATCTACCATGCTAACTTACATTGTTTATTATTCCACCTATAAAATCTTACCTCTCCAACTCAGTGGGCAATCTAAAGGAAAGGAGCAGGCTGTTTTTCTCATATTCCTTGAGACACCCTCCCTGTGGCTGGTGGGTCTTTGTAGGATATTTTCAAAGAAATATGATATCCTGGTGCCCAGCACTGACACACATTTATGGAGTGTTAACAGAGGATACAACACCGTGAGAAACACAAACGAGTGTGGGAGGAACAAAAGAGAAAGAGAAGAAACTGTGATAAATCCCTGCAGTCTAATGGAAGAGAACACACTCACGTGACCTAGTAATCCAGAGACTATCAACTCAGGACCAGGAGTGTCACGCAGATTGCATACAAGTATCCAATAGATGTGTTACTACCCAGGGAAACCTTCATGCGTGGGGCAAATCTGAAACTAGGTCTTAAATGGAAGGAGGACCTACCACACTGGGGAGATAGCTACTCAGAGGCAAAACAGAGCCTGTTGAGAAATGAGAAACCTGTCTCTCAAGTGAATCTAAAACTTGAATGTCTTTTCTTAGAATGAAAGATCACCTCTGCATGAATTGTTTGTTTGTATACACATAGCACGTTTCATGACAAGTTAGGTGAAAATGGAAAATGTGAATGCTGAGAGTATGCCAGATGTGTTTGTTAAACATTAAAGTGATTTCCATGATAATGCATTCATGCTTACCGAGCTGTGAAAAGTTCAAGCGAGATGAATTACCAAGCACCTTGGTGCATTTCACAGCACTAGGATGTTATCAGGGCCTGGGAGTTAAATTTGATGCTGTACGTAGAACAGCCAGCCAAACACCCGAAGAATGTGGAACGAAAGCTGAGGGAGCCACACATCTTTAGGAAAATCCCCAAACTTGACCAACAACATGTGCTTGCTTGATTCCTCAAGTTTCAGCAGGCCGAGAGCCAAATTTTCTGAATTCGTGTCATACCTGCGAAGGCTTCCAAAACTAATAGTTCTTGCTTTTGTTTGGCGCACAGTAGTCATGGATGATACGACAAGACGTGGTAGAAGCCAGAAGTGGACAGGACAGCTGTCAGAAGTTTGAAGTGGTGTTTAGATGACCTCATTAGATAGAAGGTGAATCAAAGAGGTTTGTGAGGTTCCATTCAGTGTACAGCCCTGTGTTGGGTCCTGCGAGGAGCCCAGAGCAATGTAAATGGTCTGTGTTCCCAGGGAGCCTATAACACAGGCGTTTTAAAATTAAGAAGATTCTCTGTGGAAGCAGATACCTAGTTCAAGTCTCAGCTCCATCCCATCATACATTAGCTGTATGACCTTGGGCATGTTACTTAGCCCCTTTGAACCTAACCTTAGTGTCCTCATATGTAATATGGGGCTAGTACATCTTACCTCAGAGGGTTATTGAGAGAATTACATGAGATAATTCAGGCAAAGAGCTTAGTTGTCCTGTATAGAATCCCCACACATTAAAGGCTGGTTGGTATCTTTGTAGCAATGACAATTTGGCATTATGCAAAAGGCTAAATCAATTAAAGGTGATTTCTTCACAACAGCCTTGCAAACATCCATGCAAATAGATACAAATCACATTTGGCTCAAATAGTACCTTTGATTATGTTGTGAAGACATTTCTGCTGAAGTCTCTGGTCGGTGGGTGGAGAGCAGGCTATGGCCTGCTGTGGTCTTGTATCTTTGGAGCCCAGCACTGTGTGTGCCCCTGGGTAAACTGTGTTAACAGATTGTGCCCCTGGGAACTTAGACTGGAACTGATTAGGAGGCATGTCACCGGAGCCTCCAAACCCTGGAATCCTAGAAGTTTGTAGCTAAGCATGATGAAAGGTCGTGCAGTCTGAACATCTCATTTTATGGAAGAAGACATCTGCGCTCCTCTGCTTGCACTCTAACACGCACAGCACAGATGGCAGGAGCGGCAGCCTGGGGAGGGGTTGGCTGTGATGCTCGTATTTTAGAATAATTCCTCTGCCAGAACCCTCCATCCCTACCTCCGTCATCCTACTTTGCCCTTGCCACTGCTCCATCAGTGCAGCCTTAGATCCCACTGAAGACAGAGGAGAGGAAATGGGAAAGGGTAGGCTTTCATAGAGGTCAAGCTGTTACCCCAGGGTAGTATGGCTGTGCATCTAACCGTGGGTGGTTTTGATAAATTTCTGGCTAGAGGTAGAAGGATAAGCCAAGATGATTTCTCAAAGATGCTACTGATAATACTGAGGCCCAGGATTTAAAAACTGACTGACTGACTAATTAACTAACTAACCAACCACCTTTAAGAGAGTAGGGAAGAATGAGCAAGCTGGCATTTCCCTTAGGACTGAGAATCACATGAAATGAGCCATCTTATCTGAGTCTGTGCCTCTCTAGCCACTCTGTGCTTTCTAGAAGACAGTTGTGTCAGAAAATTTCATTAATTCTATGTCTTTGGGTAATTCACTGACTCTAATTGGCTTTGAGAGTGTGGCGATTGCAGAGTCGCTGTGGGTAAGCATACAAATGAAAACAACCTTCTCTCACTGTGATGAAGTGTGATCGAATGATGACTCCGGCTTTTCATCACCCCCAGAACACGAGCACTCTGGGAGTGCCACTATCGCTATTGGCCACAAAATAGCACGTTGCCCACGTATGCACGGAGCACCACGGTGATGGCAAACGGAGGCCACTGCATTTTCTTAGAGACAATAAGACAACAACAGTAATTATTATAATAATAGCTCATAATCTGCCGAGAATTAGGTACTACTCTAAAATTTTTGTGTATGAACTCATTGAAACTTCACAACAACCCGCTGAGGTAGATGCTATTGTAATCTACATTTTGTCAATGTGGAAGCCAAGGCACAGAGAAATGTAAAAGTTTGCTTAACTTCACATAGCTAGTACACGGTAAAGCTGGTGAGAGAGACATTGCCAACACCCCCTGCGATGGCCGCACATTGGGCATGGCGCGTTGGTTTCCTACGCACTTTCTTAGCTACACACTTGGGTTTTCACGTGGCGTCATCCTTTTCCATACACATCCCATGTGTTATGTTGGACCAGATGAAATTACTGTTTTTACAAATCAAATATCATTGACTATTAGCAGTTTCAGATGGTTTAACCTAACATCCCGTGGCCCGGGGGTCATTCCTAGTTAATCAAATTAAGGGAGACAATAAACACGTTCCATTTTCTGATCCCGGTCACCCATTCAGGGGAAGGCACGGGACCAACATAATTTAATTAGGATGAATCTCACCACTTCTGCCTGGAGTGTTAGGGTAGAAGTTGGTATTCACAGATGTAAGGTCCAGAACTCCTACAGTTTAAAAATGAAAGTTACCCATGGAGTTTTCATACCTATTCATAGCCAAGAGAACTACATAGTGCAGAGCTACGACCTTGTACGAACCACGTCTCATCACTCACCGCCCTACTTTTTTCACTTAGATAAGACAATCAATCTTTTTAGTTTGAGGCAACTGAATTGTCAGCTAATCTGAGTTCTTACAGTCACGGTGCAGTCTTTCTGGAGCAGAGAGAGACAAAAGATTACCACTTTGCAACTGGCAGGAGTGGCAGGGAAGCCAGACTGTGCACAACCCTTTATATCTTTTTTAAAATTATATTTGATTAATTATGCTGTTACAGTTGTCCCAGGTTTCCCCCTTTTAACCCTTTATGACTGAGTCCTTTGGCTCTCCAGCCAGTCAGCCACCTAATGCCCATAAGCTTGTCTTCCTTACACAGCTTGCTTTCCCCTTTTACCTGCTTTTCTTTGAACTTCATCTTTGCTGTCTCTAAAGGAACATCTGCAAGACAAAGATGCACAGTGAAAGGAAGTGCACTTTTTTTACTGGCTTCAAGTCCCTCCTCAAGCAAGCTGAAGGAGGCTTAGGCAGAAGAGTTCCTCACCTTGTAGAAGACAAGTGGAGTGTGGACTTTTACATCCAGTGAGAGCTTATTTAGCGAACACGGGAAGTTGGGAGCAGGAGGCAGGACAGTGTTTTGGTCTTTTGTTGTGAATTTACTTTGAAATTTATTGTAAGTAATTTCCATGTGGTATTTTCCATCTGGAATTAGCAGCCACCCGTGTTTTTCTCCACTTTATGGGGATTTGATGGGCATTAAGTAAAGATGACATCAGTGTTCTGGTTGCCCCATAAAAGGTGGACACTGTTGGTCGCCTGCCTAATATTCATCCCATTCCCCTATTCCTTCCTAGTAGAATCCTAACTCTGTGCAGAAATCCATGAATAAGAATGTTTCACAGTATAATGTGCAGCCTGGGTAGAGCCTATAAATGAACTAAAGGAAGCCAAAGCCAATTTGGAAGAGGGAAACGGTTGTCCCAGTGCTTAAGGACATTGTTTTTCTAGTAATTGATGATTGCTCTGCCTAGGAAAATAGAAATTGTATATTTCAGTGGTAATATGAGTAATGTTCTTTGATCATATGTGATTTAATTATGGGCTCCAGGACCTTAAAATATGAAAGAGAGGTTTTCAATGTTATTCCACTGGAAGAGTGTTAGAAAACACATGCCATTCAAAATGGGACTGGGTCCTAGAGAGATGTTTTATTTCTGGTCATGGGTGAGGATGGGAAATGAGGGGGAAAATCCCCTGGAATTTACCGACCTATATTCACTTACAGAAAGTCGGGGTCCTGCAGGCCGAGGGTTTCAGCAGAGGAACAAAAGGGCTGAGCCTGCTGCGCTGCTGGTGTCCATTCTCACTTCCCAACAGGCTGCCCCCAGTACCCAAGGCACCTTCTTTCTCACACTGCAGGCAGCACCAGCACTTTGCTTTAGGTCACTAAACTCCCAGCTTTCCTGTTCACCTATAAGAACATCCCCTAGGACTGCAATGAGGCCGAGGACATTGTCACCTGCTGTGGAGGGAGCACCTGCAAGATCTGGGAGTGAATGAACTAGGACCCGACCAGGTCTGTAGGGTGTAAACACTGACCACGGTGCCTGGTGGCCAAGAGGCTTGGCACTAGAGAATGTTCTAGGTACCATAGGTTGCACGGGGAAGAATGAGGCACTGGTCTTTCTGGTGAGCTGGGATGGCCTGGGTGAGAAGGAAAGGATGGAAGGTACATGATGTTTAGGATCCTTTCTGCTCCTCCTACAGCACACACATAGAAGCTTTTGTAGACAGAGGGGTAGAAGTGAACTACAAGGCAAGCCCTTAAAGGTAAACAAGAAATTCAGCTTGCTGTCTGAGTAGACGTGAGGAATGGAGCCTGGGAGACCCTGGCCAATTGGCCTTGGAGACAGTGGGGAGCAGTTATAAGTCTCAAATTTTGAAAGCCCTGTCTGACTTTCATCATTTTTTGAAATATCTCCAGAATCAGGAAAACAGCCATTGCAAACACTGGTTTTATGTCCTGAAGAACTAGGAAAATGAGAAAATAAAATGGAAACTGCAGTTTTATTGTGTGAAAGGCAGGCCAATTATAGTCAACTGCTCATCACTTATTCCTTATGACTAGCATACACAATGCGGGTCCCTCACGTAGAGCACTTGATAGAGAGAGACTACACAGGTGTTGCTTGGTTCCAGTAAAAAGGCTGTTAAGTGCTCCATGTGTGGTACTTGTATGCCAGAGGCATTTTGTCTGTGATGTGAAGACTTAAGAGAGCATTGTTGAGGAGACTTTAGTGCTTTGTATATCAAAATGGACTAATTTTCCTGACAGCAGGGCCCTTGGGTCTAGATTAGGCGCCAGAGAAGTGGGCTCTGTTGTAAGCACTGACTCAGCCTGTGAAAAAATCACCATCGCCAATAGCTCAGAGTCACTGGGAGACCATCACAGTGTCATCATCCTACCAATGACATGGTCACTGGCTTTGCATTTGGGCTTACTCTGGGCTTGATACAGTGCAAAAGATTATATACACTGTCCTAGTGAATTCCCACAATTACCCTATAAGGTCAATTATTAGTTCTATTTCACAGCTGAAGAAAAGGACAGCAGCATCACACAAGTGATACGAGGCAGAGCCAGAAGGTAAAGGCAGGTGCGTGTGAGCCCACAGGAAGCACCAGGCTGCGTGAGAAGCCAACAGGGCACTCTGACCTCTGGAAGCCGCTGCAATGGTGAGTCCCGTCTGAGTGTGGCGGGGGAGAAGCAGACTTCCGTTGCCCTCGGGGTTCTTCTGGCTGGTATGATGGTCGAATAGACAGGAGACAGATTCAGATTCACAAGAGAAAAATAACCAAGTTAATACATACATATGTATGGGAACATTGCATGCATGAGAGAATCAGAGACCCCCACATGCATGCTAGATTCATAGATAGAAAGGGAACTTGGATATCTAAAGTATCCTGAGCGAGCGAGGAGTAATCCACTTGGGGACTTCAAAGGGTCACTGCAGGATGATAAGAAGAGCAAATGTTTAGTAAATAGACATCTGGCCTGTCCTACCTATAGGTCAAAAGAAGTTATCTTTGATAATCTCCCATTGTGGGCGAGGCTCCTGATGCAAGTTCTTCCAGCTGGTCAAGGGAGGGGCAGAAGGTTCTCCTGAGCCTGCAGCTAAAGCTGCCCTTACCTCAAAACAACAGTCTATATACTACAGAAGTGCATCTTGGGGTGACTAGCTCTGAACCCCCACAGTGCATACGGGATTCTTTACCCTACATGACCTTTAGTATCCTGGTGTGGGTCTGATGAGAGCTCATTACTAGAAGTCACATCCATGGCAAAGGAGGCCTTGCCGCTGAATTCCAACAGAAGTCCCACAGCCCCATTTAGTTTCCCATGTTCACTTCTTGCCTATTTTGGAGACGGTGACCTCCTGTCCTGCCAGGCTTGCATGCAGATCAGCCTACAGAGTGAAGCATCACTCTCTCTCAGAGAGGTTCCAGTGTCTCTGAGTCGTCCCCAGCTCAGGCTTGGAGCCTCCCCCTTACAGGAACTGTGATTCGCAGCCAGTGGTCAGTCGTGCCTGCCAAACAAAGTGGCTCCCGTAGACCCAGGGAGTTGCCAATAAGATAAGGAATTGCTATCAGATTTCACCCTTGGAAGTTCCTCCTCCCTTTTTTCACTCTAGAGTTGATTCATCTTGAGTTTTGAGATAGGGGAAGGTCAGGGTCAGGAGGAAATTTATGGGGCTACTTCCAGGGCATTTTCCAGTGTTTAGCCATAAATATTTTCAGGCAGGGATAAAAGCAGTTACTTTATCTCTACCCTCCAGCACACAAATGGTCCCTGGGAGGGAACAAAGCTGCCAGCAAGGGACTGTGGGAAGGCAACCTAACACTCCGCTTTCCTGTTTGCCCGCAGGGAGGGAGGGCGGGAGGGAGGCAGGCGGCCTGTTGAAAGTGTACTTAATCTCTCTGGATGGGTATGTTCTTTCATTGCCAAGCCCGAACGCATGACAATAGTTTCCATTTTCTCCCTGTCTCCCAAGCAGTGAGCAACAAAGGGAAGACGATCTAAGGGCCCATGAAATGTTTTTTATTGAAATCCTGTTCTCCAGAGAGACATTGAGGAAGCAATTTAAACAATCTTATTACAAAATAAAAATGTATCCCCCTACTCCATGACAGGAAATGGGAGAAAGAGACAAGCCCATAAAAAAGCACCAAAAAAAAAAAGTTTGCAAGACTGGAACAAAAAAAATGTTAAATAATTATGCGTAAAACAGCAAAAACCAGCATGAGACTCAAAGTTCTTAAAAAAAGAAATTTACACACAATATTGTCTCAGGTGGGACCTTCTTTGGGACAGTCCACATTATATTTCAGATTTTCAAATTAAAAAGATTCATCAAGCCACGTATGAAAGCCAGGAGGGGAATTCCTTATCTGCAGCAGGAGACCCATGAGCGTGCTGCCGATGTTGCGCTGACAGTGTTGTGAAAGCATTTGGCAGTGTTGCCAGGAAGATTTCAGGTGCTTCATATTTTGTTTGCATAACACTTGTGCTATACCATAATTTGGTGGCATCTAAGTAAATCTGCTCATTAATGAAGCTGATTAAAAAACAGACAACATAACAGCATAACACAGC
Organism: Phyllostomus discolor; assembly: GCF_004126475.2. NCBI lineage: Eukaryota > Metazoa > Chordata > Mammalia > Chiroptera > Phyllostomidae > Phyllostomus > Phyllostomus discolor. Next base: position 44,973,018 of record NC_040905.2, read on the forward strand.
TACATTTCCTCTGCTACTCCCAGCCCCTCCAACCCATATTCAGTGTGGCTGAATATTCTGCTGATACTGAGCTCTTTTTTAGGGATCTCTCTCCCTCTCTTTCTCTCTGTCTCTCTGTCTCTCTCTACCTCTCTCCCTTTCTTTTTTCTCTTTTGCTTGGCTTTGATTGGTTAATGATAGCTAATCTCTCACTAAATACTCTAGGCGTCTCAAAACCCATGGATTTAATGAATTTTTCCCAGGAAAACCTTCTCCTGTGTTTTAACGCACAGCAGCTTGGGGAGTCCACCCCAGAGTGGGCGGGATGGGCAGAAATACTTGGCATATGTAGGTGTGTTACAGAACAAACAAGGGGGGGTGGGCCTGGGATGATATACTATTACTGAAAGAAGCCCCCAGGTCCGTTATGTCCGCCACCAAAGGAAAGATGTCTCTCAATGCCAGAGATTCGTGAAAAGGAAAGGAAACGTTTATTTAATGCTATACAAACTTAAAGTAGTGACTTAATGTCTTCATCAAAAAATCCTAAAGTCCCTTAAAAACACCCACAAACAGACACAGTCCTCCCTTCCCCCTTTGCCCAGTCCAGAGTACCGTATCTCAGGAAAGGAAATAGAAGTCCATGGCTCAGGCAGTCCTCTGGTTATTCCCAGATAGTACTCCATCTTGACTGGGAGACCTCCCTGGGTTCCTGGCACCCCCCGCTGAGTCGCCGGGATCTCTGCTAAAACCAGGTGGTGGTTCTCCCTTCTAAAACTGCAGGGGTCCCCACTCTGGCAAAGGCACGTGGTCCTCTCTCCCAGGGCCACGGGAGTCCCCACTCAGCCAAAACCACGTGCTTCTCTCTTCAATGGCTGCCATATCTGGGTTTAAATCCCCATGCCAATCTTCCTCTGCAGCCCCATTTCTGACTCCTCCTACACTCGGCCACACTTGCCCTCAATCTGCTGTCTTTTCCAGCTTTTCTGGTCGCCATTGTGGGTCTGGGCAGGTGTGGCCCCATGTCATGGAGCCAATCTTCTCTGAGCTCCCACGCAAGCGCTGTAACTCGGGGGACCTGCCCCCCAGTCACATCTTGGGTGGGGGAGTCCCTTTCCATCCCCCTGGCCTTGAGCATGGCTATAGCTATTTAGCTTATCTAAGTGACCAGCCAAAGGCTATAGGTATGTTAAATGACCATGCCATGGATTAGCTGCAAAGCTGCCCTGCATGTTCTTGCTCTGTGTGCCCCTTCTCCCAACTCACACTTATGGGGGAAGGGGTGGAGACGTCTTAAAATCTCCTGGACACCTTGAGTTCTGGACCCCATTTCGAATGCCCATTTGGGGTCCCCCCTCTTGGCTGCATCCTGTAACAGGTGCGGCCAAGCAAGGCTGTCCTGAGAGGGTTTGTTTACTTCCTAATTAACACTTCTCCTATTGGTCTTGGTTTCCTTCTTTGGCTTTGTGGGGACTGCTGGAGCCCCATCTTCCTGTGAGGAGTGAGGGAGGGAGTGGGTTGGGGAGAGGAGCATCTGCTTCTATCTCTACGTGTGCTCACCTGCTAGACTCTGCTCCTATCAAACAGTGTTCCCCGTGAGTGGTGGTCATGGGGCAGGTGGGGTACAAAGCCCTGGGCAGTCCCTGACTGACCCTCTAGGCATTTTGATTGGGGACTGGTGAGGGGAGGGAGGAGGGATAAATAAATGGGGGTCAGTGAGAGGTAGTGAGGTTGACAGGAAGGTGGTTGAGCGGAAGGAGGCCTACAAGGTGAATGGCATGTAACGAGGGTGATAGGTCTCACCTACAAACGGTCTTGTCTTATCTCCTAGTCCTAAACTTTGGTGGTAGAGGCAGAGAGGGGGGGCTTCCCCTATTCAAGCTTCCCTAAATCATGCCTGCAGATGTGACAGCTAACCGGTGGCATCTAGATTATTCAGCCAAAGAACACACATGGCATGTGAATTCCTCAAATCTCAAAGCACACTGCAGAATAGATGCAGAATCTGAGCAATACTTGACGATCTAAATGGCCTGATTTCTCTCTTAAGAAGCTTTTAAGCTTTTAGGTGGAATAAGGCTGCATAAAATCAAGGTTGTAAGCAGTATTATCCCTCCAGGCATATTTGGGCCAGAAAGAGCCTGAATTTTAAAAATAAAAACTGCTGCCTTGCTTAATACATTCACTCCTCTAACAAGCAACCAAGCAGCTATTATACTCTCCCCAGCCGACGGACATATATCTTGCTGAGACACATGCATCCAAAGTCAGGATATTGTCTGGGAAACTTGAGCCCACAGCTTGTTCAGAAGCCACCATCACCGCATAATTCCTTCCAGAAGAATAGAAACCCAGGCACAAGGCAGCAGTGCAGAGTCCCCAAAGGACACGTTGCCATTTATTTCTAGTGTGATTATTTTCCATTACACATCATGCAAGGGGCAATTTTGAATGCTATCTTACTTTCTTTTCATGTCCCTTCATTTACTGCACCCCCAGAGACAGTCCAAGTCTCTAGGCCACACTCTGCAATAAAACCCCAGCTCTTTTGAAGGATACAGCATGAAGCTTCCCAGATGGCCAGGAAGTTCTGCTGACCATACTAAAATTCAGGAGCTTCATCTAGCATCCCAGGCAGGTGTGTTTATTTAGCAAAGGGGAAGCTGGAAATGTTTCCTTTGAGGATGACTTCTCTTCTTCCTGTGCACTGAGAGCTGGTGTGTTTTCCTCCTGGATGGCCTGGCGCCCTGGCTCTGCCTCTTCTGGGTCTCAGACCAGCTTCGATGCTGTTCAGATTCTGGAGCTCACTTCCCTCTGGATCTTTTGCACTGTCAAGGGCGAGGATGAGTCCTTGCAGCAGGGGCTAAGGGCCATTTCTGAACTGTGGTCTGAGATCGGAATCCTTTTTCCATCAGGGCCTTTCTTGGACTGCCCTGAGTGCATGATGACCCAAAAAACTCATACACTGTCTCCTGAGCCTGGACTGCAGACACCCTGTCAATATACTTGTAGCAAAATGTTTTCTCACCAAAATAAACTTATAGATCTGCCTTCAAAGGAAGTGGCTCACTTGGCATATCCCTGAGGATCCTCTGCTATTTCTACGAATTTTCTGAATTTGGAGTCAAGGTCACTTTGGTGCATTTTGGAAAATGCCTTGGTTGTATCAAAATCAGTGGTTATCAAAACTTACAAGCAGCAAATCACCTGGAGGGCTTATTAGAATGGCTTGCTGGACCCCTCCCCCAGAATTTCTGATTCAGTAGGTGTTGGATGAGGCCCAAGTATTTGCATTTTTAACTAGGTCCTGGGTATAAGGGATTGGATAGTGTCCACCCCCACCTCCAAATGCATGTCCTTCCTGGGGCCTCAGAATGGGATCATATTTGAAAAGAGTGTCATTGCAAATGTAATTAGTTAAGGTGTGGTTATACTGGAGTAGAGTGGACCATGAACCCAATTTGACTATTGTTTTTATACAGAAAGGAGAAGAAACCCAGAGACACAGGGGAGAAGGTCATGTGACAACAGAGACACAGACTGGAGGGATGTGACCACGAGACAAGGACCTCCAGTGGCTGACAGCAACACCACAAACTGAGAGAAAGGCATCGGACAGGCCTTTCCTGAGGGCCTTCAGAGGGAACGTGGTCCTGCCCGCACCTCAGGAGTGGGCCACTGGCCTCCAGAACTGTGGGAGAATAAATTTCCGTTGTTGTAAGCCTCTAGTTTGTAATAAGTCATTGTGGCAGCCCTAGGAAATGAATATGTCAGAGATGCTGATGGTGCTGGCCCTGGAGTCACACTTTGAGAACCACTGATCAAAATTAACCAGACCTCCTTTTTCCTCAACTCCTATTTCTCCTCACAATGTCCGTGTTAAATTTTATTTTGGAATAATTCCCACTTGCTTCTGCCAGCACCTGCTTAATTCCCTAAGAAGAATTTTCACCAGCTCCTGAGTCCTTAATACTTCCCTGTTTCTTGTTCCTGACCTTTTCACCCCCATGTAGTCCATGGGGCTCTCTTCAGCTATATTGCAGTCAGATCGGATCTCTGAACCCCGCACCCTGATAGAGAATTGTGACCACTGTGTTTGGGTTTTCATACGCTCTAATGAGAGAGAGACACAGGAAGCCATTGCAAGACACGTCAGGGAACCGGAGAGACGGGGTGGGAGTGAGGGGATTTTGGCCTCAGGAAGACAAGCATTAAGAGGGATTTATCTACCTTCAAATATATGGAGTGTTACTGTGTGCACAATGCAGACAGACTGCTCTGCAGCCTTCCGAGAAGGGGCCGGAGCAAAGCAGGCTTAGGATGGAGGCCTTCCAGTGGGCAGACGGAATTTTCTGAGGTTGAAGGTTTTATGTCACTGGAATGTCAAGGGAGAAGTTTAAGAGCAGACACCTCTTCATTAAATTTGTTTTAAGTTGGGCCCCTCCTAGAGCCAGGAGAATGAACAAGAGGAGACTTCTGAGACACTCTGCTTTTTGAGTCTATATCCTTTCAAAAGAAGGAAAATGGCCAGGTGGGAAAAATTAACTCAAAGGGAAGGACATCTCTCTGTTGAGGTATCTATCTATCTATCTATCTATCTATCTATCTATCTATCTATCTATCTTTATATATTTATCTATCCTATGTAAGGAATCTGCCTATATTTCTTCTCCTCCTCCTTTTAATTTCAGCTTTATTGAGGTGTAATTGATGCATGAAACTGTAAGACATTTAAAGTGCACATCGTGCTGAATCGATGTGTGTGTACCCTGTGAAAGGACACCCTCCCCCATGTACTTAATGAGCCTAGCCATCACCTCACACATTTATCTTTTTGTTTTTCCTTGGTGAGAACTTTTAAGTTCTACTCTCTTTGTATATCTTCTTTTATATTTTTAACTTAATTCCTGGAAGACATCCTTTTGTGCTAAATTAAGGAGTTAGGAGGTTTGTTTTTGAATCCTCCAGTATTATCCAGCCTTGTTAAGCCTAGTTTGCTATCCTGTGTTATGACAAAAATAGTGCCTGTTCATTTTCTATTGCTGCATAACAAATGACCACCAATTTAGTGGCTTAGAACCATACATATTTGGTATTCGGCATTTCTGTGGGTCCTGTTCTTAGAATCTCACAAGGCTAGAATCAGGACTTTGGGGGGCTGCATTTCTTTCTGGATCTCTGGGTCCCCTTCCAGGCTCACAACATTGTCAGCTGAATTCAGTTCCTTGGAGTTGTAGGGCTGAGGGCCCCACTTTCCTGATGGCTGTCAGCTGGGGGCTACTTCTTACCACTCACGCTGCTGGACTGTAGACCCTGAATTTTAATATCTCTTCTGAACCACCTTCCCATTTTCATGCTGACAACTCAGCTCTCTTTCTGTGACATTATGGTCAAGAAATTCTAACATAGTGACACAAAGGGAGAAAGAACCTGTGGGTCCTTGTTGGTGTGTTTAACCAGGTGGGCATTATAAATTGAGAAGGAGGGAAACAACTCAGAAGACACACACATCAGATAAACACCTGCTGTGTAGCGGGCATGCACAAGGTGCCTTTTTCAACTCTATCTCATTGAATCCTCAGAAAACCCTGCAGCGGGCTGTTGTCACCTTCTTTTAGCAGATTAAGAAATTGAGGCTCAGAAGTTACCAGTGAGAAGTTAAATCAAGGGTCAAACTCAAAGTCTTTCAGGTGTCAAAGCCTGTACTGTCCTCACCCCACAATGTTGTCTGAGTGGTGAGCAACAGAGGAGGGGAAGGCACTGCCACGGGCCACAGTACCATGTGTGTGTGTGTGTGTGTGTGTGTGTGTGGCAAGAGAAGGCCCCTGCAGGCAGCAGGGGGCCCCATCAGCCTTTACCAGCTAGGTTGCTTTTCTGACGGATTTGACATCAAAGTGCTTTGCTGGATCTTAATCCTGCCAGGTACCATGGCCTTAACACAGGCCCGACCACTCAAATGCTTTCAGCGCCAGTTCCTTATTTTTTCAAATAAACTTTACCTTGCATCCAAGACAAAGTAGATAATTTTTTGATAGCCCCAGTAGAAGCTACAACACTTTACTCTTCTATAAATTGATACCCAAATATGGAGGCGGAGAGTAGGAGAGATCAGAGAGCAGGTGGGCTGCAGGCAGAGAGGGAGGCAGCTCAGATGAAGAATGTGCATCATCTGTGAGGTGTTGTTATGGCCTTTGGAGAGGAAAAACCGCTCGTTCCTGGAGCCTCAGATGTCAATCCAGTTAGCTCTTTCAACTTTTCCTCAATTCACTTTTGGAAATTAGACAACAAGCGAGAAAACAGAAAACTTCCTGGTAAACAGAGGCACAGCCCAGTGACTGGCACTGGGTGGGAACTCAAAACCCTTCTTGACATCACTAGTTTCAAAAGGAAGAAGCTGACAAAATGGATTTGGAATCACATACACTTGTTTCAATTCTTAGCTCAGTAACTTATCTATTAAATTGGGTAAAAAATCTCTCCGAGTCTCTGTTTTCTCATTTCTAAGATGGAGATAGTAACATCAACCTTGCAGGGTGTTTGAAGAGATTAAATTAAGGCAGTGATTCAATTAGCACAGTGCAGGGCTCATAGAAAGTGCTCATTAATGGGACCTGCTGCTGCAGCTTCTACTACTCCTGCTATATCATCACTGTTAAAATAAGAACAAAACACAAAAAATGTGGTCTTTTCAGTGTAAGTACTGCTAATGGAAGCTCTGATTTGAGTCCCATGGCTGGATTCCAGCACATGGGAGACCGAGGAGAGGTGGGACCAGGCAGGAAGGGGCGTGCCCCAGATGTCACATCCACGGTGTCTCTGGCACCAGGAATAGGGTGGCGTGAAAAGATAATTCTGAGTTTCAAGAATAACCAGGGGATGACATTAGAAGAGAATCCATGAGCCATCTCTTGGGTGCGATGGAAGTGACAATGACACAGAAGAGGGTGGGGTAGAAAGGGAAGGGGATCCTTTTCTAGACATATGTCAACATGCCTGGGAGAGTTGTTGACAGTATGGTCCACTGGTTTGGCACCTGTGGCCTCAGACAGTTTAGTAAGCCTCTCTTTGCCTCGACTTTCTCATCTATAAAACTGGGGGAAGAATTGTAACAGTGCTTATTTATTGCATAGACTTCTATAGGGATTGAATGGGACGGCACACATCTGAGAGCCTTGGCCATGCTTGGCACATGGTAAGTTCTCAAAAAAATTAGCTCTCATTATTACCACCTGTGTTATTCAGGGGACCTGGATTCAGCGAAACCAAAACAATCAGACAGGTGAAAGTTGGAAGGCAGTGAAGGTGGGTTTTCCATCCAGATGTGAGATTCCCCCTCATGGGTATCACTGCCCTCTGGTCCTTTTCAGAGTTAAGAATTCCTTCATGTTCTGTCCCCTGTATGTCTGTCTACAACGTTATTGTGGTACATATTGTTGTAGAGGTGTGTCCAGAAAATATATTTTTAAGGTGCCCACATCTTTCACCCTTAGCAGTGGAGGGGCTTTTGACTGACTTTTGAAGGAATTTAGAACTAGTTGAAAAGATTGGCTGTTCCCTCAGGATCATACCATTACAAAAAGCCCTACTTGGCCAATCAAAAACACATTTCATTAGGTATTTCTCCTAAGGATGATAATTATTGGTTTCTGATTCCTGTAGTCTCCCAAATGTTCCAAATAGGATGTGTAGCTGAAAGCTAAGTTCAAAAGTCAATTTCAAAAGAAACCATTAGGCATATCGTGAAAGAAATCATTGATTTCATTTGCTTGGAAAAGGCATTTCAGTACAAAGGGGCCAAAAAAAAAAAAAAAAAAGAATGGTTGGTCTTTTGCAAAAGATCAGTTTGTACCGAGGTCAGAAGGAAAAGCCAAAAGGGGGTCTGCTGATGGCTTGAGATAAGTCTGAGGGAGACCGCACGGGCAGTCTGGGCACATGGCCTTGGCCTCGCCCAGGATGCTTGTCATCTAGGGAGAAAAATGGAAATGATTATCTCTGGCTGTAAACAGGGTGCAGATGTCAGGGAAAAACTCACTTCTTCCGTGTGTCTCCGTTTTCTCACACAGAACACTTCACTTCTGACATCTCTAGTCACTAAATGCATGGTTTTCCCCCACAATACACACATACAGACACCCCCAAGCGATTCTTAGTGACACCAGCTAGGTGTCCTATAATCTGATTCAATTCTTTGTTTTTAATTTTTATTTTGTTTTTTGTTTTCTAAATTATATTTTATTCACTATGCTGTTATAGTTGTCCCTACTTTTCCCCTTTTGTCCCCCTGCACCCAGCACCCTCATTCCCTCTGGCAGTCCCCACACCATTGTTCATGTCATGCATATAAGTTCTTTGATTACTCCATTTCCTATAGGTACTTTACACCCTCATGGCTATTCGGTAACTAGTAATTTGTGCTTCTTAATCCCCTCACCTCTTCACCCATTCCCCCATACCCTGCCTGGCAACCATCAAAACACTCTCTATCCCTGATTCTCTCTGTTCTTGTTTGCTTAGTTTGCTTTTTAGATTCAATTGTTGATAGATATGTATTTATTGTCATTTTATTGTCCATAGTTTTGATCTTCTTTTACTTAAATAAGTCCCTTTAACATTTCATATAATAATAGTTTGGTGATGATGAACTCCTTTAGTTTTTTCTTGTGTGGAAAGCTTTTATTTTGCCCTTCAATTCTACATGATAGCTTTGCTGGGTAGAGCAATCTTGGCTGTAGGACCCTGATTTTCATGACTTTGAATATTTCCTGCCAGTTCCTTGTAGCCAGCAAAATTTCTTCTGAGAAATCAGCTCACAGACTAATGGGAACTCCCCTGTAGGTAACTAACTGCTTTTCTCTTGCTGCTTTTAAGATTTCCTTTTTCTCTTTAACCTTTAGCATTTTAATTATGATGTATCTTGGATTGGGCTTCTTTGTATCCATTTTGTTTGGGACTCTCTGTGCTTCCTGGACTTACATGTCTATTCCCTTCAAATTAGGGAAGTTTTTTTCATTATTTTTTCAAATACATTTCCAGTTTCTTGCTTTCTTTTTTCCTTCTTGCACCCTTATGATGTGAATGTTGAAACACTTGAAGTTGTTCCAGAGGCTGCTTACACCATCCTCATTTTTTGGATTCCTATTCCTCCTCCTCCTTTTCCTTCTTCTTCTTGTTCTAATTGGTTGTTTTTTGCTTCCTTCTGTTCCAAATCATTGAAGTGATTCTCAGCTTCATCCACTCTACTATTGTTTCCCTCCAAATTGTTCTTTATTTCAATTAGTGTATACTTCATTTCTGACTGGATCTTTTTATGTTGTTGAGGTCCTCACTAAGTTCCTTGAGCATCCTGATAACCAGTGTTTTGAACTCTGGATCTGATAGATTGCTTATCTCCATTTTGTTTAGTTTTTTTTTTTTTTTGAGTTTTGATCTGTTCTTTTATTTGGATCATATTTCTTTATCTCCTTATTTCCCTGTATTTATTTCTATACATTAGATAGAGCCACTATGACTCCATGTCTTGGTAGCATGACCTAATGTAGTAGGTGTCCTATAGGGTCCAGTGGCACAGCTTTCCCTATCACCCAAGCTGGGTACCTTCATCTGGGTTGAGTTGTAGTTGAGCCTCCTCTTGTAGTTGAGCCTTGAATGCTATTGGCAGGTCAATGGGAGAGATTTGCCCAGGCCAGTCAGCTCCAAGGACTGGCTATGACCACTGACCATCAACCTCCACCCTCTGTAGAGGATTAGCTGTGCAGGAGCAGAGTGGTGGTGCTCTGATGTGGTCTGTAGCTGTCCAGTGGGTACACAGGCACAGGGGCTTCCCAGGTGGTGCAGATCCAGGTCAGTCCCCACCTGTGTTCTGCCCAGGGTCATTCTGCATGAGCTATAAAGCAATCTGAGATGGCTGTTGCTTGCGCTAGGCTTGGAGATTCCCAGGTGAAGCTGCTCCTAGTGCTGGGCCTGGGACCACTTAGCAAGAGGTATGGGGGCTGGGGATTTACTGAGGCCAGCTGTTGCTTATTGATATGATTTAGGAAGTTGTGAAGCATGAGCCAAGACCAGCCATTCATATGGAAAAATCACGGTTAACATTTTGCCTGGGCCTGTAAATTGGGTAGGATGGAGTCTCAGAGGACCTCCAGGGTGGGGCAAACAGTGTTAACCATGTTGATGGAGTCTCAGATATGGCACCTGCCTGCCAGCTCTGTGGTTTTGTAGGAGGAGGGATCAGAAAAGGGACAGTGGCCTCTGCCTGCCTTTTCTGTCTGAGAGAAAGCTGTCCCCCAGGTCCCACCTTGATGCCAGATACTTCAGTTCCTCCCCACATGCCACTGCTGCCTTTCAAGATGCTACCCTGGTGCTAGAGCTCAGAGGGAGTGAATCTGAGTAAGTCCATGTGTGGGTTCTTAAACTGGAACTGCTTGGTACTCCAGAAGCATCTTCCACTGACTCAATCCCTGCTGGTTTTTGCAGCCAGAAGTTAGGGAGACTTATCTTCTTGGTATAGGAATCCTGAGTTAGGGGGCCTGAAGTGGGGTTGGGACTCCTTGCTCTTGAGATATCCCTCCCTAATTTTTATCCACCACACATGGATGTGGGACCAGTGTGTTCCACATCTGCGCCCCTTCTACCAGTCTGGATTGATGTGGTTTCTTTATTTCTGTAGTTGTCAGACTTCCATTCATCTCAATTTCTGCCAGTTCTGAGTGATGGATGTTCTATATTTTAGTGGTAATTTTGATGTGGTTGTGAGAGAGGCAAGCTGTTTTGACCTATGCTGCTATCTTGACCAGAAGTCCCTTGGTTCAATTCTGACACTATCTATCTGGAGAGTCTTCACTCATATTACCCCTGAGATTCAGAGTTCGTAGATCTGAGTGCAGCCCAGGAATTGGGATTTTTATAAAGCACTCCTGTTGTTTCTGATAATCATCCAGATTGGGAGCCACTGGTCTACATCGGAATCTGTGTTTCTCTAAGGAACTAATTGAAAATTAATCTTGTAAACAGTGAACAGCTGAATGTTACCTTCATCTAGACCATCTGGCCCCATCAACTTCCCTGAAATGAAGGAGACTAAAATGAAATGAGCCAATGGTATGTACAGGCTGTTTGATAAGGTGGCAACATCTGGAGACTGGAGAAAAACCTTCATTCTTTTTTAGGAGGACATCAGACAATAGAAACCCAATTTGTATACCTGTGAATAGATCAGAAGTCTTGGGGCTAGGGCCTCATTTTCTGTAAATTCAGGGTAGTGGGTGGGCAGGACGAACTCAGGACCTCTCCAATGCACAGAATCGGAGTGTAAGTGAGGACTCAGGGTGAGCATGGCTGGGTGGTAGGCTCCCCCTTAGAGTAGATGGCATAAGTACTTCCCTCTTTCTGGCTGCTCCCATACGCCAGGTACAGGCAGTTCTCTTAGAAGATTTAATCTGCACCCAGATGCTCGCCACCCCCCACCCCAACCCCCCGCCATCCCTCTGGACCAGACTGAGGTAAACTCAGAGCCTATTCCTTGCCCAGAGCACATGTTCCTTTCCTTTTTGTCTCTGCTGGTGAATGTGGCTTTATTCCCAATGACCAAGATTCTAAGGCCACATCAATGAGCAGCCGCCCAGAGAGGCACCGCCCAAATCCTGTGGCTCAAACCGTAATACAGTGTCTTCCAGAGAACTGGAAAGAGCTATGTGGAAATGGGCTGGGAAGGATTTCAATTGCCTGTTGTTCTGAATGAAGGATTCTCTTCATTCGGAAAAGGGACTTTCAAAGCCACTTTTTTTAAAACGAATATTGGTTTTCCCACACAATCAGCAATCATTTATCAGGTAGGTGAACATTTATTTCATTTTTCATGTATGTGGGTAAAGATACTCCTTCTTGAGTGCCCACCAGGTGCCAGGCACTGAATAAAACTCAATATATTAATTCTGTAATTTTCCCTTTCACTGAGGTTCAGGGAGGTGAAATGACTTGATCTTCGCATACGGAATAAATGGCAGAGGAAAGACTCAGACCCTGCTCTGTCTGTGTTCAGTGCCCATGCCTCCTTTGTCCTTCATGACTTGAAGCCCAATGATGGATCAGATTAAGGGAGATATTTTAAGAGCTATGATGATTGCAAACATTGTCAATTATAAGTGCTTTTTAGTAATATCCAAGTCTAATTCATTTTGTTCTTGTTCAAGCTTACTTGATTGTAAAACTATAAATGCCAATTATTTTTCGAAATGCTCAGAGGTGATAAGTGCTCACCCATGAGCATCTACTGCTGGGCCTTGTTTTTAAAACACACTGAGAGAAAAACACAAAATTACCAAATTAACATGAGATTATTCTTGTCATGAGGCTTTTGGTTTACAGAAGGATTTCTTTTAAGCAGGAATGGGCCTTAACAGCTTCATTCTTTCCTCACCAGTTGTTAACTTGGTACCTCCTTGGAGCAGTGACTCTAAACCCCGATGCTCAAGTGCCCAGAACTTGTGGTGTCACAGGTCTGAGGTGTGGCCAGGGCATTGGGAGTTTCCAGAGTTCCCCAGATGGGGCTAATGTGCAGCCAAGCTGGAGAACTACTGATTTAAACTGGTGGGGGGAAGGAGAAGACTAGGAGGGGAGAGGGCCATAATCTAAAGGATTAGGAAGCACTCAGGGATAAACCAGCTCATTCAAGTTTGCTATGGACTGTCCTGATTTTAAGACTGAAACTCCTGCATCCTAGCATACCACCCAGATCCAGCAAACTGGGACTGCTGGTCCCTCTGACATACCACAAGTGTTAAGTAAAGATAACAGTTCTCAAATGGCAATCTCTGTCTATAGGAAATGGATTTATTTGCAAATTTTTTCTTTAGACAACACTTGAAAATCACATGGCTCTTACAAGGAAACACACATCCCATCCCCTTGGCATCCTAGCAGAACAAATGAACATGTCTGCTTCCGCAGCCCGTGTTCCCACTGCTGTGCACTTCGGTGCGAAGCCTAATCACTGTCTGTAAATATTCGAGCACCAGTCTGGCTCTGTGGACTCATTCCATGGCCCTGTTATTTGAGAAAAGCCTTGCTGATAGCCTTGTTTTCTCTTGTTGCCTTTTAGTAAATAATTCCCAACACCTGAAGATGATCAGCACTCTTTGAAGTGCCCTATGATTCTGATTCCCAACGATTTACAAGTGATGTTAGATAACTCTGAGTGTACCCACATTAATGTATAACTTTTAGAGGCACCCACCCACTGTGAGCATCCTGACTGGATTTCATGGAATCTCACTTGCTTGTGACTTCCCACGGGCTCCGGAATCCGGCCATGGAGAGAGGGAGGCCGTCATTCCTGCTCCCCGAGCATGTTTGGCAGCTTTTGCAGTAAACACCAAGGAGACTGGTCTCTGCTCTGACATGTTTCAAGTGTTGAATCAGACTACAGCTTTCTGGTGGGCCCTGCCTGCCCAGCCTGGGGCTAGTCTCCTGAAGGCCCAGATAATGGCCAGCGACCTGTAGTCACAGAGCAGAATAGCCACCTTCATGGGCAACATGATGCCCTGTGAAAATTCCCCATTTGGAAACACGTGACAGGAGTTCCAGGGCGTTCCTTTGTGATATAGCTCATGTACTGAGGGCTCTGTCTGTGTTAGCCATCACACCAGGGGTGGCACAGGTGTGGCCATTTTTCATCCTCACAATAAGCATGAGATATTATGACCAGTGATTTACAGACACTGAGAAAACTTGATGAGAATGAGTAAGTTACACAGCTGGTAAGTGACCTAGATGAGAGATAACAGGGCTCCATCAGCCGGGCACTGGGACTTTGGCTGTGGACTCCAAGACCACACATTCCAGAAAGAGCCAAGGGAAGGTATTGGAAACACAGAACATCAAACAGATGAATTTAGATAGAAAAAGAAATTCCAAATGTCAAGATTGTAGCATGATGGTGACATACCTGGACATGGAGCCAAACTGCCACTTCCGAATCTTGGCTCCACTTGTCTGTAGAATGGATTTGAAGAAGTTCACCTAGTGAGAATGGCTCAAGGTCGGTGGGCATGCTACTGTCAGTGGCAGTTGTTTTGTTTTTCTTATTATCTTTATTGTTGTTCTTGTTGTTGTTGCTGCTGCTGTTATGTTATTATTACTTTCTGAAGTATCTTTGTTGGGGGCATTCCTGGAGCTCCTTGAGCAATCACGATGCTGGGATTAATGGGATCCTGGAAGAAGAAGCCATTCAGAGCAGGGCATATTATATTTCTTGTCAGATCATGTTTCCTTAAAGATTTTTTTTTGAAAAAGGAGAAAAGATCCTCAGACCCCAAACTCTGCCAATTTTCATTAAAGAAATGTTGAAGCCAGGGCTGTGTTTAGTGCATCACAGTTGATGTCGAATAGTTTGCAGCTGGAGAATATTTTGCTGTGGGGACTTTTAATTGGCCCCCACCCCATTCTTGAATTCAGATTCATTTTATACTCCGCAGAGCCACCTTGGGTTATGAAGAAACACCTGATCATAGGCTTGAACAGGCAACTATGTCATCTAGTTCAGTTTTCTCTGTTGGGGGAATCTCTTCTCTAGTCTCTCTTGGCATTTGAGTACCCCCAGTGTTGGGGTGCTCGCTGCCTCAAGATGAAGTCCATACCCCTGTCCACTAGCTGTAAGTGTTACAGATTCTGTTCTGGGTACATCTGAAATCTGCCTCCCTCTAACCACATCTCCAAATTGACTGCAGTCATGCCATTAGCTTGGCAAATGGGAACATTGCCACGTCCTCTTCCACGAGAGGGAAATAGCTCCTAAACCCATTGTTTAGATAGTTGGCAATTTTATTGCTTTCAAAATTTGTTTCATAAAAGAAAAATGCTCCAATCTTGGAAGACAGGTCTTAGTATTATGCAAGGAACAATGCCCTTACTGTGTGGACTGTTTCTTGGACATAAACAACAGCATTGCTTAACAGTTTTGTGCAAACATGTTCTAATGGGCTTAAGTATGAGATTTGGTGATTTTAGCTCAAGGCCAGACTGGCCACTGTTCAGGCTTCCAACTAAATCACTTACCTATTGCCTGGCCTGTTTCCCATGTGGGAGTCTTTTACCCATTCAGATACCAGTGGGACCTGATCATTTTTGACTATTACCATTTTCAAGGTGGAATTGTTATTTTTAGTTTAATGTCTTTGTCTGAAACCTAGAAATGGAGAAGGTTTTCTCTGCAGGAATCTGCAAGGCCACTGCTTTCTAGGACTAAAATTAATTATGGGAGGAGAATTGCTCTGGTTTTCAAAAGAGGGGTTATCTTGTATTCACACTAATAATAACTTTCCTCTTTATAGTCACTTTCCTTCCCTAATGGAGTTCAGATGCTTTACAAGCATGGACTAATTAGATCATTTTTATTATTTTTGTTAAGTAGGAGTGATGTGCTATATTATTATCCCTACTTTTTATAGAGAAGGAAATGAGGAATAGGGAAGCCTGCAGCTTGGGAAAGAAGGAGGAGTTGGGAATGCGGACCCATGACCTCACTGTGGCTATTTCACACCTTGGCAACGTCCTCCTGCATGTTTCACCTGTTCTTCAAAGGACACTTCATGTGACCTCAGGTTCACAGAGAATTTCTCTTTCCAACCACTTGTCACTCTTGATTTGGTCCAGGCCTTTTTTTCTAGATAGGTGTTATGCAGCATTGTGTGATTCCAAATAATTTGTTCCAGTTGTCTAAGTTTTATTCTTTAAACATGGAATGGAAGTTCCTTAAGCCAAGGGGCTATGTAATCTATTTCTTGCATAGCCTAAATAGCTTGCATGAGGGGTGGCTATGTAGTGTTTACTCAACAAAATCTTAGCTGTATTCCAAGGACTTAGAGGATGGGATATGCCATCGAGGAATGACTGATTATTCATGCCTAGAATGTGGACCTGGAGAGGAAGAGACTCAACCAATCACCACAATAATTGAGTGTCCTCCTCCCCATGTAGGGCATTATGTTGTAAAAACCATGCAAAGAAAGGCAGGATCCTGCCTTTGCCTTCAGGAACTTCCAGTTTCCTTGCAGGGGAAAGGATCCTACTGCAGAGTGGCTGATGACAGGACGTGCACCATGCAGACGCAATCTCTGCTCTGTCACCTAAGGGTGGCCTTGAGCATGCTGTTTAAGCTCTTTGAGCCTCTGAATTTTCTTTTGTAAGATGAGAATAATAATAGTATCTCAATGATAAATGAGATAATGTTTACAAAAGCATTTGATACAGTTAAGAATCAATAAATAGCTGCCATTTAAATATTGTTATTAAATGGCTGGTGATTAAGTGAAAAAAGTAAAAAAGTGACACAGCAAGGACACATGTGGGAGTTCAAAAGCATGGCCAGTGAATTCCACGATGAAGGAGAGCCTGCGATTAACCTTGAAAAACAGTGAGAATCTGGTTTTGAGAAGTAGGAAGAAAGGGGGAGTCCCAGGGAAATGTCTGAACCAGGCATAGGGTGTGAAAAAGGTGGGCTGGGATAGATGAAACCAAAGGTGCGTGTGGAGGAATGCTGGCAGACAATAGTGAGAAAAATGAGAGCAATGCAGCTACTACTAGTGGTAAGTGTTTTCCTTCAGTAACATAAGGTAAGAATTAGCATGGCCATTTTAAAGATTAAGAAGCTGAAATTCTGAGATAAGCTGCAAAGTTAGTTGGAAATGAATGCAGAGGTCTTGGTTAGGGAGGATGGGTCTTCTCATCCGTTGTTGGGGGGTGGTGCTAAGTTGGACACAGCCTTAAAGGGAGCACTTCAACCACACCTGTTAAAATAGTTAATTCCACCTCAAGGTGCTGATCTTGGAGAAACTCTTGCATTTGTAATCAAAGAGGCAAGAAGTAGGATGAAAACTAAAATCAACTTTGAAAGGGAATAGATTTCAGACCATCAGTGAGATTCAGGAAAATACAACAGGACAGCTGATGGTGACTAGGAGAACTGTGTGAGGTCCCAAGGTGCCTACTTTGAAGGGGACTGAGATGTCATTGTCCTGTATACAAGGTTTCTTGTATCTTCTGCAGTAAATATCTCTATTTTTCATATTACATAGCTGGATACCTTCTGAACAGACCTCAGACATATATAATAAATGCTAGGGAAAAATACATACCAAAAGGTGATTATGTCTGGATGTTGGAATTATGTGTTTTTTATTTTTCTCTTCATGTCTATAGTACTTAGCTTTTGCCATGGTAATGCTGTATAACAAACCACTCCAAACTCAGTACCTTAAGCCAACAGTTTTGTTTTTTTTTTTTTACAATCTCACAACCATGTATCTATATGCCAGCCAATAGGGTTGAGCTCAGATTGGCTAGGCATGGATTTCAAACTGCAGTTTGTATCCAGGTTCACTGTGTATTTCATCTTATTGGACCAGTGGGCTAAGCAGAGCATGTTCTTTTCACGGCAATGAGAAAAGTGCAAGGGAACAAGTGGAAACATGTATTATCTTTTCTGGCTTTGGTTTAGAGTTGGCATACTGTTCTGCCCACACAGCCAAGCTTAAATCAATAGAGGAAGGAAATGGACTTTGCTTCTAGTGGAATGATCTGAAAAGTCACAGCAATAGGCATGGATACAGAGAGCGGTGACGTTTGGGAACTATAATGCAATCCACCACAACTTAAACGTGTTTCCTACTTCCCCCCACTGAGAATATATATTACTAATGAAAATAATCATCTTATTATTCCTCAGAAAGATGGGTGATAAGACAAAGTTTCTTCTGCTCAGTTCCAATCTCTTTGATTCTTTATTTTGAGGATTATGTCTAATCTCATCCTGCCTGTCATGGCTTCTGCTGGTGTCCTCAGAGCACACCAAGAAGAACTTGTCTTCTGATTTGGACAACTGTGCAGGCCTCATGTTTTCTTAGAATCCACCCCCTGCCCATGTTGGGAGGGTTCATCTACCTCAGGAGAATGCCTTGGAATGCTGCCTGATTTTCTGAGGAATAGGAAACTCCGAGCAAGAATGGCAGCCAGTCACTGTGTCCTAAGGTGGGCACACGACAGAGTTACCAGCAGCCCTTTTTGTGCTGGTTTGAAATCTCAAATGAAACTATGAAGTGCGCACACACACTGAGTCTTCTGGCTTCATAGTGACATGCAATAATGGCAGCCGGCAGGTCGTTATCTCAAGGCACACAGCAGTGACAACAATTTATTGTTTCAGATGGTTTCTTCTGACTTTTTCCATGTCTGATTGCACAAAAAAACAACGGATTACAGCGAGGAAAGATCATTATATACCCCAAAGTTCACCTACAGTGCTCTCCTTGCCAGTATACCAGCCCACAAAGGAGGATACAACTTTTGGAGAATGTGCTTGGGACAGAAATATCACCCATTCTTGCTCCCAATTCCCTTCTGCCTCCCCCAGGCTAAGCTTCTGCTTCCAACTCTGTGGTTCTTCCCCTGCAGGGAGCCACTAGACCCTTTCAGGTGTACAATAAATCTTCACCACTGTTTGTATTTTAAATCCCTTAAAGGGCAGCATGTAACCCCATCTGTGGGGTGTTGGTGTCTGCATGTGCATGTGTGTGACAGAAAATTTTTCATGATGCAAATATTTATGGACTTTTTAACCTTCCTCTGTAATCTCAATAGTGTCTTAGCCAAACTATCTTTTAACTGCTTTAATCTTTCTTTATAAATCACTCAGTGGCTCTTTCTTTTCTACTCTAATCTATCAACCTCCTTCTCATTTCTCAGGTACCCAGAGTGGAGGGCAGAACTGTCCAGATTTGCTCCCAGAGTATGTGTGGGTCCCACATAGTGTGGTCTCTATCAGAAATGATCTGAAAGCTTTTAGGAGCAGAGGACTTCTTCCTGCTGCTTTAGATACACTGAAGTGCCCATTTAATGAAAAAGAGGCAACAGTTCCATTCTGAGTGGTCAGATAACAAAGAAAAGGCCCTGTAGGCTTTTCCACACAGAGGTTTCTCTGGGTTTTAAAGTCAGAGAAACCTGTCCTGTCCAGGGCAGCTGGAGCATGAGGGGATCTGTGATTGGTGGGGGAAGAGCACGTGACAAAGACACCACATTCTTCAATTTCTCTGTCCCAAGAACCATCCACTGGTGATTTAATGAGATGGTGAACCATCTAATTGCATGACAGTTTCCATCTTACTAACTGCACATATATATATATATCTTACCTTAAAGTAGCTAGGCGAGGTTACCACTTTTGGAGAATGTGCTTGGGACAGAAATCACTGGTCCCCTGTGCCCCTGCCTCCCCTCTATGCCCAAGCTAAGCTTCACATGCACATTCTGTGGTTCAGTTCCCCTGAGAGGAGCCACTGACCCCTTTCTGGTGTGCCAGTTTGCTTACCCCTAGCTGCCCGTCCCACCCCTCTTTGTGTAAGCCATGCCCTAGGAGTGTTTCTCTAAGGTAGGGAGAAGGTGTTCAAAAACTCCCCCTCGGTCACTCCATTTATGATCATGCTCAGTTGGAAGTGTCCCTTTCAGAACTGTTCAAGCCGCTCATACAGAGCACAGACAGAAATGGGCTACAAGAACCTCCTGGCTAGCTAGATGAGGACCTACCAGGATTTTCCAGAGTGGGAAGTGATTATGCTGAGAGAATGAGTGAGCCCTACCTAGTCCAATGCTTCTTAATGAAACACAGAGAGCTAAAACGCTTTCTGGAATCTTAGAAAGGAATTGAGGGGTAAGGCCTAGAGCCAATATTTTTAGCAAGTACATCTTGAATTCTGAAATGGGTCACAAGAAAAGTCCCCTGAATCTCTGCTATTGAAAGACACCATTTGGGAGGTTTAAACTTCCGTTCCATGATAGCTGATGCCAATAAAGTGACGTTGGAAAGTTATTCAATTATTTATGTTTTAGTTAAAGCCAAAGGAAAATTCTTAATACAGAAAATGCAAAAACTTGTTCTGATTATTAGAAGAGAAAGCATTTTTTAAGAAGCAATGACATACTGCAGTAATTCACTAAAAGGGCCACTCTTCTGGGCAGGGGTTGTGGAGCAGACACACACCCGGCCCGCCCTGCCCGGGCTGGGGGTAAAGCACGTCGGGTACATCTGGAGACGGAATAAGCACAATGCCTGCTGACTTTAGATTTTAAGCAAGAGGTGGACAGCGTTCACAGTGCGTCTGAAGGATTAAGGGTTTAGGAATAAAAATGGAAGGGAAGATCTGTTAGTCCCTCCCAGTGTTCCAGGCCTGGAGGGCTCCTGGGGGAACAATAGATATTTATTTCTGAGGTCCTGTCTTTGACCCAGCAGTAATTTTCATCACCTGTTTGAGGCTGGCTTCAGGTGAGGAAAGACTTGTGGAAGTTAGAGTGCAGCATTTCTGAAAGTGTGCTCTGAGGGCCACAAATTCTCTAGACTTGTCATTAAATGTAATAGAAATTTGATCATACAGACTTGGAAACACTAATCTAAACAATCCTAAATGCTTTCCTTGCTGTGTGTCTTCTCAGGCCTTTTACATGCTGAGGGGCACTGTGAGCCTCCAGGTGGAAGGGGGATGGGAGGAGCTTGGGTGGACATAGTCCGCAGTTACTGCTCCAGAAACTCACCTCACCATAAACTCCCTTCTGCCCAGAGAGTGTCCTGGAAAGTCTTTCAGAACTGGTGCTCCATGCAATATTCTGTGACCCGCTTTGTTCAGGTGGAAAAAAAGCCAGGATAGGGAATTAGTTTTTTAGGCCTCCAATTCTGGCTGTTTGTTTAATACTGGGCATTTATCTAATCTCTCTGAACCTCAGTTTTCTCGCCTCTAGTAAGAATGAGTTAGTTTTAACGGTTCTAGAATCCTATGCTCCCTGTGTGAGCATTTCTTCACATTCATCTTTTTTTTTACCCAAAGTGTGTCCTGAGGGCTCTTTTGGGGGAGAGTCAACATGATACCAGTGAAAGACCCCCCCCAAGGTGAACAAATAGTGGTAACCCACCACCACTTCTTTGGCTTACTTTTGTATTTATAGAACCAAATGGGTTTGTGTTAAACTAACACACCACTAGCCAAGCCTTCCTGGAAAGAACATTTTATATTGTTGAAAGCTCTCCTGACAGATTGGTCTCAAAGAACATGAATCACACTTTGAACTTCAAGTCCATTGCAAAACTCATCACATTTTCCCACCAGAGCCAAGGAGAATTTTCAAGGTAGAGAGAGACAAGGTCATTTACACTGAGGTTGTTTGTCAATGATAAAGAAACTATTTTAGAGAAGAGAGGACCTCATAAAATAGAAATCATCATCATCATCATCATCATCATCATCAAGAGAGGATTCCTTTTATAACATTCTTGCCAGACTATTATAATTTAAAATTTTGATATTCTGGAAGTGAAGAAAATGCTATTTCCTGTGGCTTTAATTTGAATTTTTTATAGTTGCATTTTACAATGTTTAACTTAATTTTCTCTTTTATAAATTTTTCATTTACATGCTAGGATCTTAGTGTGTTTGAAATGAGTAAGTAGATTCCAGGAGAGTACCTCATTGTCCACAAGCATAGGAATGACATTAAAACTGTGGGGCAGATAATAGGGTATACACTGTGTGTGAGCAACCTGGAAGACCCAGCAGGTACCAGGCAGAGTCCCAGGTCTGCTCTCTGCTCAGCCATTGTGTTAGTGTGACAGTTTCCACCTCGTGCCAGCTGCCTCCTGCTTCTCTGAGCTTGTCACGACTTCTCAGAGTGGTCGTTCTGGACTGTGCTGGGATGCAGGACTCTTGCAGGGAAAAATATATTCTGTTTCTGCACAGGTGGGATGCACCTAATACTCAACCACTTTGTTTAGGAATTAGAATTTTCCCCCTTATATATCTTCTCTTCCTCATGTCTTCACATGAGGATAGAATCCTCACAGGAGAGGGGCATCGTGAACAGCCCATCTGTTTGACAGAGCAGAAGCTCACACTTGAATGATTTCCCTAAAGAAGCCCAAATCCCCAGCAAACTTTGAAGTCAGCCTCTTTGCCTCAGTTTATTCTTTCCATGTCCTTTATGTCCCACATGACACATACTCCAGGGAGGGGACCTGGAGCTTATACAACAGCAAGCTCACGCGGAGATCTTCTGGGGCTCTAAGGCGCAGAAGACGTGTGTGGGCAGCCCTCTTGCTCGTGGTGACGCTCTCCTCACCTGCTTGGACTCTGTCCCACCAACCTATTTTTCTCTCCTACTTAAAAAAAAGGTTTGAGGTCACAGCAAACCCCTTGTGTGGCCTCAAGATGAAGGAGACTTCAAGTGCCCTTCTTCCTCTGCTTTCTGCATTAATCAGTGAGTAAGTTCATCATTTGGTTGAGAATTTTTTCCAAGGCAAATCTTTTATTTACAGGTTTTATTTTTCCAGGTCAGAACATGACGTTCTCTACCTCAAGAGGTTTAAAGGAATCCATCTTAAAAAGGGCTTTATTTCACAAATGGGTGTCAGATTTTGAGGTTTCATAATGAGTCATGATTTTAACCATTCCCAACCTGTGACTATCAGTGAAACAGAACCATTCTCTCTCCCTGCTTTCACCTTGCATGCATTTGTTGACGGCTGATCTCCTCTTGGTGATGGGACACCATACAGTTGGGATGATCTCTGCATAGCTGTAAGATGTCAGACATGTCACGTGATGATGAGGACTGAGAATGTTCTAAGGCTGGATGTGCTAGGAGTGTCTAGCTTGTTGGGGATGGTATTCAAAGTGCAGTTTGTATTGGACTGAATAGCCTCCCAAATGTTTCTTTCATTATTCAAGTTTCATTATTCAAGTTGGCAATAATGTTATTCATGCTCCCCCTTTCTTCTTCTAATCACCCATAACGAAGGATAAGAAATGGCAGAAGTTTGAGAAAGAAACAGAGGCTTGGCCCAATGTCCCACATTTCCTTTTATTTTTTTAAAGTTTTTTAAAAAATTTTATCTTTAAATTACAGTTTACATTCAATATTATTTTGTATTAGTTTCAGGTGTACAGCATAGTGGTTAGACAAATCATATACTTTACAAAGTGTTTTCCCCTCCCCAGATATTTCTAGTGCCCACCTGACACCACCCACAGTTATTACAATCTTGTTGACGGTATTCCCTGTGCTGTACTGTACATCCCCAGGACTAATCTGTAACTATCAAGTTGTGCTTCTTAGTCCTGTCACCTCTTTCACCCAGTCTCCCACCTCCCCACCCTATAGCAACCATCAGTCTGTTCTCTGTATCTGTGTCTGTTTTATTTGTTTTGTTCTTTAGATTCCACATATAAGTGGAATCATATGGTATTTGTCTTTCTCTGACTGACTTATTTCACTTAGCGTAATACCCTCTAGGTCCATCCATACTGTTGCAGATGGTAAGATTTCATCAAACTTTCTTTTTATATCTCTCTCACTTAAAAAAGTGTTAGTCAACTCACGGACTCTGCCTCGGCTATCTTTGGAAGAGTGCCATGCTTGTAGTTCCCACTAGCAGAGGAGCATGGACAGGCAGACATGAAAAGAGAAGCAGCAGGCCCAGGGAGCTGCTCATCAAATTTAACTCAGCCAATGCCAGGCTCCTGACCATGACACTGTCTGCTACATACCAGTGTGTGTCCTCTGACGAGTCTCGCCTCTTCCTCATTGCTGGTAATGGTAGCAATGATTATACCTGTCTCATAGGGTGGTTGAAGGGCTGAGTTAATACATGTGAAAGACAGATCAGATATGTGATAAGGGTTCAGTAACGTTAGCCATCATTGTTGTTATTGTTACAATGGTGATGACATTTGGAGCAGCTCCAGTAAACTGCAAGTGGAAGCCCCTGGTCTCCCCGAAGAAGTGGAGGATGCTAAATGAGAAGGCTATTCATGGTACCTTGGACCACTGGTTTCAGAATTTCTAACTCCAGCAGGAATCATGCTGCTTAACCTCCTTTTGGCCTTAACCTTGTAGTTAATAAAAACAAGTTTAAAGTATTATACTTCTGTCCATCTTCTTGGTTTTCTCCAAAAATAGATTTAAATAATTTTTACAAAACACTTGGCAAGGAAAACGCATGTTATCATCATTGTAGTTTTCTTTTCAGCCATGAAGCTGCTCAGACTTTTTCCCTGTCACTAACACAAGTGAAATAGACTTTTCTCTTTCCCCTCCCCTCCCCTCTCCTTCCCTCCCCTTCCCTCCCCTTCCTCTCTTCTCTCTCAAATGGCTTCAAAATGTTTGGAAGTGAAAGAGTTGCTTTGAAGGATTATTGTGTTATGCCAGATCCTTCAGTCATTAGCTCACCAGCACAACTTGTGTCCAGAAAGGTGTCAACATAGAGAAGAATTCAGCAGGCAGGAAGAACACAACACAAAGGAACACATGAGATCTTTGTCCAAATAATAGCAGAAAACACAGTCAGGAACAAAAATGGTCTGCTGAGGAAAAAAGGAACTCAGAGGACACAAAGTATTGGAGCGGCTGCCTGGGGGAGTCAGAGCACCTCTCTGGAAACTTGAACTCATTGTGAACCTGCAGCCCGTGCTCTTCATCTTCTCAATCCTATTTGCTAAAATTTATTGGATGTTGTCTGTGCTCTCAGCACTTTCCTAAGGGGTCTACAATGTCTTATCTTTTTAAATTCTCAAGAGTAACCCAAATGGGGCAGGTATTATTATTATCCCATTTGGCAGTTAGCAAAGAGAAGCCCTGGCAGGTTAAGTAGCCTAATGAAGATGATAGCTAGTAAGTGGCAGAGCCAGGATTTAATGTAGATCTGTGTGACTCTGAAGCTCCCACTTGTAACCATAATGCCCTCTGTCTCCCACTTTAATGAGTGGTATGTCCCAATAGCCTCTAGGGTATCTGTGTTGAAAGGCAATGAAAATGTGTCCCTCCAAAGGAGGTCATCAGCTGTAAGAGGGTGGGGAAATATACCTTATACTATAGTTGCTCCATATCTCCATTTCAATTTTGAGTTTGTGAACTCAAAAAATGCCTTTAAGGATGAGACACTAGCAGAGGAAAAATATATCCTGAGCCCAGTATTCCCATAGTAAGTGAGCTAAGATGTAAGCCTACAAAGAGCTATGCATCACTGCACCCCAACAAACCATAAATAATAATGGCAACTAATAAAATCAAATTCATGTGCACCAGTGTGGTTACTTGAGCGTCAGCCTTTCCAGGGGGAGTCCAGCACATCTGCTGCTGTAATTCAAAAGAAATCGTTCTCCTGGTATTTCCAGTGGGCAGTTTTGGAGAGCTACTTTTTAAGAAATCTAGAATAATCTTACATACTTTGGTGAATATGCAACTGACAGATAATTTACATCCCATTCATCAACATCCTCAATGAAGGAAAATGTTGGAGTGATTAATATGATGATTTAATGGGGAAAGAAAGAAAAAATATCAATCTGGAAAGTTGTTATTTGGACAATTTATGGGCAGTGTGGCATAGAAAAGTCTGCATCAGTTTTTGTACAAGCTAGGTGCCTCAATAAGGAGCGTATAAATAAACATGAAGGCCTAGCAGTGTTGAACTTCAGAATTAATCTCATGTGAAGCAATAAGGGACTCAGTTTCAAAGAAATGTAGGGCAGAATGCCTGGCTAAGTAGGCAACCCAAGGAAGTAGAACGCCTTTGGAGAAATTAACGTCTTCTCTGATTAGTTATTTTTATTTTTAAGCTTAAACATAACAGTACCAAAGTTCTTCACATGTAATCTCTTAAAATTTAATAGATTAATTTTTATAGTGAAAAAGACTTTAAAAACCCATCTACTTCAACTTCTGCATTTTATAAGATGAGTGATCCTAGAGAGCTGAATGGGTTTGTACAGTTACATGTCCAATCAGCCTTCATTTCTATTCACAAGACTTTAAAAATAATTATAATTATTTTATAATCTTTCTGATTGTAAAAGTGACAAGTGCTTATTGCAGCTAAATGAGGAGAAAAAAAAACAGAAAAGCAAAGTGGGAAAAAAACACCCCATAATTTACCACTAGATTGTCGTTCCATTAATATTTGGGTGTATTGCCTCTTGTCCTTCTTTTCTATGTGCTTACATTGAGTTTGCATGTCACTAAATGGGATCATACTACCCATTTTTAAGTTGTGATTTTGTTTTGGAATTTTAAATAAATTAAAAATAGCTTTATTGCTTTCTTATAACTATACAAGTAATACATGTTTATTGTAAAACATGCAGACAATATAGAAATTATAACAAAGTAAGAATCACTTGGAACCCCACCATCCAGTAATAACTGATAATATTATTTTATTTTCTCCCAGAGCTTTTTTCTGTGGCATCTTATCCCCAAGTGTCCCCCTGCCTCACCAACTTATGGGTTCGTATGAAATTTTTAAAAAATTAATGCATTTTCTAGCTCCCCACAGGGTCACCAGTGTTGCCTCAGTCTCTCCCATGATCATTTTTGGATGTAAGCTTTGTGGTATTATTGCCATAGAAGGTACTTGTACATCTGTTACAGTCCTACACTTTATCATTATTAGTTTTGTCTAAACAGTGAATTATCATTTCATGATATTTTATTAATAAGAAAATAACCATATATTTATCCAATGTAGTTACCACTTCTGGTTCTCTTGTTTCCTTTGTGTAGATCTGTGTCTGACATTACTTTTCCTTTCCCCTGATTGATAGACTTCAGTATTTCTTCCAGTGGAGATTTGATGGTGATAAATTCTTCTAGTTTTTGTACATCTGAAAAAGTGTTTGTTTTGACTTGGTTTATCAAAAATGTTTCCCTCAGATATAGAATTCAAGTTTGACAGCTTTTTTAAATTTTAGTACCTAAAAGATGCTGCTCCACTGTTGTATTTCCCTGTGAGAAGTCTGACGTCACCCTTGTTCCTGTTGCTGCCTTTGTGATGTGTCCTTTCTTGCAGCTCTGAAGGTTTTTCTCTGTCACTGGTTTTGCTCACTTGTGCTTACTTGAGTCTTGTGCTTGCGGTTTGCCAAGCCTCTTGGAATTTGGGGTGTATAGTATATAGTAAAATTTTGGCCATTATTTCTTCAAGCATTTTTTTTCTGTACCCCCTCACTCTCTGGGGCTGATTACATATATGTCAGGTTTCTGGAAGTTGTCCCACAGCTCACTGATGCTTTGTTCATTTTTTAAAAATGAACTTTCCCTGTAATTTTTAAAAAATTACTTTCCCTGAATAGTTTGTATTGCCACATCTCCAAACTGACTAAGTTTTCTTCTGCAATGTCCTATCTGTTATTAGTACCATTAAGTATATTTTTCATGTAGCATATTTTAGGTTTTGTCTTTAAAAGTTTGATTTTCATTTTTAAAAAATCTTCTAGTCTCTCAGTAAAGATGGGGGAAAATCTTCCCTGTTTTTATTTAACTTCTGAACATATGGAACATATAGTTATATTAACTGTTTTCATGTCCTTTCCTGATAAATCTAAAGTCTGTGTCAGTTCTAGTTCAGTTCTGATTGATTGATTATTATCCTCATCATGGGTCATATTTTTCTGCTTTTTTTTTGCATGACAGTAAATTTTTTATTGTATTTCCGATATTGTGAATTGTACTTTGTTGGGTACCAAATATTTCTGGAATCCTATTTGTATTCATGAGCTTTGTTCTGTGATGCTGTTAGGTTAGGTAGAGATAGTTTGATCCTTTTTAGTCTTTTGCTTTTAAGATAATTTGGGCAAGGCTGGAGTGGTGCTCAGTCCAGGGCTTACTTCCCGCACTGAGGCTAAGCCTTCTGTGGCTCTAGCTAATGGACTGTCCGTGGGAGCATGCCCTGCATCCGGTCCTGGGGAAGTTGCACTGTTGCTTCTAATCCTGTTCAGTGGTCTTTCTGCTTCATGCGTAGTTTCCTCATCGCATGTGCTGATCACGGACCAGCTGAATACTTAAGGGATACCTCCTGCAGATCTCTCTGTGAAGCTCCTACCTCTGCAGTGCTTTGCTCTGAAAACTCTGGTTGCCTTAGGGTCCCCAGAATCTCAGCTCCCTCTCCTCAACACAGGAGCCTTGTGGGCTCTGCTCCCTCTGCCTGAGCCATGGCTGGGGAACTCTCTAGGCGGTCAGCTGAAGCAGTTTTGTAGGGCTCACTGCATTTGTTTCCTGTCTTTCAGAAATTGTCTTGAAAACCATTGTTTAATATATTTTCTTTAGTTTTTTTCTAATTCTTTTTGGTAAATTCAGGCAGGAGAGTAAATACAATACCTTTTATTCCATCTTGGCTATAAGCAAAAGGTGCACTGACATTTTAAAGGTGTTTTCATACATATTGCCAAATTGCTTTCCAGTAATGTCAGTCAATAAATGGTAGAGCAATGGGATCAAATTTATGTATCTTCAATGAGACCATTCTTTACTAAAATTGTGTCAGTTTGATAAATGGGAAATATTACATTATAACATGCCATTCTTTAAATCACCATTGAAATACAATGTACTTTTATCTCTTTATCAGCCATTCACATTTCCTCTTTGGTGGGCTTTACTGTTTATGCTCTTTGTCTTATTCTCATTAGTTTCAAGGATCACTCACAGGACCAGACTTAGCACCAAGGGCAGGTTGGCCAGTCAGATGCTGATGCTTCAGGTTTCTTTTCCAGAAAGGTGCTCCCTATGCAGAGAGGCTGTGTGGAATAGGAGGAGGGTGGAATGGGATGGATAAGCTAGGCCAAGGTTCTTTGAGAGCCGGAGAGAGCCTACTACCTAACCCAGTACATAAACCAACTAGATTTTTGTTAGCAGCAAACAGAGGTGTAATTAAACTCCAAGAACCAAATGCTGTACACAGTCCCTTCCAGCAGTGAGTTGGCTTGTGTGTGTTTGCAGGCAGCAGCCAGCGATCTGGGTGTATTCCAGCCTCGTGGAAGTGACTGTGGGGTTCTGGCACAAAGAGCTGTGTTGGGCAAGTCTGCGATTAGTCAGCCCCTGGTCTCTGAGGTCTACTTGGGCCAAATAATATTCCCTATTTACAATAAAGTTTCATTTATTTTTGGCCCATTTTATTTTAAAAAAAGACTTTATAATTTGGTTGTTTTCTCCATCATCCTGCTTCAGAAGCTGATAGATCAAAGTAGATACAGGGCTATCTGAAACTCCTGGTTTACTTTATCAAACTTTGAAGTTCTTTTTAATAGCTTGCATGTCTTTGATTATGTGGAGCCTATACAAGGATGTGCACGAACATTTTCTATTAATCATAGCAATTCCCAAAATGAATAAATATTTTTGAATGAAACTGACAGTTATATTTCATTTGGCAGAACAACTATAATAATCTGCAGATTGTCCAGTATCAACCTTCTCAAAAAGCTTTAAGTAAGCAAGCTGTGTACTGAATAACAGAGTCAGAGTAAGTCATGCATTTGTGCATACAGACATATTCACACCTATCCTGGGGCCGTTTACCATGAGGAACCAGGAGATATTCAAGGCAAGTCATTTGTACATTAGACTGCCAGGGCTGCCATAACAAAATACCACAGACTGGAAGGCTTCAACAGCAAACACTTACGTTCTTACAGTTCTGGAGGCTAGCAATACAAGACCAAGGTGCCAGCAGAACTGGTATCTTGTGCGGCCTTTCTTCCTGGCCTGCGGACATCTTCTTGCTGTGTCCTCACGTGGCCTTTTCTCTGTGTGTGCTTCCCTGGTGGTTCCTCCTTTTTTCATAAGGACATTAGTCATCTTGGATTAAGGTCACACACTTATGACCTCATTTAACCTTAATTAACTCTTTAAAGACTCCATCTCCAAATGCAGTGTCATTGGGGCTTAAGGTCTCAACATATGCATGGGGAGCAAAATTCAGTCCTGATGATTTGAGAGGGGGTTCCTGTGCTTTGTGGGGCAGGTGGGAGAAATACAGAGGAATTTGGGCTTAGTTTCAGGTCTCCTGATGTTTCTGGGAAGAACATGCTAAAAAGGTGCACAGGGCTTGCTGTTCAACCACTGGATGGTGGTGGGTTTGGGAGAAGTGTTATCTTAGGGAACAAGAGAACTCACCAAGACACAGGGAAGGGAGAGTGAACCCACAGTCTGCTCGAGAGATAATACAGGATACGAAGGCTTTTCTTAGGGCATCTCTAGGGAGCTTTAAACAATAAAATGGGATTCTTAAGTATTGAATCCTATAGGTTACAAAGTTTAGTATGAAAACAAAAGTCATTATAAAAAAGAAATATTCACTAAAAACCAACCAATTAAAAAAATCAGTGACTACTCAAACATCACTTCTTTTTTTTTTGAAGATTTTATTTATTTATTTTTAGGGAGGGAAGGGAAGGGGAGAGAGAGAGAGAGAGAGAGACATCAATGTGTGGTTGCTGGGGGTTATGGCCTGCAACCCAGGAATGTACTCTGGCTGGGAATCAAACCTGGAACACTTTGATTCCCAGCCCGAGCTCAATCCACTGAGCTACGCCAGCCAGGGCTCAAACATCACTTCTGCTGAACACTGTTGTCTACCCAGTGATGCGTTGGAGCTGGCTCACACAGGCTCTCAGAGTGTGCATGTCTCTTCCCAACTCTGCGTTCACTGACATCGCATAGGCCCCTCCTCCAAATACCATGACATTGGGGATTAGGGCGCAACATAGGAATTTTGGAGGGATACAAACATTCAGTCCATAGTAAGGGGTTTGAAGAATAAATACAAGTTTCCCAGGAGATCTGGAACTGCAGGGTGGAGAGGGCAGGCTGAGGGATTGGCATTCAAAGACGAGGGACCATGAAACAGTGGAGAGTGTGGCAAGTCCTGGGACTGCAAGTTGTTTCGTTACCGATGACAGTGAGGAAACAGAGCAGCCAGAGGGAAGGCAGGAGTCCTGTTCAGTAGCTTATATTTTACATATTTTTTTCTTTTTGCAAGAAATGGAAATTACTTCAAGGATTTAAAGCAAAAACCATATCTATGTTTTAGAAACATCACCCTCTGGGTGAAGTGGAGAATGGACCGGAAATGGAGGATTGAGCCCAACAGGCAGGAAACCAGTTTGGAAGCGACTGTACAGGCAAAAGAAATTATAATGAAAGTTTAAACTAGGAGTGTGTGTTTTGTTTCTGTAAGGGGGAGCATTGAGTCACCCCTTGCAGGTCAGCAGAGAGAGAGAAGGAGAAGCTGGGAGCAGGGTTGTCCCACTGTGAGAGGAAGACTTGGTTTGTTGGTGCATGTTCGGCCTGGACTCAGTCTAGGAACCTTTGGATGGCAGTAACAGTGGCCTCCATGTACTGAAGATGAGCCATGGGCGCTGTGGGAGAGGTTCATGCATGTTATTGCATTTGGCCCTTGTAAATGACAATAGGTCTGTGATTTCAAGCGAAGCTTGACCCCCAAATTAATACTCTCTTGACCATTAAGCTCTACTACTGTCTGCCATAAACAGTCAGAAAAACTGAACTGAAAGCTTATTCTGAGATTTTGCGAGGAAGCTGTGGCCTGAGACACAAGAAATCATGTATATTTGCATAGACGTGAAGCCGTCGGGAGGAAGGATGGTTGCTGCAGGCTGGATTCCCCAGGAACAGCCACTGAGATGGCGTTTGCAAGACGTTTATTAGGAATCAACCCCTGTGACAGGAAACTGGAGGAAGTGGGAGCTGGAAGAGGAAAAAAGCATGCTGTGATTCAGACCTGACAAAGCCCGGGTTAGTCTGAGGTACATGGCACCCGTCAGAATTGTCCAGTGTTGGGTCGAAATGGCTGGCCATTGTATTCCCACAGGAGGCATGGCTTTCTCAGGAGCAGTGCAACCGAGGCGGTCCCGGGAGCTGCTGAAAGCTAGAGTCTGGGGCACACTCCTCCCGTGGGGCATCACGTCCTTCCTTGAGGAGGGGTTTGGAAGGTGTATCTCCCTAACTCTGTGGACGTGGAGTTCATCTTACCACTTTTGGGAACAGACATTTGATTCAGACCCTGGTTCTGACATTGGTAATTTTCTTACCACCTCTGCGCCTCAGTTTCCTCATCTGTAAAGTATGTGTGTGTCTGTGGTGAAAGCTTAATAATAGTACTTACCTAATGGACTTATGGTGAAGATGAAAAGAGATAATACTTTTAGAGTGCCTAGCACATAGTAAGCATTCAGTTTTTGTTACTTATTATTCAAAAAATATCATATGCTTTTAAAACTTGAATGTGGAATAGTTGAAACCCTTTACCCAAAGCTTTTTATGGCACATTGCATTTCCTTTGTGTGGAATTCAAGATCTAAACATTCATTCTATTTGATGTAATTTACATGGATTAACTTCAACTATAATAGCAGAAAGAGGAATAAAAAAGATCATTGTGAATAATTTTGGAGATGTGCTAAACATTAATACAGGTATTTGTAAATTCTTTTCTTAAACAGAAAGTGAGAATGAAATTTAAAGTGGAAAAAATAACTTTCAGTTGATATTTCCATAAATTCATTTTATTTTCTTCCCTTTTAAACCTGTAAAGGGAAGAACACAAACCTCCTGTTGCCGGAACTCATCTGCTTTGCGGAGGTTTGTCCAAGTATACACTGTGTGTTTTTCTTTTCTCCTCCTTCTTCTCCTTCTTTTCCTCCTTCCTCCCCTTCTTCCTCCTCTTCTCCCTCCTCCTCCTCCTTCTTCTTCCTTTTCCTCTTCTTCCTCTTCCTCTTCCCCTTCTTCTTCTCCTTTCTCCTTCTTTTTTTTTTGGTGTTTCCTGAGAGTTTATTCTTTTCTCCTGCCTGGATAAGATGTTTCTTAAGCCTGAAATGGTGCCTTAATCTTCTTATAGACATGTACATTTGGTTAGTTATGACATAACTCAGAAACACATACTTTAGATCCCTTGAGACTGATTAATCTCCATGCCAAAGGAGCATGGATAACCATGATTTTCTGAAGTGAAGGTGCTTGATAGTTCTCCCCAAATCCACCTGTCTGGGTTCCAACATTTGGCTCAGTAACACTAACCCTATAAACACATTCCAAGTCAGCCACCTGTGGTAGGAGGCCAGGTAACACTCCATGACCGACATCCTTTCTTCTTTAAAATTTAAACTGACTTTTCATTGGATAGCAAATACCTATAAAATATCTCTTCAAGGGCATAACTTCTCCTCCTCTTTCCCCATGTACACAAGCAAGTATCTTTCCTCCCGAATACTGGTCTAACACCGTGGGAGCTGAGAGATGCAGGGCAGGAGCCCTGACCTGTGGAGCGTGGCTGCCTGAATCCAAGCACCTTGGCACTGCCCAACCAGCCACATGGCTCAGGAGCAGGAAGAGGGTGCAGGAAGGATGTGGTGAGTGGGAAGAGGCAGAAGTCCCAGGCACTCGAAGGCATAATTATTAGATATCCATGTCTTATTAACATTGTAAAGATAATACAAATTAAATCTTCTAAAGAGTAAATTATCATTCAAGAGACATTGTCCATCAGGGGGAGTGATAGGAATACCTTTTATTGCACGTGTATTGGCATGTGCCTTTCTGCTCCTCACTCCTCCTGATGATATTCTGCCTCTTTTGCAGCAACTCAAAAATTCTCTACCTACTGCATGAATAGACAGGCTTTTTAAAAATAGCCTCCTCATGAAGGTCAAAGCCTCAGTTGCCTCCTCCTCCACTTCACAGACCAAGAGTAACATCTTTCCTGTTGTCTCGCTGCTGAAAATGCCCAGGGGCTGCTATCCTGCCCAGCAAGATGGAGTTATCCTTATTTCCCAAAATGTCTCACAGTTTCCATCTCCCTGGAAATTTTTCTTTTTAAAACCATGAGTACTTTTTAAGAGTCATTTTGAAGGTGAATTAAAGACTAATTGTGAGTACATTGGGAAGTGCACTGTTACGAAATGAACGGTCGTACAGACCTAAGGGAAAATGTTGTACAGGACTCAGCAGGGCCCCAGGGCAGACATGGGTTGGTTTCGCAGGCTGCTCACAGTGCAGGGTTGTCTGAGAAGGGAAGGCTCTGCCCAGCTGATAATTGCATGGACTGTGAGTTTGGGGAAAACTGGCTCCAGTAAAGCCTCTCACAGGATGTCCTGTTTAGAACGCTACAATTTTGTGCTTCTTCTCTCTGATCCAGGGACTTTCAACTGATTAGTCACAGGTGTTCCCTGTGGATTGCAGCCTTTGAGGGGCCTCCTCATCACCCCTTAGCTCCACCACTCCAGTCCCACTCCCCTGCCCTCTCTGCTTCCACCACAGCAGTCATGCTGGGCCTCCTTGAATCATTGAGCCACACAAGATGTCAATCATCCTGAGGCTCTGAAACCCAAATTTTAAAGGAAGGGAGGGCAAGCATGTGTGTTTCAGTTTCGGTGTCCGATCCTTGTGTTTGGAAATAGCCAGATACCTAACCACAAGGGGTATGATTTGAAGCTAGGGGAATTAGGTTTGAAAATTGCTCTCCAGATCCATCTATACTGTCACAAAGGGTAAACTTCTCTTCTTTTTTATGGCAGAGTAGTCTTCCATTGTGTAAATGTCCCATAGTTGTTGATCAACTCATCTACTGATGGACACCTGGCCTGCTTCTGTATCTTGGCAATTGTAAATAACACTCAATGAACATAGGGGTGCTTGTGTTGTTTTGAATTAGTGTTTGGGGTTCCTTTGGATATATTCTTAGAAGTGGGACTGCTGGGTCAAAAGGACGATCCATTTTTAGTTTTTTGAGGTGTCTCCATACTGCTTTCCACAGTGGCTGTGCCAATCTGCATTCCCACCATGAGTGTAAAAGGGTTCCCCTTTCTCCACATCCTTGCCAGCTCTTGCTTTTTTTTTCTTTTTTCTTTTTTACTTCCATGCAAGTCCCCCAGCTCCCACCTTCCCTGTCCCACTCTGCTACCACCACCAACACCCAGCACTTGTTTGTTGATTTATTGATGATTGCCTTCTGACAGGTGTGAGATGGCATCTCATTGTGGTTTTAATTTGCATTTCTCTGATGATTAGTGATATTGAACACTTTTTCATATGTCCATTGGCCACCTGTATGTCCTCTTTGGAGAAGTGTCTCGTCAGGTCATTTACCCAATTTTTAATTGGGTTGTTTTTTTGGTGTTGAGTTTTGTGGAGAACATTATGCTAAGTGAAATAAGCCAGTCAGAGAAAGACAGATATCATATGATTTCACTCATATTGAAATCTAATGGATAAACTGAACTAATAAGGAAAACAGGGACAGACCCATTGATGGAGAGCAGGGTGACAGCTAGTAGAGGTGGGGAGGTTAAGGGGTGGAGGGATTGAGCAAAAAAGAAAAAGTATTTGTGGACATAGACAAAAGTGTGGTGATTGCTGGAGGTGGGGAGTGTAAGGTGACTAAAAGGTAATGTAAAAAAGTAGTATAAAGATTTTTAAAAAAAGAAAATTACTCTTCAATGATGAGCTATATACTTTCAACCCCTCCCTGAGTTATGGCTGCAGCTTTAAAATGAGGGAATTTTACCAGGAACTCTAAGATCTCCTCTAGCTTTTAAAACATGCAATGTTTTCAACACTGGTTGCACATTAAACTCACCTGGGCAGCTTTAAAACCATACCAGTTGATGCCCAGGTCACATTCCAGAGATCTGATTGAAATGGGTTGGGTGGGACCTAAGTACAGGGGTGGATCCAGGTGTGTGGGTCCTGAAGTGCATGTAGTTTGAGAGCTGTGGTTAAGAAGAGGAACAAAATACCTTCCTTTTGTAAATTCTGCAAAAATGTGACTTTGTGAACACATTGCTAGGATCCCTCCCATCCCAGGACCTTGGGAGGGGTCTTGTGCAAGTGAGTGACCCTGAAGACTGGCTTCATTGCTTCAGAGCAAATCCTGAGCTGCCCAGGCATCAGCATGTCATTAAAGCTCTCCAAGGGATTCCAGCATGCACAATTCCAGTGTGAGAATCCTGGGACAGATTCTGAATCCTACCTAAGGTGAGAATGAGTGTGAAAGGGATCTGTACAGTTTTGCCTGGAGTGTCCCTATTTAGAAATTACCTCCATGTACCTCTCTCCTAACTAATTCCTACTTCCCAGTAAGGCTTAGATTTGAGGTCACCTCCTCCAGAAAGCCTTTCCTAATTCTCTGGTTAGGCACTCTCTTCTGTACTTATCTCAGACTAGTTAATGTCTCTGACATAACCCTTAACATTATTCCTCCTCCTCCTCTTCTTCCCCTTCTTCTTCTTCTTCTTCATCATCATCATCATCATCATTGGCAGAGATTGTATCTTAGTCATCTATGCATCCAGCTCCTAGCACAGTACCCAGCATGTAAAGCCTTCATATAAAAAAAAGAAAAACAATAATAAATATATTACTATTTTTACACAGAAGATTTTTTGGCTCACACACACATTGTATTTTCTAGCCTCTTCTCTTAAGAACCAATAAAAATACTACACTTAAAATCTAGTCACATTGTTCTTCTTTATAAATGTAAGCTCTCCAAACGCCTACCAAATACCTAATTAGAAAACTAGATTAGCTACTGGATGGCCCTATTGTAGGGCCAGAAGCATGTCTTCATAAAATATGGGCATA
The DNA here is from genome assembly GCF_004126475.2 of Phyllostomus discolor. Lineage (NCBI taxonomy): Eukaryota > Metazoa > Chordata > Mammalia > Chiroptera > Phyllostomidae > Phyllostomus > Phyllostomus discolor. The sequence continues at coordinate 45,009,459 of NC_040905.2, forward strand.
TCAGACAGGATCCTGGCAAGGACCAAGAGACACCCTCAGATGAGATTAGGACTATTTATAGAAGTGTGTGCAGAATGAAGGGAACCAATAAAGGAATTTGAGGCAACTCCAAGGACCCATTATTCTCTAGTTCTTAGACAGCAGAGGGAAGAAACCATGTTCCACAGCCATGCTGAAGGCTGGGGCCCAGAAGATGGGCTGTCTGATAGGAGCTCTAGTTCTGGAAGTATGTAGGCATCACCATAACGATGGTGCTGAAGAAGACAGGTACACAGGGAGAAATACTTTGATCTCACTACTTTTGCTCTCCCGTCTCCTCCTGGTGCCTCCCATGGACCCACCAGCTGGAAGCCAGAGGCAATGGGACCCCAGTAAAGCAGAACATAAGAATTGCTCCCTGGACCCCAGTTCAGTGTCAGAGGATGGAGGTGGAGATGGGTCTGAGGAGGGAAGATTGAACAGAAGAGCCAGTATAATGAACTGAATGATCCTATATTACATGGAGGAAAGGAAATTGGATGTCATCTATATCTCTAGTAAGATGATGTATTTTAAAGTAGTTCTGCTGTATTTATTTGAATTGAAAAACTTACTAAAGTCTGGGCAGATTAGAAGTGAGGATGGATAGTGAAAATGACTACAGCTGCTATTTCCTAAGAAAGAGAAGCAGCAGTATGTAGGAATTTTGACTCCCACATTCCTATCTCCTACCCCTCATTTTTGAAGGGCAATTAATGTTGTTTCTATTGAAATCTTACTTGCTCCCTAGGCCCCAGAGCTGTGAACACCCCACTTTTTTGCCTACCACCTCTGATGTCACCTCAAATATTTCTAAAGGTTTCTGCTTCCTAGCGTGAGGATCTGAACTGGCCTATTAGGACAGAGCTTTCAGCTTAGCTCTCTGCCTGCGTGCATGGCTAAATTCCCCATGTGTTACTGGACAAAAGGGGTCCATTCACCTGCATGCATCAAAGCCTTAGCAAACATAAACATAAGTTTGAAGCAAAGAAAATAGAGGATTTTTAGTTAAGAAAATGGTGCCAAGCCCAGAGTCACAGGTGAGCTAGTGCTAAGACACCTGGCTCCCTGATGGCTTCCAGGAGATGGGTTACACAGAGGAAAACTCATTCATCGTGGTGGCTGAAGGATTTGGGACCATGTGTTCTTCCTGTTGGTTGGGGCCAGGGTAGGTACTAGCTGATCAAGTCCTGATGTCAGCCATGGCATTGTTCTGTCTGGTTTTATGAGGGTATGGTTCATAGGGTCATGGGACTGGGGCTGATGTTATCTTTAGCTTGACCAAAACTGTTTCTATGGTCAACAGACTTGAGGCTTCATTCTCAAGAAAGCCTGTTACTGACCAGAATCTCATGTCCTAAGGACTTAATGATTAAGGAAGGGAGTAGATGGATAGAAAGGAGAAAGGGTCGTTTTAAAGAAATGGAGTTTCTGCATAGTTACACATGGACCATAACATTTGGGGTCTACTGGTCCCCTCCTCAGCCTGAAATTTCATTCCTACCTTGAAAGGGAACAAGAACAGCACTGTAGGTTGTGTATCCACAGGGGAGGGCTCACACCTACTGAGCATCAGGTGTTGTTGAATGAATGAATGAATGAATGAATAGAGATAGTTGCTATTTTTCTGTTAACTTTCTACTCAGACACTATGGTAAGAATGCTCACAAGCTGGCTTGGGAAGCTGGTAGAGCCTTTCTTTCTGGATATTGAATGAGAGTATGTACCAAAGTAGAGTAATTCTCCTGCTCCCCTCCCTGTCTATGTCTACTTCTCCCCCTGCCCCACAATAAAAGGTAACCTGGGACTCATGCAGGGTCCAGGGCAGCTTGCTGAGCTCCACGTTCCAAACACATGTGTCTGCCCTGGTTCTCTGGTAAACCTGTGCCTGGCAAAAGCCCATGGGAGGACTGAAAGTCTGACCCTTCTGTTTTTCAGCTGTCAAATCCAAGGCTCTGAAACCAGACCCAGAACTTTAGACGGGTGTGCCCTTGGTGTGTTGAGCATATGCCCCAGCAGGCAGAGCCTTCCAGACCACAACCTTTGTCCAAAATCAGTCTCTCTCCATCTAGGGGACAATTGTGAATAACCATCCCCATGCCCAAACTGGAGATTTCCAGGGCTTTAAAAGGCTAATTAACAATACCTTGAGAGTACCAAGTATGTTGCCATAAAAACCAATGACTGTTGCCTGCTCCAACTCAGAGGGCTCCATGACTCACAGGACTGTGACTCAGAGCACTCCCAGGCAGGTTTTAATGGGTTTCAGGAGCATCTTCATTCACTACTGTCTAAAGCCAGGAGGGAGGCTCTGCCCAGGTGATAATTGCCTTGACTGTGAATCTACTAAAAACTGGCAAGAAAAATGCTATTGTAGCCTTGGAGTTTTCAGCTGAGAAGAGTAGGAGCAAAGCCAGGGCACAGTAAAACTTGGTTTCATAACTAGGCTGAAATATTGAATGATCTCATGAGACCCAGTATAGACTCTCCAGGCTTCCACAAACAGCCCAGACCTAGTTAGTAGGCATAAAACCGCAGAGGTGATTTATTGCGATGGCTCAGAGTAGGAATTGCAACCTTGAACCTTCTAGCCTACGCAGCTCCTTTTAGCTAAGGGCTGATTCTCTTGCTGACATGCAGCAAATTCTTCATGGAATCATTATACTTAAGCAAGCCAAGATACAACTGCTGGCCAGTCAACAAGCTTGCATTAAGCTGCCACATGGCAAGCCCTATCCTCAGGAAGTTCATAGTCTAGGTGGGGAGACACATTCAAACACATAATGTTGGCACGAGGGTCAGGGCTCTAAGGCAGTTGAGCTTGAACTAGCCTGTCTCAGAATCATTTGGCAAGCTTGTTAAAACACAAATCCTGGCCTCCACCACCAATAATTCTGATTCAGAAGGTCATGGGTCATGCCCATGAGGGTACATTTTAACAAATTCCCAGGTGATGCTGATTTTGCTATTTTATGGACCACTTCTGAATAGTGCTGTTACAATAGAAATCAAAAGTTATGGGGTAGACTTATAAAGGAGTGAGAGAGTAATGAATTATTTTGAGGGTGGAGTGGGTAGGAAAGGACACTATCTGGAGTGACTCCATGAAGGAAGCAGTATTTAAGCAAAGCCTAGAAGTATGGATGGGTTGGACCTGAGCAAGCTGCAACTAAAGAAAGTGTTTTTACATAGAGAAATTCTAAAAAGTTAGGGAAAAAATGCAGAGTATATTCATCAAGCTGAAGAATAGCAAGTGCAGGTGTTGGGGTAGGGGGAGTGATAAGAGGAAGGTTGGACATTGGTTTCTAGAAGACCTGGGTGTTCAGGCTGAGGAGGTTGGATTATTTTGTAAACAACAGGGAACCGCCACATGTTTTTGAGGATAAATTCATTAATTTAATGACCTGATGGCTTTATGTTTGTGGATGAGACCAATGAGAGGAAGTGATGAGAAATAGGAAGACAGTTGGCTAGCTAACTTTTTACAAATTCTGTGAGTGCTATGGGGGCAGTCTGGAAGCCTGCACAAGGCCATGGGGAAGTAGAAGAGGGGATTTGGACCAGAAAGACAAAGTGGAGGGAATGTCATCAGGATTTTCAAATTAAGTTGCATGTGGTAGACGAGGGAGAAGAACAGGTCAAAGATGGTCCTAAGAAACCTGAGTACCGATACCAGTAGAAGAGTTAGGAGTTTTAGGAAAAAGAAATATTTAACAAGGAAGAGGATGACTTTGGTTTTGTACCTGCTGGATTTGAGGTGCCTACAAGTTATCTAATAGCTTGCGATGCAAGCCTGGATTTGGAAGAGAGGCTGGGTGTGGGCATTTATATGGGTGTAGAACATATTAGAAGATTGTGGAAACTAGGAAAATAGATGACTTCATCATGGCTGAACACAGGAGTGAGGAGATGAAGACGTAAGCAGCAGAACCTTAGGGAATGTCTATATCAAGTGCCAGCAAAGAAAATTCAGAGACTGTGGTCTGGAGAGGCAGTTGAATGCTGTCAATGAAAGCATTGAAAGATAATGAAGAACATTCTAGGAAGGGAGTGACTCACAGTGTTAACTGCTAGAGAAGCTGAGCAGGAGAGGCTATTGCTATGTCAATGGGGCCTTCAAGAGCATACTTTCCAAGGAGGGGCAGGCTGCAGGCTGCAGAGAGTTGAGGAAAAAACAGGAGGCAAGGAAGTACAGGAAGCAGGTGTTGAGTGGTGACAGGAAGAAAATGGGACAGAAACTTGAGAGGGAAACATGTTCATGGAAGGGTTTGGTGGTGGTTTTAGGATTCGGGGGTCATAGTGAATGTATAGGCTGAGGGTAAGGAGCCAGCGGAAAGAGAAAGGTTAAAGAGATAAGAAAGAGGAGATGACTGATGCTGCAGGGTCCGAGAGAAGATGCGAGGGTGGGACAGAAAGCCCTGGGACAAAGGACCACTTTATAAGAAGGTCCTCTGGGTGTTTGGGTAATTAGACTACCTTGGATGGTCTCCAAGCAGGACTTTCCCTTCACTAAAGCAAGCACCAAGGCAGCCCTGAGAACCTCAAATACAGAGGTGTCTGCTTTTTCCCAAGACCAATCTCTCCACTTTCAAGCATCCACAGAGGACCAAAGGTTAAATTAGAGTTTCAGTATTCTAATTTTCCAACAAATTTATTTCCTTCCTGGGTTAGCCAAATCATGGAGTCTTTATCCTCACCTGGATTCCCAAATTTAATTAGCCAACTTCCTCCTTCCCCTCTGAGGGTCAGAAAATAGACCTTGTTTCACCCCTTCCCTTCCTAGCTTTTGCTTATCTAAGCTGAGGGCCCCACAGGAGCTTTCGCCTGATTCATTTCAGCTGGTCCCTCACAGCCACAATGACTCGGGGTTAACCTCCTTGGCCCCTCTGGGGCCATTTTTAGGAAGGTTTGCTAGGTATTCTGACTTACTAATAGGTCCCAGAGGGGAAGTCCACACTGTCACAGTAGATCTTACTACCTAACACCTAGTGAAACCCTAGGCTTTGCTGAGCTCAGCCAAGACACTGCAGGAAACACATGGGCTGGGGTTCCCAGAGAGAGTTTCTAGATCTCAAAGAATAATGCTAAACAGACAGACTACAAAGCTGTCTGCAAGAGGAGGCTTTAGGGTTTTATTTTAGAAAGCTGTTTTTTCCTAAATTTTTTTTGGGGGGCGGTTTAAGTAAGTACGAGAAATACGTGAAATGCATCTATTTCTTAGAGTTAGCATTATTTTCAGAAAGTATTATGGCATTATTAATTATGAGGCAAGCAAGGAGCTGTTTGGCAAACTAATATTACCAAAGGCATTTCACCCTTTTGTTTGCCTGGAGGGAGTGGCCGACCGGCCTTGGCCTGGCTCCACATGCTAATGATTTTATAGGGGCATGCCATTAGTTTGAGTGACAGAAACATGTTCTGCGCCCTTCATAGAAGTACATTAATCCGTGTTCTTAAAATGTTTTCTTGAACATCAAGTTCTGTTCCATAGCATTTACATAACCATAGCGCTGGAAATTGTAACTCTGTCTCATCTTTCACGTTAAATTGAAGACGCTGGGAAAAAGAAAATGGCCCAACATGATTATGAGTATGGCGAGTGGGACACGAACTTCTGCTCTAACACATTTAAAAAATATTGTTATAACACACATATGAAAGGTTTATTTTCTACTGTCTTTAAGTTTTGTTTGAGGCTTTAAAACTAAGGTATTGATGAAACTTATGAGAAATAGAGATTTAGTAAAATACAATGAGCTGTATTATGACATTAAAAATGGAGTAAGCAATATATATTTTTGTATGTGAGGTGTATGCTTTTGGTGCAAATGGCATTACTAATAAGTCTTTATTCTGTTTTGGGAAGCGGTGGTCTTAGTCAATCTTTATGTTGCAGTAATGAAAGATATTTATTATCTCTTTGTGAACTATTGTAGTCATTTGCCTGGATGTGATGGCTAACCTGAGCAACTCAGTGAGTAGGTAAGGAACGGAATTTGCCCATTTATGCTGCTCCCAGTGAAGAGCAGTTTTGCATGGAGGCTAAGGCCAGCGGGTGAAAGTCTTGGTTATAATCATGTTTCTGCTGTGACCTTCATCAATTTAGTTAGTCTCTGTGTCTCAGATTCCTTTTCTGTAAAATTGGGATAACAATAACAGTACCTTCCCTCAGATGTCGTGGAGAATAAATCAATGTGTGTAAAGTGCTGTAATAGATGCTGTTCCTGCTCCACGCAGATCCCTTTCACAGACACCCACACCCGTCCCCACCTGCTGTAGGCCTGAGCTACTTAATAACACACGTGTAGGTTATACCCTTCCCAAGAAACTTGCCCTTGGCTGATAGGAGCTGTCTTGCTGGTGATGCTTGTCATGTGCTCTACCTACCCTATCCCATTTGGGGTGTCCCACAGCCAATAACCTACTGGTCAGGGATATAAAAGCCAGCACCTAGCACTGTTGCTTCTGGAAGGAATCAGTGCTGGGGGATGACTCACCATGCATAGCTCCCAGGGAGTCAGGCTCAGGCTGAACTGCTCTAGAACGCACACTTTGCTGGGCTTCTTCCCTTGCCCTGCCCTACCTCTCTCACTCCTTTACGTGTTTCTCCTCAGTGACGGTACTCCCAGGCTTGCACAGGAATCCCCATCCCAGGCTGTGCTACGGGGCTCAACCTGAGACCAGTACTTCAGAGAGTAGTTGGCACTTAGTACTCATTCAATAAATGTTAGCAATTATTAGGGATTGAAATGAATCACATTTTGGGGGGGTCTAAATTAGGTGTACAAACTGGAGAAGAGTTTATTGTTTAAAACTGAATCACTTGCACATTTGTCATGAGAACTGAAAAATAAGTGTTTCCACAATCGATTATCTTTTAAATTTTTTCTTTTAACGACTCTGCTTGAGTGCCTAAAATAGGCAAGTGAAAGAGGTGTCAGGGAGTGGTCAGGGCAAGGATAGGAGGTGCACAAACACAGCCAGGGCAGGCCAGGGCAGGCCGGGCCCAGCTCCGCACCTGATGAGCAGTCTCGGTGTCCGAGGTCCCAGGGTCTGAGGGCGGTAATGGTGGAGGAGGGACACAGCTGGAGAAGAGGCAAAGCAGGGATGTCTTGGAAGGAAAAACCGTCCAGTTCTCGCTCATACTGAGAGACAGGGGACGGGTTTGAACTCTGGGGCTCAGTTGTTTGGGGTAACCAGACCTGAGGTATTGTTTTGTTCAAATCATCAAGGCAGAAGAACCTCTTCTCAGTATTGGGAAGGAAGAAAGAGCAAGGAAGAAAAGAGAGGAGCACAAGGGAGCTTAAGCTGTCAGCGAGTTGTGACTCTTCTTGTGTAATGGGAAAGAAAAGGAATTATCTAGATTTAGGACAGTGGACAGAGAGAGGATTCTAAGTAAAACTTGATTGCTGAACTGAAATTCATTGAAAGGCAGGCAATATTTTGTCCTGAAATGTGTTGCCATAGGGGAAAAGCCATTGCAAAGAGCTAAGGGAGCTATGTTGCAGGAGCATAGCCCCTCTGAGGAGCTATGCCCCAAGCCCAGGGTGGCAGTGTGTTTCAAACGTGACAGTCCAAACAGGTAGCTGAGCCTGGGAATTTCAGCTTCGTCAACCCAAGTGCAACCTTGAAGAAGCTCTCCTCCATTTAACATCGCATGGTCTGAAAGTCAGAGCCCTATGCCTCAGCTTGCAAGAGCATAACCTCCATGTCACCAGCAGTTTTTCTCCTGGAAGATGGGTCACTGTCACCCACATCATTCACAGCAGGTACGTTTGAGACACCAGCATATAGGTAAGAACCTGGCTTCCTGGGACTTTGAATCTGATACTGATTTGCTTTAGTACCAGGATCACTCACGTGACAAAAGTGGAAGCAACAGCCAGGAGTGAGGATGGGTTTCTCTGGAGGTAGGCTGGTAAGGCTGGCTGTGTCGTTGGGATGGGAGATACGGGAGAAGCATTTCTGAGTGTCTCAAGTCCATCCTACTGAGACTTCTTAGAGAAGGTAAAATTCGAAGCTGAAAGAGGGGGAAAGAGGGTGCTCTGGAGCTCATGTCCGTGACATTCAGCCAGGCCCACGGTCTAGGCCTCAGAGTTCACTGCTCCGGAATGGCAGCAACTGCTACACATGGGGACGATCATAAAGTTAATCTTTCACTCTTACACATCATTTTGGTCAATGCTCAACACAGTGGTAGTGTTATTTCCCCCCCTTTTAAATTTGAAATGAGAAAACTGAGGTTGAGAAAATGTAACCCAGATAGAAAGTGGGAAAGTCAGCATTTGAACCCCGACCATTTGCATGAGAGACTATTCTTTATTAGAGAAAAGAGCACAGCCCAGCTGTAAATACGTTGTGGGAGTTTGTGTGTTTTAGCATAAGACATGCCATTTGTGACTTTGTTTCTTGATTACTAATATATTCACATGTTTGAAAACCCAAAAAGGATAAAACTCTCCCTACTATCTTCGTCCCTCATCTGCTAAGTTCTCCCTTCCAGCCCCACAGGTACCCACTGGTGTTAGTTTCTGACATATTCTTCCGTAGACTCTTCATGTTCTTCGAGGAAAATGTTAGATACTTTTCTTCTTCTTGCTTTCACAAAAAAGCATATTATAAACATCATTTAACACCCTCCTTTTTCCAACTACCTAAATGCTAAACACCTTTCTGTATCACTTTATAGGGAGCTTCCTTATTCTTTTTTAGAGTTGTATAGAATTTCATTACATGGATGTCCTGTAAATTATTGAATCAATGCTATACTGATGAAAATTTGGGTTCCCTATTTTTTCACTATTACAAAATGCTCTAAGGAGTAACCTTGTACATTCACCTATTCACACTTATACAAGTATATGTATAGGTCAAATTGCTGAAAGAATTGCTGAGGAAAAAAATACATATGTGTAGATGCATATTTTTGTCAACAGTCACTGGAAATTTAGCTGAGGCCAAAACAAGACACAAAGCACTTTTATCCCTCATGTCATACTTTAATAGTTGGTTTGCCACATTCACACTCAACTAACAAAGACCCCAGCTGAGTTACTCTTGGTGATTAAGTACCAGACTGGCTCCTGGCCACTCAATGTGGTGATGACTCCAAGGTTCTTTCTCACCTTTGGCCTTTAGATCTCTCATTTCTGTTCAGGATGTAAGGCCAGGAAGCTGAACATATGTTTGAAGTTCTTCCTCTTGCTCTTAAACATATCATACTGGGAAGGAGAGCTGGGACATGCAGCTAGCTCTCTGTGATCTTAGAGAAACTAAAAAAAGCACAGAAAAAAACCCAAAAAGACCCGAGTTCTTTTTGGCCCGAGTCCAGTCTTAGCTCGGTCACTTTCTATCTGTGTCATCTTGGGTGGAGTTTTTATCATCTCAGGGCCTCAGTTCCTTTATACGGGAAAGACAGAAAATAATGGAACTTATCGAAAGCAGTTGTAGTGAGGACTGGAGATAATACGTGCAAAGCTCACCAAGTGCTCAATAAATGATTACTATTATTTTGTAGAATCATCCTAAAATCTGTGCTTATAAATACATTCTTTTTAAAAAAATATTTATTTATTTTTAGAGAGGGAAGGGAGGGAGAAAGAGAGAGAGAAACATCAACGTGCAGTTGCTAGGGGCCATGGCCTGCAACCCAGGCATGTGCCCTGACTGGGAATCGAACCTGCGATACCTCGGTGCGCAGCCCGCGCTCAATCCACTGAGCTACACCAGCCAGGGCTATACGTACATTCTTTATATCTGTGCCAATGAGGTCCAGCCCTAGTTTCTACCTGGCATCCATATTAATGATTCATAAACTCAGCTACCGAAACCATCTCATTGTTGATGGTCTGACCCTCTGTAGTCAGTTCTATGAGTGGCCTGCCGTATCCCTTTGATACAGTGTTCCTCAAGACACAGCCACAGTAAGCTCTGGCCACACTCTGACATCAAAGGGCCCTGGCTCCTTAGTTGGTTAGAAAACCAATTTTCACTGTTTAGTCCAGCGCCTAAGCTGACCCTTAGAAAGCACCAAGGTTTATCTAGGGTCAGATGAGCTTGGAAGTGCTCCAAATAGGGCCACCCACAGCTTCATAGTCTAATGACAGGTGTCTGGACTCATGAGAAGCAAAGGCCCATGGAATGCACAGCACACATTTTCAGTGCTGATCTGAGTGCTGCTCCTTCCAATTCTCCTCTTTCATCTTTTTTATATGTCTTGACACCCAAATCAGCACACAGAGGTCTGTGTCCTCCGGGTGAAGGAAATGAACACTCTCTGAAATACAGACAATTCTGATGATGGCAGTAATGCAATGATGGATTACCCTTATGTTTCTTCATGCTCTGAATCCATTAAAAGGGGGGAATTGAATTCTATCTAGTCAGGACCTTCATTCCCTTCCTTAATTGGTTTTTAAACTACTGAAATGAAAAGTTGCAAACAAGGCACATATTAGCTATTCATCCCGTCCTCAGCCCATCCATGCCGCAGTCCCATTTTCTGCCCTTCAAAGAGCTCAGCAACAATATGTTCAAAATGGCAGGTCACTCATAGATTGTTCAGATGACTGAAGAAAAATCTGTTCATGGGATCCACAGTTCTTACAAAAGAAAAGAGTGAGGTATGGAACAGCCAACGTGTAAAAGGATTCCTCTGTGTCATTTAGAGTAAGGAGATTCTATTGCAGCTTCTTCCTGAATTGAAATCACTGACAGTGTATTTGCATATTCATTTTTGGACAGTTTGATCTAAAAACCAGTCCTGGAGGAAGTCAGTCCAACATCAGAGAACTATAGGCACTTGAAAATAAAGGGAAATTTGTCTCCTAAGCTTATCTCTTTCCTCATGTTTATGGCCTTGAAGAAGAAGTTGAAAACTAATTGAGTATCTTGGGTGGTATGCTTGCTGGCAATTAAAAAAATCTGATAGAGATTTGTGGCAGGAATATTGACCTGTACTTTCAAATTTTGACTTTTATTCAACAAAGATTAGTTGCAGCTTTTTATATTATTGTAGATGTGTCAGTGGAAACTTTCTTTTATCTGTTTAATAGGGCAGCCAATAGCCACATGTATATGAACTGAGACTAATTAAAATTAAAGCACATTAAAGTTTCAGGTGGCGCTCACTAGATCTCTAATGCTCAATACCCACATGTGTATGTTGGGCAGAGAGGTCTAGCGTCAGCATCTGTGTGAACGGACATTAGTCCCCCAGACTGAATGTGATGAAGAGCCCTGTGATGGTTAATCAACTAATTATCAGCTTCATAAAAGCCTTTCCTCCTTATTAGTGTGGGACTTTATTCAGCCTACATAACATCCCTAAACTTGGTTAGCTATGGAGAGATAGGCTTGCAAATTAAAATTCATGTATTCGTGGTTCAAGACCTGGTTAAGCATAACTGTGTTATATGTCAGCCCTTCTGAATCACCAAGTTTATACAAATTTCTTGATTTAAAAAAGAAAATCGAGTTGGGACTATCGATGGACCTGTTTTGGGAAACAGTGTTCCCCCTAGGAAAAAAAATGCATCAGTTTCATATATTGATGTTATTCAATTCATAAGCATATGCAGGTTTCCCATCATTTGAAATAACACAAGAGTGGGGTCAGATCTATGCAAAAATAAGCAAACAACCCCCTAAAACTTAATAGTCTTCATTTTATTTTAAATTTTATTTTAATCATTGTTCAAGTACATTTTTCTGTCCTTGACTCCCATTCCAGCCCACCCACCCATCCCTCTCCACCTCCCTCCCATTTCCACTCCCCTCTCCCCAGTTTTTGTCCATGTGTCCTTTATATTTGTTCCTGTAAACCCTTTCCATTCTCCCCTGAAATTCCCTCCCCTGTCCCCTCTGGTCACTTTCTGATAATGAGTTCACTCTCAAGCCTGATGACTAAGTCTACCTTGCCTTATGTAAGGATGTAAGAAGGGATATGAAGCAATATTATATGCATTTTATGAGTCAAATCTACTCACTATTCAATGTCCATATGCTCTTTCAAAGATGTCCCTTACGGAGTTAATGGCTCACATGTTTCCCTCTTTTACTACCTGTTTTCCCAACCCCCACCTACTGCCAGCATTATTATTCTAGCAGATACCATCAAAATCAACACTACCAAAGGAAGTTTTGAAAAGAGAATAAAGATTCAAAGGATTAAACATGAATATGATGTGAATTATTCCATGAGCTTCATCTAGGGGGAAAAAGGTGGTGATATGGGCATATTTGGTGTGTCTGAAGCAGCTAACTTTTAGAGGGCTAATTCTGTGCCAGGCACCATTCCCTACACTCTGTGTTTACTCATCATCACTGAAGCTCCATTTTGCTGATGAGGAGACAGGCAGGGAGAGGTTGAGCAATCTACCCAAGTTCACATCCAGGCAATAAGACCAGGCAGTTTAGAGCTGCAGCCTGTGCTCTTAGCCATGAGGCCAACTGCTTCTCTATTTGACTTCTGTGTGCTTAAGCACCTGCTGAGCTGTGTCCTTTGTCCAAGTGCAGCCTGATAGGGTAGGCTGGTTTCTGGAGCAATAGGAAAGCCTCAGAATGTAGGACGTGAGCCCTGTGGCACATGGCATGGCCCTGAAGGTGGAAGGTGAGGCTGAGTAACCCCTGGGGTGCTCACTCCATTCTTTCCTCACCTGGGCTGTACGTGTTGGCCAGGTGCAGAGGGGAGAGAAGCCTGCTCTACACCCACCATGCTCTCCCTTGTCCCCCTCACCCCACCCAACAATCTCTCCTTGGTCCTGGCTTATGCTTCCTCGGGGAAAGCCAGGAGTGGGGCAGTCCCAGTGCTGTTAGCATACTCTTTTTTGTTGTTCTGGTGGACTTGGGGTGCCCAGGACTCGGGAAGGCTGGAGGGCATGCAGTGTCTCTTAGGAATAAAATATTGTCTTTGGTAGGATCCAGGTTCTGAGCCCGCAGTCCCCTTGGGTAAGTCAGTTCCCCAGCTCCAAAACATGTGTGCTTTAAGACTTCATATTAATGATGAAAACCCGACATAGAGTTTTAAAAGAAAAGAAAGAAAAAGACTTTCATTTGTAGAAGCAACAAATTAACCCATTACTAATAGTCACTTAAGCATATAAAGGAAAGCCCGACGTTGTTCGACAGCAGTCTGGCATGCTGTTTGTCCAGTTAGCCGACACTCAGCTGGCGCGTGGTCTGGCTTTTCTGCTAGGGAAAGCCAGTCTGGATGGCACAATGCAGGTGACCTCAGCAGTCCTGGTGCGTTTGTGTGCTGGGCTGGGAATTTACTCCCCTATCTCTCATCTGTAGCAGGGCGACTGACAGAAGGTAGGGTTACGGGGCCAGACAGAAGGAGGGAATGCTCTTCCTTCTCTGCCTGGGTGGTCTCTTTGTTCCTATCTTCCTAGAAAAGATGATTGGATACAGTCCTAGGGTGGGAAGCAATCTTAGAGATCATATAGACCCACCCTCATTGTCGCTTTGCTGATAAGAAAACTGAACGTTGGAATGATAAAATGACATGCCCGAGGTCAGTCAGATGAAAGAGATGATCATCATGGATGTCATCCAAAGAAAATTCCAATTCTATTTCAAGCTACTAAGTGGAAGCAATTTGTAATGTAGCTTTCCTAACGTCTTTAAGACTGCATCTTGGAAAAAAACCTCGGTGTAAGTTGTTCATGCATGGAGCCCTTTGGGCAAAGGGCATGAGCAGAGGAAGGGTTTTTGAAAACTATCATTTATAATGGGCACTCTGCTACCTGCCTAAAGGGATTTGTAGGGGCTTCTAATGAAATGGAGGCAAATGATAAAGCAATTACAGTGTAAAAAAAAATGTAAAAGAACAGGGAATAATTATATCAAACTCCTCAGATAAAGGCAACTAAGGGGAATAGTATGAGTAACTCATTTCTCACTGTCTGTTGAAACATACTAATTCTTCAGGCACAACATTCTTGGAGAAAAGTTAGTTGGTTAGCTTACTATCATTCCCTGCCGATTCTAGAGATTCTTGCTTGTTTGTCTTTTAATCCACCCAGGGAAGGGCTCTGGGGCCAGCAATGAGGCTGTGACCCTTAAAGACTGAGCAGGGCTGTGGGGAGAGGGTGGGAAGCGCAGGTGTGTGAAGGCATTGCTGTCATGGCTGCACCGTTACTGAGAGACACGGTCTTCACGGTGCACTATTTCCACCTGTGTTGATGATCATAGCGTTTACCTGGGCGCAGATGTTGTCACCTAATCATTTAGTTGCCTTTAGAAACTGTCAGGGTCTTTACCTCTAAATACAGGACATGTCTGGGCACACCCCAGGCAGAACTATAAGCCACGGAGACCTCATTAGAATTCATTTATCTGAATTCAACAGCATATATTAAATGCCAACTGCAAGTCCCACCCTTGCTGAGGAGCAAGAAATAAGATGTGAATTGAACCTTATAGATAGATGTGGGTCCACTGACTTACAATACAATATAATGACAAAGTTTGATATACGAAAATAATGATCGGAGCAGTGTGTTTTAGGAACATAATAGGAGAACAGATTCTGCCCAGAGGCATGGGAGGAGGCTTCCCAGGAAGCTAACTTTTTATTTATTTTTTTCAAAAAATAGTTAATAAATATCTGTTTTCTTCAGGCATTGGGTTGGATGCTGAGATGATTATAACAATTTTCATTCTTATTTCCATGGAACCGGAAGTAAGAGGCTATGTGTAGAGGGAAAGGGGAACTCCTAGAGTGTATTCTAGAAAAAAAAAACAAAACCCTAAAGCAAAGATGAAAGGGGCATAGAAGCTAAAGAATGACCAGACAATGTGAGAAGCATGAAGGAACTTGAACTTGAGCTTAATCCTACAGGGAATGGAGAGAGGGAGACGGATTTAAGGAGGGGAGTGGCATGATCAGGTTTGTACTTTCAAAGTTAATTAGCCACAAAGATTTAATAATATATTTTTAAAAGAAGGAACTAAAAAAGTACTAAGAAAAATGTAAGTAAATATTTACATAATTTTGACTTGGAGAAAAGCTTTCCATGTATAATGTGAAAAAGTGAAAACTATATAGAAAAAACTAATACATTAAAAAATGTAAAGATTTAAAAGTTATATACCACCAATCAACTATTAAAAGTTAAAAAGATAAAAGTTTTTAAAAAGCTTTCAAAAAGTTAAAAAAGACAAATTGGGGAATATTAATAACCTTGATATATAAATGGCTCATATATATAAATAAAAAAATACCCTCTAGAAAATGGGCAAAAGAAGAAGTTAATATACACAAGTAAACAGATGAAACATGTTCAATTACACAGTACTCTAAGCAAATTATAATAGGTACATACCCTTTTTCATTTACCAGATTGAACAAAGATTTTTTTTTTTATTAATGCTAATGCCCAGTGCCAGCAAAGGACTAGAGAATAGACATCTTTAAGCTCCAGGGTGTAGACATGGTCTCGAAGAGCTGTTTGTAATAAGTATCAGAATGAAGAGCTACACTGACTCAACAAATTTACTTTTAAAAATGTATTCTAAGAAAATAGAGCCCTGGCTGGCATAGCTCAGTGGATTGAATGCGGGCTGGGAACCAAAGTGTCCTAGGTTCGATTCCCAGCCAGGGTACATGGCTGGGTTGCAGGCCATGACCCCCAGTAACCACACATCGATGTTCCTCTCTCTCTCTCTAGCTCTATCTCTCTCCCTTCCCTCTCTAAAAATAAGTAAATAAAAATCTTTAAAAAAAAAAAGAGAGGGGATATTCTTTAAAAAAAAAAAAGAAAAAAGAAAATAGGTCAATTCACAAAAGTCTTTGTTCCAAATGGTTCACTCCAATGTTGTTTATAATAGCAAAACAAAATGAAACTAAAGCCCCAAATAGCAACAACAACAAAAGGAAAACCCCCACAAGGAAACAGTGCAAGCACCCTGCCCTTTAGAGAAAGGAGCGGTTAAAAACACAACCGCACAGCCCCTTGGACGCCAGGCTGCCTAGAGAAAGGACCTGGCGCTACATCTACTGATATGGAAATGTGCTCACAATGTATTGTTAAAGGAGAACACAAGGTTATAGAGGACAATTGTAGTGGGATCTTATTTTTGTAAGTACACATGTTATGTACTTATGCATAAGGAAAAAGCTGAGAGGAAAGATAAAATAATCAATGGTGTTATTTCTGATTATAATCGATATGTTTTAAAATACTGCCCATACTTATTTTCTCATTTTTTTTCATCAAACTTAGACTAATGGAGGAAATGAATCATTATTGCAGCACATTAAGATGACTACCTCAGGTGCTCAGGACCAGGGACATTTAGGAGGCTTTCGCCTCATCCAGGTGAAAAATGAGAGGATTGTGCTGGGCTCCAGTGCTTCCCAACCCTGGCTGTGCTTCAGAACCACCTGGAGAAGTAGTAAAGATGCCATTCCCAGGGTATGGCACACACTGATTCACTTGGAGTCTCCAGAGTGGGGCCTTGACACTGGGACGTTTCAGCCTCTGTGCTCTCACCTCCGCCACTGCCCTCCCCCAGGCGACGAACATGTGCAACCAGAAATAAGACCACTGCACTCCAGGGCAGAGATTTTCAACCTTTTTCATCTTGTGGCACACATAAACTAATTACTAAAATTCTGTGACACACCAAAAAAGGTATTTTTTGCCCATCTGACAAGAAAATAGGTATAATTTTGATTCATTCATACTGGGTGGCTGTTGTCATTTTTTAATCTGACAGTCTAAGGGAAAAGACGTCTGTGCCCCTGACTGCATAGTCAGGAATTGCATGCTTTAAAAATGCTTGCAGCACACTGGGTGAAAATTGTTGCTCTAGGGCAGTGGCATTTGGAAAGGAGAAGAGGATTTGATGTTTCATGGGTGGGATCTCTGGAAAGGATTTAATCTTAAGATACCTACAAAGCTAGCTCTAGCGGGTTTCCTTTCATTCTATGCAGCCTTCAAGGTCAAGTGGATAGTTGAGGAATGCAAGGACACTGGAAAATGCCTCTGTTGGTCTCTCTGGGCTAAGCTGCAGCTGGTAGTGCTGGCAA
The DNA here is from genome assembly GCF_004126475.2 of Phyllostomus discolor. Lineage (NCBI taxonomy): Eukaryota > Metazoa > Chordata > Mammalia > Chiroptera > Phyllostomidae > Phyllostomus > Phyllostomus discolor. The sequence continues at coordinate 45,026,512 of NC_040905.2, forward strand.
AGCAGAGAGCTAGAGCAGTGCAGAGAAAGGGTGACGTTTCATATACACGTGCAAACGGGACAGTTACTTATATGATGATTTTTCAAGCTTTGTTTTAAAGCTTGCTGGAGTTTGCTGCTTCACTGCTAATTGCAGTGTACGTACGTGTTAGCTCATGTGCTAATAACTGGATGTTTCCAGCAACAGCTTCCCTTAAGTTTTAAAAATCATGATTTTCTTTTAATTACTATCCTTCTTAATAGGTGTTACTCAAACAGGAAGGAATACTTCACATATTCTCACCTGTCTTTGATGGAAGAGGTTACTGAGGCAATTTGGAAAGATATCTTAAAAGTTGTCCAGTAAATACAGGTGAATTTTAATACATGGCATGCATTGACGTTTTTACTCTCCGCAGCAACAGAAAGACTTTTGTATAACTGGGGAGGAATTATATCAGATTCTAGCTATGGCAACAGGGTTTCCTCCTTCTTATTGGCTGAGAAAATAAATGAAAGCCATTATAAACAGTATTAAAATATTAACTGTGCCTTCCATAATTAAACACCCCCTTTAAAAATAGAAGTTACACACTCTGTCTTTCACTTCAACTTTTACTTTTATCCCAGTGCGAGGGGTTGTAAAATGAGGTCTGGTAGAAATCAAATTTTCAGTGACTTGACTTTGCAGAGAACAACGGTGTGGAGGTAGGGCACAGGGCTGGACCTTCTCTCCCGCTGGGGGTCAGTGTTTCAGTAGATGCGAGAGAAGCTGGGGATACAGGACAGGAAATGTCAGCACTTCCACCAAAGGTCAAGGGAGCATTAAGATAATGGGCTGCATCCCAGACCCAATGCTGACAGCCCTCTTCAAAGGAGATCAGGAGTGTAAATAGGGACTCAAAACAGCTCCCAAAAGGCAGCACGAGGTCAGGAGCATTCAGGAAAGAGACAATATGAAGAGGGAGGGAGTTCAGTAAACAGCTCTGAAGTTCCTTCCAGCCAGTCTTTAACATCAAAGTGCGTTTATCTGCCCTAATTGGCAGGTAAAAGTGCAGCGCAGGTGACAACAGGCCTCTGGGAACATAACAGAAATTGCTGAGTTTCTTTAAATTACCGATGCTTCACTGAAATGGGTCCTCTCTACCTGGGTGTTGGTCCCAACTGCGACTGACCCCAAAACCCTGAGGACAGAGTCTGTAGGATTCCCTGTATGGTCTGCAGACCCTAATATGCCCATGCAGTGACTTAATAAACTTTATCAACATCATCTCCATTTTAATTTCAAAGGATATACAAGGTCTATCCAGAAAAAGTGCAGCCACTGTTAATATAATGAGAACAGTTTGTGAGACATTGATGTAAGCTGGTGACCAAGGAGGGTGGACTGGAGTGCGTGTTCATGTACAGTGACGGCTTCACTGTACTAGTCAGTGGGGGTGGTAGATGCCATTGAGTGAGCATGTGTACTGTGTGACCATTGCATTCAAAATGACTGAGAAGGTGGTAGAGCAATGAGTCCACATCAAATTTTGTGTGAAGCTCGAACGTTCCTTCATTGAAACCGGTCAGATGATTCAGAAGGCCACACCTGTGGGCAACTGGTGATTGGCAATGTCATCATGACAATGAGCCATTTATGCATCATGTCTCATGCAGAGTTTTTTGGCAAAGCATCAAATCACCCAGGTGACTCAGCCCCCTACAGCTCAGATTTAGCATACTGTGACTTCTGGCTTTTCGAAAAACTCACCTTTGAAAGGGAAGAGATTTCATACCATTGAGGAGATTCAGGAAAATATGACAGGGCAGCTGATGGTGATTGGGAGAACTGGGTGAGGTCCCAAGGTGCCTACTTTGAAGGGGACTGAGTCATCATTGTCCTGTGTACAATGTTTCTTGTATCTTCCATCTTCTTTGATAAATGTCTCTTTTTCATAGCACATGGCTGGATGCTTTCTGGACAGACCCTGTGTATATACTTGGTAGATAAGTCAAACAACAACAAAATGTAGAGACTGAGGAACAAGCCTTTTCCTCTTCCCCTCTCTGTCTCCTAGACCCCCATTTTCCCTCTCCCTCCCTGGAGACCACCACTGTTAGTCACGTTTTAGACATTCTACTAGAAAGAGATCTTCTCTCCTTCTCCTTCGTCTCCCCCGCAACCCCTGTCTATAAAACACACATGTGTATGCATATAAATACATATAAATATGTAAGGTGTATAGACACTTTTTTATATAGGTGAAAGTCAACTGTGCTCTCTTATATTCACTCATCAACAGATTCTGGAGCTCATTCCACACTATTCCGTACAGAACTCAACCCACTCCATGAATGACTGCATAACACTCCCTGTGGGGTCAAGCCCTAGCATGTCCAACCAGGCCCCTAACTGACTGGCTTTGGTTTTTTCCCGTCTTTGTCAGTGCCACAACAAATGTCTTAGTACAGCTGTCTTTCTATGGGGATATTTCTGAGGGATTAATTTGTGGACATAACACTTCTGAGCCAGAATACATGCATCTTTTATTTTAATTGATGTTGACACATTTTCCTATTTTCCTCCAGCTCCTGAGCCACTTTACACCCTATCAAGAATGTGTGAGACCTTGAAAATATTATGTTAAATGAAAGAAGCAGGTCCCTAAAAGGCAACATATTATATAATTCCATTTATATTAAAATATCCAGAATAGAGAAATCCTTAGAGATAGAAAGTAGATGAGTTGTTGCCAGGGCTGGAGGCAGGTAACAATAGGGAGTCATTGCAAATGGGTACAGGGCTTCTTTTTGGAGTGACGAGAATGTTCTGAACTTAGATAGTGGTGATGGTTGCACAACTTTAAATATATTAAAACCCACTGAGTTGTACACTTTAAAAGGGTGAATTTTATGATATGTAAATTATACCTCAATAAATCTGTCATTAAAAAAAAAGTACAAGGGTACCCTTTTCCTACTCACCCTTGGCAGGTTGTATTCATACTTTTTTCATCATCATTCATTCTAATTATAAAAGACTTTCTCCATTCTTCCTAAAGAAGGAGGACCGAGCAGGAAATAACAGGAAGAGCTAAAGGGCTGTAAGGATTTGGACGGTCAACTTTACAGTCTAAAGACAATGGAAATAACTAAGATGGCAATAATCAAAATAATCAAGTTGTCAACAATTGCCAGTAGATTCAGCAGCCCGGTAGGAACGAGACCTAAAAAATTCTGAAATGGAATGAGAAATCCATTTCTCTCAGCCGAAAGGATTTTGAGATCTCCTTTTGCTTACTTCAGGATGTTAATGCCATGTCTTCAGAAGCAGACTCTAATCTAACTCCAGCAGAAAATACACTGAAACCTTATGGAGGTAAAGAAGATATGGAAGCCAAATAAAAAGTACTGTGTTTGAATACAATTCCAGAGATAGGCAGAAAAACTAACCAATGCCTGTTGCTTTTAAAGTTAACTGGAATTTTCATCAAGATGGGTTTACTTTGGATTCCATTTCACCCCTTTTCACCTTTAACCTCTAGATTAACCCTGCTCAATTCTTCTTTTTCTATGATGTCTTATATTTCAACCAGCTTGTACCCTGTGGGATTAAAAGCTAAATATTCTTTAACAAGAGTAATCCCCTGAGTGGATATGTTTCTGAGATTGTTAGGCATTTGAGAGAGAGAGAGAGAGAGAGAGAGAGAGAAGGGGAGGGGAGGGGAGAGGAGAGGAGAGGAGAGGAGAGGAGAGGAGAGGAGAGGAGAGGAGATAGGAAAGTGAAGAAAATAGAGAGGTTGGAGATTTTCACCTTAGTAATAATTGATTGCTAAAGGCTCTCAGAACCAATATTTGCATGAAAATAGCCCATTCTTAATTCCCAAGAATAGGCTCATTTTCTCTTTTCCTTTGAGAGACATTATGCCCAAAGGAATTGAACTCCAGCAAGGAGGGCCTTGGTGCATTAGACATTTCCCAGTTTTTGTGATTTTAATAATAACAGCTAGCCCTTACACACAGAGCATTTAATATATAGCAGTTACTGGTCTAGATATACTATCTATGTTGGCTCATTTAATCTTTACAACAATCCTATGAGGAAATTACTATTTGTATTGCTGCTATGGATTGCATTTTGTGACCCCCAAAATCATATTTTAAAACCCAAATCCCTAATGTGATAGTATTTGGAAATGGAGACTTAGGGAAGTAATTAGATTTAGCACGAGAGTGGTATCCTCATGATGGGATTAGTATCTTTATAAGAAGAGACTCCCACCTCCACCCCCACAATGTGAGGGCCCAGCAGGCAGCTGATCATCTGCAAGCCAGGAAGACAGTCCTTGCAAGTGAATCAAATTGGCCAACATCTTGATCTGGGACTTCCCAGCCTCCAGAACTGTGAGAAATACATTCCTGTTGTTTAGGTCACACGGTCTATTTTGTTATGGCTGCCTAAGCTTATTAACAATCACCATTTTATATAGGAGGAGACTGAGAGCAAGAGTGGTTAAGCAACTAATCTAGTAAGAACTAGAAAGACAATGACAGGATTAAAAACCACACAGTCTGACTCCAAGGTCTGCGTTCCCCACTACTCTGGTGGACTGCTGATGATAAAGGCAACAGTTGCCATGTGTTCTACCTCCTCCTCTTTCTGCCATCATGAGACTCCAGTCTCCCGCTCATCTGGACAGGAAAAGATTGCTCTTGTGCCTCCGCGGCAGCCCTCTGCACATCATTTCAGAGGATGTGACCTCTACTCACCTGTAAGGGCTAGAACTTCATTTCATTTTTGCACCCCTAGCTCCTAGTGCAGTGCCTGGGTGGGTGTTTAATAAATTTTTATCTGAGTGGGTATGTGTGTAGTAAAGAAGAAACTGTCTAACCCTACACAACTTTTATGAATAAGGATAAGTAATTGTGAGTTTTTGACAATAAGAATGTTCCAACATGGGAGTCTGTTTTGTTACTAATTCAGCTAACTAACAAACCTGCTTAAGCAGTTACCCAAGGCCCAAGATAAGAGATTTTGGGTTGCTTTGTGATCATCTGAATGGGTTGGGGTATGGCAAAAGGGAGACCAATTTACTTTTTCACTTTTGGCTCCTTGCTCATAAAAGTTCTATTCCAGGTTGGATTGCTGCAGAAACAGACTCTGAGATTGTACTTAGTGTGCAGGATATTTATTAAGGAGTATCCTTGGGATCCACACCTGTGAAAGGAAGGGGGCTGCAGCAGGCCTGGATGGAGGAAGAAGTGGAGATATAACACAGATCCAGTGAAAGTCTTGGCCAACCCCATGGGGAGCTCTTAAGCTCAGATGGTCTTTTAGGTTGCCCCAAGTGGAGCTATATGGTCAGGTCTTCATACTCCATCATGACTTAGCCACTAGATATGAGCTGCCCAGGAGAGGGGGCATGACCTTGGATGAGATGGTTCATTGCAGCTGAGGTATTCCCCCGTGGCTGACAGCTGAAGGCCGTCAACTGACAGACTCCCAGAAGCTGGGGCAACAGGTCTTTTATCTCAGGGAGATCTGGGTGGTATATCACAGTGTCCTCACATGAACATTACTTCAGAATGAGTGTTTTGGCAATACAGGAGCCCAGCAGGCAGAGTATTCTCATTATTACAGAATGTTACTTTCATCTCTCGAGCCAGATTTCCTTTTATGACTCTTGGCCGGTGCCCAAAGATCCTATGTCTGTGGAGGATCTTTTTGAAAGGTTTCCACATATGTTATCTCTCAGATGAGATTCCCTTCTAAGAACATTCTGCCTCCAAAGGTCTAGCTTTAAACTCATTTTCTTATCTTTCCTTCATGTCTCAGAGGAAGAATGTTCCCTTCTCTTTTCTCAGGTTGATTTCCTTCCTGCACCTTTGACCTGACCCTTTTTTAAAAGTATACATGTCTATTTTTAGAAGATTTTATTTATTTTTAGAGAGAGGGGAAGGGAAGGAGAAAGAGGGAAACATCAATGTGTGGTTGCCTCTTGTGTGCCTCCTACTGGGGACCTGGCATGCAACCCAGCCATGTGTCCTGACTGGGAATTAAAGTGGCAACCCTTTGGTTCCCAGGCCCATGCTCAATCCAGTGAGCTACACCATCCAGTGTGACCTGACTCCTCTTGACAGATCCTTATACTCTGAATGATTCTCTCTTAAGCCTCCTCATTTTCTTCCCTCTCCTATGTAGGGTAAGGCTCTAGAATATTATCATAGGTGACTAGGTTTTTATAGGAGAGTAACTTAGTGATAATGGCATTTTGGGAGGAATACTCTGGCAAATATGTACAAGATGGGTTTGAGAATCTAGGCCTGGAAGCAGAATGATTTGCATCTCAGCTAGTGAAATACAGTTTAACACATCATAAACAGATTCTCCTGGGAAGCCCTCATTAATAACCCCTGTTTGCTTGTTACTCCATTCAGCTCAGGGTTGCATTGGTAGAAGTCTCATGGTGAAGTAAAAGGGATATGGGTTTCAGCCCAGAGTTCTAGTGCCAAGCAGAGAAGTCTGCATAACTTTCAGCTTAAAAAACCAGTGGGGATCGAGGCTGTGGAAGACAGGAAATGCTGGAGTCCCTGGCAGCTCCAGCACCAGGGCAACAGATTTAAAGGCATCAGAGACATACGGGGAGGAACTGAGTTGTCTGGCATCAGGGCCAGAACTAGGGGGCAGTTTTTTCCCAGATAGAAGTGATGGCAGAGGTCACTGTTCCTTTTCTGAGCCCTCCCCCACAGAGCCACAGAGCCACAGAGTCAGCAGGTGGGCACCATATCTGAGACTTCATCGGCCTGACCTATACCATTTGCCATATCCTGGTGATTCCCTGCACACCTGCCCCACCCAACTTTTGGGCCCATCCAAGCTGTTTCCAGTGGCTTATTTATACAAATGGCTTGTCTTGGCCCATGCTTCAGACTTTCCTAAATTCTCTCAGACAAGCAGCATCTGCCTTCAGCAAGCCCCAGACACAGCACTAGAGCAGCCAGCCTTGGTTCAAAGCTTGGCCTTGCCTGGGCACCTCCAAACTCAGCACAAATAGCAACCATCTGCAGATTGTTTTGCAGCTTATGCTGTGTGACCCTAGACAGAGCACAGATGGTGGCTGGCCTTAGACATGCCAACAGCAATCAAGGCTCAACCATGAGAGGAGGGCATACACAGTGGGTGCACCTTGAGTATCCAGCTTGGGTAGCAGGGAAGGCTGCACCCCTGGACCTTGTAGGACACCTACTATGTTAGGCCACTCTACCAAGCCTGGAACAACACAGTAACTCTACCTAATACATAGAAACAAACATAGGAGACTGCCAAAATGAAGGAGATGAAGAAACATGGCTTAAATGAAAGAACAGAACAAAACTCCAGAAAAAGAACTAAACAAAGTGGGGAGACAAAGTAAGCTGCTTGATGCAGAGTTCAAAACAGTGGTTATAAGGAAGCTCAAGGAACCTAGTGAGAACCTCAACAGCATAAAAAAGATCCAGGCAGAAACAAAGGATACGCTAATTAAAATAAAGAACAATTTACAGGGAATCAGCAGTAGAGTGGGGGAAGCTGAGAATCAAATCAGCAGTTTGGAATATAAGGAAGCAAAAAACAACCAATCAGAACAGAAAGAAGAAAAAAGAGCCAAAACAAAGAGGATAGTGTAAGGAGCCTCTGGGACAACTTCAAGAGCACCAACATTTGCATGATGGAGTTGCTGGAAGGAGAACAGAAAAAGTAAGAAATTGGAAATGTATTTGAAAAAACAGTGGAAGAAAACTTCCCTAACTTGGTGTAGGAAGTAGGTATACAAGTCCAGGAAGTGCAGAGAGTCCCAAATAAGATGAACCTAAAGAGGCCTACATCAAGACACATAATAATTAAGATGCTAAAGGTCAAAGACAAAGAGACAATCATATAAGCAGCAAGAGAAAAGCAGTTAGTTACCTACAAGGGAGCCCCCAAAAGACTGTCAACTGATTTCTCAAAAGAAACTTTGCAGGCTAGAAGAGACTGGCAAGAAATATTCAAAGTGATAAAAAAGCAAGGACCTACATCCAAGATTACTCTACCCAGCAAAGCTATCATTTAGAATTGAAGGACAGATGAAGAGCTTCTCAGACAAGAAAAAACTAGAGGAGTTCATCACTACCAAACCAGTATTATATGAAATGTTAATGGGTCTTCTTTAAGAAGAAGATCAAAAATATGAAAAATAAAATGACAACAAACACATATCTATCAACAATTGAATCTAAAAAACAAAATTAACAAACAACCAGAACAGAAACAGAATCATAGATACAGTGAACATTTTGATGGTTGGGAGATGGCAAGGGAGTCAAGGGGTGGGCAAAAAAGGTGAAGGGACTAAGAAATATAAATGGGTAGTTACAGAACAGGGGTGTAAAGTACATCATAGGAAATGGGCCGGAGAACATATACATATGACCCATGAACACAGACAATGGTGTGGGGATTCCCTGGGGGAGGGGGCTTGCTGGAGGTGGGCAAGGGGGGAAAAATTAGGGCAACTGTAATAGTCTAATCAATAAAATATAATTTTTAAAAAAAAAAGTGTTGTGGGTTTAGGAGTTCAAGATTGGTTTTGACTCTTAGCTAGGTCACTTCCCAGGTGTGTTGCTCCCTACAGAATATTCTTCACCTTCTCAGTTTCAGTTTGCTCATCTGGAACATGTGGCATAAATAAAGCTTCCTTGACGATGGCTGAGAGAGGGCACTGCAATGAGATGACATAGCTAAAGACCCTTGCATGGCCTCTGGCACACAGGAAGCCCCAGAACACATAAGCTCTGTCCCTACTTCAAGGGAGTTCCATTAAAGCAATTGGTTCAGAGAGAGTCCAGAGGGTCAGGGGGTCTTCGCCTTGGCTGCCCATCTTTGCCCCTCCTACCAGTGTGAATGAATGTTTCTTCTTTAACTCCTTGGTTGTCAGACTCCCATACAGTTAGGTTTTCTGACAGTTCTGGTTATTTTTTGTTTTTAAAGTTGTTGTTGTCCTTTTGGTTGTGCGAGGAGGCACAGTTTGTCTACCTTCGACTCCCTCTTGGCCAGAAGTCTGAGGGTAACCCCTTTGGTTCTTTATAGCAGATAGGCCCAATTGCTTTCTAATTTTACATTTAAACCTAATGTCTGAATCCCCATCCTGCCTTTACTGGTGAAACATCACCTCAATTGCAGTTGTACTATGAGCTGGGTGAAGGCAAAACTGAACAAAAACAAAAACATGTAAATAAACTTTCAGAGATGCTCCCTTGAGTTCAGATGGTTTGTACTGATCCCCCTCAAGGATGACATGTTATTTCTGCAGTGACTACTGGGCTGAATATGACAAGATGGTTTCCTAGCACTGAAAGGGGCCCACCAGGACCTGCTTGTCATGTCAACCTCCCACAGTGTATCAATGTTGACTAATATAAAGATTTGTTTTTGCTTTAGGGAGTTAAAATACTTACTTTGTAAGCCCCTGAGAATTCATTTTAAGTCAACAAGCAAAGAATTAGCTACAAGGAAGGACGGAACAAAAATAAGCTTTATCATGCATTTGTATCTTAGACAAAGAATTGGCGAGAACTTTTCCTTGTTTCAGTAGAAACTTCAATACCTGCAACAGAGAATTAGCGGACAGCTAGATTAATGCTTGTACAAGCAAAAGGAAATAGAAAGTAAATATATCTAATCAGATTAATCAGACACATATTTGTAAGTGAATTTTAAAAAATGACTTTGCTTTGAGGAAGTTGACTCTTATTATTTGTTTCATGATTGACTGCATTATTCTCTACCTTGCATGTCGCCTTATTTGTTCTGATGCTAATTTGGCAGAGGGATGTAGAGGAAAGACCAGAGGCCCAGGTGTCAGGCCTGGGTCAGGACTCTGGCTTTGCTGCTTCCTAGTGGTGAGACTTTGGGCAAGTTATGCAATCTTCTGAACTCCTTTTCCTAGGAGTAAAATGAGGTTTTTATCCTTACTTCTTTGGGTTATAGTGAGTATAAAGTATCATAATGTATACAAAGTACCTGGAATAAAGGAAGTATTAAAATGCTATAGTTCCTCTTTCCTTGCCTCTTAATTCCAAAATATTCAATGGTGTTTAGTCATGTGATAAATATCATGTGTTACCATTTACGTATTAGTTACGAATTCTTGATGCAGAAATTCAGTGCTTAGTGCAGTCATCAGCAAGCCTAGAAATGAAGAGATGAAACTGCTCAGGCAGTTTACTTCAATGGACCTGAACCCAGGCAGTACCACTTACCAAATGTGTGATCTTGGACACTTGACCAAAGCTCTCTCTGCTTTCTTCTCCTCATCTATAAAATGCAGATGTCAATACCTACCTCCTCTCATTACAGTGAGGATTAAATGGGTTAATGTATTTGAAGCAATTATCTTGGTCTTGGAAATGGTAAGAACTATGGAAGTGTTAGTTGTTATTATTGCTGACTGTAGATGATGCATTTGTGGCTGCCTGCCTGCTCCCAGCCCCTTTCTTTGGGAATTGCTTTCACCCACCACTCCTTCTGTCCTTAGTGATGTTTGTATTACATAAATGGATCATCCATCCGAGTCACAGTTGTTTGTATCAGGAGTGGACATCTTATTTGAGCTGAATAAATCAGAACCCTCTTCTTGGTTTGGGAACCGTGAGCAATGGGCTGCTGACCTGAAAGGTCTGAGGCCATTTTCCGAGCCCCGGTGGGTGGATAGACAAAGCTTCTCTGCTGAGAGAGGCAGAAAAGTGAGGCAGATATGAAAAACAGAGAGGAGGAATTACATTGCCCGTAAGAAATGGTGAGAATCTTGGGAAAATGACTTGGAGGTTCTAAGATCAGCCTACGCTGAACATCCTGTGCTTGGATTTCTGTGAGAGCTCCAGAGATTCCTCCACTGTTACCCTTCAGTTTGCAACCCCTTCTTTGACTACCTTAAGCCATCCCTGTCATGGTGGCCACAAGCGCTCAGTAGCCACATGTGGCTCATTGAGACTGCCATATTAGTGCAGATGGAGAACACTATCTAATTTGTGTTTTGCCTTTTTTCTGTGTTGTTATTTTTTTGAGGTAATATGGGGTAATATTCCAGGTAGTACCCAGAACACATGCAACCACTCATCACCAATGGTCAGCCCAAATGTCTGTACTAATGAGACTCTGTATTAATTTTGTTTTGCTGCTGTAACAAACTGTCACAAAATTCATGGCTTAGATAATTTTTTTTATTATGTTATAGTTTTGGAGGCAGAAGTGCTAAGATCATGGTGCTGGCAGGATTGCATTCCTTCTGGAGGCTCCAGGGGAGAACCGCCTTCCCCATGCCTTTCTTGGCTTCTAGAGTCCGCCTGCATTCTTTGATCCAAGGCCCCTTTCTTCATCTTCAAAGCCAGCAATGTGGCATCTTCAAATCTCTACCCCTGCCCACCCTCCTTTCCATTGATTAGGAAATGAAAATATAACTGCCCCGCCCTCCCGCTTTGGGATTACGTTGGGCCCACCTGGATAACCCAGGATAATCTCCAGCTCATCAAGGCCAGCTGATGAACAACCTTAATTCCTCTTATAACCTCACGTATTTACAAGTCCCAGGGATTAGGACATCGACATTTTAAGAGGCTATTATTCTGCTTACTACAGACCCTAAAATCAGTTTGTCACTAAATTTTCCTTTTATTTTTCTGGAAAAAACAAGAGGACCATTTGGTGTTATTATCATTCCATGCTGTTTGCCTGCCAACAACGCACGGAGCTCTCCAATGAAACATATTTAGGAACAATCTTGCTCAATGTGCTTACAAATATGATTATTGTTAACATTTTCAGTTATTTAACATTTATTGAGCACCAACCATGTGCTAAGTAGTCTTCAAAACATACAATTACTCATGGTTGATGTCCAAAGGGCTTACTATTTAAAAATTAGACAGACACGTCTAAAGTTAGACAGATGCAAACATCTAATAATAGCAGGGCTCTGTGAAAGAACTGACTATCCCAGACAAGGCAGATGTGGTGCTTCATATTCTCCAAACTCATCTTTACTCCCGTGAGGCCTAGAAATGCATACTCTTCCAGAAAATTCACATTAAAACTTTATGTAGACAGGAAAGAAATATTGTATAAATGCCAATTACAAGCAATTTTTAAAAACTTTGGGACAACTGCCTTACATTATTTCAGATCTTATGACAAATAAGATCATTTTGCATTCTGTGGTTGGTAGGATTTATCTATGAAAAGAAAATATCTCATACAAGATACAGCATAAGATTTAATTGCAAAACTGTAGAAAGAAATTTGCAAAAGCCATTATGTATTATGAATGATAAGCCAAGCTCTCACAGACCCAGAGTCATTTAGGAGACTGTTTCACACTATAACTCAACACAACCAGGAAACCATTTCTCCTTTTGAGAAAATTGAACCAGCCATTGCTTTAATGTCTTATGATAGTTGGTGAAGTATAAACATGTATACACTACTTGTTCTAAACTGCCAGTTAGTTCTCCTGGCAATAACTTGTTCTATGTACCATTTCTAGGGAGGGGGGTTGGCGGAGGTGAATTTATTTTATGAATTTTCCCTTTAAAAGAAGGAAATGTGTTTACAGTATCATTTAACATACCAGTATGTTTTGTTTGATAGACACTAAGGACAAAATCACCTGATTCATGTTTTTAAAGATTTTATATATTTATTTTTAGAAAGAGGGGTAATGAGAGAGAGGAAGAGAAACATCAATGTGTGGTTGCCCCTTGCACACCCTTTACTGGGGACCTGGCCCACAACTCCAGCATGTGCCGTGACTGGGAATTGAACTGCAACCCTTTGGTTTTCAGGCTGGCACTCAATCCACTGAGCCACACTAGCCAGGGTTCACCTGATTCATTGTAATGATACACAGGCTGGACTCTGAGGTAAGGTGACTTGTGTAAGGTGCTAAAGCCAGTAATATCAGAGACAGTTAGAATCACAGTCACCTAGAACACCAGCTGCATGTTTTTCCATTTCACCAGATGCTCTTTGCCTGCCTCTCATCCTGACTTTTTTTTAATCTGCTCCACCCCTCACCACTACCCACTTCTTGACTATAACTCTTTAAAATAAAGAAGAGGAAATATGTTAGGTGTCTGTTATCCAAATGTTCTTCTAAGGTGCCAGGTGAATTGTGGAAGCATCAACCTACAGCTGCAAAGAAAGGCCCGAGTCCTAATGCTCCCTGTAGAACTTGATGCTCTCCTGTCAGGATGATTGATGAGGGACCTGGCCAATTAGCACTTTGGGCACAAGCATGGGTGGAACCTCTGCCTCTTCTCACCACAGAGCATGAGGTTCCCCTACAACATGACAGCAACTACCATGTGTTTTCTGAGATGTGGGTATATGGGACAGATCGTTACCCCAATCAAAATTACATAGTGCTCATCAGGCCATCTTCCCAGAATCAGAGTAGCAGGTGGAGACACTGGAACGTGACTTTTTGTTCTGGGATCTGGCACTCTTATTAGAATGAGAGCTTCCAATAAGAGTGGAGCTTCCCATCTCTCTGAGCTCCTGGAATATGGGAGCTTCTGGAATTCTGACTGAGGGAGAGAAACCCCACAGCCAGTTTCACTCTTTACACTTTCACTTCAGACTGAGCATAGTCTCTTCAGCCTTCTTTTTCAGTATGTAAACTGCTTGATGCCACCTCCCTCTGACTGCACAGCAGCTGCCTGGATTTCCATCTACCTCTGTCACTTACCACCTGTCTAAGAACTAGTAACTTTTTAGGTCCCTCTATGCCTTGGATTCCTCGTCTGCTAATTATAGGTAATTTTGGTATTTCTCTCACAGGATTGCTGATAGGGTTCCATGAGAGAATACAGGAAAAGCACTTAGAAAAAGAATCAGGCATATTATCAGTGTTCAATAAACGATACAATTATTATGGATATTATTCATTAGATACATATTGATAGAGCACCTACTGTGTGCCTAGTGCTGAGGAAGGTATGAGGCAGGGCAATTAATAAATTGAGCCTTGTTTTCAAGGAGCTTCAGTTAAGCTACAGAGGCTCTTTTTTAAAAGATAAAGATAATGTGGAAAGACCTAGAAAGCAGCTGTCAAAGTGGACAGTGAATCACTTTTGGGGGTGGGATTTCCAAGCAGAACTTACAGAGGAAGAAAGGATGGAGCAGGGAGATTTCCAATTGCATGTAAAATTCATATTTCACTGTGATCAAAGTAGAGCAGCTAGGCCTAAATTGATTAATTTATTATATCAAGGGAAATCATGTTTTCTATCACCTTACCACTGTCTGGAGGTCCAATCTACAATGTACTTGAAAAGAAGGTAGGCTCAGGCAGTCACTGAACATATTATTTTGTTGTTCTCTAAGGCAACAGTATCTGGTAGAAATGCAATTTGAGCCACATATGCACTTTTAAATTTTCCACTGGACACATTAAAAAAGGAAAAAGCAGGAGAAATAAAATTTAATAATATATTTTGTTTAACTCAATAATTAAAAGTATCATTTCAACATGTAATCAGTATCAAAATTATCAATGAGGTCTTTTACATTTTTTTTCTTTTTGGACTAAGTCTCTGGAATCCAGTCTCTAAACTTTGCCCTTACGGCACAGCTGAGCTCATACTAGCCGAATTTTAAGTGCTCAGCAACCACATGTAACTAGTGGTTACTTTATGGGATATTGCAAATCTAAAAGTTTTAGTGAAATTAGGTATTAAAGGAAAATTGTATACTTGAAAATACTTTATCTCAGAAAATAAACTCAAACAATTTGGAGAATGCTGTGTGTCGCACAGTCCCTCTGGTGACAGAACATACTAAGATTGTTTCAATGTTACCCTCTTCAACAGTTTTTAAAGAATAAAGGCAAATGGGCGGCTAGTCTGAGGACTTGCTTGCCCTGGTGATTAATTGAGACATATGGGTGAGCTAAAGCAAGATTTCCTCCTACAATCAGTCTTCTACTGACCTTCATTAAGGACAAAGGGCATTTTAATGGATGAAGCCTTCATTTTTAATAAGCCTTTACTCTGTTATTTCCTATGGAACCATTCATTAGATTAGCAAAACAATGGTAGCTGGCTAATGACAGAGCTGTGGTCAGAACCCCAGGGATAGCCTCTGTCCCCATTAGAGCCGCAAGGCAAAATGTCACTTGGCCCACGGCAGCCAATCCAGTCAAGGAGACGTTGACCTATAATTGGATTCAGAGAGTTCAAGAGCTCAAGAGGTTACAGATGGGGTGAGTGGATCCATGCTTTGCATCATCATGTCAGCATAAGAAAAGGATGTTTGAGAGCGTAAGCAGAGATTGATAGGGGCCAGGGCGAAGCTTCCAAATGATATTCTTCTTGGTCATTGATTTACCTTAAGGTGACATATTTGCTTATTTGTTATTTAAATATGTTTTGGTTTTGGAATAGTTTTAAGGTTCTAGAAGAGTTGTGTGGATGTAAAAGAGGACACACAGTAAACCTGACAAGCTCACAGTGGGCCTTACAAACTCAGAGACCTAATGTAACCACATAGGATGGGCTGAAATGAACACTTCCTATCAAATAGTGAGTCATGGTGGGTAGTCATGTCCTAGGCCAGTATCTTCCTTGACAAAGGTCAATCTTGACCTTCACTGAGCCTGCCTATTGTCTTTTTGCATCTACAATAACATAAATACCTTTGGAGTATCAGAATAATCCCCTTTTTCCAGACCCCTCAGGGCACAGTGTCTCCCCAGAATGGGATACCACAGAATCCCTCACTGTTATCTTCTTCTCTGTTATACCATATGAGTGCTGTAAATGTTAATCGTTAACTATCTAACTGTCTGTTTTACTTTTTATTCAGTCTCAGGGATCTCCCTGCTTTGCTTTCTCCTACCTCCCTAATTATCACCAGTCCATTTCATGTACCCGCCCCCCCAATCTTTCCCTTTTGATATATCTTGATATATAAAATAAGTGGTAAAACTGACATTTTCTGGAGCATTTTCTCAATCCAGAGAGATTTTGCTTCCCTGCTGTTGTTGTCAGTTTGGCCCAAATAAACTAAAAAATTCTTCATAGGTTTGGATGTTTCTTATGTCCACAGTTGCAACCATAGTACACAGAGTTCTCACATACCCTCACACAACTTCCCTCTATCACCTTTGCCAAAACTAAGAAATCCACACTGGCACATTACTATTAACTAAACCCCAGAATTTACATTGACTTTTTAAAAAAATATCAGCAAGGAGAAGTGCATAAAAATCAAAGTATCAAAACACCATTTGATCTTTATTTAAAAACAAGATAACTCCTGTCTTGGGGAGAAGAATGACAGGAATGAAGGGTGCAGGAGACAAAGAGATGACATAAACTTAGGAACTCGCCTTCCCAGCAGGGACACAGACGAACTTTTATTACTCAAGTCGGATCAAAACCTATTTCCTCGAAGCCTTCCCCATCTTACACAGTAGTTGCTGTTCTAACACTGGAGAACAAACCTCTCTAACACTTGCATTGCCTGGCACTAAGAGGTACTCAAATGCTAGCTGGGGAAGGAAAGAGACGTGAACTTTCAAGGAGCAATATTATAGCTCTCCCTCCCTCTCTTCTTGCTATCCCCCATCTGTGCTAGCTAATGTGCTTTCAGAAAGGCCCTCTGAAGGTTTTATGCATGAAGAGTTTACATTTCCTTTTGAATTATTGGAAGGGAGCTATGTATCTCTAAAGATATATAGGTTTAGGAATCATCATGGATAATATATCTTAGGGTATTTAGGGAAAGCTATTCTTGCTCTCAAATACATTCAGTGGGAATTGGGTTTACTTAGTTAACTACTGACTTTCAATGAATATAATTTGAGCAGTTGCCATATATTTGGCACTGTTCTAGGCGTGCTCTGAGAGCCACTCCTGTGGGAACACGGATACACAGGTGTTCCTGCCTCTCTGTCTGTCTCTAAGACTCTTAAGTTCCTTTATGATAGGGACTGAGAGAAGTGTGTTTTAATCTCTCTCCTCCTTGTATTTTCCATGCCTGAAACAGTCAGTCACCCATTATCTGGTAGATGCTCAATAGTTATTGAGTCATTAATGGACGAATAATTGTTGGATAGATAGATGGTTGAATGAATGAATAAATGAGTTAATAGATAAGTAATTCCTAATCACTGCTCTTAAGGTGATTACACGGTACAGAGGGGCATAGAGAAGCACACAAACAATTATAATGCACGGTGGAATGAAGCAAGTACCTTGAGAGGTGAACATGCTAAAAGAGAAAAGTGCTGTTTAGTTTTAGGTGAGAATGCAACCCCTGGGAAAATAAGCAGAGGTCCGTGGTCCTTGCGACTGTCCAGAAAAGATGGGTAGAATGTGGTAATCAGGAACGGGATGGGGAGTAAGTGAAGACATCCCAGCCTGAGGGCACAGAGTGAAGGAGCACAGCGAGGTGGGAGGGAAATTATTAATAAAGAGTTTAGTTTTTGATAGCTTAAATGGCATTTGTAGGTAAGTAAGGGGGAAAAACCAAGTTTTACAGCCTGGGTCTGCAGTATGGGCATCTTTGAATTGGAAGAGGATTTGCTTGTTTGGAAGTGATAACAGACACAGACAAATCCCAGGGAGAAGCTGGCCTGGGGTGGAGCAGTAAGATCGGTTTGTGTCAGCACATCTTCCAAAAGCATTATTGGTCTAAGGAAAAGATTGGAACTGCAGGAAAGAGAAAAGAACTTGTGATAATATGATGATATAATTTATCATTAAGTTCTGTGATGAGAAATCAGAATTTCCTTATGTTTGTAATCTAGAAGTCTGTACCATGTTTAAATTACTGTATCTGTACTGCCAATAAAATGCAAAGAACACCACTGAAGCAGTTTTGTTAAATAAGCAATGAAAATAGCAGTAGCTATTTGAACTTAATGCTTTTTCTTTATATGTTACATTAAACATTATATTTCAAGCTGGCCTGAGATTTTTGAACAAAAGCTGAATAGTCTATACTCTGTACTGTTAGGAGTGAAAAACCTGCTGAAATGCATTAAAACTACTCAAGAGATTCAAAGAATAAAATATGAGCTTCTTGTGGGGGCAAAGGATTCTTAGTTACAGCAAAGAAATCACCCATGAGCATCACATTAATGCCCTTTATTTCAAAACTTTCCATTGCAGTGGAATAGCTCTTTGTGCTTCTCTGAAAATCTTCTGTGGAAAAAACACACTGAACCACTTCGCTGGGTGGTTCCTGTTTATTTCAATTTACAGGGACCTTCTGCTGCCCTGGCTGGGTGTCTCAGTGACTAACTCTGTGAGTGGTAAAAACCCCTCAGTTCCCAGCTCCAGGCTTACGGAGTGTAAAGACAGAGGCTCTCATAGCAGTAATTGCTGGAGGTGCTGTGTTTGCACATCTGCGGTGGCCTTCTGAATTGACTTCAGGCCAGAGTCAGGCAACCCTCCGCCCCCTTTATTTTCACTGTCACATCATTAAAGGAAATGAGATTATGACACAAATCATCATTCACGTGACTCCAGGATAGAAGGTTACCTAGATATTACAGAAATAATTCCGTAGCCACCATGGCCTCTGACAATAATTACAATGCGACCACAGGGGATCACCTTCTAATAGGCTTTTGTTCAGTCAATTCAGAGTCTGTTGTGTGCTCTGAGTTTGGATAATTAAAGTTGTGTCTCGGAAGCCACATGTGGTAGCTCATAATTATGTAGTAGAGTCTAAGAGGAAACTGAGGTGACTGACACCAGTGCTGGAGTGGGGACCAGGGCCCTGGCGACAAGAAAGAAAGAAACCAGTCGCTCATTTGGGAACAGGGGATGGTGTTCACTCTACAGCCTCCATTGCTTTATTTATTTTAAAACAAAATGAGTAATTATAGTCCTTCCCTGTCCAATCCCTCATCCTCCAGAGGGACTTTCCCTAACCTTTTCCTATTGCCTCCAACAAAAGAATGGTAGCTGACTTGGGCAACGAAGAAAATACAAATGGCTTATTTAAATACCATAATGGTTTAATTAGTTAATCATTTGCACGCTGAGTGATTTGCATAAAAGCAGGAAAAGGCCCATGTTGGAATTTGGCCCCTTTCTCCCCCTGATCCTCACTGGAGAAAAGATCTCAAAACTTGGCCTCATTTAAGCTCTTGAATTTTAAAGAAATGTGAACTTTGGAAAGCTTAGATTTGTTATTTCAAGGACACACTATTACAAAGGAAAACAAACCCAAAGACCATATCCCTTTGGGCCGTATTTCCCAAGTCAGTCAGTCCATGGCTGTCAAAGAAGCAGAGCAGTTGATTTTCCCTGAGCAGCCTGTCCTTGAAAGGCCGAATTTTATTTTCCTTCCAGAGCAGGACAGGCAGGGTGCTTAGGATAGTGGGTGCTATTTCACCATTCTAAGACCGGGTCCCAGATTTTCTAGGTTCAATGTGTAAGAGATGGCTCTTTTACCATTCTGTTTAAAATGTGAAATATTAGTACAAGACATCTTTTCCTTAAATCTTCAGACCATTTAGAGATTCTTGGAATATACTTCTAAAGGGCTTTCAATTTCTGAGGCTTAACAGTAGAATTCTGCTTTATTCTAACATAAGATATCCTTTCCTCCAAGTTTTGCCAGGTAGAGAACAAACCCCTTCATTCTTTCAAACACTGGAGTCTGTTTTGAAGCACAGTAAATTTATTCTTCACCCAATGCGAGAACAACAATTGATATTCAAAATGCTGCCCTTTCCTAAGGCTTTGGCTTCATGAAAATGAAACATATTTTGTACCGAGCACCATATGGTGTTTGTGAAGAGTGGACACGCAGATGCTTCTTAATTAAAGCTTTAAAGTTTGTCATGAGAAATGGCAGCCACAGATGATTTTGGCTGGGCGTTCGTTCGGGAGGGGTAGGTGGGAAGAGATCCCGGAGAGTGGGTGAAGTGGTAGGCTGACTCCCAGCTCTTTCAAACGCACTCTCTGATTGGTCCTCAGGGAACAGATAATGGCAAGAGGCAGTTAATTTGAAGATAATTGAGAGATTTCTTTCCTGTCTTCACACAATAAAATAAGGTGTCTGGGCCTCAGCTGGCACTTGCGTTCTGGCAGGAAGAAGAGGGCCCAGAATGGGTCTGCAAAAGCTGCCACCTCATTTTCACTTCTCACGCAAGGCTGGGAAACCCCTGTCCCGGCCTCCGAAGCCCGCCCCCAACTCGCAGTTCCAGCCACACGCCCATGTTGATTGTTTCAACACGTCAGACTGTAAATAAGAATTCCCAACAGGAGAGGATATTAGAGGGCTAGGGATGGTTCCTTCTTCTGCAGAACAAGGGCTGTGCCTCTACACACACAGGCTCACCAACCAGCCAGGAAAGGAGCACCGGCTCACACAGCAGGTTTTCTTCCAGAAGGTGAATTTCTTTTCTGATTATTATTATTATTATTATTGTCTTTCTCGGCATCCTTGGTATTATGTGCAAATCTTTCCAAACCACTTAAGTCCTGGAATACTAAGGGACTTTCTCAGTGTATTTTACATACTCATCTGCACACATTTGTGCAGACAGTAACTATCTACCAGGTATGAGGAATGGTCTTAGACCAGCTTCCACAATTGCCTTAGTCAGCCCCATTAAAGGGGA
Organism: Phyllostomus discolor; assembly: GCF_004126475.2. Lineage (NCBI taxonomy): Eukaryota > Metazoa > Chordata > Mammalia > Chiroptera > Phyllostomidae > Phyllostomus > Phyllostomus discolor. The sequence goes on from NC_040905.2 coordinate 45,047,132, forward strand.
AGAGAAGAATCACAACAAGTAAAGCTCCTTCCCAACCCCCACCCCCACCCTGGGACCCTTCCCTCCATCCTGCTCACCTCTCCAGCTCTTTTTAATTCTCTTTTAGGGCAGCTTGCTTGTAAATTCTAGGAAAACCTAAACCAAGTATGTGGAAAAATAATCTAATTTCCTCTTTTAATACATACACGTGAAAAATGACTGGAAATTGGGATTACATAAGTGTGAAAAAGAATGTTGCACTGGAAAACTTAATGGTGACAAGCTTATGGGTATAACAATGATAAATAACTTAAAAAAAAACCTGAAAAGAGCCAGATTTATTTCTCATCAGTAAAACCCTAAGAAAAAGATTTGAGGGAGTGGGCACCCACGCAAAGAGAGTCAGGGAGCAATCTGAATGAGAAAGGTCAGCCAGGGGAAGCCAGTTAGGTGATTAACACAGGATGGCTGGGGGGTCATTAAAGGTCATTACACAGCTGGGTTTGCTAATCTGATTTAAAAGTGAAATCTATTTTTCTGTTGTTCTGGTAAATTGGGGCCAAGTAAGTTCTCCTTCCCTCTCAGCACTGAGAGCAGGATGGTTTCCCCACCAGAGGGCTGTCTTTAAGCTCCCAGGGAGCCACAGTTGTGGAAATATTGGTCTATGTTGTCATTTCTGTGTTGTAGTGACACAGAAAAGGCAGGATGGAAATAAAGTGCTGGGACCATGGAAATAAAGCAAAGAGATAAGATCCAAACTTACAGAGAAATTTCCAATATAAACCAACAAATGTTTAGTATCAACAATAGATAAAGAATTAAAAGGCATGAAATCACAAAAGAAAAACAAATAACCCAATATAAAAACTAGGTCAATGACAGAAATAGACATCTTATGGTGAAGGAAACACAAGTGATGGGTATACACAGGAAAAAATGCCCAGTTCCACAAGTGGGCAGGAAATGTAAATTAAACCCAAATGGGAACCTTTTTGATACCCATCAGATTGGCAGAGTTGAGAAGCCTGACAACACCAGGTGCTGATGCAGGTGCTGATGCAGGTGCAGATGGGGGGATTGCCTATACACACTGGAGGGTGTGTACGTTGGTACCACAACACTGGAAAATGATTTGGCTCTATTGACTCACCTAGTAACTCTATTCCTGGATGTATCCCCTAAGTAATTTCTGGCATATCTTCAAGAATGGTCAAGAATAGTACACTATTTGCAAGCAAAAAACTACCCAAACAACCCAAAAGTTCATCAATAGACAAATTTAAAGATAGTGATAGTGGAGTATTATAGAGCAGTGGAAATGAATGCATCAGAACTATGTACATTATGCAGAATCTCGCAAATAATATTGAATGAAGCAGAAGCAAAAAACAAGTTTTACAAGATTGCATACAGTGCAATGTCATTTTCTAAAGCCCAAATCAACAATACATTATTTCAAAGTAGTTGATTCTTGTTTTTCTCAGGAGTTAAGTTCTTCATAAAGTTACAGTGAACATTTCCTTATTTATGAACTTATGAAACTTTTTTATGAGTTAATTATTGTATTGCTTTTCCTTTGCTTAGTTTTCTATGTGTCTATTTATATTTTAAAAGTTAAAATTTCAACAGACCTGTCATATATTATTTTATTTTCCAAACACCCATAATATTTGATGCTAGTTCATTTTTCCCCTGGGAGACCTTCTTCTTTGACATTCCCCCAACCCTTTTTACCAATCTTTCTGAATGCATGATTAATTAAGCATTGCAACTCATGGGTTGATGCTATAATTTTCTTTTCTTTTTTCTCTTCTATTTACTTGAGTTTTAATGTAACTTTCTGGGAAACTCTTGTGTTTGCTCAGGCAGCCACAACAAAATACCATAAACTAGGTGGCTTAAATAACAGGAACTTATTTCTTCCAGTTCTAGAAGCTGGGGAGTCCATGATTAAGGTGCTAGCCTATTCAGTCCCCTGGCAAAGGCCCTATCCCTGGCTGGCACATGGCTGCCTCCTCACTGCGTCCTCACATGGCAGAGAGAGGAAGCTCAGATGTCTCTTCCTTTTCTTGTAAGAGCATTGATTCCATCCTGGGGGCCCCCTCCTTGTAACCATACATAACCCTAATTACCTCCTAAAGGCCCCACCTCCTAATAACATCACATTGGGGTTGGAGCTTCAACATACAACTTTTACGACTTTGAGGGGCTGGTGGTCACATAAACGTTCAGCCTATAACAACTGTCTTGACTTCATTGTATAAACTTCTACTGAATTTTACATTTTAGCTCACCTATTTCTAATTTCCAAGACCTGTTCTTTGATTGTCCTTTTCCTTGTCTCCTGTTCATGATTGTTGATGCTGTATCTTCTTTTTGTTTTAGCTTTCTAAAATATATTTTATTGATTTTGCTATTACAATTGTCCCCTTACCCCCCTTCATTCCCCTCCACCCTGCACACCTTCTCCTACCCACATTCCCCCCCTTTAGTTCATGTCCATGTGTCATTAAGTTCTTTAGCTTCTACATTTCTCATACTATTCTTGCCCTCCCCCTGTCTATTTTCTACCTCCCATCTATGCTACTTATTCTCTGTAACTTTCCCCCCACCTCTCCTGCTCCAATTCCCCTGTTGCTACCCTTCCATGTGATCTCCATTTCTGTGTTTCTGTTCCTGTTCTGGTTGTTTGCTTAGTTTGTTTTTGTTTTTGTTTTAGGTGTGGTTGTTAATAATTGTGAGTTTGCTATCATTTTACTATACATGTTTTTTATCTTCTTTTTCTTAGATAAGTCCCTTTAGCATTTCATACAATAAGGGCTTGATGATGATGAACTCCTTTAACTTGACCTTATCTGAGAAGCACTTTATCTACCCTTCCATTCTAAATGAAAGCTATGCTGGATAGTGCAATCTTGGATGTAGGTCCTTGCCTTTCATGACTCAGAATACTTCTTTCCAGCGATACTGTATCTTCTTGATGAGGGGATCTTAGTAGTATAAACTCCTAAGCCTGGAGGTTATACTGTAATGAGATGCAGAGCAAGGGTCCCCTGAAAATAGGAGAACAATCCCCACAATCCTTGATTGGGGGAGGGGGGCAGCGGCTGATAGAGCATTTAAGATACATTACAAAACAATTGCAAGTTAATAGCTGTGCCCTCCTGAAGGGAAGAGGGCTGGTGCCCAGGGTGAATTGTGTAGGTGACCAAGGGAACACTCAGGGACTCATGACACAGACTGGGAGCTCATATAGTTCCTGCTTGAGAGACAGGGGGTAGATGACCATCCCAGATGTCCATGTGCCCCTGGGAACTTTTGCCCTGACTAAATATGGCAGCCAAAACAAGGTAAAAGATACAGGGGAACTGGCTGGAGCACATGAGAAAGGAGGTCTCTGAGGAGGAGTGCTCTGCCCACCCACCCCTCACCCCCCCCAAAGGTTGGAACCCTGTTAATAAAAACCTGTTTTCTTTAACACTAATTGTTGGATCGTATGTAAAGGCACCAAGTGGCCGAGCCCCAGTTTGCTTGGTACACCACCAGCCACTCTGCTCACATTCCATTGGGAAAAACTAGTCATATGGCTCCTTGGGGCATCTCTCTGGGAGCAAGAGGCTAGACAATGTAGTCTAGTAGGATGTCCAGGGAGAGAGGAGAACATTAGCAGCTTCTTTCACAGAGGACTTCCTTCTTACCTGATGATCTCTGGTTCTCTGCTCATTTTTAATAGTGAAGCACTGAAAACCTTGTTGCAAGCTCTCTATGTGGAGGCAGGACATGTCCTTTCTTAACTGAAGATGATGTAGTAGCTAGTTGGGGTTTTTTTTTTTTGTTGGGGGGAACCTCAACTATCAGTGTCTGAAGCTGTTTACTACCGAGGCAGAAGTTTATTTTGCAGGAGAGAATCCTCCACTCATCTGTCTGGGGGTGCATGCCTGAAGCAGAAGGAAAACAGAGTTTGGGGCTTCTCACAGTTCACAGCCAAAATTTCACTAATTCTCCTGAATTGATGTTCATGCTTCACTCCCACCCATCCTGTGTCTGATATCTGAGTCTAGATTCTTCTGGTTCAGTTTATCCAGAGACTAAACCTCAGCTTTCCTGTTGGAGTGACAAGAGGCTAAGAGGCAGAGCTGAGAAACCAACAGCTCCATGTTAAGACTTCAATCAGTCCTCCCACTTCCAGCTCTGCATCTCACCCGCCCTTCAGTAATACCCGTTGACACGGAGTCCAAGCCTGCCTGTGTTCTGCAGTGTATATAAATGGTCTTTGGGATATTTGCCACAGCAGTCCTTGGGATTGTAGCCTCCTGTGCTCTGAAAATTCATTATATTGCTTCTCTGCTATCCTCCAAAAAATTTGTTTCAGTCTCTTATTTGTTCTTGTCTATCTCTCATTCTCTTTGTCCCTATAACTGCATACTTCTAAAATTCTTTTACTCTCATTTTACATGGGTTTTGGAAGGGAGATGATATAAATACATGTGGTCAATATGCCATATTCAGTGAGAAGTCTGTAAGTAATTTTGATAATGGATGACTTTATAATGCTTAGCATAAAAAATACAAATAAGCTATATCAATAGTGTGATTTCAAGCATGTTATAATCGATAGGAAAATATCAAACTGTGAATTTTTATTGCTTACATCTGAACAATGGAATAATGGATTTTTAGTTTCTCTTTAATCCTTTTATTTCCAAGTGTTCTTATTGAGCATGAATGAGTTTTTATAATCAGAATAAATATTTTAAAAATTTCAAATAAGAGTAAGATCACAAAATGAGAAAATATTAAGAAGAAATTAAAATTCATCTTAGTTGGAAGTGTTTTCCTCTGGGCACAGTGTGCACGTTTGAACCTGGCTGCTGCTGATTCTGCTGCCAATGAACATTAAGGACATGCACACAATGTATTTTTGATATTAGTATTTAAGATATGTGTTTGCAAGCCCTGGCTGGCATAGCTCAGTGGATTGAGCTCAGGCTGCGAACCAAAGTGTTGCAGGTTCGATTCCCAGTCAGGGTACATGCCTGGGTTGCAGGCCATGACCCCCAGCAACTGCACATTGATGTTTTTCTCTCTCTCTCTATCTCATTCCCTTCCCTCTCTAAAAATAAATAAATAAAATAAAAAAAGATATGTGTTTGCAATATGTCACCCTATTTATTATCTAATTATTACAGTGGTCAGAGAGGTATTACTTTCTCCCCCACTTATAGATGAAGACACTAAGGCACCCATGGAGCCTCCTGGCCCTATACCGGTAACTGACAGAGCCAGAGTGTGGACCCACCGAGTCTCATCCTAGAGAGATGCCCTACCCATTACATTATGGTCTTTTATCACAGATTTTTACATATGTATGTGTATATGTCCTTATCTAACTCCTTTTACAGATGCATACTTATATCTACATGTGTGCTCATACAGTCAAGAATATGCATTATCTCTTAAGCAAATTGAAAGTGAGGACAAGAAAGGAGGTCAACAGGGCATCTCTCTGGGAGCTGTGGTAATAAATACCAGAGGTGGCAAGACAACTGCTGGGTCTGAATTCTCATCTCTTTTTCTTTCTCCCACTCTTTCCCGTACAAATAAATAGTCTCCCACGTATGGCATAAGAGAGCCCTGGGCTCCTGAGTACATTCAAGAAATAAAGAACACTCACACCTGTTTAGGCTTATGCTTACTGACAGCTCTGAAGGTGCAAATATGGCCCAAACTCTTTGTTTTGAGTGTAGTGGGTGGAGGGGACTTCTTACCAGGCAGGATGCATTAAAAGCTCATGGCAGCTGTGTACAAATTATTATAATGTTTCCCATTACAGACAAGTAAATGGTTTAGACTCCCCAATATTTACAGGAATGTATGAGTTTTTGAAGCTGTTTCTTTCCATTCTGTTGTTTCAAAGATCTGATTAAACAATGCCACATGTAATACTCCCCAAGGCCCTAAGAAAGAAGTAATTGAATGATTTGGGATGGTCTAATTTTCTTTAAAACTTGTGTTGCTCACAAGTTTTTAAGACTTTCTCATTGGTAGTAGTTCCTGATGTGTAGGTGATACTCCAAATGCATTCCTTCCCTCCCCTCCCTGGGGACACATGCTTGATTCTGCTTGGCAAGGGATTTATTATGTACAGCTTTTGTCTATGTAGTTCTCTTTTGTTTTGTGAAAGAGTACTTCCCCAGACTATTTTTTCTCTTTTAATGAGAGCTTTATCGAGATTCACTCATTTAAAGTATATAATTGAATGATTTTTAGCATATTCTCAAGTTGTACAACCACCAACCCAATCAATTTTAGAACATCTTCATTACTCTGAAAAACATCAGAATCAAAGGAGAAGACACCAGGGCAGTTACATGAAATCCATTGGTGGTAGTTAGGGAGGCAGAAGAAAGCAAAGTGGTGAGACCTCTGAGACTGGATAAAAAGTAAAAGGGAAAGACACGTACTTCTTTTACATTGGTGAGTACAGGATAGTTAGCCTTTACAGCATATGTGAGGTCTGTCTGGAAAAAGTCCAGCCATTGTATAATAAGAATGGTTTGCCCGACTTCGATGTGACCTGGCGGCCAAGGAGAGCAGACTGGAATGCACATGTGTGAACAATGACGACTTCACTGTACTAGTCAGTGGGGGTGGTAAACCTATTGTGTGGGCATGTGTACTGTGTGGCCATCACAGTCAAAATGACTGAGTAGAGCAACAAATCTCCATCAAGTTCATGTGAAGCTTGAGCATTCCTCTGTGGAAACAATCTAGATGATGCAGAAGGCTTTTGGGGACGATTCAATAAATGCAGCACAAATAAAAGTGTGGCACAAATGCTTCAAACATGGTCAAGAATCTTCTGAAAGTGATCCATGTTCTGGAAGGCCTGCAACAAGCAGAGCACCTGAGAATGTTGAACGTGTATGGGCTGCAATCAACAAAGATTGGTGACCGACAGTGTAAGAACTAGAAGCTGATCTGGGGACTCCAAAAACTACTGTGTCTGAGATTTTGATGCAGGATCTTGGCATGAAACATGTTGTGGTAAAATTCATTCCATGGCGTCTGCTACTAGAGCAGAAGGAACATTGTGCTGCAGTTGCTAATGACTTGATTCAAACCGCTATCAATGAACCAGATTTCCTCAAGAAGGTTGTAACTGGAGATGAATCATGCGTCTACAGCTATGGAAACAGCAGTCCAGTTGTGCCAGTGGAAGTCTCCTGGTTCTCCACACCTGAAGAAGGGGTGGCAAGGTTGGGGCAAAATCAAGACCATGTTAACTATGTTTTTTGATTGGGAAGGTGTTGCCTGTCACAAGTATGCCTCTCCAGGCAAGCAATTAATAAGGAGTACTACCTCAATGTTCTTTGTCAGTTGAGAGATGTAATAAAACCAAAATGGTCACAGCTATGGGCAACTGGTGATTGGGAGCTTCATAATGACAATGTGCCCGCTCATGTATCATATCTCGTGCAGAGCTTTTGGTGCCCTGTGACCTCTGGCTTTTCCTAAAACTAAAATCACCTTTGAAAGCGAAGAGATTTCAGACCATCAGTGAGATTCGGGAAACTATGACTGGGCAGCTGATGGCAATTCCAACAAAGGATTTTTGGAATGTTTTGAACAGTGGAAGAGAGGTTGGGAGAACTGTGTGAGGTCCCGAGGTGTCTACTTTGAAGGGGACTGAGGCATCATTGTCTTATGTACAATGTTTCTTGTCTCTTCTTCAATAGGTGTCTCTATTTTCCAAAGTACATGGCTGGATACCTTCTGGGCAGACCTTGTAGAGATGGCATTTGGGCAACAAAATAACAATGAGGGGTCTGTGGTCTCATGCTCTGGTGGGAGATTGTGCCCTGAGGGGTCTGGAAACAAAGGCTTACTCTGATATTCCAAAGGTGTGTTATTATAGATGCAGAAAGACAACAGACAGGCTCAGGGAAGGTAAAGATTGTGCTTTGCCAAGGAAGATGCCAGCCTAGGACATGACTACCAGCCATGACTCACTTTTAGCTAGGAAGTTTTAATTTCAGTGTGGCTTCCTTCGGTCTCTGAGTTTGTAAAGCCCACCAAGCAGGCCTCCCCTGAGCTCGTCAGGTTTAGTGTGTGTCCCCTTGTCATCCATATGATGTTCACGGGGTGTGTCAAAGGGACTCTCGAGCCAACTGAAAGAGCTCCCCACAAACAAAGCCGAAACAATTTGAGCAACAAAATAAAGATGTATTGTGTTATAACTCAAAGTATAAAATAAAATAAATATCCATGAATTTGTACCGATATACAAGTCAATAAATGATGAAATACACAAATGAGGAGAAAGACAAAGCTTTATTGCAAAAGCATTCCATATAATTTATTAATACTGTCTATTGATGAGACATTGTCATCATACCTTCCTGTCTTCTTCAAAGTGTCATTTCCCTTCCTGTTGTGAAGTTTCTGACTGTTGAATCCAGTGTCTGTGCCCCTCACTTTGCTTCTTTCTTTGTTCCCTGTGTATGGGTCACACTTTCAGGTTTCCTTCCATGTCTCAATTTTTTGTTGAAAACTGAACATTTTTAGGAAATATATTGTAGCAATGTTACAGAACAACAAAGGGGGCCTGGGATGTTATACTACTACGGAAAGAAACCCCCAGGTCCATTATGTCTGCTGCATATAGGAAAGATGTCTCTCAATGCCAGAGATTGGTGAAAAGGAAAGGAAATGTTTGTTTAATGCTATACTAACTTAAAGTAGTAACCTAATGCCTTTGTCAAAATCCCAAAGTCTTTTAAAACACTCACAAACACATACAGTCCTTCCTTCCCCCTTTGCCCAGTCTGGGGTACCGTATCTCAGGAAAAGAAATAGAAGTCTGTGGCTCAGGCAGCCCCCGGTTCTTCTCAGTAATCCGTCTCGGCTGGTAGGCCTCCCTCTGTTCCCAGCACCCTCAGATGTGTTGCCGGGATCTCTGCTCCAGCCGCTTGGTCCTCTCTCTCAGGGCCACGGGAGTCCCCACTCAGCCAAAACCTGGTTGTTCTCTCTCCAATGGCTGCCGAGTCTGGGTTTAAATCCCTGCGCCAATCTTCTTCTGCAGCCCCATTTCCGACTCCTCACACACTCGGCCACACTTGCCCTCAATCTCCCGTCCTTTCCAGCTTTTCTGGCTACCATCCTGGGTCTGGGCAGGTGTGGCCCCATGTCATGGAGCCAGTCCTCTCCGAGCTCCCTCGCAGGCACTGTAACTCAGGGGATGTGCCCCCCAGTCACATCTTGGATGGGGGAGTCCCTTTCCATCCCCCTGGCCCAGAGCATGGCCACAGCTATTTAGCTTATCTAAGTGACCAGCCAAAGGCTATAGGTATGTTAAATGACTATGCCATGGATTAGCTGTAAAGCAGTTGCTGTACAAAACAGCCCTGCATGTTCTTGCTCCGTGTGTCCCTTCCCCCAACTCACACCTGTGGGGGAAGGGGTGAAGACATCTTATATGTTTTTCTAATATTTCCTGGGCATCTTGAGTTCTGGACCCCATTCCAAATGCCCATTTGGGTTCCCTCCTCTTGGCTGCACCCTGTAACAGCAACTCTGGATACTGATCTCCTTCCTCTCTCTGGGGCTTGTTTTTGATGGTATTTGCCTATTTATTTGGCTGGCCCATTACAGTGACGTCCATCTCCCCCTTAGTATGGGCCTTACAAAGCCGCTTCTCACCAGGTGGGGCCTTGCTCAGCAGCACACCTTCACTCTGGGGTGACAGTGGTTTAAGCAGGACTCTTTTAGGCTGTCCCCCTCATACACACCCCTTGGTTTATCTGTTAAGATGTGTGTCTCACGCGATATCCCATCCCTATGATAGTTTCCTTTAATTGCTGGCAGATTTTACCATTGTTCTTGTCTGGGGCATGAATTGCTCCTACTCTGATCCTGTTAAATGCGTCCCCATTTGCAGGGCCAATCTTTGAAGTTTGTTCTGACCCCGGGGGGGTTTTCTTGGCTACCTCTTTCCCTTGTTCTCTCTGGTAAACTAGCTGACCTACAGTTTAGTTTGTTGCTCTCAGGGAGCTACCAGCCACCAAAACCTCTAGTGTTCTTGAGAACACCCTTAGGCTTGAACCTCCCACACTCTGTTTCAAATAAGTTCAGTTCCTTTGAGAGGAAGTTCAGAGCTCTGTTCTATTCTTGTGGTCTGCATTATTACCCCTTGGCAAAATCTCTGAGCCACTGCTGGGAAACGGGTGAGAGATTCCTAAGAGCAGGGTGCTGGGCAGGGGCAGTAGTGTTTGGACTTCTTGTTTGTTTCTTCCAGCATGGAATCTCTGCAGTTAGCTGAAGCAAAGGTAACTGGGGCTCTTGTATTCTTGGACTGCCATGCCTGAGTTAGGACCTCTCCTTGATGAGTGGAGGGTTGGGGGAAGGAAGGAAGCAACCTCTTAGCCACACTTGCCAGGAACTTATTTCCTGCAAGTCAGAGCTGAAGGGAATGAGAAATGCTAGTGGCCCTTCCCACCAAGGGATACAGTATCTCCCTTGATACTGTATCCCTTGCCTAGCAGAGAAGGAAAGAGGAATCTCTTTTTCTTGGCCACATCTTACCAAAGTGGAACTTACTGTCTCTCTGAGCTTCTGTAATGAGGGAGGAGGGAGAGAATGGCTTGTGGCTCATGTACCACAGACTCTTCCTGTGCTTACCAAGATTTAGAAGAGTTTCTTGAATAAATGCTTCCAAATTTCCTGTTTGCCCTTAGGATGCTTTCTGGGGAGTTTATATCATTGCTTTTTACAATAGATTTTCTTTGTCATGGTTGTTTTGCTGGGGAAGGACTCCATGGAGCTAGTCAGAACTATCATGAAAGTGGAACTCCTCTTGTTTTCTTACCCTGGTTTGAAGCTATTCATTTTCACTAACTTCCTGGTGTTAAAAGTCTGTCTACCTATCTTGATATGAGTCAGATTTTCTATATGGCAGTCCCTAAGAAAAGTGAACTGGGGCCACATTCTGGACAGGAGCAAAGTGGCGGGAGGTCTGACCACAGTTTCTGCAGAGTCTGCCCTGATTGCTCTGCCTTCTGTGCGCAGTGGCACCGCTGTGCCCTGTCCAGTGACCGGACCCCCGGGGAGTGGGGAGCAGGAAAGCTGGGCATTCAGCCACATCAGCCTATTGACCGAGGTCACACGTCCAAGGGCTCTCCCCTACTCCCTCCAAATTAACCTACATTCGTAGAGCATTTTCACACATTGTAGAGCATGGGATGATTTTATATAGTACATGACTAACATTTTTTTTTGCTTGGTTATTTATAGGTTTACTAGAAAAATTTATATAAAAAGATGAGTAAGTATGAATATAGGTTTAGATTTATAGAGAGAGTGCTTCTTAACACAGAAACAGCCAATACTGCAGTATTTTCCTTTCAGAAACCAGTGGGCACATCCGTTTAGACTCACACATTTCCAGGAAGATAGATGGTCTCTGACACTGGTTTTCTTCCCATTTTATTGTTTCAGTGCTCTAATTAAAGACTGCCACATCCATACTTTGTTTTTCCCCAGAAATTTGAATGAGATTATGCATTTTAAAAGTGATACATGCACAAACACACACATACAGAGTACATCACAACAGGAATTTCACAATACTGTTGCTTGGAGAAGGCTAAAGCAGTTTTCTTCAAAGTAGACCAATTTAAAAGTGATCCAGAGACATAACAAAATGGTAAAGATGGCATGAAAATTAGTGAACTTTGAAAAAAAAGGTGTTAGACATCGGGTAAAAAATTTGCATAATGCCAAATCTATATAGACAAAAAGAAATAAATTGGTTGTTTGACTGTAAGCATGACAAAAAGGTGCATTCAGAATTCTCTCTTGTAATTAGTTACACTGGACAGCTTGAAAAATAGGGCCTCAGATGGCCAAAGGGAAAAACAATGCCTCCTCTTCCACGTGCACAGCCTTCTCGTCTGTAGCTTCAGGTACCGCTAATCTTCTCCTCATTCTTTGCAGAGTGCTGCTAGGGTTGGCTCCAGGCGGCAGAGAGTCCGAGTGAAGGGAGGCATGTGCTGGCCCCTGCTGACCTGCGTGAGGCCGATTGGGAGGGAACCAGCAGAGCCACAGGTCAGATGGACTCGCATCTTCCGGTCAGTTGCTGGTAATATCATCATTTTCAACCTTAAGAGCAATCTTCCAGAGAAGGCTCGCGATTGTTGCCAGGTGCTGGTTGCCATTTAGACTGTTTATGTATATGAATTCAATGCATTGATTTTTTGTTGTTGTCATCTCTTTTGTTTTAAAGTTTTTATACGAAAATAGTTTTCAAGTTTATGAACATGCCAGAGCGGGCTGCGAGGGCAATAGCTGTGAATGTTCCGGTTCTGCACGTCTCGTGGCAGCCGTAGGCACGGGTTCCCGACGACACTGACGGTGCACATTTGTGCCTACGTGCCTGCCTGCCTCTCAACCCTCTCTTCCTGCTCCTCCCCTGAGAAGAGGGTCAAGTTTTAAGGAAATGGACACATTCAGTCCCCTATGCCCCAAATTTAAAACAAAGAAGACATTTTGCTGAAAACCAACTTAAGCAAACTTGATCAGAAACGTACTTCCCCTCACCCCTCAATCTGATGCCACCTGTCCTTATTCATGTCTATCTTGCTTTATCCGGTTTTGCCAGTGAGCATCTAAGCGACAGCACTAGCCGGCGTGGGTTCTGCTTCTCCTTTCCTCATGCTACCCTTGTAGAATATCTAAATAATTGGGCACAGTAAGGATGCAGAATGAAAAAAACTGAACAAGCAATGGGTCTGAGAATTTCTTGGCGTAAAGGAAGAACTGATCACAATTATAATGAGATATATGTGTGGTAATAATGTCTGGTATAGGATGCATCCTATAGGCCTTGTCAAATTCTTCCACCCTCACCTGCACCCTGGACCCTTACCTCCTAGACTGATAGCTTAGGAAGAAAGCTCCATGCAGGGCCTCATGGCTCCCCTGTGTGGTCAGCTCTTCCCCCACTTCTGGTGCCATAAAATGCCACGCCACTAAAGATCTGCTTCTCCAATAGAGGCCAGGTGACCTAGATACATAGGGGGTAAGCCTCCCTTGGGGTTCATTTCAATGAGTGGGAAAGAGGAGAGGCAGCAGGGAGGCAGCAGCAGGACTGTCTGTTCCTCCCTCTAATGTATCGTCTGCAGTTGGTGTTTCCCACGGCTTGTCCAGAGATGCCCCGCACCTCTCAAGCCACTGGTTGTGTTGCTTCCTGGCTTACTATGACACAGCAGCTGATGCTCTTCATGCACAGCCTCACGTCCTTCCGCTCACTTCTGCTTCCTGTGTTGTACTTCCCAGTGAAGCACGAGCACTCACACATGGCCCATAGTTCCACAGGTCCTGCCTCTTTATCTATAAATGATTTGGTGTTTGTCGAAGTGTGAGATCCCTTCTTTATTTTTTCCTTCAGAAAATCCCAGAGATGAAATGTATAAGAATAAAGAAGATGATGGCAGCTCTTTAATTCTGTTTTTAAATTTCTGTCTTAAATTTGCTAGCTTAACTTTCTAATTAATTTTGACCCTCTGCCTTTGGGGTTTTTTTTTTCTCTACTTGAAAAAATCTGACTCATCCTTCCCAGCCCAGGTAAGAGTCTTCCGGGTGAAGCCTTCCTCCCACCTGCGCTCACGCCCGCCATGCCCGGCTGGGCTGTCTCTAGCCAGACGGGGTAGAGCCCACACCTGTGCTGCCTAGCGCACTGGCATCATGTTCTTGTTAGGTGGATACTGGGAGTCTCCCCTCCCTTCACCAAGTCTTACTGATTTCCTTTTATCATCCCCAGGATTGGCCCTTAGAATGTGTTTAACAATGTTTGCTGAGTGCAGGAGGTTCGAGCTCTCCTTTTTGCATCATCCAACATTGCTGCATCTCCCTCACTGCAGACAGGCCCTCCTCACCCCGGGACAGGACAGAGGCCTATTAGCCGCCCTGCTGCAGTCTCCTTCTGACAATGCAATCTGCATAAACCACCATCTTTTTAGGATGGCATGCTCTCACCCTGAGATCTCTGGCACCCATAGAAAAGAAGTAGTGCAGCATAGAAATAATACAAATGCATGAAACCCAGAGAGACAGTAATGGCACTGAATAAAGGTTTGATACATCATGTCTGATGTAAATGTCTTTGACTGTCAAGGTCTAGGTCAGTCTAACTCCTGTATCTTTACTCACCCATACAAACTCTGCTCAGGCATGGCTCCTCTCTCTTGCCTGAGCCTGCTCACCTGTCCCCTGCATTGGAGTAACTCAGGTCACCCCTGCACACATCCAAATCCTATCCATCATTCAATTTCCTGCCTTCATAGATGCTGGTGGAATTGTATGACCAGACAGATTTATCGTTATCTCGACTTTTGTGAACATGAGTGATGTGCCATTCAGCTTCTTAGGCTTGAGATTGAATTGTCTTAGGTTCTTCCTACCTCTTTCCGTAATAACACTCCATGCTTTCTAAGAGCAGGAACCATGTTTAATACTTCTTCAGTAATCCTCCTGGTTCCTGGGCCAGCAAAGACTCAACAAATATTGGCTGATTGATTCATTGCTGCAGAAATTAGCCTGACCAAACCTGTCAGAAGAGGTTAATGAAAAGCTATAGCCTATTAGAGGGTACCATTAGATTTTAAATTAAAAAAAAAAAGAAATTTTCTGTTAGTTTTACTTATGTCAGCATAGAGGAGAAAAACACAACACACATTTTTTTATACGTTTCTAAATAAGAGAGAGAAATACTACTGTATGTTATAATAGTTCAGTAAAGCATTCTTCTGTTCCCTTTCCTAGCATATGCTATGAATCTTCATAGCAGTTAGGGTACATTTTTTTTCAATTAATTTTTCTTTTTTGCTTTACTGGCAGTCAGTTTTTCTAATAGCCATTTTTCTAAGTCAAGCACTTTTAAGTCGGAGCGAAAAATCTGATTAAAATCTAAATTGCCTCAAGGAGCTGTGATCTTCTGGTCTGCTCCCTGCACTTACATGATTTATGCCCCAAATTGCTACATTAGGATTTTAAGTCCATTTTCCTTACCTAAGGGTTTAAAAAGGTTTGGAGCTTTGAACCTAATAATCCTAATTTGGGAGCAATTGCATGCCCAGTGTCAAGAATCTCAAGACTAGCAGTAGGTTATGGAGTGATTTTCCAAAATGATTTAATCTTGGAGCAATTCCAAAAGACAGACACAGAATTTCTTTGTTGTTGGTTGCCCTTCCTCTTCTAACTAGTTATTTAAATAAATTCAATGCTCTTCCTAAAAGTAATTCTAGTTGATAGATGCTCTGCCACAATCCAGAAGAGACTGATTAATTTTGAATATATAAGTGAGTAGTCAAGAAGAAAAAAAAGGTGTTATAGCTTATCTAGGTTTACCTTTTTCCATTTTCCAAAAACCTTTCTGATAATGCATTTTTAAAGGTAGAATGTGAAAACCCAGAAAAACTAATATTGGGTTGCAGACTTCTCCCTCAAACCCCCCCAGAATAAAAACACAAAAAGAAAAACCCAAGGGGGAAACCCCCCAAAAACCCTGAACCACAGAGTAAATTGATAGATCTGCTTCTCACTCAGTGTCTCAGGTGGATGAATTAATAATTTCATAAAAAATTCATAAGACCATCAGGAAAATTTGAATTAGAACAAAGGCTGAGGGAATACAGCTATCAAAATGGGGAGCATTTATGAGAAAGAAATTGAAGCTACTCGGGGGTCTTGTTTTCCAGGCTCAGCTTGTGGGGTCACACAGGGTAGCTGGCCCTCTTGCTGCTCTCTGCAGACTGAAATGGGCTGCCACGGGCAAAGGTCACCCCACGGTATCAATTACTTGCTGCTACCTGAAAAATTTAATTTCATGCCCTGCAATAGGTCTGCTTTCTTTTCTAGAATGAATGGCGACTGTCCCCAATTGATAACAAGAATAACCCATTTCCTCAGAGTCATCTTACTCTGGAAGTTTCTCCATTCATAAAGGCCTCTGCAGACTGTTGGCACAGTGAAAAGATCTGCTGCACTAATACGCTGAGCGACTAGAATAAGAACTGTGTGTTTGCCCTGTTCTTAACCTTTAAGATGTTGTTTGGTTTCTCATTTGTAGTTAGTTTCTGATTTAGTTTAGTCTAAACTCTTGTATACAACTGATATTCAGATTCACATAGGCTTCTCCATGGAATTCCTCAAGGAACAGAAAAAGTCTGTATCTCCAAACAACTGGGAATCTAGTTGAGGGGAACTTTGTATTGGGCTTATTTTTCCCTGGAAATATTGTGAAAGGTCTATAAATAATTGTTCCCTCTTCCCCTCCCTAAACCATAGTCTTTGGGGAGACGAGGTGAAAGGTGTTTTGATAATGAGATTGATATTGCACTAGGAAGCTCATAGGACTATTTTATAAAAAAGAAAGAAAGAAAGAAACCCTTTCCATTTGGCTGTCTTCATTATTGGCCTGGCTGCAAGATAGAGAAGTGGCAATGCAAAACCACGAGAAATCCTCGGTAGTAAATGACCAAAGGAAACATTTTTAAAAGGATCATATGGATGTTCCTCATTTTTTTTAACCTTTGTTCCTTTGGCCTTAATGCTGATTTAAAGATGTTCCTAATAGTCAACATTGTGAAGAAAGAATAAAATGACAACTCAATTAAATGTATACTCCACAATGTCTAAGAATTCTTGTAAACAGAAATTAAAAATTAGTTATTAAGTGATGTTTCTTGCAGAGCGTGTGTAGGAGCATGTCTGTGCACACGCATGACTTACGTGGCGCCCCACCACGCAGCTGTGAACAGAGCCTCGGGCCGGCTTGCCTGTAAGAGTTAGAGGCGCACACAAAAGGGACCTCATGTGCACCTTCTTCCTCTCCAAATGGCCCTCCCAATTCTCAGTAATAAAACCAAACCCACCCTGGTCATAAAAGCATGTAAGGGAGAGAGAACCACAGGACTTTGGGTATTAGGCATCTCAGCGGGTGGGGAAATGGTGGGGGAGATGAGGGAAGATGAAGAGGTGGGTGAGAATTCTCTGGCCATTAGTTCCAAGAACACTGCCCCATCGGAGGAGAGCTGCCATTGTCAGAGGAAGCGGCGAGCGCTTCCTGCTGAGGGTCAGAGGTCTTCAATTTATTCCATCCTGTTTGACACAAAGGGCCGCACTCTACTCCTCCTTCTCCCCATGCTAAGGAATAAATGAATTAACGAATCGTGTGTTGCTTTGGACCGATTAACCACCGTTATGGCTATTTAAGTGATTTTTAAAATGCAGTTGAGTAAAAAACACTCTCAAAACAAAAGCAACCATTAAAAAAAGCCTTTTAAATGGGACAGGAGGGAAATTATGTTTTTTGGTTCTTTAAACCTAAACAAAGAAAAAGAAGTTATAGGTTTTCTAGCGTGGTACTGTCGTTATACAAAATGAGATATTGGAACTCAACAAGCAAAGTGACTTGCCCCAGTTCACATAGCTTCTTAGAGTCAGAAGTGTTATTAAAATCCATGTTTTTTAAATCTGGGGCAAGTTGAATATTAAAATAAGTGATTGTACTATCTTATAACCCATGGAATAAAGTAAAAATCTTGATTCTGTACTGATATATATATATATATACACACACACATATATATAAATAAACAAATAAGTAAAAAGGAAATTTTCTTCTTTAACTAGAATAACAGAAAATAAAACATTGATTTATAAAATTATCAATGGATGTTAAAATTAGAGAAAGACTTGATGGGAATACGTTACCTACATAGTCTAAGAAACTTTCACAAATTACTTACTAATTACAAAGGGAAAAAAGTAACTTTATAATGAAGAAACCTAGTGAGCCCCAATAACCATAACCATGTAACCAGACTTGGGATAAATATCGAATATAAGTATCACCAATACTGGGATAAACCGACATCATGCCCCACCTGCTAGGAGGCACTGAGAAGAACACAGTGGTGCCTGTGTGGTATTCCTGCCAAGAACACACAACCAGAGTCTAAGTGTAGGGAGACATCAGACAAACCCAGACTGAGGCGCACTCAGGAAAGTAACTAGCCTGGACTTTTAGAAAGTACCAAAGTGAAGGATATTGCTGAGACAATTGACAAAACTTTAAACGGACTATGGTTTAGATCATTGTATTCTGTCAATACTAATCTTTTTAACAATGTTGATAATTGCACTGTATGTAAGAGAATGTCTTTTTTCTTAGGAAGTATTTAGGGTGTATCCATTCATTTTCAAATAGTTTAGGGAAAAATGAACATATGTCTGTATACACACACATGCATTTGTATGTATATGTATACATATAGATATGTATATGTGTTTATATATACATGCATTTATATAATATATATTACATATTATAGATAGATAAAATGATAAGCAAAATGCAAACAAAATGATAAGCAAAATGAGGCAAAATGCAAACAATGGGTGAACTTGTATAAAGGGTATATAGAGTTCTGTGTTCTGTTTTTGTTACTTTTCTGTAAACTTAAATTAATAGTAAAATAAAGTGTAGTATAACCAAAAATCAGGACTCCTGACTCCTAGGCCAGAGGCTACTTAATACACTTAGGAGCCAAAATATTTTTAAGATATTCAAGGTTTGCATCTATGTAACATAACTGACTTAGTAAGTTGGGCTGCTATAGCAAACTAGATGTAGTGGATTAAACAACAGAAATTTATTTCTCACATTTCTGGGAGCTAGAAAATCCCAAGATCAAGGCATCAGCAGATCTGATGCCTTGGTAGGGCACACGTCATGGTTTGCAGATGGCTGTCTTCTTGTGTCCTCATGTGCTGGAGAGCAGAGAGAGTAAGCAAGCTCTCATGCGTCTTTGCATAAGGGCGCTAACCCCCTTTGTGAGGACTCCACCCTCCGGGCTGCCAAAGGCACACCACCAGCCTTTGGCCGCCAGCTGCATGGTGAACTCACGCTTCTGCTGTCAACCATCTGTGTTCCGACCAAGGTGCTGCCCCCTTCTGCAGCACTCAGAGCTTGTAGGGGCAGCAGCCAACTTTTTACTGGCACACAGGGAAGTCACCCCACCCCTCCAAAGACTCTGTGCCATATGTCAGGTAGTTCTTCAGGGTGGTCACACCTGTGTCCATAAGGGCTTTCAAGTCTTGTGCTCTGTGATGCCAGCAGACCTTTCCAACTAATGACCTCATACTCTCCCTGGTGGGTTTTAATACCTGCCAGTTAAATGGTGGACTTTCTTTGTGTGAATAGGACCAGTGTTCCAGCCTCCCCAGCCCCACACCCATCCTCCCTACCACTGGTGTGTGGGAGGCAGGAGAGCAGTCAACACTGAAGAGATCACAATCTATAAAGTCACTGCTTGTGGCCTTAAGAATTGAAGAGGAGATGTGCTTGGAAGATGTGCTATTCCACAATGATGGTATAAAATTCTAAACGTAAACTTAACGTGACCAGAAAGAGAATTATTCTTCATTTATTCCTACATACTCTAGGCAATTGTGCATTTATGGTCATCATCAGTGAAGCCCAGCAACAATATTTGACAGTGTCACTGGCAGCCAATATCACAACTAGCAGGATGAGTGATTCAGCGTCCTGAATGAAGATGTCCCTGGCATTAAGTCAGTAGTCACGTAGGGACGGCAGAGGGGAGCAGATCTAAACTGTTGCAATACAAACAAGTTCTTGAGAGCCGAGACATCATTCGTAATAACAGTATTGCCACCTTTTTCTCGTGGAGACAGGTGTGAGGTTAGCTGGGAGCAGTGCTAACAATTTGACAATAAGAACACAAAGAGATAGTTTATTTCCTGGGTGTGAACAGGAAGAGCTGGTGCTTGGACACTATAAAGAAACTTTATGGTCACTTGTTGAACAATAAGCGAATGCATAAGGACCTCTTTTCTATTATTCCAAACCTCCATTGATGAATTACTGTACTTCACTTGAGCCCAAGAATTATGTAATATATTTTTTAATCAAATTGTTTATATAGATAAGGACCCAGGGCATTCTAGGGTATGCCCTTCCTGGGGTAGTATCTTATTTTGATGATGATAATTAAAGAAGGGTCACAAAGAGTATTCCTGAGAATTTGTAGCACCTCTCGTGCCTCCGTTTTCTCAACTAGCTGATGTAGAAGACTAACTTGTTATTTTATACTGAGGCTAGAGAGCTTATTTATTATTTTACACTGAGAATATTGTCAAGCCCAAGTAGGTATACAAACTGGCAGGCCAAAGCACTCGCTTCTTGTGGACAAGATCCTGGGGAAGCAGAATTACAAGACCAGAAATCGGGGAGTTGATTTCTACTGTGGTACTCAGGAACTGACAGCCAGATGTGGACACATTGGGAAGCTAGCTTTGGCCTATAAGGGCATTCTGTTTCCTAAACAGTGCCTAGAAAGGTTGTGCCAACCTTCAGTCCTGAATCTGTCCTTGTCTAAGATCGTGAAACATGGCTGATCAGTCTTCCCAGCTGGAGTGTTCCTTATTTATCTATGTTAACACTTTCAGGTAGGTTGGCCCTGCAAGGGAACTAGAGCTACATGGACATTGTGTATTTTTGTCATAGACTGAATATGTCTCCCCAACTTTACATGTTGGAATCCTAACCCCCAATGTGATGGTGTTAGGAGGTGGGGCCTTTGGTAAGTGATTAGGTCATGAGGGTAGAGCCCCCATGAATACGATTAGTATCCTTATAAAACAGACCCTCTAGCGCTTGCTGGTGTGGCTCAGTGGATTGAGCACTGGCCTGTGAACCAAAGGGTCACTGGTTTGATTCCCAGTCAAGGCACATGCCTGGGTTGCGGGCCATGTCCCTAGTAGGGGGCACATGAGAGTCAACCACACATTTATATTTCTCTCTCTCTCTTTGTCCCTCCCTTACCCTCTCTCTCTTTAAAACAAACAAACAAAAAACCCCAGAGAACATCCTTGCCCCTTTCAGCATATGAGATTACAGCAAAAAGACAGTCATCTATGAGCCAGGAAGTGGGCCTTCACCGATGCCCAGTCTCCCAGCACCTTAATCATGACTTCCCAGGCTCCTGTGAGAAGTAAATTCCCATTGTGTGTAAGCCAGTCCACCTATGGCATTTTGTTATCGCAGCCCAAACGGACGGATGGAGACGCTGTTCGGGTACTTACATCTGATACTTCCATTCTCTGAGGGAAGGTTTCCCTCCTTTACAAACTCTCGGGGAGCAAGCGGCTCATGACTTTTGCCAGTGAAGGCTGACCTGTTCCACAGCAGATATGGGCCTGTGAACGGTGATTTCAGCTTTATTTTATCTTTTATTGGAGGAAGTCTGCATGTGATTGAAGTCTGTATCTCAGCTTGAATGCTTGTTTTCCGTCCACCCACCCAGGATCCTCCAGATTCCCATCCTCTTGCCAGGTGGGCTGAGCTGCTGCTTCCCCCCACTCTGTTTTAGGATAACATTTATTATCGATTGTGCCTGTTTCACAATTCTTCCCCTTCCTCTGAACTGTGAGCTGATGAGGGCATGGGCTGTGCATGACTCACCTTTGAAGATCCTGGAGGCTGTGTAGGACCATGATCAGGACCCTGGTCACTGGAGTCAGACCGCCTAATGTGGGATACCTGCTCTAGTACTTCTCCTGACCTCCCTCAACCTCCATTTCTCAGCTATGAAAACGGATAGTAATAGTCATTGCCACATAGTGAGCTGGGAGGAGTATGGGATGACATCGGTAAACTGCTCAGCACAGTAGCTGCCACTTTACAACACATGTTGCATATTAGTATCTAGTTAATAGTAGTTGGTGCCTAGAACACAGTTACTCACACAAATGTGAATGGCAACAATAAATGAATGAATGAATAATGAGAGATGCAGTCAGACCTGTGAACTGCAGCCACAAATATAGCTCCAAAACTACAAAATGAGTCCAATTCACACACAAAGACATTTACTAAAAGCACAAAAACAGGAGGAATTCTGGTGACTACCACAGGTAAGTGCATAAATCTCTGGGCTTCTTGAGATTATCTCCTTTGCCCAAAGGGACCTTTCCTTAGAAATCCCCTGGTTAAGAGCCAGCTCCATTGACTGACAGAATCAATGTATGAAGGAGGGACATTAGAAATCATGGAATTCACTTCAGAAGTGGGAACTTTAGACCCAGAGGGCTCAGGAGGCTTCGGAGGGTTAAAGGATAATATTCTTCTGGGGCGTGGTACCGTCTCTATGAAAAAGTCAGGGTGACAGTGGTTGGTGGCCAGGCTAGAGGCGCACAGTGAAGAGCATCTTCGTCTGTAAGGGCAGAGGTTAACTACAAAGTTCCAGGCCCTTTTTGAGTCGGGGGAGGTTCTTAACACAGCCGCTTCAGCACATAAGCACTGGCATATTTCATTGTGACAGGTAGACACATCTTAAAACAAACCTCACAAATACAATTCAAAACAAACTGAGTCTGTAAGACCTAGTTTCTTACATTAGCTCATCAAGTCTATCCCCTCGTCAGGGAGAGTCGAATCTCCAGGTAGAAGAAAAAATACTTGATCCTTTCCAGAAGGCCACATGCAATTCACTTCTTCCCCTTCCAGAACTGATAAGATCTCAAATAACCACAGCAGCCTGGCGCATAAGAGGAGCCTTGGCCTCGCTTTGTTAAGGAGCTGGTAGTTGCTAGTGGGAGGCTGAGACCTCTGAATGGAGAGATTTTCAACTACATGGCTATACTTACTTTTGGTTTTACCTCCAACTCTCTTGCTCAGTGCTTACCTCACCGGCTCGTTATGCAAACCAAGTAAGACGCGTACAATGGAGTTGAAAACCACTGCAAAGCTCTGTGCAGTTGTGATCTGTCCTCATTCTTCAGGGCATTGTTAAGCGCAAAATCCTTAACCTCAAAGAGCTCTTGGTTTGAATGAATTTATGGCTTGTGTATTCATAAGCTTTTGTGTGTGTGATTCTGATAAATAAAATCAGCTTGCAGGATAGTTCTCAGATATGGGAGAGAGAAGAAGGAATACAGGGCTCTAGGCATAGGGGCTTGGAGTCCAGTTTAGCAGTTACCTGTGTGACTCAAGTCTCCCAAGCCTAAGGCACATTAGCAAAATTGCCCAAGTGCACCACCTCTTGACCCCACTTGTCACTGAAGAGCCTGATTCCTGTTAAATGCCCCTCTGATGTTTTGGTCTGTGTCAGTGGGTGTTGCTGCTGCTCTGCAGCCTCCCACTAGGCACCACCGTCTTCCTCCGCCCCGCCATGCCCCAATGCCACATGCACACCACAGCCGCACACCATGTTTTCTTTTACTCCCCATCTGTATCACACTCAGTTGGAGCCTTCACAGCAAAACTGCCCTGTGTTTCCAGAGTTTTAGAGAAAGCCTTCTTTTTTATTTCCTGCCCACGTTGTTCTCCATTGAGTCCCACCTTGAATCCAGTAGCTGTACCAGGAGAAAAACTAAGTGATGGTCTCCATGTGCACAGGATACCCTTTCTTCTTTATAGCGGAAGCTTTGCTTTAGGTCCCACTGGCTGTACCTGGCTTCTTTCTTTAAGGCTTCTCTCTCTCACAAGACTCAGATCCCCATAGCGGTGGTGCCCCCCAATTCATGCGTTGCAGTCCTAACACCCAACATGATGATATTTGAAGATGGGGCCTTTAGGAGGTGATTAGGTCATGAGGGTGAACCCACCAGGAATGGGATTAGCGTCCTTGTAAGGACAGACACCAAGGCTGGTTGCTCTCTGCACTTCCTGCCATGTCAGGACACTTCGAGAAGATGGCCATCTGCAAAGCAGGACCAGGCTCTCACCAGACACTGGGTCCACTGGCACAAAACTGTGAGAAAGCAATGTCCGTTGTTTAAGCCACATCATCTCTGGTACTCTGGTACAGCAGCCCAAGTGGACTAAGGCTGTCCGTCCCAGCAGCTTCCTCCCCCCACACAGATACCCCCAGACATGTCTGCTTAGACTTTACCTCTCTCTTCCCCTGCTCCACCACACCTGCCTTTTGAAACTCTCCTTGCTTTTCTAACATGCAGTCATCCCATGGATTTATTTGAAGAGTATTTACTACATGAAATGTTTCTCAAGCTGTAAGATAAAATTGTGTTCCAACTCCAACCACTGCTGAAAACGTCCTGTAACTTAAAACCCTGTAGCTAGAAAAGCATTTGGCTTATGGAAAATTGAGGGACTTGTGACTATAATTTATCATGTATATTCAGTTTTAAGAGATGATTTAAACCCAAACACTGAAGTATTATAGATTTAAAGAGCTTTATTAAAAATATTTACTCAAAAATTACACCTTAATGAAACTGCAGGACATATCATTTTACATCTCTGAATCACAAAGTAAACAATCGCAGTTTGTAGTCACTTACCTCGTTTTCCCAGAGGTGAGGGACTGGGGGTCTGCAGAAGCTGAATGGAGCCTGGTTCTGGGGTTTGCCAGGGGCGGCTGGGTGGGTGGGAAAACAATGGGCCCCCTACTCCTCTCTTTTAACTTTCTTATCCTCCACCCCCTTAGCCTCTCTAGGCCTCTATGATGGGCCTAATCTATCTCCATCTGCCTGTAAAATATCTCCCCTTGTGTGTGCTGGGTGGGATGGGGTGCTGCGGGATAGGACAGGGTGCAGAGAGGCAGCAAAAAGCATCCAATACAAATTCCATTTATTCTGAACGTCTTTCAACAACCTCTTCTCCCATCGGAGAGCAGATCACACGCTGACCTCACAGCAGCCTGTGCTCTTAATGAGGCTGATATGGGAAAGAGAGAAAGAAGTGGGGTGCATAGCTGTTCTCCCCCAGCCCCATTCTTACTCTTCAAAGTCCTCTCCTCTCCCTACTCCTGTCTATGCTCCATTTTAGCTTTTGGAGAGCCAGGCAGCAACTGAAAGCAGATCACCGGACTTCCTGTGCAGGGGTTAAAATCAGTGGGGATGCGACTGTGCTGGGGAGTGAGGAGGGCAGTCTGGGCTGCGGGGCCGCAGGAGAGAGATCTGGAGGAGCTGCTGTGGCTCACATCAGCGGGGTCAGTGTGAGAGCTCGGGGTCTTGGGACGCCTTCTCTGACCCTGGCAGTTCCAGGTTAGGTGTCCCTCCTGCCCACCTGCAGAGGGCCTCCTTCTTAGTCCCAGCAGTCATCCCGCTGTCTGTTTCTCGTATGACCTTCCTGTGACACTGTACGCTTCTGGGTGTTGCCGACTACACCCTGAGTGGCGCAGTGTCCCCAGCCCACTGCGCTGGTTTACGAGAGCTCAGTAAGGTGGCTTGTCTGTGAATGAAGTGGGCTGCCATATTGAAAAGGTCACTGGACTGAGGCCTGAAAGACATGAGGAATTCCTGCACTGCCATGCATTAATGGGCTGGACACTCAGTCTCTCTAAACCTGTTTTTGTTTTTGTTTTTTTACAAAAGCAAAAATGGTTTCAATTTATCCATTTTACTAGTGAAGTAATGGAGCAAAATAAGGTAATGCGTGTAAAGGGGCTCCACAGACAGTGCAGTGCTCACCACACACCCATGCAAGGTATCAGGATCCAGACAAAACTTGAGCGAAGGAAAGTATGATCCTGGCTTTTCTATGTAAAGCGAGTCTTGGTGCTCATAGTGCGGGCTTTTGTAATACTAGCTCACTAGACTCAGAGTAAAAGTATAAAAATGAATAAAATTACAATAATAAGCAATTATGCCCTGGCCAGAGTGGCTCAATTGGTTGGGCATGGCCCTGCGAAGTGAAAGGTAGCCAGTTTGATTCCCAGTGAGGGCGCACACCTAGGTTGCGGGTCAGTCCCTGGTTGGGGCACTTATGAGAGGCAACTGTTTCATGTGTCCCTCTCACACTGATGTTTCTTTTCCTCTCTTTCTCCCTCCCTTCCCGTCTCTCAAAAAAAGTTAATAAATTAGAAAAAAACAATTATGAAATAGTAATTCTTAAATGTTTGTGAATATTGTATTTACTATGTGTCAGGAAATTAGGCTAAATGCTTGGCATGCATTAACTTATTTAAAACTCTTTGCAATCACATAAAGTGGATACGATTATTACTCTCATTTCTGTGAGGCTGAGAAGGTCATGTGGCTGCCTGGGCCAGACTTCAAATGAGCTCTATCTGACTCTGGTGCCGGCTCTAAACCAGACCACTAACCCGTCAGGTAACCATTAGAACTAGTTTGATCTTCTTCAAGAGGAGGCATTAACTAAAGTCCCGCTACCTGTACAATCGCAACACACTTTGTTTTCTCAAAGGACAACGAGGATGGATTGTTTCTCAAACACCATGGGCACCCTAGGGAGGATGTGCGGTGTGTGGGAGGTGGGGTGGCTCACAGGCCAGGACGACCGACGTTCCGTGTCCCTTGCTCTCACTAACATTAATCGTGTTTATTTTGGGTTTTGTTTTTGTGAAATTCTTCTATGGCCTATGGGAGATGCCGTCCTCCAGAAAGGATTTGCATTGGTTCCAACCGAATGTTCGAGAGAGTTCCTCATTTGGAAAACCTTCAGATTAACTTAGGGTGTTCTCAACATGCAGGTGGTATAAATTCAAACCCCGAGCCCACAGAATGACAAGCACAAGCTGCACAGTTTCCCAAAATCTCTTTTTCACCACTCAAAACCCAAGTCAAGTCCTGCATATTTCCTTGTCATCCCCTTTGCCAATACACTGTTCCCCCGTTAACCTACATTTCGACTTTCGAAGTCCCAGATTTTGACAGGAGTCTCAGTTCCCCCTCCCTCCCTGACGCAGGTCCTGCCCCTCGAGGTGCTGTTAAAACCCAAGAGCATCGGAATCCTACAACACCCTCAGCACCGCCCGCCTCGACACCTATTTCCCACTGTGAGCTCCAGCCCCCAATTCTCCATTTTCGGCCCCTAGGGATTTTCTTGACTCTCCTGCTTGTTATGTTATCCAAGCATTTATAAGTATTTTGTAGTAGGAGGCGTTTTTAGGATATGTAGCCTGCTGCATCGGCACAAACAGAAGCCCCTGCCAAGTAAAATCTGGTTAACAACTAACATAAAAAAAAAAAAGAAAAGAAAAAAAAAACCTTCCACCTGAATGGGCCAGTGGCCCCACTCTTCAACCTAGAAGTCAGACAGAGAACTACAGGTTTCTTACGAGTTCAAGGGATGGAGCATTAACAGTACAAACTGGTCTAGGCGGCCCATGAATATAGGGGAGACGGGCCCATTGCCAGCAGGGCTGGCTCATGATGACCCCTGGCTGAGCAGACTGTGCTGTCCAGAGACCAGCGGGAGAGTGACACTCCCACCACCTTCCCGGCCACGCCTCTCTGAGTAACCATCCGCCCAACAGTGTCCAAAGAGGAGAGCAGCGCCGGGGCAGACGGGCATCGCCCATCCCCTTGCTCTGGGGAAGGTCCCTGCCAAGGCCGTGAGTGCCTCCAGGGACAGGCTCTGCAAAGCACATTATGCATTCAAATGATAAGTTTTTCTGCCACTCTCTTTTCTTGTAACAGGCTAATAAAGACCTCAGAGAAATCGGCTCTTGCCCAAGGACACAAAAATTGAACACTTGAGTCAAACAGCCAGCTGCTTCGTCACATTGCTAAACACAGAGAGGTGGCAGCGCCTATTCTCAACCAAATTGTACCCACTCGGTCAGTCCCAGGTATATTCCTAATGGAGCAGGTGGACCGACTTTGGGGGCGTGGAGGGGGTGGCCGCGGCGGTTGGGGGGAGTGGGTGGGGAGGAAGGAGAGCTGCCTTGTTCACGGATTGCCGCCCTCCGCCGACCACTGGGCTGTGCTTCCTTTATGTTCCTCTTACACGAAGTCACGCGGGAAGCTCACCTGTCTCAATAAGCAATTCTTAATTACTTTCCCCCACTGGATTTTCATCTTTATTATTAAATCAATCCACACTTGGTATGCTGATTGCACATGCACCATCTCACGCGAGTTCTTGGGCTAGAGGAGAAGAAGTGCCCTCACAAAATTAATTAGCTCCGAAACGGCGGCCCCCGGGGGCGCTGGCCGCGTCAGACACACTTCAGCAATTGCGAACAAACGCGTGTTCATCCTTCTGATGGGAAACCTCGGGCCTCGAGAGGGCAACGCTCCTAGAGTTTACATTTTTTTCCTTTTAAAGCTACCAAAGATTTTAGCCATTGCAGAATCTACTCCATTCTTTGGTTAATTTTAAGACTAAAAGGGTTTTTTCTCTCCTCCCACCCCCAAACCAAAACCCAGAAAGATCTGCTGATACACCCCGCATCCCACTTCTCACCAGAGGAAGAGTCTCCAGTTCCTGGCGCAGTTTTCTTTCCCCAGATCCTCAGTGCTTGCCTTGAGATGGTAACAGAGAAAGCAGACCAACAGCTGGAAAATATCCCCCCAAAGTAGTGGGAGGAGTGGTCCTGAGGCCTGTCTCGCCTGCCATAGATTCACTATAAATACTTGCTGAGCAGAGACACCAGGCTGACCACACCCTGGGCTCCGATTTTAAGTCTTCGGCCAGCACGTGCCATGTCTGGTGAGGAGCTCAAAGAAACAAACACTCGCTTTTGATTTTCTTCATAGGATCAAATCACTCAGGCTACTTGTAAAGAGGGGACTATCATATTATAGGCGTGTAACTTCCCTATCTGTTCTTCCCTCCTCTGCTTCAAAGGACGTCATAGCAACAGGGCCCATACCTGCAGGTGCCAGAAGACTTTCACGTCACCCTTCCTGGACAAACAACCTCAGGACTGATTCTTATTCAAACCCAGGTCAGAGAAGTATAAACCTTCTGGAAGGTACAAAGTGCAAACTATCAGCCTGTGGGCTCATTGTGATATTGGGAACTCCTCAGTCTTTCTCCTTCTTTGGCAAGAAGGAAGTCTCAATTTTAGAGAAAGCCATGTGCTAAATATCTGGCAATTTGGCCTCCCCAGCTCCTGAATCCCCCAAGATATGTAGGAGGTAGGGCTTGTTTCTCACCTCCAAGCTGCAGCAGGTCAGATAGTTCCTGCTTCCGCAACCTGGTTGCTGTCATGAGGAGTTGGGTGCAATTGTGCTGGCCTTGAAATCTGAAGTGAGTGATGCAGAGAAATAGGGGCTAAAGATGAACTCTGGCAGAATGAGAGACATTAAGAGTTGTTTACCCCCGGGGATCTTGGGGGCAGCTGCTGTAACATCCAGACTCTTCTGTGGCATGACCTTGGCTGTGCTCTACCACCGGGACAGAGCCCAAGCCTAGATTTCCAGGAGGCCCTCTCATCAATTTTGCAAGTTGTCTAATCTCCTTCTAATAAACTCCTTTTCTGTTTGAGTAAGCTAGAAATAGTTTCTGTGGTTTGCACCCACAAACCCTGACCAGCGCAGTCTCCTTCAAGCTGTTTGAATGGATAGGTGAGCATTGAAGGAGTGAGCTGTGCTCACGGTCTCTTATGAAAGGGGAGTGAGAGTGTGAGGGCCTCGTGGCTGAGGCTTGCTGCTGGCAGGGGGGACAGGAAAGGAGGCCATTTAAAGCCAGCAGGGGGTGGTGGTCCATGTTAAATCACCCACATGACTTTGCTGCGGCTTCCACACCCTCAACTTAAAAACAGGTACTGACAGGCGTCCTGTGGATTTATTTTTCCAGCTCTGCCCTCCCTCTCTCTCTCTGCCTCTCTTTTCTAGCCAAAAGTCAGGCCCCACAGCTGGATGAAATAAAATGGTTATATTGGGAGACCTTAAAATTAGCATGAGTCTGTATGTTTTAAAGTTGGGCTATTCCATGAGTAGAGAATGGAGGCTTTTCTCACTTTCTCTGATGTTGCTGCTGGGGATAAAGTCAGGAGCCGTCCCAGTCCTAACCCTCCATCCCCTAGCCCTCCAAATCCAGTCACTGCCACACCCACTGTGTACCGCAGTGAAAGACACCAGCTCCATCAATGGCACATTATTGTGTGGCTTTCCATTTTTTCTTAATCACCTTATTCCTTTGCTCTTCCAAAGTTGAGGATAAATTATTTAACAAGTCTCCAGGGGTTAACTTTATGAGAACTTAAAGCTAGTGCCCATCTGCTACAGGTTAGGGAGAGCCAAATGCTGAAAGTTAATCCTTCTTGTTCCACTCTGGAAAACACCCAGCCATGCACACGCACGTGCAGTCACACACGTGAGCAATCACAAACCCACACACCCTGCAACAACACCTCCCAAACCACATGGCCCAAGCAGTAAAACATCAAGGCTTGAGTCTCCCTACCCAGACCAATAAAAACTTAACTTTGCGCCCTCATATAGTTGAGCTTGTGCTTACAAAGCACCCCCCATGCGCCTGGCTCTGTGGCCGAAACCCTGCCATGCCTTTCAGATGAGGGGATCGGCTCTCTGTAAATGCTCATATGCACCTATGCCTTTGTGACACATGCGTTGGGTTGTGGAGTGTCAGAGATGAAAGGGATCGTACAAGTTATATACAATGCATTGTATTGTGTCATTCTATCATTTATTAATTCCGCTGCATTTTACTTAATTTAAGGGGCAGAGATCAGTTAATGCAAGTTTTCAACCTCTTATAAAAGAAATGGGTTTGAATCTCGGCTCTGCCATATTCTCACAGGGTAACCTCTTTAAGCCAGAGCTCAGGCCCTTTATCTGGAAAATGGGCATTAAAGATAGTACCTACCTCATGGTGACAGTGTGACAACTCAAAGAAATACCAAATCAAGTCATAGCAGAGGCTGGCAAACAAAACATTATTATTAGCTAGGAAAATTGTAGCCATTATTATTATATAACCCTGAATGGGTTCGATTTTGGAGGGGTTTGCCAATGAAACTGCATTTATGAATTAGTAATGTAGTCGTCCTCTCTAACATCAGAACTTCTTATGTGAGAAATCAGTTGTTGTTAACTCTGGTAAAAGAAAAAGATCATTCTAATTTAAAGCTTAAGCCAAGCAGCCTGATTGTTAATGGATAATCAACATCAGAATTTAAAAAATATTTTTGATAAAACCATTTATGTAGAACTGGCCTAATGTAATTTCTTTATTTTTCAAAAGAAAAAACTGATTTCCAAAAGAGGGAGCTTGTCTTAGGCCACAAAGCAGAAATAAGAGCCCAGGCCTCCAACCGTGAGGCCAACTCCAGTTTAGCCCATCCCACATCCGACTAAGAAACTATGGCTCAATTTCGAACTGCAAATCGGTGTATTTGTAGGCCGTGTGCTGAATCAGGAACTGTGGTGGGAACCTATTGGGCTATATGTCCAGCAAGTCACCCCTAGGCAACCCCAGCCTTTTTGGGGAACTGTCCCTTCCTCCTATTCTTAGGGATCCCCCATCATGGCTGTCAGTGGCCACGTTCTTAGATGTGAATCAACCCCTGGCCACCGTTCCAAGCGTAGGCACCAGGCCCAGAATGGGCCAATAGAAATATTTCTTTTTAGGAATAGTGGATGGTTAGTCTTTCCCAGGTAGGTAGACACCGTTATTGTACCATAAAGACTCCCTGGGTCATGTTTTCACTGGTGCTGCCCACAGAAGCAGGGAAAGCCAGAGTGTAACAGGAGAGAAGGAAGTGGACTCGCCATGAGGAAGAGATAGAAGGGCAGTTCTTTATGGCTTTTGCACCTCAGATTCCAGCTTATTTTGAGGTCTGCTGCATGCTTAGCCTTGAGGTTTTAGAAACACTGATGGATAAGTTCTTTCCTGGTTTAAACTAGTTTAAGTCCTTTATGAACTCCCCGCATACCCTCAGCAGTTACACTCAGGAGATGGGAACACTGGGGAGTCCTCACTGCATTGCCCACTAGAACATCCCACCTAGGAGAGACACTTCCTTATTGTTGGTGTTGGCTGTTCCATTCCTCATGTCTCTTCAGAGAACGTGGCTGCCTCTGGCCATGTTCTCTGAAGCTACCAAGTCCCCAGTGCTTTGCCAGGCCTCCCATCTGCTGTGATATTTCCCTTGTAAATGTCTAAGGATTTCTACCGGGCCCCGACAGCCTTCTGCTCTTTCTTCCCACTTCCACCACCATTGCCTTGAAGGCAACTTGGGCTTCCGTAAAACTTGATTTTACCATCCAGCGGAATACTTTCTGCTGCCATTTGTCAGCTATGGCTCTAGGATTTGTGCATCTTCTGTCAGCCATCTGGGATCAAAACTGTTCCTCCGGAACACAAGGTGCGTGGCTGAAAGGGCGATCACGGTGGAGCAAACAGCACATATTGCCGAACACTCTCAACTGGGGACATGAGGGAGAGCACATGTTCGCCCGAGAGCAGGTGGATGCCTGCGTGGCGGGTTCTGCCTAGCTGCAGAGCTCACTCTGGTCCTCGGAGTGCAGGGAAAATATACATTAACAATTACTAAACTGGAGTGTTAAGTGTGAATATGTAAATAAGTGTTAATGTGTACATAAATGTTTCGAGGAAAATATTTCAGAGGCAAATATCATTTGAACAAATCAGCCCTTTACAGCATATGGGGAAATACATGCATTTGCAATTTAAAACATGTTTACTTACACAGGAGCTAAGAAAGATTGTTAAAGACTATGAGAAATATTTGGACTAGTTCATACAGCAAATGTTTCTTGGTTGCCTACTATGTGCTATTTGGTAATGCACAAAATAAATACAATGCCCAGCCATCATGGAGCTCCCATCCATGGACATGAAAGTCCTAGTGGAAATACTGGCAATGGGAACTACTGAAAAAAAGTGTCTGTTCAGTACCTTTTATTCCAAAATATTGTGTTAATGTGGTTTTTATATTTGTTTCCTATTTCTACTAGACAACAAGCTCATTAAGTGAAGTGATGAATATTTTTATTCATCATTTTATCTCCAGTACCTGATCCATAGTTGGTCTCAGTAAATATTTGTCGATCAAATAAACGAATGTTTCCCTCCTTACAATGGAGGAAATTCCATTGCTAATGGAGGAAATTCAACTCGCTAACTGTATGTGTGTGTGTGTGTGTGTGTGTGTGCGCATGAGAGAGAGAGAGATTGTTTTTAGAACAATGGCCACACTATGGACATGCCCACATGTGGGGGGTATAGCCCACGATGTACCAGTGTGTGAAGGAGCAGGATCTGAAAGCTCTAGGAAATGGCTGAGCCCACGGGTCATTCAGGTGACCTCTTGACTGTTGTTTGTAGCCCCAAACCCATGCAGCACCATGCCTCTGAACCCCAGTTCTTCCCCTGTAACCCAGACTGGTTAGACTTGAAGCTCTGCTGGTCCTCACCTAGCTTTAGCCTTCTGAGGTTCCCACTGAGGTTGGTAGGCCAGGGCCGAGAAGGCTTTGAGGGAAAAGCAAATGCTTCAGGGAGGCAAATGCCAAGAGGGGAGGTTTATTAGGTGGGAATAAGTTTATGATACAGCTCAGGACCTCACAGTGGCCTGTGTCTATAAGGGTAGCACTGTAATTATAAGGTATTTTAAAGGGAACATTCCCAGCCAGAAATAATATAATTTCAGTCTTTTCTCCAGCTTCTCAGTGGCTATGCACATGAACTTATTAAGCCCTACAGACTCCCAGAACGGGTTGTAAGTAGCATTGTATCTTTTCAGCAATAAAAGGAGCTGAGGCCACAGAGACTGTTGCTGTTCTGCTCCCCAAGTTACCCACCGGCTCAGTGGCCCTCCAGGGGTGGTCCAGGCCTCCCCAGTCGTCTGCAGTAGATTTCCAGGGGTCTGTGGGTTAGACTCCTAGAGCAGTCATACTTTGTCAAGAGCTTTGTCTCTGCTGATGCTCCAGTAGGCATTTATCATTTACTTCTGCTCTATCTTCTCATGGTTTGCCAGATTCTAGTGCCACTTTGATTATTTCACTGTGACCGTCTGTGCCCACCCTGTGACTCATTTTTATGATACTAAGTTATTAAAGATATTAGGTGGCCCGAGTGGTCTCTGGTTCTGACAAAATAGCCTTTTACTCCTAAGTGTGAAAGTCTGTGGTTCGCCTGGACATTTAGTTTACATGTGTCCTGAGAGGCTGAATTTCAGGCCTGTACCTGGGTGAGACACTGTTCAGAAGTCGTCTCTTCTTTTAATAGCTGTTTTTCTCCTCCAAAGGCACATGTTATCAGGATATCACCCAGTCTGTGCTACTTTTTTGCCTAGTAAAGGCCAGGAAAAGATCATGAAAGGTAGAAAATTATTCGTAGGTCAAGGTTTCTTATTCAACATCAAGGTTTTGTTTCAGTGGCAAGATAGAAAAAGAACACACACGTGCCCACCAGAATAGTTTATTAATAAACACACTTGTTTTCATATGTTATTGGCTATTAAAGAGTATACACAGAGTCATATATTTTTTAATGTAGTAACTCTGTAAAATTTTACATGCAAATGGAAGTTTCTATCTATTGACTCAATTTTCCAATGAAAGAACTCTTAAACCACAACAATCTGAGATCCCTGGACACTTCTTAATTTGTGGACTGTTTGTTTGACAATAAAATTTCATATCTCAGCTGACAAACCTAGTGCCAAGTTTTAACCTAATGCAACTTCAAATGCATAAGCCAGCTAGACAAGTCAGGCTTCTAATGGGGCTGCTTGACAGCCCTTAGCCACAACCTGCTGCAGTAATGACAGTATAGATCTGCTTAGTGACCAACAGACTCAGATTCCTGCCACAGACTATTTTCCTAGAGAAGACAGATTGCTTTTAATTCACTCTTCATCAGTCAGTCATCAGGCAGGGCCCAAACATCCAGCCCCATCCGTTTATATCATTTATGCCAATAAACGCTCCCATTACCCTACGTGAGACTCAAGTCAACAGCAATTCAGCCCTTCCGAAGGCTCTTGCTCCCATACGAATTCCTTTCTGCTTCCGTTGTCTCTGCACACCAACAGTATTTTTTAAATTTAATCTTTATTGTATTTTTCCATTACCATTTAGTCCCCTTACACCCACCACCCCCCAGCAGTCACCACACTGTTATCCATGTGCATGAATCCTTTTTCCTTTTTGCTCAATCCCTCCACGCCCTAACCTCCCCCTTCAACTAGCTGTCATCCTGCCCTCCATTGATGAGCCTGTCCCCATTTTCCTTATTAGTTCAGTTTGTTCATTAGATTACACATATGAGTGAAATCTTATGGTATTTGTTTTTCTCTGACTGGCTTATTTCACTTAACATAATGTTCTCCAGGTTCATCCATATTGTTAAATAGGGTAAAATTTTCTTCTTTTTTTACAACTGAGTAGTATTCCATTGTGTAAATGTCCCATGGTTGTTTTACACACTCATCTATTGATGGACACTTGGGCTGCTTCCATACCTTGGTGATTGTAAATAATGCCACAGTGAACATACAGTGCTTATGTTCTTTCAAATTAGTGTTTTGGTTGGCTTTGGATATATTCCCAGAAGTGGGATTGCTGAATCTAAATACAGATCCATTTTTAATTTTTTGAGGTATCTCCATACTGCTTTCCATATTCCCACCAATGGTGCAAAAGTGTTCCCTTTTCTCCACATCCTCACCAGCACTTGTTGTTTGTTGATTTATTGATAATAGCCATTCTGACAGTTGTGAGGTGATATCTTATTGTGGTTTTAATTTGCATTTCTCTGATGATTAGTGATGTTGAACATCTTTTCATATG
The DNA here is from genome assembly GCF_004126475.2 of Phyllostomus discolor. Taxonomy (NCBI): domain Eukaryota; kingdom Metazoa; phylum Chordata; class Mammalia; order Chiroptera; family Phyllostomidae; genus Phyllostomus; species Phyllostomus discolor. Next base: position 45,082,688 of record NC_040905.2, read on the forward strand.
TCTATTGGCTGTCTGCATGTCCTCCTTGGAGAAGTGTCTAATCATATCCTTTGTCCAGTTTCTTTTTTTAAAATATATTTTATTTATTATGCTATTAGAGTTGTCCCACATTTCCCCTTTTATTCTCCTCCACCCTGCACACCCCCTCTCACCTGCATTCCCCCCCTTTAGTTCATGTCCATGGGTTCATGTCCATGTACATATAAGTTCCTTGGCTTCTACATTTCCTATACTATTGTTAACCTCTCCCTATTTTCTACCTACAATTTATGCTACTTATTCTCTGTATCTTCCCCCCACCCCGTGCCTCCAACTCCCCTGTTGATAGCCCTCCATGTGATGTCCATTTCTGTGATTCTGTTCCTGTTCTAGTTGTGTCCTTAGTTTGTTAATTTTTTTAGGTTCAGTTGTTAGTAGCTGTGAGTTTTTTTGTCATTTTACTGTTCATATTTTTTATCTTCTTTTTCTTAGATAAGTCCCTTTAACATTTCATAAAATAAGGGCTTGGTGATGATGAACTCTTTTAACTTGACATTATCTGAGGATCACTTTATCTGTCCTTCCATTCTAAATGATAGCTTTGCCAGATAGAGTAATCTTGGATGTAGGTCCTTGCCTTTCATGACTTGGAATACTTCTTTCCAGCCCCTTCTTGCCTGCAAGATTTCTTTTGAGAAATTAGCTGACAGTCTAATGGGAATTCCTTTGTAGGTAACTGTCTCCTTTTCTCTTGCTGCTTTTAAGATTCTCTCCTTATTTTTAATCTTGGGTAATGTGATCATGATGTGCCTTGGTGTGTTCCTCCTTGGGTCCAACTTCTTTGGGACTCTCTGAGCTTCCTGGACTTCCTGAAAGCCTATTTCCTTCACCAAATTGAGGAAGCTCTCCTTCATTATTTTTTCAAATAAGTTTTCAATGTCTTGCTCTTCCTTTTCTCCTTCTGGCACCCCTATGATTCCAGATATTGGAATGTTTAAAGTTATCCCAGAGGTTCCTAAGCCTCTCCTCATTTTTTTTTTGAAGTCTTGTTTCTTCATTCTTTTCTGGTTGAATGTTTTATTTTTCCTTCTGGTCCACACTGTTGATTAGAGTCCCAGTTTCCTTTCCATCATTATTGGTTCCCTGTACATTTTCCTTCATTTCACTTAATGTAGCCTTCATTTTCCCCTCTAATTTGCAACCAGATTCAACCAATTCAACTGGTAAACATCCTGATTACCAGTGTTTTGAACTGTGCATGAAATAGGTTGGCTATCTCTTTGTTACTTAGTTGTATTTTTTCTGGAGATTTGATCTGTTCTTTCATTTGGGCCACTTTTTTTTTTGTCTTGGTGTGTCTGTTACATACATAGTAAGGGATGGAGTCTTAGGTGTTCACCAGGGCCAGGCAACCCACCTTGCTGCATTGTGACACTGTATGTGGGGAGGGGTCCAAGAGGGAGCAGTGCCTCTTGCCCTGCCCTCTGCTGGTTTTCAGTCACTTCCCCCACTATCCACAAGCAAATTACACCCTTCTGGTGCTGATTCCCAGGTGGGTGGGTTTGTGTATGTTCTAAGACCCTGTGGGTCTCTCCAGTGAACTCTCCTGTGAGGTTGGGAGTTTCTCCTGCTGCCTCAGCCTCCACAGATTTTTTCAGTCAGAGGCTTTGAGGCTTTATTTCTCCATGCTGGAGCCCTGAGTTGCGTGGTCTATCTCTCTTCCCAGTTGTTCCTCCTGGTTTATCTGCATGAGAATGTGGGACCACCAAGTCCTCCAGCCACTGCCTTGCCATGAGTCCTCTCTGCCCAGCTGACCATCTCCACCTCTCCTACCAGTCTGAATGAATGTTTCTTCTTTAACTCCTTGGTTGTTAGACTTCCACAGAGTTCAATTTTCTGTCAGTTCCGGTTGTTTTTTTTGTTTGTTTTTAAATTTGTTGTTTTCCTTCTTTTGATTGTGTGACGAGGCACAGTATCTCTACCTATGCCTCCATCTTGGCCAGAAGTCTTTTGCCCATTTTCTAATTGGGTTGTTTGTTTTGTTTTTTGTTTTTTTTGTGTGTGTGTTTTTGGTGTGTGTTGAATTTTGTAACACCAAAAAAAAGTACTTCATAAATTTTGGATATTAACCCCTTATCAGATGTATTGGTGAATATGTTCTCCCATTCTATGGGTTGTCTTTTTATTTTGTTGATTTCCTTTGCTGTGCAAAATTTTTAGTTTGATGTAGTCACATTTGTTTATTTTTCCTTTTGTTCCCCTTACCTGGGGAAATATATCTGATAAATATTGCTATGAGCAATGTCTAAGATTTTGCTGCCTATGTTTTCTTCTAGAATTTTTATGGTTTCAGGTCTAACATTTAAGTATTTGATCCATTTTGAATTTATTCTTGTCTGTGGTGTAAGAAGGTGATCTAGTTTCATTTTTTTGCAGTTATCTCTCCAATTTTTCCAACACTATTTATTGAATAGCCTATTGTATGTACTTGCATCCTGTGTCTAATATTAATTGACCATAAAAGTGTGGGTTTATTTCTTGGCTTCTATTCTATTCCTTCAATCTATATGCCTGTTTTTATGCCATTACTATGCTATTTTGATTATTATGGCCTTATAGTATGGTTTGATATTAGGTAATGTGATTCCTCCAACTTTGTTCTTTTTTTCTCAGGGTTGCTGTTGCTTTGGGGGCCCTTCTGCGGTTCCATATACATTTTTGAAATATTTGTTCTGATTCTGTGAAATATGTCATTGGAATCTTGATAGGAATTGCACTGAATATATAGATTGCTTTGGGTAGCATGGACATTTTAATGGTGTTAATTCTTCCTAACCATGAACATGGTATGTGCTTCCTATTATGTGCATCATCTTCAATTTCTTTTTTCAGTGTTTTATAATTTTCTGAATACTGGTCTTTTCCATCCTTGGTTAGGTTTATTCCTAGGTATTTTATTCTTTTTGAAGCAATTGTGAATGGGATTATTTTCTTAATTTCCATTTCTGTTACTTCATTATTGGCATATAAAAGTGCAACTGATTTCTGGATATAAATTTTGTATCCTGCTACTTTACTGGATTCATTGATCAGTTCTAGTAGTTTCTTGGTGAAATCTTTGGTGTTCTCTATGTATAGTATCATGTCATTTGCAAATAAAGACAGTTTAGCTACTTTCTTTCCAATTTGGAAGCCTTTGATTTCTTCTTCTTGTCCAACTGCTATGGCTAGGACTTCTAGTACTATATTGAAATGCTGAAAGCAGACATCCTTGTCTTGTTCCTGATCTTAAGGGGGATGCTTGTAGTTTTTCCCTGATGAGTACGATGCTGCAGTGGCTTTGTCATATATGGTCTTTATTATGTTTAGGTATGTTCCCTCTATTCCCACTTTGCTAAGAATTTTTATCATAAATGAGTGCTGGATTTTATCAAATGCTTTTTCTGCATCTATTGATATGGTCATGTGGTTTTTATCCTTCATTTTGTTTATGTAGTGAGTCACATTTATTGATTTGTGAATGTTGTACCAACCTTGCATTCCCAGAAAAAAAATCCCACTTGATCATGGTGTATGATCTTTTTGGTGCATTGTTCTATTCAGTTTGTTATTATTTTGTTGAGGGTTTTAGCATCTATGTTCATCAGGGATATTAGTCTATAATTTTCTTTGTAGTGTCTCTATCAGGTTTTGAAGTTAGGAGAATGCTGGCCTTGTAAAAAGAATTTAGGAGCCTTTTCTCCTCTTGAATTTTATGAAATAGTTTGAGAAGGAGAGGTGTTAGTTCTTAGAATGCTTGGTAAAAATCACCTGCGAAGCCATCCAGTCCACGGCTTTTGTTTGTTGGGAGTTTTTGATTACTGCTTCAGTTTCACTGGGTGTAATCTGTCTACTCAGATTCTCTAATTCTTCCAGATTTAGTTTTGGAAGATTGTATGTTTCTAGGAATTTACCCATTCTGTCCATGTTGTTCAGTTGCACCAACAGTATTTCATTCAAAAACAACTGTAAAGATTCTGTAACAAACTGGCCCCAAACTGCATAATGGCTCCAATGTGATGTAGGATTATTATTTTTTTACTTCTGTAAAGTCCAAACTATATTCCCAATTTGTAGCATGCACTCTTTCTATATGTGACACTGAGGCCCAGGGTGACTCTGTCACCTGTCTCACAGGGCCCATCTCTATTAACCCAGGACAAGAAGAAAGGATATGGGAAATTGCATCTGAGGCATGTTTGAGGATAAGACATGTAGGGTCACATACCACTTCTGCTCACATTGCTTTAGTCATAAGACCGAGTTAAACTGTGAAGACCCACAGAGGAGGAAGAGGAAATGGAACTGTGAATCATGAGCTGGTTTGCCCCACCTTAGCTCTAGTTCTAACACTCAGCTTTGTAGCATCCCCCATTCTCACCCCCTAGAGATTATGAGGGCCTCCAGTACAGGAACTGTAATAAAGTCATGTCTATCCTCCATACTAACCCTGGACCCCAGAGGAATGAAAGGATGAATTTTGGTCAGGAGAGGCATAGTGTGGACATATTTTATGAATCTTGGACCTCCTGAATTGCAAGAATGGGCTGTGAGGCTGAGCAGATGTAGCTGTTAAGATCATCTTTTACACAACTAAAAAAGGATTCACATCTTTTCTAATTATAAAAATATGTGCAAATTATAAAAATTCAGGAAAATGCTGAAAATATTTTAAGGAAGAACATAAAAACCACCCATGATCTCCCTTCCTAAGAGATGCTAATTTTTTGTTTATGTACTCTGATAAATTTCTTATGTGCGTGTAATTTAAATTTATTTGTGTCTGCCAAACTGAGATCTTACTGTATGGTATATGCTATTCTGCTATTTTTTTTTACTTAAGATATATTATATATGTCAATACATGTAAATAAATACAGATTGCCATAATAATTTTTGGCTATGTTTAATTCTATTATACAGACATAAATGAGGATAATTGCATAATACACTGAGCTTAGCTGAATAGGTATAGACTGGGTGGTCAATGAACCTGGGATTATGCCTATATTATTTATCAGTTTATCCCCAGGGCAAGAAATGATGTCTTGCTCATGTTAGAGGTTCAATAGTGCTCTGATTAAACCTTTTTGTGTGACCTTGGGCAAGGTGCAAACTACTCTGCTGGCTTTCCAGTTGGTAAATGGGGCTGTCAGGTAATCACAGGGATACACAGATAACTCAGTAACATGGTATTTGGCACAAAGTAAGTGCTTCAGACAGTTTGATCTAAAACACCATATGCCCCTTTGTTGATTCTTTTAACAGCACTTTCATGTCTTAGGGCAGTGAATCATACCAGATGTAGCGAAGCAAGGGTAGAAGCCTGATTTAAAAGAAACCTTGAAGAAAGATCAGGGACACACCCTGCTCCTTGCCAGACCCTGAATTAACTAACAGATTCTTATTAGGAAACACAGTGAAAAGATTCAGAATTCCAAGAAACAGGTATCAGGCCAAAGGATTTTCAACTAACTCTCTTCCCTTACACTTTTACTCAAGACACCATTCGGTAAAACTACTGTCTTCTGCTGGTGAAACACCTCGTCCTAAACAATTTCTAAGTTCTGAACTGATCTGAAGAATCCTCCATTCTAAGGAGGCTTTCAGACAAATAGGCCATTTAAGGCCAAAGCTCTGTGGACACAGTCTCAGCACAATCTGCAAGGCAGACAGCCTCCATTACCAATAATGAAGATGATTGACAGAAATGACACCCAATTACAACTCTTTTCTTCCCATGTGGTACTGAGAGGCAGGCTTCCTCTTTTCATAAACAGAAATATTACAAAACAGCCAGCATTCCAGAATTATCATGAGGTTAAATAAGCTGTAAAGAGTGAAGAACATGTGATGATTTTATTTCTTCATCTCCTTCCACCACATTTAAATGATCTAGCATGCATGGAATGTTCCAAGCTGGCAGTACCATGTGCTTCTGACAGTGGGTTACCAAGGCTGCATGTTCACAGAAGGAAGCATTGCAATGTTGCAGGTGACCTAGCAGGACTGGTCTCAGGGCTCCTGACACAGGATCAGACATATTTACACTCTACAGTGATTTTTTAAAAGAGATTGTATTTATTTATTCTTAGAGAGAGGGGAAGGGAGGGAAAAAGAGAGAGAGAGAAACATCAGTGTGTGGTTGCTTGTCACACTTCCCCTACCAGGGACCTGGCCCGCTCTATGCCCTGACTGGGAATCAAACCAGTGACCCTTTGGTTTACAGGCCTGTGCTCCATCCACTGAGCCACACCATCCAGGACTCTACGATGATTTTCATGTGTGATCAGGGTTGAGAATTATAGAGTAATGCTCATAATGGCCCTATTCCGATAAGACTGTGTTCTCATTTAACCAAGTGCTCTGCCAGTCTCTATCAAATGAAAGTTCTGTTTCTTTTAAGAAACTGTGACCGGACTTCCAGCCAAGATGGAGGCATAGGTAGAAACACTGTGCCTCCTCACACAACCAAGATAGGGACAACAACAATTTAGAAACAGAATAACAACCAGAACTGATAGAAAATTGATCTGAATGGAAGTCAGACAACCAAGAAGTTAAAATAGACACGTTCATCCAGACTTGTAGGAGGCGCGGAGTCTGGCAGTTGGGCACAGGTCGAAGCATGGAGAGCAGAGAATGTTGGGACTGGGTGTGTAAGGCATCTGGGGCACACAAGACTGCAGCAGGTGGACCCTGAGTGTGCAAGCAGCAGCTGGCAGACCCCAGCTGAGGGGTGGCAACCGGTAGACCCAGCGAGATGGCGATTGTGAAGCAAGGCACTGTGCGCAACCCAGGATCACAGTGCCAGGAAATAGAGCCTTGGGGCACTGATTGAAAACACCTGTGGGGGGTTGAGACACAGGAGAGACTCCCAGCCTTACAGGAGAGGTCCTTGGAAAGACTCACAGGGTGCACGAGCCCACCCACATGGGAATGGGCACCAGAGGGGCCCAGTTTGCTCAGGCGGAGTGGCAGAAGGGACTGAGAACAGAGCAAGTGCCATTGTTCCCTCTCAGACCCCGCTCCCACATAAACGTCACGACCCAGTGACTGGGGTGCCCCACCCTGGTGTACACCTAAGGCTTCACCCCTCATCCATAACAGGCGCAACCAGACCAAAGGGTGGGGGGAGACGGCTCAAACAAAATTGCAAGCTCTGCAATCAGTACTTTTAAGTGACCGAGAGATAGTCAACCTATCAGATGCACAGTTCAAAGCACTGGTAATCAGGATGCTCACAGAATTGGTTGATTTTGGTCACAAATCAGAAGAAAAAAATGAAGGCTACAATAAGTGAAATGAAGAAAAATGCACGGGGAACCAATAGTGATGTAATGAAAGCTGGGTCTCACATCAATGGAGTGGACCAGAAGGAAGAAAAAAAACATACAATCAGAAAAGAATGAAGAAATAAGAATTCAAAAAAATGAGAAGAGGCTTAGGAACTTCCAGGACATCTTTAAATGATCCAACATCTGAATTATAGGGGTACCAGAAGGAGAAGAGAAAGAACAAGTGGAAAACTTATTTGAACAAATAATAAAGGAGAAATTCCCCCATTCTGGCAAAGGAAATAGACTTCCAGGAAGTCCAGGAAGCTCAGAGAGTCCCAAAGAAGTTGGACCCAAGGAGGAACACACCAAGGCACATCATAATTACATTAGCCAAGGTAAAAATGAAGGAGAGAATCCTAGAAGCAGCAAGAGATAAGGGGACAGCAACCTACAAAGGAGTTCCCATCAGACTGTCAGCTGATTTCTCAAAAGAGACCTTACAGGCAAGAAGGGGCTGGAAAGAAGTATTCCAAGTCATGAAAGGCAAGGACCTATATCCCAGATTGCTCTATCCAGCAAAGCTTTCATTTAGAATGGAAGGGCAGAGAAAGTGCTTCTCAGATAAAGTCAAGTTAAAGGAGTTCATCATCACCAAGCCCTTATTGTATGAAATGTTAAAGGAATTTATCTAAGAAAAAGAAGATAAAAAAAAACATGTATAGTAAAATGACAGCAAACTCACAATTAACAACCACACCTAAAACAAAAACAAAAAGAAACTAAGCAAACAACTAGAACAGGAACAGAACCACAGAAATGGAGATCACATGGAGGGTCAGCAACAGGGGAGTGGGAGGAGGAGAGAGGGGGGAAAGGTACAGAGAATGAGTAGCATAGATGGTAGGTAGAAAATAGACAGGGGGAGGGCAAGGATAGTATGGGCAATGTAGAAGCTAAAGAACTTATGACACATGGACATGAACTAAAGGGGGGGATGTGGGTGGGAGAGGGTGTGCAGGGTGGAGGGGAATGAAGGGGGGAAAACAGGACAACTGTAATAGCATAATCAATAAAATAAAAAAAGAAAGAAAAAGGAAAAAGAAACTGTGACCTTCATGGGCCAGACGGCCCTGTCCCTCTGGTCTCCAGGTGTCTGGTATTTACCCTGGAGCAGAGCTTGAGTTCCCATAGTTATGTAAGTCAGGGGCACTTCCAAACGTGACATTAGCTAGAGAATATTTGCTAAGCAAATTAACAGTGTAAATAAGATTAGAGGGAGGCAAGGAGTGAATTCAAATGTTAAAATGCCTGTGGACAAACTGTGTAAGCACCTTAAAAGCATCCATTCATACTTCAGTTATTTAAATTAATTGCAAGTGCATTATACCTTTTCTACCAGGCCATGCTTTGTTGATCTATACGTGTGTATTTGTATATGTAGCTGTATTACGGAAGCAGCTGCTTTTAAAAAAGGCTTTATTTATTTATTTTTAGAGAGAGGGGAATGGAAGGAGAAAGAGAGGGAAAGAAACATCAGTGTGTGGTTGCCTACTAGGGACCTGGCCTGCAACTCAGGCATGTGCCCTGACTGGGAATCGAACTGGCAACCCTTTGGTTTGCAGGCCCATGCTCAATCCACTGAGCTACACCAGCCAGGGCAAAGCTGCTGCTTTTTAGCTGTTCTATGATCCACACATTTCATTTATATCTCAAACACTCTCAGCAAAACGTGAAATGACTTGACTGCTACTGTTCATGTCTTACAAACTCCAAGCAACTAATCGTTCATTACAGAGTACTTTGCAGGGTCCCCCAACATAGATGTGGAACTTCCCGAAGAGTGACTTCCATCCACTTGTGTATCAGCTTAGGGACACTGCCTCTTTCTGCCTCTGCTATCCACACTCTACCTCCGAGCCCCACTGCCCAGACCCCAGCCACCCTGCCTCGGCCTGTGCCACATGCAGCTGCACTTGCCTGCACACCTGCATCCCAGAGTCACATTCCTGCCTGTGACCTGGATCCTTCCCAGCAGACCTCTGCCCGACCAAGGTTCAGCTAATTCGGCCTGGCCACCACCAGTGCTATCCGTCACCACAGGACCATGACAGCTTCACAGTCTCCTGTAAATTAGAAAGGAAAACATTCACTTCCTCCATGTCACCCTCAGATGGGGGGTCCCACAGCACGGTTCCTCAGCCTTGGGTTATTACGAGATTTATTGGAACACCTGTTTACACATCCAACTCCTATTTTTCAAGGAATGGACAGATGCCACCAGGGCGGCAGGGATGGGAGGACTCCATGCTGAGACATCTACACCATGCCAAATTGCAGGCAGACCCTGTTGCTGGGTCTGCTTTGCCAGGCCATATTTATCTTTTTATTCTATATAGTAAATTCTCCCTTGAGGAGTCTGGTTTTCCTCCCCGCTCCCCACATAGCCCCTGTCATCTCCCCTCCAAATATGTCCACGTTTGAAACCCAGGTAAGATATGGTTCAGGCAGCAACTCACCCCACCCCCACATGTTTATCAGTTGTTACAAATAGATTTGGGGCATGGGGAATGGGATGGGGGGCAAAAAAGGGTGGGGTGATATCCAGCACATCCCACAATCAAATACATATTTAATAATCTCAGAGTTTGGTCAGCCAAGTCTCTGGTTATATATAAATGGGTTTTAGCATTTTCATCAATTGGTTTACATCAGTGAGGTCATGCACTTCATAATTCAACTACTTAGAAACTTCTAATCTAAGAGCACAAATAGAGAAAATCCAAGTGTATTAGGATAATATTTTGAAAAAGTAAGGTATGTATTTTCCATTAAGATAATGAGGATTTTTTAAAAATTTAAAATAATAAGAAATGACAAACACTTTCATGTGGGATTACTGGTTAGTACAAATAGTTCCAAAAGCCAGAAAGTGAATAACATAGTATGTAAAATAATGCAATAATACAATTTGTTTCTATGTAATTTTCTAGGGGCTCTTAATTCCAAGTTTGTTCCAGTTATCCAAATTTTTATTTAAATAGTATTCTAAGAGAGCTATAGAAAATATATTGTATATTATGTTACTATTATAATAAATATTATGATATATATTATATTACTAATTATAGGAAAATATTAGTGAGATAGTGGAACATTTTAAACACATTGTATGCAGGAAACGTATTTATATGTTTTACGTTGACTGGTAGTAGAGCATGCAATAAAAACTACCCACAAACAATGTGTTAAGTTGAAATCTTTGAGCCTCTCCTCTTCCCTCTCTATTCCCCCAAAGAAAGCTTTTCTAGAAAGCTTAGAGTGCTAAGAAAAGAGTCACCTAGACTTTATCTTTGGTTCTTTGGTTTTGCAGCTACAATCTTACCCACATGGAGACAATGCTTCAGTTTGTGTCTCCAGCCCTGATCCCTGCTGGACCTGGAACGCGCAGCTCTCCACAGCCGCGCCCAGCAGTCCTTCCCCCTGGTGTAAAGCACGAAGTCTAAAACCAGATTCACCCATTTCTTTCTTCCTGAACTAGGTCTGTTTCCATACTTGTCCATTTCAGTCTATCATTCTATTTTGTAACTTTAGTTACTGTTTGAAAACATTTTCAAAGGGCTAGAAGACTTTTTGAAATGCTTTTCCCCCTGTCACTGAGGTAAAAGCGTTTCCATTTATCTCAGTGCTGTTCTGAGGGAAGAAACAAAGCTAAATGACAAGCAGAGGGACATGGTGGATGCGGGAGCAAGTGTGAAGGAAGGGAGCTACCTTCTCTGTTGGCCAAGATGATGAGTGGGTAAGGATCCCAGCACCAGCTGCCATTTCAGAATGAGGTCGGCCGTCTCAAGCCATTGTGCCCACATTCCCAGAATCCCAGAGGAGAAAGATGTGGGTGTGGTACTGCTCCTGAATGTGATGCAGTGTTTCCAGCCAGCTTGGTCCCATGCAGATGGGCACTGAGAATGCAGACGATGTCACCATGCACAGCTGCTGAAGTATCCATCTTGGGGTTTCACTCATGACCTGGCTCAGGGCTGTACTGGAGCTGGCTGGCCCGGAGCACACTCTGTTGAAGTCTGAGCATGCTCTGTGCTTCCTGGTCATCTCCAGGCCATGCTTTGCTTCTCCCACCCGTGTACCCCCAAGTGGGGGGCTGCAGCTGCTGCTGCTCGCAGCCTGTTTCCATGGTCTCTTTCCGTGCCAGTGTCAGGAGCAGGAATGTGGACTGACAGCTGACACCGACTGGGGCTTTGTCTTCGTGGTGAATAGAACATATTAGGGGGCAGCTGAACTGTCCCAACTTAAAACAATTATTCTTTCAACTTCTAAATGTCTCTTAGAGGTTGAGAGCAGGCTATGTGAGTTCAAATCTTGTCTCTGCCAGTTTATAAGCTATAGAAACATTAGGCAAATTACATAACCTCTCTGTGCCTCAGTTTTCTTATCTATTAAAATAGAGTGATAATAGTACTTATCCCATAGGATGATTATAGGACTTAAATGAATTAATATACATATAGTACTTAGAATAATGCTTGGTCTATATGTGTCACCTATTACAATGTTATTACTGGAAAGAGAGTCATTCCATAGTGTGATCTATACCACAATTTAAATCCCATCATTTCTAAGAGAGGGCTTATTAACAATAGTTAACATTTGTTAAACACTTTACAATTTTAAGGCAGTACATTCACAAATTTCACTAAATCCTGTGAAGTAGACAAAGCAGAGGTTTTTGTTATACTTAATAGAGGACACTCAGAGAGATTTAATAACTTGTCTAAGATCACAGAGTTTGTAAGTACAGAGTCAAAACTTAAATTTAAGGCCTTTTGCCTCCGTGTTTTATACACTTTCTATTATATTTAGGTGCCTCAATTTTCATTGATCTCTTCAGTCAATATTTGCTGAGTACTGACTTGGTGCTGAAGCAGGTGACATTGGGTGTGATGAAGAAAGAACCACCAACAAAAAGACTCAAGACCAACTAATTCACAGCCATTTACCCATGAGTCAGACCCTTCATATGTCTAAAATTTAATTGTTATAAGTTGAATAATGGATTGGATCAACTGGCTATTTAAAGAAATATTTTTTTTTAAAAGGTGACCTAAATCAGTCAGGGTTTGGTCAGAAAAATCATAAATTTATTCTAAAGATTTCAGCAGGAAGGGATTCCATGCAAGGAACTACGTGCCTGTAAAACGGTTAGAAAGGCTGAGGGAGTGAAAGTTGCAGCGGCCCTCTGCTGCTTTGGGAAGCCACGAAGCGCCTCTAGCAGTTCTACAAGGGGCTCATCACAGGACTTCACCTGGAGGTCGCTGCAAACCTCATCCGCGTCTTTCCACAAGTCTACCTATGGCTTCCAGAGGGGCGGCAACAAAGGCTGGATCTCTTCTGCCATGGAAATCCCACACCAGTGTCTTTCATTGGCTGCATCTGACCAAAACTCTGTCGGCAAAGGAATCTGGCAAACATAGGTTCTGAGCTTCCAGCTCTGTGATACAGGGAATAAGTTTAGGAGAGCAAGGATCCTGCTGAGGAGCAATAAATACCATGTGGTATTCCTCCCACTGATTTGTAAAATGCCTAATGATGAGGACAGTTCATTTCTCCAGATCCAGGAGACTAAATGTTGTTTAATGAGGGTGGTGTCACTGTTGTCTAGGACCACTCAAGAGAAAGAACCGAACATTTTCCTTCCATTGCATCTTAATGCATTAAAATTCCCACAGAATGCTGTTTGAGGATATTGCTTTTAGGTAGTTGGGCCCATATAATGGAGCATGTCCATCTGAGTCTCAGAAGATCTTGGGCTTTGCGATGTTATTATGTGTGCTAGATGCTAAGTGCATGGGTGACTTATTACTAACAGTCAGGGGAAAGTCCTCACACTGTGCACTGCTCATGTGGCTTCAGCCCTGGTGGTGGGTTGTAGTCCTTGGAATGGCCACCTAGAAACAAACAGCTGATCCCCATGCAATCTGTGCTGATCTCTCTGCAGGCCAATTCTTTCCTCCCTACCTGGTGCTCTGGGCCAGTCCCCCACCTTCACGTGCATGGGCACATTCCCACTCTCCTCCCTCCCCCACCTGCAGTCCAGTGTAAGCCTCTAGGGATAGGGGCATCAGCTAGGGTCTCTCTCTGTCTTCTTTCCAATCTCAAACTAGCACAATGCCCAATTTCCTTTCAGTTCTCAGGGCTTTTTCTCTCTTGACAAAACCTGGCTCTGACAAATAGAAATTGATGGCTTTCAAAAGAATTGTTTTTGTATGGGCTGCAAGAGCTTACTTTGGAAGTCAAAACTGCACATCAAATATTTCTATCTAAAAATATTTCTAGAAACAGACCTCTAATTTATAGTCACTTGATTTATGACAGAGGCACAATTTAATGAGGAAAGGATATTTTTTTATAAGTCATGTTAGAACAACTACATACCTATAGGAAAAAAAGTAACCTTAACTCCTACCTCACATTAAAATATTAATTCAGGATGAACAATAGCCTTAAGTGTGAGATAAATCCATAAATATCATAAGAGAAACATAGGAGAGAGTAGATTCATGACCCTGGCACAGGTAATGATTTTTTAAATATTTAAAAATCAGTATGTGAAAAGACTAGCCACAAAAGAAAAAGCTACAAAATTGGACTTCATTTAATCAAGAACTTAAGTTCTTCGAAAGACACCAGTAAGAGGTAAAAAAGTAAGCTACAGACTACAGAAGATATGTGCAATACACATTTCTGACAAAAGATCAAATCTGTAATATATAAAGAATTCCTATGGATCAATAAGGAAAAATAGTTTAGTTTAAAAATATAGAGACTTGAGCAGGCACTATATAAAAGCAATATACAAAGGGCCAATAGCACATGAAAAAGTATTCAACAATATTAGTCGTCAGGATAATACAAATTAAAACCACAATGTAATGTCATTGCACAGCTGTCAGAGTACTAAGGTTTGTAGAAGATGGACAAAACCAAGTGTTGACAAGTCTGTGAGCAAGTGAAACTCTCATCCGTTGTTTCCGGGAGTATAAAATGGTACAATCACTTTGGAAACTACTTGGCAATATCTACTTAACATAAACATACATTGTTTTCCTAGACATATGTCCAAGAGAAATGAATATTTACATCCAGCTTCAACATTCACAAGGATATCCAGACTCTTTATTCATAACAGTCAGAAACCAGAAATAACTCAAATATCCAAAACAGAACAGATCCATAGGCTATACATATACATAAAAATATATATCACAAGACATCAATTGTATATATAAAACATTTTAATGGCAAGATAAATACTATACAACAATAAAAAATTAGGTATTGCTCTATCAAATACCACATCAAATTCAAAGATGTTATATGGAGCAAAAGAAGCCAACAAAAAGAGTATACAGCTGAAGACTACATTTATATAAAATTCAGGAACAGGCAAACAAGTCTGTGGTGATAGAAGTTACTTCTTGAGAGCAGGTGAGGGTGGGTGTTGACTGGAAGGGAACTGGGGAGCTTCTGGAGTCCATGGGAACAGCCCTGTCCTGATGTGGGCATACACATTGGTAAAAGTCTACTGAGTCATGTACTGGAGATGAGTGTACTTAAGGAGGCACGTTATACCCTCAGCCTAGTAAGAATGGAAAATCAGCCTATTTGGCAAATTTAAAAGATAAACATCGACTATTTCTGTCTCTTTTTTTTTCTTATAACAATTTTAATTCTGCTCCAAAAAATGTGCACACCTCTGACTGACTGGGAGAAGGGCCACAAATAAGAGTCTATAAAAGAAGAGTCCACACTGGCCCTTGTTTTGCTACATCTGGAGAGACATACTCATATACATGTGCCAGGCTATGCGGTGGAAGGGAGAAAGACACAAGCCCATTCAGACTGCCCTGCAGAGGCCCGGTGCCCAACACAGCACTGTATGCACACACCAGCAAGCAAACATCTGCCGTTTCCACTGAGTCTTTGTAAGCAGACTGGCCCTGTTAAAGCCAAAGGAACCCAGTGCAACCTGTGAAGGTGTGCATGCTTATTGCACAAACCTCCTAGGGTTGACTACTCCCCTCAGTGTAGGGCCGAGTGCTGGGCTCAGATTAGCTCCTCTCTCTTAGTTCAGTGCTCAGCTCCATGTTGGTCAGGGAGCCCTCCTTCCAGAGACCATGGGTTGGCCAGATTGTTGTGTCTCTAAACCCACCAATTGAAAACTTCCTAGTGGGCCTCTCCCTTTCCCTCCTCCTCTGCTTGGCAGCCTCTGGGTAAACTGGACCTGCTACATCTGAGCAATCCCATCAGCTGCAGACAAGCTTATCTCAGTCTAGCCGCAGACTTAAAAGTAGCTGCACCTTTTGTTTTGGAAAATCCATCCTGTGTCTGAACATCGCCTCCCATGGACTCCTAATAAATATCTGGAAGATCTCAAGGAATGAACTTTGGCTGACCTGCTCTGCACATCTTTGAAACCCCTCCCTTCCGCACTTTTTCCTCGGAGTTGCGTGAGTGGTCGGAAAACCCTTGAACACTTTTGTGAACCATAAATTCAGAGAACTGTTAGTCTGGGGATTTGAGGAACGGATTTCAGGAAGTAGCAAGGAATAATCATGTTGTGGGTCATTTCATCATTGTCCATTCCCAAGGGTTTACATATGTTCTCTGCCTGTATCTCTGTAGGTCTGTATTTCCTGTTGGAAGGAAAGGAACTGAGTCAGTGTTCTATCTGCAAATGGTATTAATCACAGTTGTATTTTAAGTGACAGCTCTTAGTAATGTGGGGATAGCTCTGTCTCTCACAGAAGATCTATTTTGTCTGCTTGAATGTGAATGCGAAGCAATGTATGTCCTCTCTGCATAAAGAATCATCTCATAAGCATATACTCTTCTCTCACATGACACATCTTTTCAGCTGTGTTGTGTGCATTCAGAGGCATCGCAAGCAATAGCTTTGAGCTGCATGACCAAGTTCATGTTATTTTAAGAATCTAAGGGTCTGACCTCAGCTTGGAGTCCTATCTAAATGGATAGATTCTGTGTCTAGCAATTATAAATTAGAATTCTTTGCTTGATGAGTTTCTTATTTCATCATTCTATGAGGCAGAATAAATAGAGATAGTGGTAATTAAGGAAAGAATCATTGTTTTTTCTCTGTGTAGAATTTACAGAACATGCAAGTTTTGGGTTTCTAGCCTAGAAGTAGAATCAATCGTCGGGTGTTTAAAGTTGCTTATTTTGGTCAAAAATGTGACTACAGGGGAAAAAGGATTAGAACACTTTTTGAATGACTTCCAAAAGCATCTTAGACATCAAAAGGGTTATATAAAACAACATTTTAATGATTTAATGTAAATGAACCAGAAATGGATGTATTGTGTTTCCTTTAGAAGTACACAGGGTTTTAAATTAAAGGGAAATGGTTACAGATAGAGTTTCTGACTCTATTGAATCAAAAATGTTTCTAAGGCTGATTCTGTGCAGGATAAGATTAAAACAGAACAGTTTGCTTTTTCTGAGAAATAGCAATTGTGTATATTTTTAACTCATAGAATTCCGTATTAGCTAACAGTGTTTAAATACAAATCATCTCTCCTCCTTATTGAAAATGCTACCATGGTAACAAAAGATTTCATTTTCTTCACACTGAAAGCAACATTCTAGCCCCTCAGAAAGTACAAAATGGGAAATGTGGGTGTCAGCAGAAACTATAGGGACATGTTAAGGCAGAGGTTGCAAGTTCACAGCCCATGGCTCGGTCTGCTCAGCACTTGTGTTTTATTTGGCCCAGAGAACATTCAAAATGCTTTTGAATTATTTGCCAGCATTTAAAAATCATTGATGTGATCAGAAAGTTAGGATTTCTAGTTACTTCCAACAAGTACAAAATCTGGCTACAGCAACTGCAATTGCTGCGTGGCAGACATCAGCAGGAGCGAAGGCCAACCTGCTTCTGCAGCCGGCGAGGTCTCCAGTTTGCCCCAGCACCTCGTGAGGCCCTTCAGTGGTCCCGCCACCCCCACCCCCACCCCCCAGGCTTTGAGGAACAGAGGTAGAATGCAACACCCCTTGAAAATCCTATCCTTCTTAAGAAAGATATGGAGTATTTCTGCTCTGTGTTCTTCAAATGAAAAATAATGCTGGATTATTCAAGGCTTGAATAATTCTCAAATGCAAGTTCTTTGCTTCACCGACACTTGATCGCAGCTCTCCCAGTGGGTTGTCTTAGACCCTCTGTCAAGGGACCAGAGTACCAGAGGGAGCCATGTCTGTTCTCCATACTTTAGCTCTTGACTCAGCTGATGAAAAAGATGACCCTTGAAACTAAAATTGAATTATAGAATTAACTGCAACAATTATTTCTCCAAGTTCTATCTTAGCCACTGAGAATTGGGAGCTCCATATTTCATTGGTCTATTTAACTATTATCTGGAATCTTTGGTAAACACAAGGTAGCAATTGGTTCTGTTGGCCCAAAATTTTGGTTGGTTTAGACATTGTCCTACGGAGGACAAGAAAATGACAGCAAATATTACATGGGCCAGTTACATATTATGACCACAGAAAAGACCCTTAAATCAAACCAACCACCTTGCATAAGTGAACTTTTTATTATAAGAGGATGTTAAAGGGTGTACCTGAATCACTATGCAAACCCATCATCATGCATAAATAGCAGTTGTAAGCAGAAAGATGTCATCTCAGAGTAGGGTTAGTTTGTTCACATTTGCGTCCTAGCCTTGATTTGAGTAAAATGGCTAAGGCTGGGCAATATGTCCAGTTGTAGCTCATTAGACAGCCACTAATTGCATCCTAGAATGGGTCCACATAACAGAAGAATGCCACAACCCCAGGGTTAAGACTTAGGGCACTTAAGTCAAGCTGACATGTGATTTCAGTAGAATTCAAAGCTGAAAAACAAAAGTCAATGCCAACAGTTTGCCAAGATTCACCTTCATGATGTGACGATGGTCAGTGTTTGGTCACAAGCTCCTTTTTCTCCAGCTGAAATGTATGCGGACAAGACTCACCATCAGCACCGCCCTGTGAGGATAGGGTTATATGCTCTAGTTGTGCAGGAAGATCAAGATCTTCCTGCTGTTCAAATCTTACTGCTATTGCTCCTCAAAAAGTTCTTTGGAATGACTTCTTCTCTCCACTGTGTGAAGCTCAGCCGAGAGGCAGTCGTAGGGGTCCCCTCTCAGTGAGATTCCTGGGGACAGGGGAAAAGGTTTGGTGAGGAAGTTAGTTCCTGAAGAGACCAGTAGTTGTAATTTGTTACCATAATTGATGACATCTGTCTTTCCCTACTCTAGATTTAGTCAACAAATGTTTATTGACTATATACTCCAAGCTAGACGTGATTCCCAGGCATGACATATAAATTAGTTAGCAGCTATGTCTCAGTATCTCCAGTTACGGAAAATGAAACCCTCACTCTGCAACTCTTGGTAGTGTATGATCTTCCACACAATGATACGGTCTGTCCAGAAAAAGTCCAGCCAATGCTAACATAAGGAGAATGCTTTGTGTGACATTGATGTAACCTGGCAGTCAAGGAGAGTGGACTGGAATGCACATGTTGTGAACAATGACAACGTCACTGTGCTAGTCAGTGGGGGTGGCAGATGCCATTGTGGGAGCATGTGTACTGTGTGGCTGTCGCATTCAAAATGACTGAGGGAGTAGAGCAATGAATCTGCGTCAAATTTTGCATTAAGCTTGAACACTCCTCTGTGGATACTATTCAGATGACTCAGAAGGCCACAGCTATGGGCAACCGAGGACTGGCAGCCTCATCACAACAATGTGCCCACTCATGCATCACATCTTGTGCAGAGATTTTAGGTGACACATCAAGTCACCCAGGTGGCTCAGCCCCCCTACAGCCCAGATTTGGTGCTTTGTGACTTCTGGCTTTTCCCAAAACTAAAGTCACCTTTGAAAGGGAAGAGATTCCAGACTGTCAATGAGATTCAGAAAAATACAACAGGGCAGCTGATGGTGATTATTGGGAGAACTGTGTGAGGTCCCAAGGTGCCTACTTTGGGGGGGGGACTGAGATGTCATTGTCCTGTGTACAATGTTTCTTGTATCTAGTGTTTTCTTCAATTAGTGTTTTTGTTTTTCATATTATGTAGCTGGATACTTTATGGACAGAACTTGTATACTTTCTCCTAACTAGTAAAAATGTTCCTACTTATTATTCACAGCATATCTGTTAACTTAATACTCCTCATTAATTATTTCTGTTCCTGAAAATACTTTGCAAGAACATATCACAGACAGCAGTCAAGTCACCACTGGGTTGCCCCATTATATTTCCTTCAAATGAGTTAAACCCATTTAATAGGAATATTTTTGGTGGGTATTTTGTCCCATAATAAAGAAATGAGATAATTCATTTGTTATTTTTAATACTTTGTTCCAGGCAGATATGCAAACTTGTTTGTTGTTATTATTCCCAATTGTTGATATGTGGGCTGGGCATATCTCAGGGATGGGGTTTTCATTGTCAGCTCTCCGCTTTGTCTCAGAAGCCACCAGTTCAACTGGTCCAACTATCAGCTGAAGAGTCAGGTAGGGAGTCAGGTAGGGAATCGCAGTGCTGCTGTAATGATGTCCCCACGTGACAGGGACATCATCACATCATGCTGGTGTGAGTGACTCTACGTCTCCACAATCCAGATCTACAGGGTATGACCTTAATGAGCTTCCTTGGGCACCTGGAGGACTTTCCAAAAAAGACATCTTACAGGGGGCCCTCCTCTGACGCTAGTGCACGTGGAGAGATAAGAATGTTGTAGGAGATGTTGGCACCAGAAAGTTGGACACAGGAAAGGCTCAGAGAAGTATGAGAGAAGAAAGCTCCGCCACCCTTTCTCAGGATGGACGCCTGGTCACTCTGAGATTCAGGGTGTTGTCACAGGGTCTGACATGCTGTCCAGTCACAGTGAAAGCTCACTGCCAGGGGTTGGGGCTGAAGATAAACCTCACAGAGAAATGAGCCACACAGTATTCTGACACATGCAATTGAGTGGGTACATTAAGTATCTATTAATTTGGACCTCGAACACGGTAGTCACTTATACTTGTTTTCAGGATCAGACTTTTTGCTAAAAAGTCACATGCTAAGCACAATTGAGACAAATGTGCAGATGAGAGGCCCCAAAAGCAATTTCCATACCACACAGCACGAAGAGGAAGAACACATTATGCATATTTCAGTTTTGCAATCTACATCCAAAGAATTAACCCTGTGCAGCAGTCTGGCCAGCCACCAAGAACTAGACAGTTTTCACCCTTGGGTATAAATTAGTTCTGTGCACTGACTACAGGATGTCGGAGCACCACTCTCACTTGGCTGGCCCGAACCCCACCATGTGCTGCAGCCAGGTCTCTGAAGCCCACCAGCTAATTAAGCTAACTTCCTGAAGAGAGAATTTCAAGTGAATGGGGTTGTGTAATAAATGCAAGTGAAATGCTACTGGGATGTAGGCAAGAGGAAGGCTTGTATCTTTTCTAGAAGTTTGATATAATTTGTAATTCAATAAATACATATTTCTTTAATACAGGGTATAACTCATGTCTAAAACTTAAAAATTTCATTAAATTTTTACTGTGTATTGGAAAAGGCTGTTAAAGGAAAGGATTATGTTTATCTGACTTAGCCTAAAAAAAGTTCAACCCCATACTATTTTAGAAGCATTAGGTCTGTTCATATGAAGTATAATTAGATTAATTGCTCGTTTTATTGAGGGGAAACTAAGTCACCATCCTGACATTGTTACCTTTTTGCATAGTGGAATATTCAAGTATAGAATTATAGTGGGAACAGAAAAAATTGCATGGAAAAGAACATCAGTAACCAGCAAGACACCTTAAAAATAATCTAAAACACTGCTGTTAGGAAGCGGTATAGAAGAAGCGAGGCCAACAAAATAGGACCAGGGATTTCGGGGAAACATCAACTCCTTTGCATTGGTACAGCTTCACACGAGCTATCACATGCATTGTGACGATAGCTCTTGTTCCTGTGACAACCTCATAAGGAAGTAAGATGTGACTGGCTGTTAAAACTGACCGGGAAGACAGCAGTGATATGGTGTCAAATGGGAAGGAGAATTAAATGGCAGCCTACGGAAGCCCAGTAAATGTCATTCCAAACAACAAGAAATCTAACTGGGAAAAGAACCCAGGGAGCCTTGCTGAAGATAGTTGGGAAGAGAGAGACTTGTACAGTGAAAGAAAAGGCGAACTATCGCTTAAGTTTGATAAATTAGAGCTGGAGGCTGAAGCCAGTAAATTGAGGTGACAAAGAGACAAATGGTGCAGCGCTGGTGAAGAAGAGAGTAATCAGATTCACAGCCGAGCAGCAGTGGGCGGGGCTCTGAGGAAGGGCTGAGGGCATGGCGAACACATGTGAACCTTGGCGCCTTCCCTAGCAGCTGCTGTGTGCAGGGGGCAGTGGGGTGAAACTGGCTTGGCTGTTCAGGCCTCACCTGGGGGTGAAGTGATGATAGCAACTGACACTATAAAATATTTAAGGTATAGATATTCAGGGGAAATTGAAAATGCATGGGTATACCTGGGCCAGAGTAAAGAAGCCTGATAAGTGAGGTTTTTGCACCTCCATAGTTATCCCCTCACCCCCAGTATTATCTGTAGATTGAATCAGAAGCATTCTTTTTCTAACGTATGCCCAAGGAAGCAAGATGATGCAAGAACTGTAAAGAGTCTGAGGTTTTATCCTATTTATAAGCAATCAAGTTAGCCTGTCAGTTACATGAATGCCGGCAGAGGACATGGAGACTCCTGGATCAGAGACGAAAGACATTACTTACAGAAATAGCTGTAGCCAGGGGATCATCATTTCTTGTGTCAGTTCCCCGAACTCCAAGTTCCACGGGGGTGGGTGACATGCGGAGGCCCCGGCTGCCTGCTTGTGGGGTGGGTTGTTCTGCAGGAGAGGAATCTTGAGCTGAGGAAACCTGGATCTCGATAGGGGGCCGAAAACACATGTCTCCAAAGAGAGACATTGTCTCTGTCTTCTGAGACTGACTGATCTCTACACCAACATTATGTTTGTGAGATTCACCCACATTGTTGCAGGTAGTTCTGGATATTTATCCTTGTTGCTGTGTAGAGTTCCCTTTATGAACATTTCACAACTTTCCTTTTTATCCACCCTACTATTGATGGCCATGGGAGGAATCTTCAGTTTCAGGTCATTACGGACAGTGTTGCTCTGGTCCCCATAGTGCACGTCTCCTGGTGGACACGTGACTGGATTTCTGTGGGGTAGGAAGGTTGGGGAGTAAGGTATGCTTATACTTAGCTTTCATAGGTGCTGCCAAGCATTTTTCCAAAGTGGCTACAGCGATTTACACTCCCCAGAAGTCTATGGGAGTTCTGATGACTCCACATCCTTGCCAACATTTGATATTTTCCATTGTTTTCATCTTTGCCATCCTAGTGGCTGTAAATGACTATAAATGTGTGTTAAGCTCAGTGTGGTTTAAACATGAGGCGATTTTATTTGTCTAGCCTCTGCTTTCAAATCATGTTGTCAAGCCCAACTTTCTCATCACGTAATGGGATCTTGGGAAAAGCCTGTAACTTGTAGGTCCTGTTCCGTTCTTAAAATTTAGTTTGGCTCATTTTAAAATTTTGGTCTCTTTCTGATTCACAGCTCTTTCTCTTCAGTCCAGGGGAGTCTTGTGGCTGAAGTGGCCTGGAGCAGAGAGGCACGCGGTCCTCTCTACAGATCACCCTCCCTTCCCTTGTGTGGGTCTGGTTTGGGGACAGAAAAGAGGAATAGAGTTCTTAAAATATCTTGCTAATCAAATTATGTGAGCTCACAATCATCTCCGTTGGTTGCTGGCTGCTTTTCCAGCTATCACCGGCGAGGTATAATGAGGACTCTATCTGATCTTTGTCCCTAGGGCCTGGCTGGGAGCCTCAGAAACCCCTGGAATTTCCTGAATGTTAGGAATATCTTTGGTATGCTAATGAGGTCACTCTAGTGGGTTCCTAGACAGCTTCAGGATGCAGGCTGGTCACCAGGAACACCAACCACATGATTGGAGAACTGGAACTTTGTCCAGCCTGACTTCTGGGCGGGAGGGAGGAACTGGAGACTAAGTTAAAATACGCGGCAATGATTCAGCCAGTCGTGGCTGTGCGGTGAAAGCCCAGGAAAAACTCAGGCCCCCATGCTCAGTGGAGATTCGTGGCTGGTGAACACACGGATGTGCTGGTGGGGTGGCGTGTCCTGCTCCCACACAGAGAAGACACAAGCCTCTGCGTTCCCTCCCAGACCGCACCCTGTGTGTGCCCTTCATAGTAAAACCGTAGTCATAATGACCATACTTTCTTGAATTCCATGAGTCACGCTAATGAATTATTGAACTGGAAGGGGTGTGGGAACCACTGAATTTGTGGCCCATCTGTCAGAATTATCGGTGGCTCGGGGACCCCACATACATCTGGTAGTATCTGAAGTGAGGGGAGTCTCACTGGGACCATGAGCTGGATGGCAGGCAATACACTCTAAGTGGGGCAGTTTGTTACCAGTCCTCTCCATGGCCAGCGTCCAGAGGCTGGCTCTGTCCCAGAGCTGCACAGTGAGTTCAGCAGAAGCCTGTCCTGTGGAAGCCTGAGAGGCCTTGTAGGCCATGAAGGATCCAGCTCCAGCTTGACCACCTCTACCCACTCCAGCTCTCAGCCCCGGCATCCTGCCCATCAGCCCTTTGCGGCTAGAATACCTAGACAGCAGACAGCCCTCAGAGATGAGAGACTGATGATGCAGGTCCCCCAGGAGTGGGAGTGCAGGTGGGAATGCAGAGGGCTCCAGCCGTGCTCCTGCCTCCCACTTTGCCGGCCCCCTCATGATGGCACAAGGACAGGGCATTCAGCCCGCCCGCTATGATGATGTCTGATCCGGGACATGAAATGCTGGTCACCCCTCCTGGTAGGTGCTCCAAAGTCTTTATAAATAATGCTCTTGGGGCTTCTCCTCACACCCCTTGGGTTAAGGAAGGGAAATAATGCCTCTGTCAAACACTTGTGCCCCTCCCCACCAGTTCAGGTTTCTGGCAACTCTCTCTCTTCCTGGTTCCTTTATATGGGCTGGGAGCCATACCTGACTGGTGACAGCGAGGCTCGCCCTGCCAGCTGCTAGTAAAACCTGCACACAGGCGCCCCAGCCGTTACTCCTGGGCAGACAGAGTCCTCCTATGGATTACCAAATGAGCAAATAAACAGAGGTCAGCACCTCTTTCCCACTAAACCATGGAATAAAGGTGAAAAAAGAATCTTAGGGTTAGCTGTGAGGGAGGATAAATATCTATATAAGAGAATTTTGAAGTCAAAGAGAGAAAGTTGGTCCTCGTTGGGGACCACACATAATTCTGTATCAGCACTTTATCTAGTTCACCCCACCCCCACCCCACCCCGTTTCCTGCACTGTAGCAGCACTAACTACAGGCAGGGGAAGGTGAGCCCTGCGTAACTGAATTGGATTATTTTTATTGTTTCCACAGGAACCACACCATGTGGGGAATGTTTGTTCAGGGAATTTGCTGTGTTTGTGTTCATTTTATTCAATTGTCCACAAGAGTGATTGAATTTTATGTCCTATAACTTTAATACCACAAAATATGCTTGAAGTACATTGACTTTAAACAGGACATAAATTTCAAAACTCCCGTGTCCTCGTCCTTCCCATGTCCTTGTGTTCTGTTATTATTTTATTTAGTTGCTCTTCTTTTTTGACCTCCTATTCAGTTTTTCACAAATGTGAAATGCAAATCCCTGCCGTTGGACTTGTGGCCTCAGCCTTTCTGCCTGGTGCTCGTTCCCCGGAAGAGAGGCAAGATGAGATGGGATTCTGTTCCATTTTCTGTGGGTCCTGGAAGGGACCAGACAGCAGGAAGTGGAGAGTTGGGGGCAGGGGGAGCCGGCATTCAGAGGCTGCCACTTAGCAGCTCCGTGACTTTGGGAATTTGCCTCTGCTTCCTGACCCTCCATTGCACTGTTTGTACACAGCCATAAAATGACTACTTCCCTAACAGGACTGTTGGGAGGATTAGATGAGATAATGCATGTAAATCCCTTGGGGCAGTGCCTGACACATAATAGTGCTTAATAAATATGACATGCTGTTCTGAACAGGGTGGTGGGTGGGGGTGGAGAAGGAATGTTCTCAGTAAATGTGTACAGAGTCACTACAAATTTTATAAGTGCTGCAGCATTTTTGCGGACTGTGCTGTCTCCAAGAGGGATATATGGCTTTTCATTAGGTGGAAGGGCCTTCTCCGTGAAGAAGGAAATTATCTCATCAGGGTTCTTGTTCTGCGGTCGCAGTGCCTGCTGATGTTGATTTAGCTCACTTACAAAGCCACACACCACGCAGCAGCGCTCATCGCTCTCCACATTAGCTTATTAATCCTCCAGTTATGCCTTCACGGTTCGAGGGCATATTTGCTTTCCAGCGGAGGCCCCAAGGGGTGAAATAACGTGCCCCGCCCGGGACTGAGAGGGAGCGGCCAGGTCAGCTGTTTCTCCCGGTGGCCCACCACACTTGGAGGTTTCACTCACACTGAAGACTTTTGCTCCCTAAAATCAATGTTTGCACTGTAGGGTGTTACTTGCTAAGTGAGAAAGAAGCAGTGGAGGAGTCATAGGATATAAACTGGGCCAGCGATCAGCTTTGGCTTTTAGTCCCTTCCATGTCCTCCTCATGAAGGGTACAAAGGATCCTGTAAGTGTCCAGCCCTCGTCCCCACGTCTGTACAATGCAGGACCACATGGGACCAATCCTGAAGTTTCTTTCCAGTGTGAATACTC
The DNA here is from genome assembly GCF_004126475.2 of Phyllostomus discolor. Taxonomy (NCBI): domain Eukaryota; kingdom Metazoa; phylum Chordata; class Mammalia; order Chiroptera; family Phyllostomidae; genus Phyllostomus; species Phyllostomus discolor. Next base: position 45,108,847 of record NC_040905.2, read on the forward strand.
CATGGATGGAGCTTTTGGAAAGAGGAGCTGGCCCCTTCTAAGAACCCTAAAATCTTACTAAATTAGAAGAGATTTTAAGCTCCCAATTTGCTTCTTTGTTATTAAATAGTAGTACACAAGTCAGTACCACAAATGGCATCTTTAGACCCAAAGGAAGCACAAGGCGAAAACAAGAGGGGGTCTCAACTGCACCAGGCTGGGCATCCCATTCTGGGCACACCCTGACCCTTTTGGCTTTATCCAGATGCTGTGGGTGGTGCTTTCTACAGAGCTTCCTGGCAGCAGCTGCTCTGGGAGCCCTGCGTCTGAGGGTTGCCAATGCCAGTGAGTGCATGGCACAGAGGCCTGGCCCAGCGTTCAGCCACAAGGGTTCTTTTCGGCAAAGGCCTCTCTCCATTCCCCTCTCAGGCAGACGTACAGCTGGCTTAGGTAGCATCTAACTGTATGTTGTACAATCACTCCACTGTTCTCGGAAATTGCTGGGGGCTCAGTTCTGGCCTCTTAACCTCCTGACCATGCCCGTGGTTGTCTCTCGGAGCTGCTTGTGGTCATGTGCCACTGTTTCCATGAACATGCCCATAAGGGAGGTGCTCCAGGAAGTTATTGGGAAGTCTGGGTCCATTGTGCCCCATGCTGCTTTCCCTGTGCTTGGAGTCTCTGAGGGAACAGTCCCTGGGTAATTCTGCAGAGATTTTAGAGGCTGGGTCTTGATCCCTCATAGTCCCCTGTAAACATAACTAAACTCCAACTTCCCCGACCTCCCAACAGTGAGCTCTCCTGTGAGGTCACCTACTTGGCTATTCAAACTGGAAATAATCAATTTCTGATGAGAAAAGGAAATGGGATGGGAGTAATAATAAGAATACTATTGTTTGAGCATCTTGTGTACTGAGCACCTTATGTGCCAAACACACCTATTATTATCGTCATTATAGAGATTAGAAAACTAGAGACCTGGAGGAATGCCTTTCTTAAGACCACAAAACTCCTAGGTGGCAATACAGAAATTTGAATGAGGGTGAATCTAGCTCAAAAGCCAAAAGGAAAGGTACTAATGTCAGGGGCTTGTGCTTACTCAGCAGACAATCCCTGCGGCCCCAGAGGGACCAGAGAGGGTCTTCTTTCATGGACAGCTGCTGTCTTACTCAGGGCACATGGCTGCACCCTGCACTGTTTGTTCACTCCCTTAGGCACTCACCTCTGCAAGTGCTCATCAAGCTCCTACTTGAGATAATGTGAGGGCTGCTAAACCCTGCCCAGTGCTGGGGAAGGAAGGGGCCTGCAAATGAAGCTGCTGCTCTCCTGTAGAAAGGGCTCACCTGTTACTCAAAATACCCACAACAAGGAGCTGCAGAAAACCCTTGCAGAGCTGGGGCCAAGTGCCCTGTGGAGGAATACACCAGCATTGTACCTACTCTGGTCCAGCCTCTGCTTTCTCAATCTTAAATTTTTCCACCAGTCTTCATATTTTTTAAAGTAACTGTTAACTAAAGTATTTCACACACACACACACACACACACACACACACACACACATCCTAAGTATGCAGCTTGACAACTTTGTTAACAAACTGAAGGCTCTTGTCCCAATCAGTATCCAGCCTGAGAAACAGAACACTGGTAACACTTCAGAAAGCCCTGTTTGCTCCCCATCCACAAAGATAATCACTGTCCTGACTTCTGTCACCATAGAGCAATGTTGGTTGTTTTGCACTCTGTGAGTGCACTATAAGGATATAAGTAGATTAGCACATCAATGCTCCTTTATGTCTGATTTCTCCTGCTCACCACTGTTTGTGAGGTGCACCCATAGTATTGCATGAAGTTGCAGGTCATTCATTCTCATTGCTACCAAGTATTTCATTGCATGAACATAGCAATTTATTTATCCGTTCTTTAGCTGATGCACATTGGAGTTTCCATTTGGGGACTGTTGTGAGTAGTTATATGCCTTGATTTTTAAGAAGCATTTGGTGAAGCCTCACCTTAGGTGCTGAGTAATTAGTGTTCTAGAATGATCACCTGTGTCCTCAATTTAGCTTTCTGGATGCTTAAGGTTAGCAGGTGAAGTCAGAGAGTACTGGGAGCCTACAGTGCCAACTTTATTCAGGCGGTTACTGCATGAACAGTCAATCCTAGGTGGGAAGGAATATGGGTCAGCTCATGTCCTGAGATGATACCAAATATAGTGTGGGAGTCCAAGGTCTTCTGGTGGCTAAGAATCTTGCTGGTCTCTTCTCGGTACCACAGAGAAGACTGTGTTACAACCAAAAGCCTTTGAGACAATTAGAAACACTATAATTAATGGCCTAGATCACTCAAATTTCACGACACAGTTGGAGGACAGGGATCCTGGGCTCTGTAGATTACACTGAGGTAAGACTCCGTGACCACAAATGCAGTTTTGTTCTCTGCAGTAAACATTTCAGGGAAGGCTGGACTGCAGGCGACCTTGAACAGCCAGCATTTCAAACTACATGTTTTAAGTTATGGCAGAATTTGCAAATAAGAACTGCATAAACAAAGGATGTTCTAAAGGTCGTTAGTCTTTGGAAAATATTCAGTTACATACCTGACTGTCTTTAGAAAAGCAGAATGAAACCAATGGAACCAGAGAATCAGATACCAGCAAACAGAGTTTGGGGCTGAGAGCCAGAAACGGAGGTTGTGGGCTGCCTGCTAACTCTACACCGTGCACAAGCCCATCAGGGACACAGGTTATTGCCATTCCATGAATTAATTTTTCCTTTCTTCCCTTGTCCCCACACTGCTTTGCACAAAAGTGGTAATACATATAGAATTTCTCTCACCTAATGGCATTAAAAATTTGTTTTTTGACTCTTAAGTAACACATTATCTTTTTAGCAAAATTCAATCATAAGAAATGCATAAAAAGGAAAACAAACAAACAAAAAAACACCACAATCCCATCATTCACTGTTGGAATCTTAATGTTTTGGCAACTTCCTTACAGTAGTCTTGCTTTCCATCTCTCTCTCTCTCTCTGAGTCTATACATATGATCCCTGGCTAATGATAGTTTGACTTATGATTTTTCAACTTTCTGGTGATGTGAAAGCGACACGCATTCAGGAAAAACTGTAGTTTGAATTTTGAATTTGATCTCTTTCCAGGCTGGTGCTATGCTGCACGAGCCTCTCTCGTGGTGCTGGGCGGGGGCAGTGAGGCGGTTAGCCCTGCGGTGGACTAACGGAAGCATTCTGAGCATGTCTGAGGTTGGCGAGGCTATGGTATGATGTTCAGGAGGGTATGTGTATTAGAAATATTTTCAACTTATGAGATTTTCAGTCTACAATTGGCTTATTGGGACATAACCCCATCATAAATTGAGGAGCATCTATAATTGGGTTTATAGATATAATAGTCATTTAAATCCTCCTTATAACTTACTTTTAGATTGTGAATATATTTACATAGCATTTAAATTACTTGAAAAGCAGCATTTTTGTTTATCATATGAATGTGTCCAACTTATTTAACTTCTTCCCACCCCATATTATGGGTAATAGTATCACCCAATTTGCTGCTTTTTGGGTTCCACTTTATCAGTTAGGTTCTCCCAACTTACACGTATGAAACTTATTCTTATTAGTTAGCCTAGAACGTGACTATACCCTCTTTCCTCTGAGAGAGGCAAAATTGTGATTTGCAGCCTTTCCTTTTGCAAACATGTCTGCTCACAACTGTAGTGAGATCTATTTACTTGAGTTCTCAGCGAAAAAGGCCGTGAACTTGCTCCCCCAGAGTCCAGCCATCAGCTGGAAGGGTGATCAGGGGTCGGCGTCCTGAGGGCCCGGGGCTGTGCCACTCTCCTGACCATCTCTCACAGGAGAAACTGCACTCCGCCACATCCTGTGTGCACCTGGCAGTGTGAGCCAGCACGAGGTAGACTAACACATCACCTGCAATGATACGTGAGATTACCACCCAGGCTTCTCTCCCCAAGCCCATTGCTCCTCCCACCCAACATCCTTGAGGTCCACTTCTTTCCCGCAGCCTGCAGCCCAAACATGTGAAACTGATATCTGGACAAGAGTTAGTTCCAGGGGGTCACAGGCAGGGTAGCAGCCCCCCCAGCTGCCCCCGAGGGAGGAAGGAACCGGACTTCTCAGGGAAGCAGCGTGAGTCTCCATGTAGGACAAGACGGGGACACAACTCATCTCAGGCTGACTGTGCAACACAATCGCCCAGAGGGTGCAGACCAGTCCCAGTGAAGTCTGAGTGACCCCCACAAATTCGTCCAATGTTGTATAGGCTTTCCACCCCCTCAGGGGCACAGTGGCCTCTGGGGAGGGCAAGAATCAGAAGTCACTTATCCTGCACATAAGCCTCCACACACCCCAGCTCTAGCTTCAACTGGGCCAGATGTGTGTCCTTGACACATACACAGGCAGAAGGCAGTAAGAGTCCGACTACTTCTTCCAGCAGAAGCACGTGGTGCCCCAGGTGTCTGTGTCCTTCTCCTGGTGTGTGGAGCCACACCACCCCAGCCTCGGGCCACTGGGGCCCTTTTGCTCCCCTTCTTCTCGGCCTCCCCATAGGACTCCTGATGTTTGTGCGGGAGCATCCCTGCCACCTGGAGCCACCTCTCCAGATCTTTGTTTCATTTTGGATCACAGCAGGCACCAGTTTTCTCCCTTTCTGTTAATAAAAATTAAGCAATCAATTTTCTTCCCCTCCATTACACCTAATTCCCTCTGTAACTCAATTATTATTGCAACTCTGGCAAGTGCTTCATGAGGCAGATGGCAGGAAAGACACATTGCCAAAATAAAGGGCATTGTTTACAGAGGAACATTGTGTACGTAGAGGTGATGACACTCTCCTTCCAAGGTTAGATTATTTTTTCTAAAATCAAATTCATGTAAGTCTGTTAATGTAGAGTTTATGCAAGTGATGCCAAGGTTAATACAAGCATGTGTAACACACTGTAGCAACCGCTAAAAATGCTTGACACGTATTATGTTCCTTCTTTAGGGGTTGTAGGAAGTTAGGATAAACCTATTATGTGACTTTTTATTCTGAGAACAATAAATACAATGGGTGCACTGATTTTTTTTCCATGTGTGTTAAAATATCTGACTTGCAAAGGTGTTCCAAATTCCATGTATTATATTTGTCACACTAGAGAGCAAGCCTGGTAAGTTAAAAATATAGCCTTTGTAATGCTACATCAGGAATGGGGAAAGGGTCCCAGCTCTGCTGCAAATTCCAAGTGATTGACTGATTGTCCATGACCGCCTGTGCTGAAGTGGCAGGGCAATGAGAGAAGAGGATGGCATCCTTTGTAACATTCTGGGCTCCTGGGGATGCCCCGGGAGAGGGAAGAGAAAGAGCGCTCAGTAGTCTTTCTGCCCTGAGGTGCAGCCCTGAGTGTTTCAGTGGGCTTCTTCTGTGCTGGTAGGTGTGACCATAAAATAGGCTCTTTTCTACAAGCTATTTATAAAACCAATTTTCTTATTTTTTAACCACACTGTATTTATATCATTCTCTGCCCTGTTGGGAGAGACACCTCCATTCCTCTCTGCCCCTTACTTCCTGAGACACTGCTTCTAGCAACCTGGTTCTCCCAGAAAATAGGGGAGTCCCTGAACTACTGACCTCAGAGCTGAGACTCACCCATGGAGGCCTGCCACCGCCTCGCCCTGCATCCGACAGAACCCGGACATCTGTGCCCCATTAATTCCCAGAGTGGGTGTGAGCTTATCTGGACACATGAAGCTGGAGTGTCTGGCTAGAATTTTCCTTCTCCTTCTAGAATAACGTGGGTAAGAATTACATAAGTGATTAATGGGCAGAAATGTAACAAGAGTCCATTTGCTTTGTTTTAGTACAGCAGGAAAACCTATTCATTGTTGAAAAGCCAAAAAACATAAGGATAATAAAGATAATAAAATTGCCTATAATTCTGCTACATGGAGATACAGCCACCATTTTATTATACCTCAACAGTTTTTAAATGTATATGGGCTCATAAAAATGGAATCAGCCGTACCTACTCCTTCGTAATCTGTCTTTTCCTCCTTGGTACGCATTGTTTCCATTTCCTCACATGTGCCCACAGAGCCCGACGTCCTAGGCACGCTGTTCTTCAACAGCAGTGAGAATTAGCATTTCCCTGGCGTCCCAGTTTTTGAAGTTCACCAGTCCTTTTGAAAAGTATACCTCATTTATATAATTATTATCATACTTAGCATTACAAATCAGTGGCCCCAGGCTTGCAATGGGATTCAGATGTCGTTTTCATAATTTATTTGAAGAATTTTGCTCAATATTCATAGAGCCAAATGTTCAAATAGTCTATGAGGTGGGCTGTTGAGGCCGTCACGTGTGCGGGGCCCCGCGTTTGCGGCAGGCTGGCGGCCGCGCCCCACGCTGCAGGCACAATACAGGTAACGCTTCCTTGGCTGCTCTCCCAAAACCGCAGCACGCAGATGGCGGAGAACAAAAGGCTGCGTGGCCCACCACGTTTCAGCTGTGTCTCCAGCCCTCTCCCCAGCCCTCGGGGGCCTGCGCCCTCCCCCATACTCTGTGCCTGCTCTCCGGGGAGCCCCGAACCACTCTCGGATTGACAAAGGGCCATGCTCAAAAACACCCCGAGTGTGGTCAAGCCGAAAGGGGAGCCACTGCATGTCACTCAGTGCTCTCATTAGACTTTGTCTTCACCCTCCTCTTCAAATGCCAGAGAAATGGAGTCCATCTAGGTGCCAACAAATCCTTCCGACAGAACGGTTGCTATAGCAACTGCGTAGCCACGAATTAACCAGCAAACCAGTCTGAAGGTGTTGGCTCGGAAACCGCTCTGCGTGAGGCACCACCTTCTTTTGAAAGTAGGTTGTTCTCTGTGACCCAGCATCTATTTCGCGTTACTGTGTTACAGACACAATCTTTTGTTAAGGTATTTGATTTGCTATGGAATTAGGGCTCCCAGGGTGGGAGGAGAGGTGGGGTGGAGAGCGGCTAAAAGGCTGGAAAAATAAAACAAGTATAGGAAGATGATTTTTTGAAAAGGGAGGGCGAAGGGGGAAAGCTTAAATAGAATCAATTTATTCAAAACCAGGTGCAGAAGAATAATGTCAATTCTGTGCTCTGTGAGACAGTAAAAGAAAATCAGCTCTATCTAATGTATGGGCTGGTTTAAAACAAACCTCATGTTATTATTAATATAATCCCTGCTTTGTAAGCCATGACATTTAACCGGGTAATTAAATAATAATTGAATAAGTCTGCGAGGCATAAAACCAGGCAGAAAGGCACACTCCCCTGAGGCAGTTTTTATCAAATATTGACTTACTCTTCAATATTAATGATGGCAATTTAATGTTATATTTTATATTTACATACTAACATTGTTTGAAAGACGTCTTGTAATTTATAGGTTCTCGAGTTACACATGTGACTTGAATTAAAAGCACAAAGGAAAAACCTAGGGGATGGGGAATATGCAAACGTTGGGGGTGGGAGGGGCGTGCAGACCTTGACTGCCACTGGTCCTGCCTTTGTTGAGGTCTCTCACCTATCCTGGTCTTCATATATGCATTGTCAGTTCCTCCATTTCTGATTCTGCAAAGACCCTCACTCCGTGCTGGGCAGAAACAGAGCTCCCTTTGGGGGCAGCCTCCCTTCCTTTTGCTGGCTCTCCGGAGAGCCAGCCAGAGAAGGGTGCTGCGTCCCACCCCCAGCGATGTGCTGGTCAGCAGTTAACAACCAGCGCTCCAGAAAGAATGCATGTGTGTGTAAGTGTTCTTAAGTTTATTCTAAATTTCACTGGTATAAAGGACATGTTGCATACAATTTAAGAAGAATAAAATATACAACCTTTTTTTAAAAAATTCACAAAGCCAATTTACTCACAGGGCTTTTTAGTTTTGCTGAACTTTTATTAAATCTGTCGTCAACCTCTGGTGATAAACCTTTTGTTAATTGCTTGTAATTAACTAGTAAGAATGGGTCCTACATGAGTGGTGGGCGGTTTGCCCATGGAGGCTGAGTACGATGAGAGTTGAGCAGGAGAGATGTATGGGAACTTCACTCTGGTCACGAATCAGACGGCCGCTTTCCAATATTTTGTTCTGAGCTATTCACAATGTAATAGCCACAGACACAACACACTTGTAAGTTTAATTAGGATTATTAATATTTTCATCACATTCTTAAGTCTAAATAATGGACAAAGCAGTAAGTTAAGTCCTCATTTGTAACCTTTGCAATTTTTACTCCTACCCTGGTAGATTTGGAGCTCCCAACACAATGCCACTAAATACAGCGTGAGGAAGAGATTAGCTCTCTGGGAAATTTTTAAATACCACCTTTTTCCTCACTTTGCCCCATGACTCTACAAGACACCAAACCATTAGTTGACTCTCCAAGAGGGTCGATGAGAGAGTGTCAGCAGAGGCCTGTTGGTAAACAGAGGACAGTAGACACTTGTGATGCTCGTCCTTTTCTGTTCTACGAAGGATCCTGCCTTCTCTTAGTTTCCAGCTTCCACTTACTCTTCCCAGAAGTTCAAAATTATTCATAGCTTCTTTTTAACATTAAAATGTACCCCTCAAAATTCCTTTCAAATATCTCAGCATTTCTCGGAAAGCAAATATCCCAGCATTTTTCAGCAAGCAAAGCCCACAGCAATCACAAAACCAGCCAAACCTGCGGCTTAACTTTGGGTAGACTCCCCCATTTCTAAGGCTATGGCCTTTGAAACCACGTGACTTCTTGCTTTGGTTAAAAAAAGTTCAGGAAGTTTCTCTGCACATGCAAAGTTCAGAGAAATCTTCAGTCCCGTGAGGGACACAGTGCTGTTCACTTCCCTTAGAGGTTGGTCATATTATGTTGAGCGGTATCAACATATCATAAATATGTATCATAAAATACCAGGATGTGCGGATGTCAGAGCATGTGGTCCATTTAGCTACATGCAGCAGATGATAGTAGAGTAACAGACACTCTGTGTGCCTTTGGTTAACACAGTAACTGTTTTATTAACTTTGTAAACCTGCTGTCATTGGGGTAAACCGTATTCTACATTTGTGAATGTAGAAATTTAAAATGTATAAAAATTTAAAACAATTAAATTGTATTATTAAAAAATATTTTCCAGATGTTTTGAAATTTTTTCTGTATGTTTTAATTTTTATTTATTCTGATGTCTTAATGATTTAGGGTTATCATGATAAACAGCCATTGTATCATCACCATCATCAAAGCTATAAGACAATGATATTCTCAAGAACTTTCAAAGTATTGTTTGATGGTACCTTCAACTGATCTTAGACTGGTGTGTGTGCTTAGTGAGTTCCCCTCCTTCTAACCCCTCCCTGCATCCTTTCCTCCCTCCCTCCTTCCCTCTTCTTCCACTTCCTCCTCCTTCTCTTCCTTCTTCTTTTTCCCCTTCTCGTTCTTCTTCTTCCTACTATTCCCTAGCACAGCAGTTTCCAACCAGTGTGCAGTAAGAATTTTTAAAACACACAATAACTGACTATTTAGTCAGGGGTGATGACCTCTTCGCCCTTAGATTGTCAAATAACAAAATGATAATACACAACACAACAATAGCTGTCCAGTGTGAATGAATAAAAATTATACCAATTTTTCTTGTCAGATCAGCCAGAAATGGTTTTTTTTGATGTGCCACAGAATTTTACTAATTAGTTTATGTGCACCATGAGATGAAAAGGTTGAAAATCACTGCCACAGCAGACTATCCTTAAAAGCCAATACTTCCCATTGTGGTCATTAATCAATTTAGCAAATAGTTACTTAGCACTGACTTTAAGCCCAGGACTATTTTAGGTACGGAAACCTTGGCAGTGCATAAAACAGACCAAGGCTTTGCCCTCATGGAGTGGATATTCTTAGAATGTCTACCTGTGTTCCTTTGTCTTGTCTCCTTTCCTCTTCTCATATTCCAAACCAGTGAAACTTAAAACTAAATAGAACTGTGTTTACAGCAGGAGAAAATAAGCTCTGAACAAGTGTGCAAGGGTCTAGTTCATGACTCATGAAGTTCAGTGCATGTACTACATAATGTGAATTTTTAGGTACTGAAAACTCACTTCTGGTTTCTCAGTGATGTGCCAGATGGTTCAACTTATGAGACAATGCCCTCTGCATAAATGCCATTGTATCTGATTCAGATGAATATGTTTTCTGAGAGAACCATTCCCTCCCTCTCTTGCCCAATGGAAAAAGGACAGTGATACATTGCATAATGTCTTATAAACTTTTTGCTTAATAATCAGAGGAACTCGTGGGATGTATGATAAAAAGAGGTGCATCCTGGAGCTGGCTCTGCTGGTACGTTCTGACTTGGGTTGGTACTGAGCATTAGTTCCAAAGTGGAATCATAATGTACACATGTGGAAGAACCAAATGGCCCCTTCCAGTCCTGCTCCGGCTACGCCTGTGCTCCAGCTTAGAGAAGAGTCAGACCCCAAGACCCTACTCTTTCCCCGTGCTGGGGAGCAGCCTGGCAGCTGCCACCTGGTCTGTCCCTGCAGATACAGAGCCTGGGACAGGGCAGCCTGCCAATCTGCCACCTGAAGGCTGTTTTTCTTTGCTGACTCGGTCACTGATTTTTTTTTCCATCTGTTTGGTTTTCTCATGTTTTCAAGTTTGGCCAAAAGGAAAAAAAAAAAGCTTCAGTTAATCCAAGTGATCAGGAATGGGAGAGAGAAAGCCTGAGTCTTTTCCTGGCTGCCGTACCGACGGCCATAAATTGTCCTCCAACACGTGCAGGGAGAGCAGAGCCAGGATTTCCATAGAAGGGCTCCAACCAGGATCCTTTGGATGTGCTGTGTTTTTTTAGAGAACTGCTCTCTGATGTTCAGGCTCTCTTGCCAACTCCGCATCCGTGGAAAAAACGGGGCTCGTTGTTGTTGTCTTTAAGGAGACATTGTTGACTTCAGGCAGAAACTAAACTGCAATCCAAGGACTCAGGAGGGAGCAGGACTTCTGAAAAGTGAGTCAAAAATAAAAGCACTCCAAAGGGGAAAATAAAAGCCTCTGAAGAATACTTTCAAAACCCAGATACGACATTCTATTTCTCTAAACCATTTACCTGTAAGTAATTAGAAATGACCAATTCGTCTCCCCCAGAAAGTATGTAGTGTATGCCTACAATCTGAGAATGTAAGGTTTTAATTATGGAAAGGCAAGGGGAGGGGGAGGGAATCATGGGATCTCATTTTCTTTCTTCAGCACCTAAGTTGCTGAGCAGCACTCACTGCTTTAGTCAAGGAGGGATGCAAAGACCCCCTGTCCCTCCACCCACATACACACAGCTAGCTTTTGAATCCATAAGACTTGATAGTACAAGGTAGGAGACTATTTTCTATGAGGGCTTAGGAAGAGACAGGGTCCACAACTTCTCTGCAAACACAATTAAGATGTCAAAGACAAATACCTGTTCTGAATTTGGCAATAAATCTTGGCAGGAAAGGGGCCTCCAGTCCTACGGACTCTGGGTTAGGCCCAGCAGTGTCAGAGTATGAGGAGGCTGGCACTAACTCACCTGCAGCTCTTCTCAGCCCAAAGCAAGTCAGCAAGAAACTGATTTAACTGAGTGAAAAAAACACTGCCGAGCTCATGGCAGATCAGAGTGAGATGGAAAAAGCTTTGCTCCCATATTTGAACCCTGGAATCATCAGTAAACTTGGAGGCTCAAGTTGAAAGTTTCAGCATTCCCCCTTCTGCACCCCCTAGCTCACACCTTGGCCCCCTTTAAGTGCAGGTAAGAGGGAAATACTGCTGAAGGGTGATGGAGAACTTTCACTGAGGAGAGGAAATGCTGTAAGGGAGGAAGAACACACTTAAGTGAAAAAACAGCTTAGCTCTCAGAACCTATTCCATTTGTGTACATCTACTGGTGGGAGGTGTTTGTGAAGGGAATGGAGGCATCTAGGGAACTAACTAGACCTGGGGCTGGAAAAAGAAGGAGTCACGCCTGACTCCAGTTGACTGGGAGAGTGATGTGAGCAGTCACAGAAACAGGGACCTGAGGATGCAGCTTTTGTGGGGACCCGGTGAGTGTCTGACATGCGGATCTGGGTCTCCCAGGGACAATAGTTGAAGAAGTCCTGAGAGAAAAGCTGTGGGTGAAGGTAATGATTCCACACATCCCACTCAGTGGAAACACAGGGTTAAACTGCACATTCCCAGCATGTTTGTGGAGGGCTTTCTCTCATGGCAAACTCAGCCTCCGCTCCTGCACAGGCTGTATAGGTTGTGCCTCTAGGATCCAAGAAATACACATTGAATAGAGGAACAAATGCAAGGGTAGCATGGAAACAGAAGAAAGAATATGGACTTTAGAGTCCAAGAGACCTGGGTTCAAATCCTGTGGAGACACTCATTAGTTGTATGAGTCTGTAAGACTTGTCAACCTCTCCAAACCTTACCTAAAAATAAGAGTAACAGTACCCACTGCTAATGCTTGCTGTGAAAGCTAAACGAAATAATGTCTGTGAAGCATCTACTAAGCTACTCATTTTTCATGGAACTAGACCAATGCTAGTGCTTCATCCACTGCTTCCCACTTCACTGGGTCATCCATTCACTATCTCATTATTTTCCTGAACATCTCCTTGGGAGGGATGCCTGGCATTATTCAGAGCTTCTGCCTAGCCCAACCAGATCTTCAGGTTGTCTAGGATTATGAGCATAACAAAGACACATCTACAAATTAGTTATTGTTTTTAACAACTTTTATTTTTTAATTACTTTTTATTGGCTATTCTATTTCAATTTTCCTAATTTATCCTCCTTTGTCCCCCTCTACCCAGCAACCTCTACTCCCTCAGGCCATCCCCACACCATTGTTCATGGCCGTGGATCATGTGTATAAGTTATTTGGCTGCTCCATTTCCTATACTGTACTTTCCATAGTCATTGCTATTCTGTAACTATCTATTTGTACTTCTTTTTTTTTTTTAAAGATTTTATTTATTTATTTTTAGGGAGGGAGGGGAGGGGGAGAGAGAGGGAGAGAAACATCAATGTGCGGTTGCTGGGGGTTATGGTCTGCAACCCAGGAATGTACCCTGGCTGGGAATCGAACCCGGGACACTTTGGTTCCCAGCCCGCGCTCAATCCACTGAGCTACGCCAGCCAGGGCTTATTTGTACTTCTTAATCCACCCACCCCTTGAGCCATTCCCCAACACCCCCCTTCTATCTGGAAACCAGCAAAACACTCTCCTTATCCATGATTCTGTCTCTGTTCCTTTTGTTTGCTTAGTTTGTTTTTTAGATTAAATTGTTAATAGAGACCATACTTTTCAGACCATAAGATGTGCCTATGTTTTAGGGGACAAAAATAGGAAAAAAAATTTTGAAGCAAAAAAATGTGGTAAAATATTTAATAACATAAATAACATAATATTTCACCAATGTAAATGTAAACAGAACTCAACAGCAGCATTAACAACCATTATTCCTCCCAAATTTGGGGAGGTGCAGGGAGTGTGTCTTAGAGTCTGAAAAATATAGGTATGTATTTATTGACATCTTATTGTTCATAGCTTTGATCTTCTTTTTCTTAAATAAGTCTCTTTAACACTACAAATAATAATGGTTTGGTGATGATGAACTCCTTTAATTTTTTCTTGTCTAGAAAGCATTTTATGCCCTGGCTGGCATAGCTCAGTGGATTGAGCACGGGCTGGGAACCAAAGTGTCCCAGGTTCAATTCCCAGCCAGGTTACATGCCTGGGTTGCAGGCCATAACCCCCAGCAACTGCACATTGATGTCTCTCTCTCTCTCTCTCTATCTCCCTCCCTTCCCTCTCTAAAAAATAAATAAATAAAATCTTAAAAAAAAGAAAGCATTTTATTTGCTCTTCAATTCTAAATTAGATCTTTGTTGGGTAGAGCAATATTGGCTGTAGGTCCCTGCTTCTTATGACTAAATATTTCTTGCCAATACCTTCTAGCTGGCAAAGTTTCTCTTGAGAAATCAGCTGACAGCCTTTTGGGAATTCCCCTGTAGGTAACTAACTGATTTTCTCTTGCTGCTTTTAAGATTCTCTCTCTATTTTTAACCTTTGGCATTTTAATTATGATGTGTCTTGGAGTGGGCCTCTTTGCATCAATCTTGTTTGGGACCCTCTGTGCTTCCTGGACTTGTACATCTATTTCCTTCACCAAATTAAGAAAGTTTTCTTTTATTACTTTTTCAAATAGATTTTCCATTTCTCCCTCTTTCTCTTCTCCTTCTGGCATCCCTATTATGGGAATGTTGGAATGCTTGAAGTTGTGCCACCGGCTGCTTACACTATCCTCATTTTGGGGGGTTCTTTTTTCTTCTTGTTGTTCTGATTGGTTGTTTTTTGTGTCCTGTGTTCCAAATAATTAATTTGATTCTTGGCTTCATCACCTCTACTCTTGTTACCCTGTGAATTTCAATTAGTGTATCCTTCATTTTGGACTGGATCTTTTTTATGCTGTTGAGGTCCTCACTAAGTTCCTTGAGCATTCTTGTAACCAGTGTTTTGAACTCTGCATCTGATAGATTGCTTATCTCCATTTTGTTTAATTCTTTTTCTGGACATGCCAGTTTTGATCTGTTCTTTCATTTGGGCCATGTTTCTTTGTCTCCTTATTTTGACAGCCTCCCTGTGTTTGTTTCTATGTATTAGGTAGAACAGTTATGACTTCCTGTCTTGGTAGTGTGGCCTAATGCAATAGGTGTTCTGTAGGGTTCAGTGGCACAGCCTCCCCAATCACCCAAGCTGGGTACTCGAGGTGTGCCCTTCATGTGCCCTGAGTACACCCTCCTCTTGTCGCTGAGCCTTGGGTGCTGTTGGCACATCAATGGGAGGGATTTACCCAGGCCAGTCAGCTGCAAGGACTGGCTGTGACCACTGACCACCAACCTCTGCCCTCCATAGAAGATCAGTTGTGCAGGGACAGTGTGGTGGTGCTCTGACATGGTCTGTAGTTGTCCACTGGATGTTCAGTCCAAGATAAGCTCCACCTGTCCTCTGCCTGGGGCCACCCTGCATGGCCTATAAAGCAATCTGAGATGTCAGCTACTCGTGCTGGGCTTGGAGATTCTCAGGTGAAGCCAACTGTGAATATAGGCTGGCTGCTGCTAGTGCTGGACCTGGGGCCACTTAGCAAGAGGTATGGGGGCTAGGGGCTTACTGAGGCCAGCTGTTCCTTGTTGATAAAATTTAGGAAGTTGTGAAGCATGAGACAAGACCAACCATTCATATGGAAAATTTACTGTTAACAGCTGTAAGTTGAGTGGGAGCCTCAGGGGATCTCCAGGGCAGGACATACGAGGTTAGTCAGGTTGATGGAATCTCAGATATGGCACTCACCTGTCAGCTCTGTGGCTGAGTGGGGGAAAGGCTCTGAAAGGGACAATGACCTTTACCCACCTTTCTATCTGAGAGAAAACTGGAGGACAGTTTTTGCCTTTGTGCTAGACACTTCAGGTCCTCCCCGTATGCCACTAGTGACTTTCAAACTGCTACTCCAGTGCTGGAGCTCAGAGAGAGTGAATCTGAGTGAGTCTGTGTTTGGGTTCTTTAAGGGGAACATCTTGGGACTCCAGAAGCTTCTTCCACCAACTCAGTCCCCACTGGTTTTTGCAGCCAGAAGTTGTGGGGACTTATCTTCCTGGCACTGGAATCCTGGGCTGGGGGGCCTGGGGTGGGGCCGGAACTCCTCACTCCTGAGATATCCCTCCCTAATTGTTATCTACCACACATGGATATGGGAACAGCCTGTTCCACATTTTGCCTCTTCTACCCTACCATTCTGGATGGATGTAGTTCCTGGTTGGCAGACTCCCATTCAACTCAATTTCTGATGGTTCTGAGTGATGATTTTTCTATATTTGAGTCGTAATTTTGATGTGGTTGTGCAAGGAGGCAAGCTGTATGTACCTATGCTGCCATCTTGACCAGAAGTCTCAACAAATACTTTTAAAATGAAGTTTAATTTTTCTGCAGATGACTGAGCCATTTCTGCCTTTAGGACATGGTTGTTTTTCTTTCTTTCTTTTCTTTCTTTCTTTCTTTCTTTTCTTTCTTTCTTTCTTTCTTTCTTTCTTTCTTTCTTTCTTTCTTTCTTTCTTTCTTTCTTTCTTTCTTTCTTTCTTTTCCTTCCTTCCTTCCTTCCTTCCTTCCTTCCTTCCTTCTTGTTGCCCCTTCTTAAAAAGCTTGTAGTGCTTTTCTTGCCAGCTTTTTTTCTTATCACCTTTTGTGATTCTATACCAAGTTCTGCTTTAAAGAAGCTAAAAGTATATTATTATTATTTTGTTCATACAAATAAACACAATTTTCCTGAAACAGATATAAAAATAGTTAAGTCATATCATAATTGTATTGAACACTAAAATTTACATATAAAAAGTTTTATGTGTTCCAGAGAAACGAGCTAATATCTATTATCAGGGAAGAAATAAGTTAATTATGTTAAATTTACATAATTTATAATTAATTAGTATTGATAAGCTGTCTCATTTTTAGAGTTGGTATTGCTTTTGAATATCTTTGGTTTTTACATTAATGTATTAATTGTGTATCTCATGTTTACTAGCAGAGGTTGGGGCTCTCTTTATGATTTCAAATAAAACATACAATGCCCATTTAAGCTAACAAAATGTTTGTAATGACACTACAGGCGGAATATAAATTAATTGATTTTAAATAATTTTTCTCCCCATTTGGAGTATGATATGTTGCTTCTAAGCAGAAGGTGGATACTGAATTCTTTTAGATATTATTGTATATTATGGGTGCATGTCTAGTTTAATAAATGGAATCTCTAACATGACCTCCATTTCCAGCTCATTGATTTTCATGGGGTAGCCTGACTGATGTCTCTGAAGTCAGTTTGTCACCAATTTGGAAAATATTTCTACTGAGAGCCAGGTGAAGGGGGTAATTACTAGAGCATTTTCCATTTAACTTGAATATTGGTTGAAACCAATCCTGATTCCAAATCAAAGCCCAATTCTGGACCTAGAATGAATTTCCTGTTTGAAAGAGGACAAATACATCAATTAATTATTAGTATAGTGTAAACAAAGTCTTACTAACCAAAATGTCAAAGCCATTTGCCCTTTCAATGCTAGAACAACAGAGACAGAATTCCAGAGCCTCAATCTTTTCTTAGCACTGCTAGAAAGCAGGCTTGGAAAATAGGTCCTAAGTTGGCATATGCGCCAGGGTCCTCTACTTACTGTTCTGAAGAGTCACTAAGGCATACCCCAGTTTATGGCTGTGCTTGTGGGGTGCAATGGGTTTGTGCCCCCCCCAAAAATCATATGTTGAAATCCATGTGATGGTATTAGGAGGCAGGACTGTTAAGAGGCAATTAGGTCATGAGGATAGAGCCCTCATAAATGCAGCTAGTGTCCTTATAAGAAAAGACTTCAGAAGACCTTTCTCACCTTCTTTTCACTGTGTGAGGATATAATGAGAGCAGTAGTCTGCAACCCAAAAGTGGTCCTTACCAGACCTGACCATGCTGGCACTCTGATCTTGGCCTTCCAGCCTCTTGATCTGTGGGAAATAAACTTCTTTTGTTTATAAGCTGCTGCCTAGTCTATGGTACTTTGTTATAGCAGCATAAACTGACTAAGACAGAGTTAGGGGCCTCCATGTTTAAGGAAAACCTACCATGGGTCCAACAACCAGTGCTTTGGTAGATGCAATCACTGTCGGTAGGAGAGACTGCAGACCAAGGGCAGATTAAAGTCATCAAAAAAGAACTTGCCCTGATTATATGAAAACCTGTGACTTCTTAAAGTATCTGGTCATGGCTTCCTCCAACCACCACATAAATAAGATAAAACACTAGGTCCTAAACACAGCCTTCAGGGCTGTCTGTGACCTGACCTGGCTTGATACTCCAAACTTACCTGTCCCTTCTCACTGTCACTGTCTCCTCAATGCAGGAGGAGGAAGAAGTGGAGGAGGGTGACTGCTCTAGAGGCCAGGCAGAGCGAGGCAAGTCACAGTCCACCACGGAGGCTCTGTTCCCTCCTTAAGGGCCGCCGGAAGAGCAGCTCTCCTGAAGATTCAGTGGCGACAGGGTGGATGGCCTGGTACTCTGTTCACCAGGCTGTGAGGAACTTGAAGGCACATCATTTGCCTTACTGTGGGCTTTCTTAACTTAGAATTTACATACAGTGAAATGTCCAAATCTTAGATGTATGACTTGATCTGTTTTGACAAATACATACTCCCCTGTAATATGCACACTCCTACCAAAACACAGAATATTTTCATTACTCCAGAAATTTTCCTCATATCTAGAGTTGTCAAACTCATAGAAAGTAGAGGGGTAGATGCCAGGGGATAGGGGTTGGGTGGGAGGGGACGTGGGGTTTAGTGTTTGATGATATGGATTTTCAGTTTGGGAAGATGAAAACAGCTCTGGAGGTGGGTTGTGCTGATGGTTGTAGAACAATGTGATAGCACTTAATGCCCAAGAATTGTAATCTTAAAAATGGTCAAAATGGTAATTTTTATGTTATGTATATTTTATTACAATTTAAAAAATCCCAAGAGTGTCCTCATGCTTCTTCTGGGCCAACCCCTCCTTCCCCACCCACAGAAGCAACCACTACTGTGGCCCCTGTCACGTTCACTGTGCCTGTTATAGAACACCGTGTGGACGAGACCGTGCAGCGTGCACTTTTCTGTCAGCAGCTGCCGTCTTTCTCTCAGCAGGATGTCTTTGAAATTTATATGTGTTGTTGTATGTATTAGTAGTTTTGTTTGTTTGCTTTTGCTGAGTAGTATTCCATTGTGTGAAGATAGTATATAGTTTGTCTATTTACTCTTATGTTGATAAATACTTGCAATTTTTCCAAGTTTGGAGCTTTCGTTAATAAAAAAAGCTATAAACATTCTTTTTTTAAGATTTTATTTATTTATTTTTAGAGAGGGAAGGGGGGCAGAGAGAGAGAGAGAGAGGGAGAGAGAGAGAGAAACATCAATGTGCGGTTGCTGGGGGTTATGGACTGCAACCCAGGCATGTGCCCTGGCTGGGAATCAAACCTGGGACACTTTGGTTCCCAGCCTGCGCTCAGTCCACTGAGCTACGCCAGCCAGGGCGCTATAAACATTCTTATACAAGGCTGTTTACAGGTACACACACACACACATTTCTCCTGGAAAAATAGTTATAAGTGGAATTGCCAGGTCATAATTTTCCAAAAGTGGTTGAGTCATTTTGTTACTGCAGACAGTTACAGCATATGCAGCAGTGGCAGGGCGAGCGTGGCTGGGCTGGCCACTTTTGCAGGGGAGGCGTGGACAGTCAGGGAGCACTGGGGGTCTCCCCCATTGGCCAAGATGGTGCAAGGGGAGGTTCTTATACCGACCACTCCAAAAGCTAGAAAGATGAATAGATAGCACTAGAGCACACCAAAAGCTAGCAAGTTAAGTGAATTGAATAAAAAGCTCTTCCCTCCCTATTCCTGTAAGACCTCTGGGCTTGAGCAGGAAGGGGAAATACTCTTTGAGACAGGAGTCCACCATTGTCCCAGGTCATGGAAGCTGAGTAAACCTCTTCCCTTGTGCACCAGCACCTGTCTCACCAGTTTGGCTTTCGCTGAGGCAGGCAGTCAAGACTATGTTTTCGATTACAATTTTACATCTTCACCATCTACGTATAAGAGTCCTCATTGTTCCAGTTCTTAGCTAACATTTGATGTTAGTCTTTTTAATGTCTACCATTCTTAGAAGTATGCACTTATATCACACTGTGGTTTTCATTTGTATTTCCCTGATTAATGACACTGACAGCTTCCCACATGCCTGTCAGCTATCTGAATACCTTCATTATGATGTCTGTTGAAATCATTTGCCCATTTTATATTGGGTTGTTTGTCTTTCTGTTATTGATTTGTAGTTTTTTATACATTCTGGGTACAAGGCCTTTGTCAAAGGTATGTATTGCTAATACCTTTTCTCAGTCTATGGCTTGTCTTTTCATTTTATAAATGTTGTGCTTTCAATGAACAGGAGTGTTACTTGTGATAAATATAACTTAACAATATTTAGTAATTTTTGTCTGTATAATAAATCTTTTCTCATTCCCTAAAATCATAAAGATGCTCTCCAATATTTTCTTACAAAAATGTTATAGTTTCAACTTTAATGTTTCATCTGTGACTCAGCTTCTAGTAATATGAGGAATGGTATAAAGTAGGGGTGTTTTATTTTTTCCATATATTTGTCCAGTTTTCCAGTACTATTTGTTGAAAAAAAACTTAACTTTCCCCATACACTTCCTTTGGCAATTTTGTAAAAGTCAATTGACCGTACATATGAGGGCCCAATGCTAAATCCTTTATTCTGTTTAATTAATCTTTGGATTGTTCTTAATTCAGTACCAGAATATCTTGATTGTTGCAGCTTTCTAGTAAGTCTGGAAATCAGGCAGTGTGAACCCTTCAATTCTGTTTTTCTTCTTCTAGATTGTTTTTAGCTATTCTAGGTCTTTTGTTCTTTAGAAAGAACATTTCCATTTTCACAAAAATCTTGTGGGATTTTAATTTGGCTTGTATTGCATTGTAGAATAATATGAGAAAAAGTATCTTGAATGATTGATTCTTCCAATCTATGAAAACATTAAATCTCTCCATTAGTTTAGGTTTTCTTTATTTTCTGTAGCCATGTTTTATACTTTCCCATATAAAGTTATTATGTCTCTTTTGTTAAATTTTTACTAGTATTTAATTTTTTGAAGCCATTTTAAATATAATTTCTTTAGATTTCATTTTCCATTTGTTGTTATTACATAGAAATACAATTGATTCTTGCATTGCAATCTTATCGCCTGTAATCTGATAAATTCTCTTTTTTAGATCTAGTAGGTGTTTCATAGATATCTTGGGCTTTTCTACATAAACAATGATGTCATCTGCAAAGAAAGAAAGCTTTACTTTTTCTCTTCTGATCTATATGTGTTTTATTTCTTATGAATTGGCTAGGCTTTAGCACAATTTTGAACAGAAGTCATGAAGATGAATATTCCAGCCTTGGTCTCCATCTTAGAAGGAAGCATTCATTATGTGTCATTTTTAAGCCTGATGTTAATCCTAGATTGTTTTATAGCTCCTTTTATCAGATTGAGGCAGTTTCCTTCTATTCTTAGTTTGCCAAGAGGCTTGGTTATAAATAGATGTTGAATTTTGTTAAAGGCTTCTAAACAGAAGCCCATAGAAACATAAGCATGTTTTTAAAACAAAGCATGCTGAATTTATCCTTTCTAAGAGAATCTAATGTACCTGTTAACTTAGTTTTGCTCAATTTCACAAAATCTCCCAGAAAGTAACCTTGCATTCTTGCCATGAGACAGCACGGACCAAGCGAGTCCTTCTGCATCCTCTCCTTCCCACCCTCCCCCCCATCCCCAGTGAAGGAGGCGGAAAGCCACGCACCCAGAGTGCAAGGATTCTTGCCTCCATCAGCAGTTCTCCAGAGTGAGAATTTAATAGCCTCATGAAACCCCATTTAGAGCTCACATTTTTATGCTTCACATGTATTTCACTAAGCTGAAAAAATGGGACACAGATAAAGAATAGCTGAAGCCAGAGATGAGTGAGAAAAGCTGGTCATTCATTGCTGCACCTTCTCAGTCTTCCACTCAAATCATAAAATCTCCTTTGCTTCATCACGCCGCACCCTGCCTCCCCACATGTACCCTGCAACATACACATTCACTCCATTTTTTTGCCATCTGTTCAGAAATGTAAAATCTTAATGCTTTAAATAGATTAGAAAATCTCTAAAATGCTTAATAAAAGTGCTTAGCTATTTAACAGATGAATAGGACACTTTGTGAGAAAAATATGGCTGGCACAGTACTGTCATTATGTCCCTCACCATCATGATTTTGCACCTGCCCATCTGCTCAGGCAGCGCTGCTGACAGTTGGCAATGCACTTGGGTGCAATTTGAAAGACCCACGACTTCCAAGCAGCTTTCTCTCTTGCTTTCTGTACATCATAGTGACTTTTTGATTATTCTCCCATCCATCCCTGTGGCTTAAATGCAGTGTTATTTCTTTTCCCACCTTGCCAAATGCTCACTCCAATCAGTCTCCATTTACAAGTGATACATGAATAGATTTTATGTTGTGTATAAATTAGAAGACACTTCAAGTTATGCAGAGAGTCGGGGTTAAGACAACTGAGGGGACTATTGAACAGCCTGATGAGCCATGACTTGAAAGCAGTGCAGCAGCGTCGTTCACAGCAGGTTCCTCACGGGCCTGTGTGGGTTTGAATATCGCCGTCATCACTGATGGCTCTGTGACCACAAGTCACATTAAATTAAAAGGGACAGGCCTGGCTACAAAGTTTGTGGGGTTCAATGTAAAATGAAAATGCAGATTCCTTTATTCAAAAAACAGGGAAAAGGTACCACTAAAGGTACTAAAATACAAACAATTCTCTTTCTTCTGTGGTTCTGAGGACAGGATATTTGCAGGGTGACTGACTATACACTCAGAGATGCCTGAGGGCCTCTCCCTGTGACTTGGCACCTATACGTGGCCCCTCCTGCAAGCTGTCAGCTGGAGGCAGCAAAATCAAACTAGTTATCTCTCTTCCTCATGGGCCTTCTGTCCAACCCATGGCAGACAGATGGTAACCTCTTCAAAGGGACTCATCAGTACCTGCATCTGGAGTGGGCAAGAAACTCTCCCCAGCACATGAATGCTCATGGGGCTGTCTGCCCAGCGTGGGGACAATTATTGCCACTCCATGCCCTACCACAAGGCACCATGGGCACGTGTGCTTGACCCCTGACCTCCTCGTGCCTGGAGGTTGAGGGTTTCAGTGTTTGTTGTTAGGGGGGGCGGGTGGAGAGACTGAGCATTGTCCTGGGCATCAGGGCACAGGGCAGCAAGTGGCTGAGAACCCAGGGACGGGGAGGCAGTGGGAGGCAGAAAGACATTTCAGCTGAGTCTCTAAGACCCTGGTGCAAGTTCCTTTGTTCATTTGACCTCACAAAATGCAAACTTAAAGGTAAAATTATTAAGAATTTCAAAGAAATGCAGATTATTAAATCCCAAGAATAGGGCTCTTCAGAGCAAGGGAGCCCGTATGGGTCCCTTTCAGGTGGCATGCCCGTGAGCCAGCCCTAATGTAATGCCTGAAGCAGACAGAACCAATAATATGTTGTTGTTGTTGTTATTACTATTATTTAGGTGGTCTGTATGGAATAGAGTATATATTACATATTTCAGGCATGTTTATGGATATGGATGTATTGGTGTCTGAGAAAGCAATAATTAAAAGAATGCTCAGACCTAGGAGGGTGACTCAGCTTCCCAGAGAGCTGTTGACCAATCCCAGCACTGGGCCTGTGGCCTCAGACTGACCCACAACAACCAGTCAGTCGGATACTTGTAATTGTTTTAGTACGATTTGGAGATGCCAATGAAGCTGTGTAGATTTTAGGTAAAGAACAATGAGTTTTCCACAGTCAGCTGCTAAATTCAGTTCAACCTCAGTTTACTCTTTTTAAACAGTGATAAGAGGAAGGTCTAGCCATCCTGGGATGGAGCAGAGCCTTTTCAGTGTCCTCTCGATCGTTTCTGCAGCTTCATTCAACAGTACTGGGTGAAGTGACTCTGAACAGCTAAATTATGAAACAAACATATGCCTGGATACAAACCATCTTGGCAGTACCTGTCAACCAAACTTTTGCTGAAAGCGGTGAACCCAGGTGAGGTGCCAGCTAAGTACCATGAGGCCTCTAGGCTTTGAGGGCTGGCTTTGGTGGAGTCAGGCTTTCCATTAGCCTGTAAAAGTGAGTTCACACACTTCCTAAACACATCTGAGAAGATGTGGGTCATCTAGGCAGCGGTGCGTGTTTTGGAAGCTCCATCTCCCCTTTGTGTGCATGCAGATGTATATACACACTGTTGTGACTGTGCTGAGCATGTCTGCAAAGGCTTTTTGAACGTCTGGCCCAGAATTTAAAGTGATAGCTCATCACTCAGACAGAAAGATGGTCTGCCACGTCCAGAAAGCAGGGAGGCATAAAAGGAATTGTCAGAGAAGAAAATCTGTGAAACATCAAGAAACATTTGAAAATACATTGGAAAGGGCATCAAATGGGAGGAAAGACCTTTCCTTTCCCCACTCAATAGCTCACTTAAAAATAATTTTCAGTCCCTGTAAACTCGCTCTGTTGAGCTGACATTTTTCATAATTAAGTTCAACTACAAATATCCCTTATGACTAAAGCAGGCCAAAACATTTCTGGTCTGCAGAACAGTGATTGTAAACAATGTAGAAGTCATCCTGTAGTATCCTGAGCTGAGCAATAGCTTACCATCACAACCATAATTGAATAATACCTGTTATGTGCCAGCCACTACCTAAGTCCTTTAAATGAACTGACCCACAACCTCACAAACAGATGAGAAAACTAGTTGAGAATAACATGCCTGAGGTAATGGCAGAGCAGAGACTTGAACCCCCCAGCAGTCTTCAGAGTGCACAGTCTTGATTACTAGGCCCAAGTTCAAACACTATGATGCTGAAGAAGTTTCATTGCCCAACCACAGTGGCTTAGGAATTATGCTTTGATGGTCATTTGGCCTTTGTGCAATAAAGCTTGTTACTTCTACATACCTAGTACATTATTCATGTATTGGTCACTTTACTTTCTTTTGGGAAAAAAAAAAAAACACACAACCAAAGTGGTGTATGTAAATGGAGTAGCAGCAAAAGCTAAAGCCAGGACATAATGTTTCTAGCTGTGGTGGCATCAGGAAGTACCTCCCCTCATCTTGGGAGCACCGTTGGATGATGCCGTAAAAGGCCTTGGGGCCACCAACTGCTTTATTAAGAATGCATTTTAGAGAGGGATAAGGGAGAAGAGAAGGGAAGGGCCTAGTTAAACAGCAAGTACAAATGACCCATGGACATGGACTACAGGGTGGGGATGGACTGTGAGAGTTGGGGATGGGTGGGGCAGGTGAGAGCAACTGGGGAAAACTGGGACAACTATTACACTTGTACAAGAATAAAAATAAAATAAGAGGAATTCATCGTAGAGAATGTGGAAGGTGAGAGACCGGTTAAGAAATGCTTATTTTAATGCTGGCTTGGACCAAGGTGGCAGCATTGGAGATGATGAGAAGTGGTTGATTTCTAGATATATTTTGATGATAAAGTCAATAGGATTATGTGAAGGGTTGAAATGGGGTATAAAAATAAAAGAATTCTGAATGACTCCCAGGTTTTTGACCTGAGCAATCAGAAGTTTGAAGTTGCTCTTGATTGAGACAGGGAAAACCGCAAAGGGGCAGACTTTGGGAGGGACTCTCAGGGTCTCAGGGTTGAATATATTAACAATGAGTTGCCCTTAGCTATCCAAACAAGGAGGTAGATTAGGCAGTTAGATATACGACTCTGGAAATCAGGGCAGGAGCACTGCCTGGAGATGTAAATTTGGTAGTTTTCAGCATGTAGAAATATTTGAAACTGAAAGCGTATACTATCATCACTAAAGTGAGTAATGATAGAAAAATTTAGGTAGTGCTGCTCAAAATATGGTCCACCGATCAACAGCAGCATCACCTGGGAACTTGTTGGACATGCAACTGCTTGGGTCCACCTGCACCTGTTGGACCAGAAACTCTTGGCGTGGGCCCCTCTCTGCGGGGTTTGACAAGCTTTCCAGGAGATTTTTTTTTGCCTGCTAAACATTGAGAACCACCAAGTTGGGAATTGAGAAGATAAGAGGAATCTGATAAGGAACAGCCAGAATGGAGAAGCAGAACCAGAGGGTGCAGTGTGTTGGAAACCAAGCCAGTGTCACATGCAAAAGCAAGTGACTCCTCACAGGCTCCTGAACACTGTCCAGTGGATCAAACAACGTGACACCATTGGTGTCGTCAGCAGGCAAAGTGTTGGTGGAGTCACATGTGGACAGCCTGACTGGATGACTCTGTGATGTTACTGGGGAGAGGGGGAATTCAAGACCATAAAACTAAATCTTTGGAGGAGTTTTGCCTCGATGGTAAGGGGAAAAATTGGCAGTATCTGGAGAGGGGAGGTGGAGTTAAGAAAGAGCTTTTTTTGCTCTTGTTTTTAAAGACGGGAGCTATAACAGCATGTTTGCATGATGCTGGAACTGATTCTGTGCAGAGGAGGAAGGTGAGAATGCAGCAGAGAAAGGCAGTTTGCAGGAGCAACATCTCTGAGTAGGCGGGAAAGATGGGATGAAGTGCCCAGAGGAGGGGTCTGCTCCACCAGAGCAGGAAGGAGGCTTACATGCGCCAGGCGTAGGTGGTAGGTGGATGTGCTGGTGAGGCTCTTGAAACTTCTGTTCCATTTGCTTCTCTGCACAATCATTGAAGAAGCAACGTCATTACCAGAGGGTGAGGCTGGCAAAGGAGGAGTGTATTCATTTCAGAGAACGAAAGGACCAGGGGAAAAGAGCACAGCTGCCAAGTAGCACAAAGGGTCCACGAAGGTCACTCAGTTTTCATAGACATAGGCAGAATCGAAGTGATGATTTTCTTTCAAAGAAGGTTTCTGAAACACCACACACACACACACACACACACACACACACACTCATACACAGCACAGGAAAGAAAGATCAGAAGGCCACTGTGCAAAATTTCTGGCCATTGGAAACAAAAATGGGCTTTGAATTGCTAGAGCATGGGAAGAAAGGAAGGTCATTGGCCCAGAAAATGACCTGAAAGGGGGCATTTGAGCATGTTCCCCAGACAGATATGAGGTGGGAGAACAAGAGAGCTGGCATATATGTCATTTTTTTCAGCCACGCCCATGACTGAGGAGGGATGCAAAGACTGGTAGAGGGGAGATCTCAAGCATGTGTGTTGTGGGGCATAAGGGTGGGTGAGAAGAGGGAGGTGGGGGTACAGGCAGGGGGAACCCAGCTAGAGGAAGTCAGGAAATAAAAGGTGGTGGGGCACAGGAATGGGACATGATCGGAGGAGATGCAGATGGGGCCGCCTGGGCTCTGGAAGCAGACACTTCCGTCTGAGTCTGGGCCTCCCCATTCCTAGCCAGGTGCTTTTGGGCAAGTTATTCCATTTCCCCGAGTCTCATTTTCCTCTTTTAAAATATGGTGCTTGATACAAGTGTTTTGCAGAGAGCATGTCATATGCCGAGGACACAGTGGGTGCTAACTGCTGTTACTATAGAGCAATAGCATTAAGGATGGATAAAAAGGGAAGGAGAAAATATAAATATATTTTTAAATGTTGAAAATATAGGGGAAAGTTAAGAGAAGGAAAAGAAAGCAAGGAAGAATAGAATTCATGTGGAGAGGAGATGTAACATGGGAAAAGAAGAGGAAACGAGAACGGAAATGAGAGAAAAAGCATGTAGACAGTGAAAATGAAAAAGATACAAATAAAACAACAAAAGAAAAGGAAAATGCAAACATAACACACAACTTTAAAGTCATTGTATCAAAATATTACCCAACCATATTTTGGATAAATGCATGACGAGTTTTTAGAGCATTCATGTGTGGTTGGAATGTGTTTTGACGATGTACATATTTCAATCTTAGAGCCGAGGTGAATATCATGATCAAAACCTTGAATTTCAATAGGAAATCCCAGGCTTTGGTTGGTGAATAGCTATGGAATCCTGAGATTACCACATCACGCTCCAGTAAGTCACTTGATAGCATGTATATCTGTTTAAAAGGCCTTTTATGCCATTTTTTAGACTGTAACCGAAACATCCTTGGTGCAGGGTGAGGCCCTTCCATATTCACCTTAGCAAGGCGCTGTGAGTCCCTTTCTGATGGGAGAGGGTATAGAAGAGCTACAGCACTTTGCCATGTATAATGTGCATTTCTGGCCCAAACTTTTGAGGGGGAAAACAAGCATGCACATTATCCATGGGTAGTACCTGAAATATCTTATATCTGTTCTCATGTTTTGTAATTATTGGTTACATAAAATTTCTTGTACCATAATATGTTCAAAAACAAAAGCTAAATATAAAAAAAACACATACCCAAATATAAATAAAGCAATAATTACATTAAAAAATTAAAACAAAAGACTTTTTCACTGAAAGTTTAGGTCAAAAACGTGGGTGCGCATTATACATGGCAAAATAGGCACTCCACTCACCCACAGTTCTGGAGCAGATCAGCCCGCCAGCACCAGCTGAGTTACCGGGAGTCTGGGGCGGACTGTGCGGGCTCCTTCTCCAGGCGCTTCTAAGAACCTCAAGGAGAGGCGAGGGCTGTGAACTGCAGGGGCTGTCCAACCTCAGCACTTTGGCCCTCATACTTTTCAGCATGACCTAGTGCTGCTTAGAAACTTTCTAAACCCAGTAAAAAATGTAACATAAATGTAGATATGCCAGAAAGGTGAGTTTTTTCAATCTTTTTGAACCTACCCGAGCTTCATTTCCATGCTGAGCCCCTCTTCTACTGAGTGGAAAAACCCAGATCTCAGTTGATGTAGGTTTCCTGACCCCCTCTCCCAGCATCATGTCCGAGTCCCAGGTGGTTACATAGCACTGAGGCATAGGGGGAGGGGAGAAGTGAGTCTGAGTCATCTTTGCAGGCTGACGTTTTCTGTTGTCCCGTCCAAACATGTTATATCCATCCAAACACGTTGCTTCCATCCAAACAGTTTACTTAGCCATTTCCTGCTCCTGGAAATACTTGGCTGATCTCCCACAGTGTTTGGGGGCCTGAGGAGATTGTGGGGCAGCTCAAGGCCCTTCATTATTTCCTTTGCTTATCTCTGGACTGGGCCAGGCCCAGGTCCCACCTCCCCTGAGATTCCTCAGACTCGGCTGGGACTTGACCAGTGGTGAAGGGACCCCAGCAGTGACCACTGGATTGGCATCTTTTTCCCCTTGGTCTGGATGACCTTTCTCCCTAGTCTAGGGGTGAGGGGTGGCGCTGGAGAGAATGGAAAATAGTCCTAACTAATTACATATTTATCTAAATCTTGTGTTTATGTCCTGGGCCTAAGCTTCTGAAGGACAGCAGCCAAGAGTTTGATGCCTTGGTCCCCCTTGCTTAGGCGACAGCATCCCTTCCCACAAGCAACAGAGACAAGACGCCCAGGCACTCAGACTGGTGCGGAGGTGGGCTGGGGTGGGAGAGCCCAGAGCAACACTATTCCCGCACATTTATCCTGCCACGTGGGCGGGGACACCTCACTCTGAAAACTATTTCTCAAGTATTTCACCCCGAGTGATGAGACCAGTGCACTGCCCAGTCTGCCGTGATGCTTGAACTTGAGTGACTGTGTGTCAGTGGTAAGGAGCCCACCATCCCAGAGGGAGCTGGTGGTCCTGATGGCGGGAGTCTGAAGCAAGGGACCCAAGCAAGCTGCTCAATGTTCTTTTTGCCTGAGTACTGGAGTCTGGCTCAGAGCACATTTTCTGGCCCTGGGGAAGTTTGCTCGGACATTTCCACGTGATGCAGACTACCTGGGAGGCCCCATCCCACTTGGCGTCCTGCTCCAAAGAGGCCCTGCTTGAAAGCCTCATTTTTCTTACAGCAGATGCTGGGTTTCAGTCCAGATGCCTCAGACGTGTTTGCAGTGCATGCACGGTGCTCTGGCTGGAATGGCAACAGAGCCAGAGAGTGTGGGGAGAGTGAGTGAAAGCCCCTGCTCCACGCCAGGCTCTTTGAACACACTTGTTTTCTCCTAGAAACTTGGCTGGTGGCAGTGTGTTTACCAAAGTGGAGTGTGGAAGGGGCTAAGGCCTGTGTCTGGGCCCCTGATAGCTTTGGGGGGAAAATGTGCTTGAGTATCTCACTGGGGCTCTGCCATCTCTGGGGAAGTGATTTCAAACCTTCACCAGCAGAGAAATCAGCAGTCTGTCAGCAATGCAGATTCCCAAGCCGTACCCCAAACTGAGGGGTGAAGCCCCAGAATCAGTGGTTTTTGAGCCAGGTGTTCCCACACAACATGTTGAGAAACACAGTGGTGGGGCCTCTTGGGGGGCCTCCACAAGGCCGGCAATGATGACCCTGGTTTGTCCCCAGCCTCCTATAGTTAGTTCTAGGCCCCAGAACCCACCTACTCTTGTTACTACACAGCCAGGTGAACACAGACGCCTCCTATACCTGCCCAGCCCTTTCCCGTGAACAGGGAGCAGCATGCAGGCAACTGTGAACAGCGTGAGTCCCCAAGACCTCTCAAAGCAGGTGTCTGGAAGCTGAGGTAAATACACAGTGGAAAAGATGGCTTACTGGCTCGCTCCTGCCACTCACAGGTGCCTACCAGTCAGTCTTACACAATTTTGGACTGACTTATATTTACAGACCTTGCCTGCGGTGGTCCCTGGTATGTTTTGGTCTCCCAAACAAACTATAACTTCTTGGCAAGAGGCCACAATCTTGTTTTTCTTCTGTTTAGCCCACAGCATCTACTATATAATTGGTGCTCCGTATAGGATGAGAGTTTCTAAATTATAATCAGGTTGCTTTCAAAAGTTCATTCTTAAGTCAGTTGTTTGGATCTTGTTTCTCATTAAGACCATGCTATAAAAGGTAATTATGTTCCCAGGGTAGCCCCTAAATGTCTGTTTAACCAGCAATGTCACCAAACTATAGTTCTAATAGTACTGAAATCATCTATAATAATTGCTTTTAT
This sequence comes from Phyllostomus discolor, assembly GCF_004126475.2. NCBI lineage: Eukaryota > Metazoa > Chordata > Mammalia > Chiroptera > Phyllostomidae > Phyllostomus > Phyllostomus discolor. Next base: position 45,139,475 of record NC_040905.2, read on the forward strand.
GGGAAAATGTGTTCCAGATTCCAAGTGAAGATGCCAGCAACTCATTCTTCTGGCCTCAGTTCCAGGACAGGACTTGACCCTTTCACAGCTAGGACTCCCCCTGCGTGTGCGCACAGACACACGCTGGCCTGGCTTTCTCCGTGGGCCTGCAGGGGCGGGGAAGGGATGGCACAGATTCCCGTTGGAAGATGGAATGAAGAGGAAGGCCAGGGGTGCTCCTGTCAGGAGCCTTTCCAGTAGGCCTGTCAGAGCTGGGAGGAGGGCTCTGGAAGAAGGTGAATTTCGGGGCTGTGGGTTAGGAAGTGATCCAGAGGCCACTGGCTCCTTTGGCTGTGGTAGCAGAGGCCAGCGGGGGCTGTTGAAGCAGCCACATGACCCAGGGTCCTAGCCCATAGACATGTTTGGAGAAGTGGTGGTGTTTAGATTATTTGTTGCTAGGTACAAACAACCCCAAAATATGGTGGTTTTGAGACAACAGCCATTTTGTTTGCTCACGATTGTTTGGTATAGGCTGGCCAATGGTCAGAGCATATCTGTATTCAGCTGCCAGAGAGGCTGAGGTCTGGACTTTGCTGGGTGCCAGGACCCTGGACTCTCTCTCTCTCTCTCCATGTAGTCTCGGGGCTGCTGCTCGTCTGTGTGGCCTCTCCACTGCCTCTCTCCACGTGGTTTTGCTGCAGAGTAGCCAGACTTCTTACACGGCAGCAGGATAATCAAGAAGCAAATATAGAAACTGCCAGTCCTTCTGAAAACTAGTCTGGCGCTGGCACAGCCTCACTTCTGGTTAAAGTGGTCAGAGGGCAGCCCAGCTTCAAGGGAGGGGACTACCCAAAGGCATGAATTCCAGGAGGCGTGGCCCCTTGGAGGCTACTACTATAACCGACTGAACTACCACGCTTAGGGCTGTTCCACTTGGGTGAGAGGCTCCAAAACCCAGAGCAGTTAGCTAAAGTCTCCCCACCACAAACACCACAACCATAGTGCTGACATTCCTAGAAGAAGCCTCGACATAATTTTTACTCGTCATTTCTCTTCTTTTCTAAAAGATATGTGGCTGCAAAATGCAGCCTGTCACTTTTTCCTTCATGTCTTCTCAGCCCATGCTTTCTGTTTATAGACACAGCAATCTAATTTATAGAGGTAGTGTTTTCAGTCTTAATGTCATTACACCTTGGTAAATTACAGTGGGCTTTGAGGTATGTCCAGATAAGAGTATATAAACCCCAAAGTTTGCAAATGGTTTATTATATTTATAGAGTCCAGTAAAGTAGATTCAAAGCTGGCCCTATAATAATGTTCCCCTCAGGTTCATGTACTTACCTGAGGGGGAGAGGAAGAGGTGGGGTAAGTGTTAGCACTCTGGGAATTATGTATGCCCCTGGCAGAAACTAACCCAGCTACTTCCCCCAATCTCCTCTCTCCTTCAGGCAAAACTTCTCTTTTATTTGGGGTGGCAATACGCCCAGCCTTTCTTCCAGCTAAGTGTGGCCATATGACTAAGTTCTGGCGAATGAAATCAAAGGGAGAGCAGTGTCTGGGACTTCCAGAAAAGTTGCTCAAAGGGAAATGATTTAACTGGGAAGGAACCCTTGAGTCTTACTTTGGATTCCTTCTTCCTATTGCCTGCAATGTTTGGATCTCCAGCAGCCATTTGGGATCATGAGGCGACATTAGAGTAGAAGCACAATCCAGGATGGCAGAGTGAAAGGTAGATGGACTCTGGGTGGGTGATGAACATGGAGTTTCATTCTAGCCCTGAACTCCAGAAATAGACATAGAGATCCACTGAGTAGATCAAGATGGAGATAGAGAGGTCCTTTTAAGCTATTGTTACTTTGGCTTTCCTGTTACAATTAGTCCTGGGCTATGTACCTGGTCATAGCACATTAGGAATGCCACCTGTTATGTGAATTGCATAAGTAAAATGACTATGGACCACTTGTCAAGGTCACAGGCACTTTTCTCTGGGCCATCTCCCAACCTCTCTCTGTTCATCAGTTTTCTTGTCTAATCAGTCTTTAATGGATTAAGAAACTGTTGTCCCCGTTTGGGCTATAATGATCCTTGGTAACCACTGATCTTTTTACTGTCTCTATAGTTTTACCTTTTCTGATATACAGTGTCATGAAGTTGGAATAATATAGTATGCGATCTTTTTCAGATTTGTTTCTTTTGCTTAATAAAATGCATCTAATATGCATGTTTTTTCATGATCGACAGCTCATTTCCTTTTAGTATAAAATAATTCCATTGTCTGGATATACCATAGCTTGTTTATTCTACTGAAGGACATCTTGGTTGCTTTTAAGTTTTAGCTATTACTAATAATGCTTCTATAAACATCCACATGCAGGCTTTGTGTGGTCATATGTTTTTAACTTCTTTAGGTAAATACCAAATTGCTCAATTGTTGGATCATGTGGTAAGAGTACATTTAGTTTTATAAGACACTGCCAAACTGTCTTCCAAAGTGGTTGTGCCATCTTGCATTCCCCCAGCAATGAATGAGGGTTCTTGATGTCCCACATCTTCTCTAGCACTTGCTGTTGTCGGTGTTTCAGATTTTGACCATTCTGATAAGTGTGAAGTTGTATCTCATTGCTGTTTTATTTTGCATTTCCCTGATGACATATGTGGAGCATCATTTTCTATGTGTATTTGCCTTCTGTATCTGTTTTTGATTGAGATGTCTGAAGTTCTTTAGTCCAATTTTTAAATTGGGTCATTTGCTTTCTTATTGTTGAGTTTTAAGAGTTTTTCCCTGGTTGGTGTGGCTCAGTCATTGAGTGTTGGCCTGTGAATCAAATGGTCGCTGGTTTGATTCCTGGTCAAGGCACATACCTGGGTTGTGGACCAGGCCCCTGGTGGTGGGGGGGGGTGTGCGTAAGAGGCAACCACACACTGATGTTTCTTTCCCTCTCTTTCTCTCTAAAAAATAAATAAATAAAATCTTAAAAAAAGATACATAACATTTAAAAAAAGAGTTCTTTGTATATTTTGGATAACAGTCCTTTGCAAATATTTTCTGACAGGCTATAGCTTGCCCTTTTATTCTTTTGCTATTGTCTTTCACAAAGCAGAAGTTTTCAATTTAATAATGTCCAGTTTATGTCTTTCATGCTTTGTGCTTTGGTGCTATATCTGAAAAGTCACTGCCATGCCCAAGGTCATCTAGGTTTTCTCCAGTGTTATCTTCTAGGAGTTTTATAGTCTTGCATTTGACATTTAGGTCTATGATTTGAGTTATTTTTTGTGAAGGGTGTAAGGTTTGGGTCTAGATTCAACCCTTTTGTATGTGCATGTTCAGTTGCCCCAACACTATTCCTTGAAAAGACACTATTTTGTTTTACCTGTATTTTTTTCATGAGTATCCCGTTGACTAACATAGTACCTGACACAGAGTATAAACTTAATATTTATTGAATAAACAAACAAATCTTCAAATCTTCCCTGATGCACATAACTTCATTGTAATAGTCAAGTGGCTCCTAAACCTTGATATTTCTTTAAAATTTTCTTAAAGGTTTTCCCCTTCCTTTGTTTATGATTAAGACTAAAAAAATTTTTTTAATTATGTAGGTGGACACTCACTGTAATTATTTTTGTAAGGATTTTATTTATTTTTAGAGACTTGGAAGGAAGGAGAAAGAGAGGGAGAAAAACATTGATATAAGAAAGAAACATCCATCCGGTTCCTCTTGTATGCACCCAAACCAAGGGCTGGGACAGAACAAGCAACCCAGCCATGTGCCCTGACTGGGAATCAAACCAGCAACCTTTCACCTTGCAGGATAATGCCCAAACAACTTAGCTATACCAGTCAGGGCCTAGCCATAACAATTTAAATAGTAAAACTGTTAGCCCCTCATCCCTATTTTACTAATTTTTTTTAACTTAGGACTTTATGAAGACAATAAAAGGATTTGATGAAAGCAATTGAACAGATACTCTGAAGTACAAGTCCACATAATTTAGACATTAACTACATGTAATTAATAAAAGCTACACCTTGAATTCCATATCAGCCTCGAGTCCCTTCTCACTGAAGCCAGGGACAACCCTTAACCCATGAGGCTAAAGGGAGGTATCTCTGGGTCAGTCTGGTCTGGAGCCTCTTAGGTGCTCCATGGTAATCTTGACTCAAGCAGTCTCATCTGTTTGGAATGCCTGCCTCTTGCTTTAGTGTCCTCATTATTAAATTTTACTTTTGGCTTATAATTTGCCTAAATGCAAGTTTTGAAAACTATGTCTTTGTGAACTGATTTCTACATAAGATTTTGTTTCTAATATGTTCCACAAAATATTGGCTGTTACTGCAAGGATGTAATTAACTGTCTGTTTCTCTAACTCAAGGGCTCATTGTTGTTTTGCAAAAATCAGCACCTTTGCTCTGGTACCATTTTGAAGCTCTGCCCATGGGAGGAACCCTTTACCCATTGGTTGAAAAGAAGCTCTTTCTGCTTGAACTTTGAACTGAAAAGGGAGCAGTGTATCTGTGAGGACCAGGCTGGTGGGAAAAAATGTGAATTTGGGCAGCCTCCCCCGCATAAGGAAGGTCTCTGTGTGGTGCTAAGACCAGGTGTATGTGTGTGAGTGTATTAATGAGGTTGTGCCTTTGGAGCTTGTAATACCTACCTCTTCTTATACCACATCATGTATAGCTTTTGCTTATTCATATTAATATTTCTTAGAGATACTTGTTTCATTTATGTTTGTGTCCAAACATTGTTTAGCTAATAGAATGTATTTTCGAATGCCCATTCTTTTGAGTGCTATCCCAAATTTTAAGATTTTAGAAATATGAGGTCTGTCCAGAAAAAGTCCTGCCATTGTTAGTATAATGAGAATGGTTTGTGTGACATTGATGTAACCTGGCAGCCAAGAAGAGTGGACTGGAATGTATGTGCATGAACAATGACAACTTTGCTGTACTAGTCAGTGGGGGCAGTAGACACCATTGAGTGAGCGTGTGTACTGTGTGGTCATCACATTCAAAATGCCTGAGCAAGCAGAGTAACAAATCTGCATCAAATTTTGCATTAAGCTTGAACATTCCTCCCTGGAAACTATTCAGATGATTCAGAAGGCCACATCTATGGGCAACTCGTGATTGGCAGCTTCATCACAACAACATAACCCACTCATGCTCATGTCTCGTGCAGTTTTTTGGTGAAACATCAAATCACCCAGGTGACTCAGCCCTCGTACAGCCCAGATTTGGTGCCCTGTGACTTCTGGCTTTTTCCAAAACTAAAATCACCTTTGAAAAGAAAGAGATTTCAGACTGTCAGTGAGATTAGCTGATGGCAATTGGGAGAACTGTGTGAGGTTCCAAGATGTCTACTTTGAAGGGGACTGAGGTGTCATTGTCCTGTGTACAATGTTTCCTGTATCCTGTGTTATCTTCTTCAATAAATGTTTCTATTTTTCATATTGCATGGCTGGATAGTTTCCGGACAGACCTCATATAACTATGTCTGCTAATTTGTTTGTCTATTCTATAGCACAGAGCTTCATGTACACAGGGTGCTTAAAAATAATTTTTTATGATGAAGACAATTTACCAGGAACTTCAGTGACAGACACTGAGTTGGCCTTTGAACAAGGGTAGAGGTTTCAGGATTGCTTCACTGCTGGAGTTTCTTACTTCAGGACATGTGGGCATTTTGGAAGGAGACAAAAGCAGCACAGTGTAAGAAAACACTTGGTCACACTTTCCAAGGGATCAACTGAGCTAGAAAAGAGTATAAACATCCCAACTGATTGGCAATGATGCTGCTGACGATGACGATTTCAATCTTTTACTTTGAGAAATCTGAACATTTCTTGGAGATAAACACATTTGGACAGGCTAGAAGATAATTATGTAAATAAGAACTAGCATCACGCTCTTGTCCAAAAAGAAATCTAAAGAGGCTGGTTGAGATTTCTGAGCAGTTCTTAAAGAAGTTGAATGTCATCTGCCTTTCCTTTTACTTATTTTTATTGTTTGTTTCATTTCTTTTCCTAGGAGTCTGTATCCTCACTCCAACATGTGCAAAAAAAAGAAAAAAACCCCAAAACAAAAATCCACCCTCAGGCCTAAATATATTTACTTCTCAGCTCTCATCATACATTTGGAGCCTAGAAACAAGGGCCAAACACGCTATAAATCCCTGTGTGCTGAGTGCTGCCCCAGCAACAAAGGCTTGGCAGTGACAATATCTGGGACGGGGGGGGGGGGGGGGGGGGGGGGGGGGGGGGGTGCTTGTTCGGAGCTGTGCCCTCCGCGGAGAGGCACTGGCTGCCCTTTGAACCTTCGCTGTGACCCACCGAATGACACAGCGACATCTGCTTTGTGCTATGTTGGATTTTAGAAATCTTTTGAAATCATAATCAAACATTAAAATACAAATTGAAAACTCTCAACTATAGCCAGATGTGTGAGAATGTGGGATCATTTTCTCCATTTTGACAGTCAGTTTTTTTTATGTATTTTAAAATATTTACTTATAATTTCTTTTCAGGTTGCTCTTGAAGATTTGCTCGCTTTCACATGCATTTCCCCCAGGCTTCTAATTTAACAGGCACTCTGAATCAACTCGTTGCACGGTAATTAAGGCTGCGAGAGGAGAACAATTTTACTTGTAGAACTGCATCTTCACCCAGTCTTCGCTTTCCCTCGTAAGAAGACCAGTCTCAAAGACAACCCTGACATTTTTTTTTTACTATGCTGACCTTTTGAAGGGACCAAAATATTCATCATTGAATTATTATCCCCTGGGACTACTGTTTGACAAAACATTTTAAAAAGGAAAATTGGTGTGTTGGGGGTCAGTTGTGCAACCTTAAACATCATTTTTTATTTAGCATCAAATCTCCTTTAGAGATGGAAAGTGACTTCATCAGCAACCTATTGAGATTTAAGTTCAGTATATTGTTCCAGAAAATGTGCATCTTGCTCTTGGCTTTCTAGCAGTGATCTAATTCTGATGGCTATATTAAAGCACGCACACACCCACCCACACACACACACACACACACACACACACAGAGGATTTGAAGAGTCTTGTTTCATATTGGGAAAGCACTTCAACTTATGGCCATGTACTTAATCAAAATGCTCTCAGTAGAAGAGACTGTAAGTTTCATACCAAAGAGCTATCCAAAGATGCCCCTTGAATGAAAGGCCAGGATTAGGTGGAAAATTTCAGACATGTTCCTGCTGGCAAAGACGTGACAGTGCAGCCTTTTCGTAACACGGGCCCTGGTGGGCGGGAGGAAGGGCCATGCCATGGACTGTTAAGATTCTAGAGCTTGTTAAAACACAGACTGTGGGCCCCACAGTCCGGAGCCTCGCTATCTGTGTATGTTTCTCATTCGGTAGGTCTGGGATGGGGCATGAGAATTTGAATTTCTACCAAGCTCCAAGGTAATGCTGATGCTGACCACACTTTGAGAACCACTGGCCTAAAACTTGGGCAGGTAGTGCCCATCAGAGGTCAAAGGAAGCAGATTGGGAAATGTTGGAGCCTGGAATTAGATGCACCAAGGGAGTGAGGGGACACAAATCAATGAGGGAGGCCAGGTCATAGGTAGTATGATGGAGCCGAAAAGCTGAAAAGAAAGCAAACAAGTACTGAGATACTACATCTGCCAAAACAGCTCAGTCCAGTGATGAGGGAATCCAAAGGAAGGGGTTCTCGGCTGGCCAGCTGGGGGCAGAACATGGAGGTGGGAGATATCAAGGCTCCAGACACCCAGGTGGGGGCAGGGAAGGGCTCTAAGCCTAAGGGGACAACTGGCAAGGGCAGGGTAGGACCATAGTCCTCAGGGACTTGGAGAAACCCAGCAGATTCCCCAACAAGTGTTCAATGTAATGTTAGGATAATTCTTGCTGCTATAATAGAAAACCCCCAAGTATAGTGCCTCAACTTGTGAGAGTTTCTCTCTTGCTCAAATAAATTTCAAACCGAGTATTTGTGCTTGTTAAGCAGCTCTCTTCCAAGTGGTGACATTGTGATCCAGGCATCACCCAACCTGTGGCTCTTTCATCAACAAATGTGGCTTAAGGTGACTGATAGGAGGGAGAAAAGCATAAGGAATCACACATGAGAGGCTTGTAATGAGCGAGGTCTGAAAGGGGCACTTATCACTGCCAAAAGTCCATTGGTCAGGAATTGGTCACACAGCCACGTTTACTCAGCAAACCTACATGTGTCCAGGATGAAGGAAAAAATAGCTTTGTTGGTCAACTCTGTAACACTCAGATGAAAGGGACCAAGACAGAATTGTGATTATTGTAGTCGAGTCACAAGAGGAACGCTCTGCCACCTACCAGTGTGATGCAACTGAATGCTGTCACTGGGAGTGTTGGCTCATCCAGTCTCATCCCTGCACTGATCTTGCAGGTGGGGCAGAAGACGGACAAAGAGGCTGTGAACCAGGCAGGGCCCACACACCAGCGGTGGATTACCAGCCTTTACTAAAGACACTTGAGGGAGGTTGTGTTCTCTGAACAAACCTCTCTCATCTAAAAACATTATACCGGGGAGCTCAGTCATGACCTGCAGCTACAGTTTCTCCATCTTCTACCTTCTGAGTGAACCCGTCCAGAATTTGCTGGATAGATTGGTTTTGTGTTTCTCATGTGGGTACACATTTCTTGCTTTGCATGTCTTTTTAGAACTTGGTAGTATTATTTGGAAATGCTAATTTAAAAAGCTTACCCCTGGTCTTCCTCTATTGAACAGTTTAGGGAAGACCTTCAAGGATGGCATGACTGCACCTGAGAGGTTTGTAATGAACTAAAGGACTGCAGGCTGGTCATTTTGGAAAATGAAGACACAGTGGGAATATAATCACATAAAAAGATCCGGAAGTATCTCAATCACTGTTGGCTTTTCATCACTGCTCAGGAGAAAGAGCCTTCTCCCCACTTCCTCCACTTGCCTTGAAAACCAATATAAGTTCTGAGAATCTAAATCTCCCAAACACACAAACCACACAATTATTCTAAAAGGGTTTCTAAAGTACTCAACCATTTAAAAAAGAATCACACCGTTGAAATAACTGAGGGACGGTTTGATGCCAGGCATGGTGCAGGGCGAAGGCGTGGTTGGTGGGCCGGTCGCCGGGGTCGTGGCTGACTCCGTGCTGAGGCCACAGCAGTCTGTCTCACTGATAGCTTCTGAGCTTTTGCTGGTTTTTTTTTTTTTTTTCAGTTGGGCACTTATTATTTGCTGCTGTTTATGTTTGGGGAGGAGAGTAATAACTGGTTTAAAGCATTAATTTACAATTGTGTAAAAAAATGACACAAAAATATCATTATAAAATCACAGTGTTCCTTTGAAGTTATGCTATCTAAACCCCAGACAAATCCTTAGCAATTAAGTCAGACCTGAGTCATTCTGGATAGGCAATCTCCTGCAATCCTTAAAAGGTGAGTAGGGTAAGTGAGAACATAACCCTAGCGCTTTCTCAGGGGAGGGGAGGAAAACAGCTCATGTGTACTAAAATTACGCACATGTAGATGCAGGGACATTCTGCAGCAGAGTGAGGGTTTCATGTTTGGCCGGGATGGTTCTCAGGCTCAGCTGCACTCTAAAATAACCTGGGGAACTTGTAAAAAAACACCAGTGGCTGGGGTTCCCCCAGACCAATTAAATCTGAATTTGGGGTGGGATATGGGCAGTGGTATTTTCTTAAAGCTCTGAGAACCAGTGGTCTGGGATATTCTCTCTCTCGCCTCCCTTTGTTCACTTGACCTATGGATGAGAGGGGAAGTGGGGCATGCTGGAAACAAGACAAGGAAGGCACCCTGGGGAGACCTCCTGGGAAGAGAAGGTGGAGTGGATGAAGAGCCATTGGCTTCTTCTGGTCTGGCAACCAGGAGACACTTCACCCAATCTGACCTATGCAATTCCCACTGATTGTCCTGGGCCTCTCATCTTCTTCCTTTTTGTCATGAGGACCTCAAGGTGTTTGGATGCTGGGAATCCAGAATCCAATTTCACGATGTCTTTCTAGTCAGCTGTAGTCCTGGGTCACGCCCTGCCTCCTCTCAGCAAGATTTTCAAGCTGGGATCATTGGCTTTAGCCTTCGAGTTTCTGCTGACTCCCATTGGAATCACCTATTTATGTATTGTATTTACCTCACAAATATTCACTTTCCTATGCTAGGCACTGGCAACTTATTTGGCACCTGGCCTGAGCTGGGTAGAGACATAACCAGATTCAAGGTCCTGTACTGGAACCCCGATGCAGCACTGCCACCTGTCTCCTGACCCATAGTGACGCTGTCATCAGAGGCTGACTTTGCAGCGGGGTCCAGTGAACACATGTCCAAGGCCATCTCTGTTTCTGATGACATGAGCTCTTTCTGTAGGGGTGCCAACTGTCACAGGTGGGTGATACCCTATGTAGAATTTCCATCCCCGAAGTACCATGGGTAGACTGGAGAGCAATAAAAGAAAGAACAACCTGACAGACATTTGCAAAATATTGAGCAACAAAACAAGGCAGAAGGAAAGCCATGCTGGGATAATGGCAGAGGTTTACAAGTGGGAATTCAACTTGAAATGAACCTTGAATTTGATGAGAGGTGGGTGTTGCAGAGGAAAAGTGAACATGAGCTTTGGACCCTGCAGGCCGAAGTGAGGGCCTGAGGCCAACAGGGTTGAAGCACGGAGAGAGAGTTGATGCCAAAGGAAGAGAGATGCCAAGTGGAGGTGATACTAACAACAGCAGCAGCAACAACAAAAAACAACAAAGACCCAGGCTGCTGAGACCAAAGGTCAATGCACCCAGGCAGGTGAGCCCCAAAAGAACGAGCAGGTGGGTGTAGGTTCTGGAACATCCCTTTAAAACCAAATCAGTAAAATTCATCTTGCCAAAGTGTTAAACTACAGCACTGGGTCGGTTCTCACTGGAGACCTGAATCTGGGTTCTTGTGTAGACACAACAGGCCATTCAGGGTGACAGAGGGTTATTAATGAGGATCAGGAGTATTCATGGGCAGAAGTGTTCTTATGAAATAGCATTTTGATTAGTTAAGTATAAATGAATCAGAAACACATGGCTAAAATTTCTCTCAAAGTACATAGATATTTTTAAAGAATTAAGGATAGAAAGTGTTGTCCTAATGCATCTGCAGATCTGAGGAATAAATGAGATGGAAGACAAGAATTTGAGAAGTTTGGCTCAATCCACACTACTACACGGGATCTCGTAACCCTACTTTGTCATTTTCACAGTAGACTTTCTGTCCGTCCTCAGGGTCCATGTTTTAGTAACTGTTCTTTCCTGACTGGCTCTTACTCTAACAGCAGCCTGAAAAGTATCTGAAAACTTCTCTGCAGGGTGTCTTCTGAAAATACTTTTTAAATTTGAGATTAGATCAAGGACATTGCCTTAGTCTGCACCCACTGTAATACCTGGCAGAATTTATAGCTGTTCTTGTATCTCTTGGAAATGTATCTACAATGAATGGCACTTGACTCACCCTTCCATAATATACACATCACGTGAATGGCTTTAGTCACGCCTCGGGTGGTAGAGAGACACAGAAATGGCCTGCACTCATGGGCCCCAAGTCTCAGCCAAATGTCTACTGCTGTCTCTCTAGGGAGGTGTGCTGAGGCACGAACAGTGTTTGTTTGCCTACAGGTCCGTCTCCAAATGTGAAATCCCTGGTCCTGGTGATTTGGCCAGAACTGTGCATGGATGAACACTTAAGCACTCATTTTGCCTTTATACACAACGGCCTGAGGGGAAAACAACCTTCTTCGCCCCAGTTTCCTAGACCACCACCGTCCAATAGAAGTCTAGTGTGAGTCAAAAATGTGAGCCACATGTGTGGCTGTGTTTCCCAGCAGGTGAAGTTAATTTTAACAATATACAGGGTCCGGCACAAATAACACCCCTTTTTATTATAAAATCCTTTATTACAAAATCATGGGCATGTAATTCTGTAACATAATAATATCACACTCAAGCACACCATATAGCATTTTTGGTTAAATGTTTGATTTAAAACTATAAATTATTACACCCATATTATTACTCTACCAACCTCACTCACAAAGGTGTTACTTCTGCCAGACCCTGTATTTTGCTTAACTTGATATATCTAAAATATTACCATTTCAACATTTAATATCAAACACTAAGAGATTTTACTTTTTAAACTTTGTGCTAAATCTTTGAAATCCTGTGTGTAATTTGCACCTAGAGCCCCATCATTCAACTGCTCACTGGACACTTGGCTACCACAGCAGACAGTGCAGTTCTGGACCTACGGGTACATTTCATATTGGCCTGGAGGTTGTATCGCTGATGGTGAGAGAAAGAATAGAGAGCGAACTGGCCAGGTCGCTTGGTTGGTTGGAACATCGTCCCGCACACCAAAAGGTTGCAGGTTTCGTCCCTGCTCAGTGCATATGCCTAGGTTGCAGGTTCAATCCCCAGTTGGGGTGTGTACAGGAGGCAACCAAGTGATCGGCTTCTCTCTCTCTCTCTCTTACCCTTCCTCTCTCTCTAAAATCAATTAAAAAATGAACAAATAAATAAATAAGCAAACATATCCTCAGGTGAGTATTAAAAAACAAACAGAATTAAAGGGAGTGGAGAAGCTAAGACAAAATGAATCTCCTTCCTTGAAGGAATGTTTCTCAGGGTGGAATCTATGAACTTCCTGTGTCAAAGTCACCTGGAAGACACTTTATCTTTAATGGTATATTGAGTTTGACCCTACATTTAGCTAATCGGAACCTCTAAGGCTGGGACCTGGGAACCTGCATGTTTAAAGTTCCTGGAATCATTCTTTTGCACGTGTATTGCTCTGGCACCCGGAAGAGAAGTCACAGGCACAGGCTACCTGTACTCATAGAGCTGCTGTATTTTCTGTGTCCCTAAACTGTTTTTAATTGTTGAGCCATGGCTTTAAAAGTGGGATATCACACATACTCATGCACACGTGCACAGATTTTTGGATATTCTTGAAAAGTCAGAGTCTACAAAGCTGGGACGTGTATTTCCACATGGCAGTAACTGGGTGGAGGTGAGCAGTGGACATTCTCTAGACAGGAAAAAGGCTGACCAGTTTGTGACCGGCCCAACCTGGCCCATTCTATTCCTTGATGTTACATGCTGTTATGTGGTAGCTCCCAAAGACTTTAAAAAATGTGTATCAGCACACCTCAGAGAGATTGTGAGTTTGGTTCCAGGCCATAGCAATAAAGCAAGCATTGAAATAAAGCAAGTCATAGTCTTTTTGCTGGTGGAGGGTCTTGCCTTCAATTTGTAAAAGAAGAAGAAGGAGGAGGAGGAGAAGCTGCAGCAGTAATATCTGTGAAGCACAATAAAACGCAACCTGACACAATGAAGCATGCCTATATATTTTTTTATTTTACAGTAATTTTTAGATTTATTGCAATGATAGTTCAGAGACTTCCCATGTTATGGGAGTTAACACCTTCCATAACTGTGGTGCATTCATCAAAAGCTAGAAGTTAACATTGGTGTGAGACTGTTAACTAGACTGCAGATCTCATTCAGATCTTACCATTTCTTCCACCAACAGACTCTTCCTGTTCTGGGACCGGGTCAGGGATTCTGCACTGCAGCTAGCCCATAGTCTCTGGAGTTGAGCATCCCCAGCCCAGCACAGCGGACCTTAGCTGCCCGCTGCATGCCTCCTCTCTTCTGGAACTTGCCCAGGTCCTGTCAGGCCATCAGAGCCGGGAGACTTCTCCCAAGTGGCTGGCAGTCCTGGACACACTTTCATTCCACCAGGTGCACTGGCTGTATGGTGACAGCTGCAGCTGCAGATTGGAGAAAAATCTTCACACATCCAGTGTGGAAAGAACTCTTCATTACAGGTGTCTTTGAGGCACACCTGCACCCACTAATGACAGTGCCAGTGACATCACCTAATAAGACAGCAGTATGATTTATCTGTGAAGATTATTATGTGACTACCACAAGTTGCTAGATTTGTGGCCACACAACTTTTTATGCATGTACTTTTCCCAAAGACCTACCTAACCCAATACTGTTTGGGTATGTGGAAATGCTTAAATACATCCTATCTGAATTTCCCATCCTAAGCAGTGAAATTCAGACACATAGAACTTTCACTTTCATTTCTGGCTTTGCTTAACATGTAAATTTTCTTTCTGTCCAGTAGGACTAACTCTCTTGAGAAAGTGCTTTTATTTCTTGGCCAACCTTTCGTTGAGCAGAATTCCAGTCTTGCAATGCCTGAAACCACTAACTAGCATATATGCTGATTTGCTTTAACTGCAAGAACAAATCCAATTAACAAATCCACAAGGAATTGGGCTGGAATGGAGCCATTCTTCCAGGTGGAAACATCTTTCTGTTACACATGCTTCTTGTACTATTCACCCCTAGTCCTCTGATTGTCCAGATAATCCACGGCCTGACTGGGAGAATCTGGAGTCTAATAAATTCATTTCAGAAACTCTGAGAATCAATGGACAACATGTTCAAAGATTCTTTCTAATCTTTATTATTTCCAGGGCTGTCCCGCTTTGCACCTGAAATAATTTAATGAATAATTTAAAGCAAAAGATTTTTGCCCAGAGTGTAGTTCCAGAGAGGAAGCCAGTTAAGATGGCATAAAAGCCAAGATCCAAATGCGAGGCTCCCAGGGGAGGGGGCTGGTTTGGGCCCCCGTGACTGTGCCGTGAGTGTCTTCCAGCTGCAGCACCTGCCACTGCAAACACCGCATCACTCCGGTTCTTGGATTACTGTCTGGCAGTTTAACCACTGTGTTTTGTTGTGTGTGGAAAGAGATAAGACTTCCCAAGAATGCATGCACTGTTTACATACAACACCCTTCTTTTAAAAAGCATCAGTTTACTTGCAGGTTACTGGTTGGTACTTGATCTTCCTAGAAAAGTCGGATCTGCCCTGCACAAGACAAGGAGATTACCTTAGAAAATGATAGCTTATAAGTTTAGCTTTTCAAAATTCTTTCAAACCTTTATTTTCACTCTATTCTCTCAGTGGCCTTGGGAAAAGAGTAAGATGTAGAGTATCATTGTGATCTGTCAGATGGAGAAACTTCATTCCTAAGAGGCACTAAGTAACTTTCCTAAGGTCAAGCACCTTCCCAGCAATAGTCTGAATTAGGAAAATCACATTTGTTTCAAGACTTCTATTCCTCTGTCGTGATGCCCTGGGGGTCCCCTGAGCCTTTGTGATTCCTCCCTTCTTGGCAAAATGCCTCACATTTTGGGACATTTAAAGGTGTTGCCCATTGTAGGGCTCCTTGTATCTTAATAGGTTTCAGAGCTTTCAACTGAAGTTCCAATAGTAGAGTTCACTTCAAGCCATCGAGTAGAAGAGGAGCCTGGGGCAACAGCCTCTCCCGACTCTCATGTTTGCCTGTGTGTTTGTTTTGTTTGTGTTTGGATTCTGGGGATGATGGAAAGGGCCTCTCTTCTGTACAAGATGGCAGGATAATGTTAGCCTGGTGCAGAAAGGCCTCTAGTTAATCTTACAGAACTGAATTCTGGTAGACTCAGCCTCCAAAGTCAAAGGCAGTGACGAGTCCTGATTAATGAGCTTTTTAGAGTTGTGGAATCAATTAGGTTAAAGAAAATTAATTATCCAAGGAGTCTGTTGATTCCAAGTTTGCATTTGCCTTTGTTTTATTTTTACTAGCTAGACAAAGTCATTATACCATTGCAAAATAAATAAATAAAATCATTGTTCTAATTCTTTGCCGAGTGAAAAGTTAATGGTTCTACCCTAATTCCAAAAATATGCTTTCTAAATTAAACAAACAGTGCTGAAATTAGAAGAGAGAAAATGCCAGAACTTGAATATATTTTGCTCTCATTGTTAGATTTCCCAATGTCCGCCTAGCTCCCTCTCCCTCTCCCTAAGAGTTTTCCATGGGTCCTCATTCTCCCAATACCTCCCAACATCTGAGGTCCCACTTGCCTCCCTTCCTCCCAGCAGTGTCTTAGGGACCTGGGTGATGGAATGGTGCCATGCCTTCAGTCTCCAGGAACTAGTTGCCTTCATGTGGTTTGCATGTGTTCATAATGACATGCTTGGAGTATGTCAGGCAGTACCATGTGGGGCCCCTGGAGTAGTGTCTGGGAGCCCAGGACAACTTAATCTGAGGCCAGAAGATGGGGTAATATATTGGATGATTACAGTTCCCCTTTTAGGCAGGAAGACTCTCCGGCGTTAGGATGTCCACATCTGCAAAATCCATTACAGTCTCTGCTCCTCACACGTGTTACAATAAGAATAGCCATCCATCAGTCTATACCACAGCTCCTTTCTACCCACTATTCTCTGGTCCGATCTGGTCTGTGGCTAATAACATGTAAGAGTGTGTCAGTCTCTAGGTGGGCCTCCTGGTCCACCTTCTACCTGCTTATGTTGGAAAAGTCAAATCAAACCCTTGGACCTAAACTGACAGTTCCTGAAAAATCCAATGCTTAATATCACCCTGGGAGCTAATTGCTGGGGAAAGGACATGTGTCCTGAATTCAGCACATCTGGCCCCTAGTACTTAATGTCTATACCAGTGCTACTTAGTCTTTAGAATGCATAAGATTTACCTGTAAAACAACATTCTTTAGCCCCACCTCCATTAATTCAGATTCAGTGAGTCTGGGGTGGCACCTGGGAATTTGGTGACCATACTTTCAGTGGCACTTTTCTATACCCTCCAACAAAAAATTCGGTCCCCACATCATCGTCATTGCTGTCATCTGGGAGCCTTTAAAAGACACATATCCCTGGATCCCACCTGGACCCACTGAATCTGAATTTGTATCTTAACAAGGGCATTCTTTGTGCCTTGAAGTCTGACACACTGTGGTCTATATCATTTATTTAGTGCTGAACACAGGGTGGGCATATCATGGATTTGGAAAGATCTTTAACAGTCCAAACACTCTAGGTCCTTGTTGCAAAATGATGTTATTGACTCTACATTGTTTTGCATAATCAACTTTCTATAAATATTTGTGTCTTTCACCTAAATTGTAATAACCTCAAAGGGCAATGGCCAGATCTTAAAGTCTTCACAAAATATCCTGCATATAGCAGGCATGTGTCAAGCATTTGTGAGTTGACTGGTTGATTGTGACAATATTGCAAAGACACCTCATAAAATGAAGGTATGGTCTCTGTTTTATTCATAAAGGAAGCTGTATGACCAGCTGTGATCCTCTGTTTAGTTTTTCATATAAATTTACAAAACAGAAAGCTGAAGCAAGCACAGTCTCAAACTTGCAGCATCTGAACCCTCACTGGCACAGCACCCCTATCCTGAGAATGTGTTGCTTGTTGTGATTACGGGCAAGGTATCTGCGGTAAACAAGGAGTTGGCTGGGAAGCCCTGTTCCTCTCAATTTCATGCAAGGCTGGATTTGAAAGTTTTACTTCAAGGAATGACATAAGTTCTAAATCAAGAGAACTTTGAAAACAAACAAATCACTTGAAAATCAAGAGAACTTTGAAAACAAACAAATCATTTGAAAACAGTAACTGATTTTGTCACGTCTTTCCAAATGGAGTATTTTATCATTTTTTTTAACATTGTGATAAAGGATAAAGGTCTCATAAAGGTGTCATGAAACCTTAATGCTTGAATCAAAAAATGCCTTCCAATACTAGCTGGCTTGCTCGCACCCAAAGCTAGAGACTTGGCTCTTTTCATATGCCTGAGGGCTAAAAGAGTAGCAAACATATTCAACAACAAATATTTTTTGGCTGCCTACTAGATATAGAATGGTCCACAGCATCAGCATCACCTTGGAGTTTGTTAGAGAAGTGAAATCTCAGGCCCCATCCCAGACCTCCTGAGTCAGAACCTGCATCCCAGGGATTTGTATGAACTTTAAAGCGAGAAGGACTGGCCTAGAAGGGCTTTCTAAGGACCTCACATTAAAGTTAAGACCTCAGTGACAACAAGAAGGAGCCAGCCATTTGACTGGTCAGGAGAAGAGCAATTAAGCACAGGAAATACAGAGTATTGGCCCAAGACATGGGTGAGGCAGGACAGAAAGGCCAGGGTGGGTGGAGAGTGGGAGGAGAGGGGCAGAGAGGTCAGAGAGGAAATAAAAACCACAGACTGGAGACTGATCCCTTTATGTCCTAGAGCCACTGTTGGGAGCTTGGATTTTTTTCAAGTGCAAAACAAGACACTGACAGACTTCAAGCAGGGAAGATTCATGATCTAATCCAGATTTGGGGTATGTTTTTGAAAAAAAAAAAAAATCCCCAGGCTTAGTTGATGAATTGGATGCTGGGTAGGACATGATGGATCAGGGTATGAGAATGAAGGAGCTTGAGAACAATTCCTTGATTTTGGAGGATTATAGCACCATTTGCCCTGACGGGGAAGAACTAAAGGAAGAGTATAGGGCAGAGGCAATGGTGAGGGTGGAATCGAAAATGAAATCTCATGCCATGAAACACCCACATGGAGAGGAGGGGTTGACAGTTAGGTACTCAGATCTGGAGATGAAGACAAACCAGGTCCAGAGATGCCAATTTGGAATTTCTAGATTCCCTGATCAAAACTTAGTTCTAGTGACACTGAGCCGTTTTCAATATCATGCTTAGTGTTCCATGGGAATACAGAAGCTTCACATTTTCAGAGAGCCATGAAGTCAGCAATCTCATTGCTCAGTAATTACTCATAAGTAAACAGAAACGGACTCTGAGCATGCGATGTTCTTGGATCCTACTTATCCTTAATTTACGGATAACTCTCCTAAGTGTATTTATTCATTCTCCTAGACCAAGCAAATTAGAACTCACTTGTTTCACTGTTACCTTGCTTATTGGCCACGGGTCCCCCTGGCTGGTGGGCTCCATGCGGGCAGCCCCGTGCCCGATGTGGCTCCTGTTGGAGTGGCCCTTTGCCTGGGGAAGCGGGCCTGCCAGAGAGCCAGTGATCGACACTAGTTCCTTCAATGAAGGACGAGAGTGGAGGGAGGCTTCTCGAGACATACACGGCAAACCAGTAACAAGTAAAGAGCTGACATCCAGGGGAGAGGTAGAAAAATTGCTAGAGCTCAATAACTCTAAGACCCTGAGACGTTTACCGAGGAGTTTTCCCAGCACAGCTCATAACTCAATGGGCCCTGAGGTCATTGCTTATCCATGACACAGTAAAGTTATCCACGCTCCCAGTGACAACTCTGAGTCATCGAGAAGAGGTTGAAATATGTTCCGTCACTAGATTTAAAATGTCAGGAAATATGAAATACATCTTTAAAATCATTTTATCCAAATGGTTAAGATGAATATTTTGGACCTGAAGTCTTAAGATAACCCAGCAACACACATAAATGGAGAAAACCTCATCACTCATTGACGCTGTCTGTACAAACAGGCAAACCTACATCATTCTTGATAAGCAATTACCTGCTGCAAACCACAGTCATCTTAGTTTAGTGATGGTCCTAATTACCTATAACTTCATCTGAAAATTAACAAAATTCTTTTTTGGAAAAATTACAGACTCTCATTCCATGCTAATAAGGACATTTTCCTCCTGAATACAGTTACCACTACAAACAGAACTCTAGAGAGTAAGCAAACATAAAACACCACCTGAGGACGGGTATGCAAAGGAACAGAAACCAAATGGAAAAACTACTTGGAGAGCCTGTCAGTAGTGCACTGAAGCTCAGCTGCCCTCAGGAACACAAACTGTATTTTTGTAGGTTCTCCTCATATGCACGCAAACCTGGGTGTACTTTGCATTTCATGGGTGCTCAATACACACAGGAAAGAACAGATAAAGATATATTTCTTTCTCTTTGTTTGCAATGGTGAGGACTAGAGTTCAAGTCTCAGATGGCTCCATTTCTGTGAGCATTCTCATATCTAAGGAATCAGGGTGCATATTTGAAGGCCATTTCTGAAGAAACCACAGAAGACTTGTCCTGGCATCATGGAAATGCTGGCTGTGAGTTTTGGATGATGATCCAATGCCAGGGTAGCGCAACTGAAATGAAGGTTCTCTTGAAACACAAAATGTGTTTGCTGTATTATTGTCCTCAGTCTCTCTCTCCCCCTCTTCCCCCCCGCCCCCCCTCCCCCCCGCCACACACACTGTCCCTTACTGGAGAGGGCTAACACCATGTCTACTACAAAAAAATCTAGGCTGCATTTGGGGGTTGAAGGTGAGATACGGGTTTGAGACCCAATTGTTTATTTCTGTTGATCTGACTTCATGACAGCATTTTAAGATGATTTGAAAATAAAGATGTTTTCAATTCAGTAACAACAAAAGCTATGCTTGTGTATTACAGGGCAGTTGCGCAACATTGGGATGTATTTCCACAGCATCCCTGCCAGGCTGGCATTAGATACAAGCACCAGCTGAAAAACATGCATAACGTGCAGTTCCGAATGACTACTTCCCTAGCCAGAGTGACTCATGTAAGTCAAAAATAGACTCTAGAAAAGAATTACGTCGGGGGGGAAAAGATCTGTCAACTCCCCATGAAAGAGGCTCACCGTGGTGTGAACTGTAATCATCATAAAAGGTCATGAAAATCCCCAGTAAAACTTTACATAGAGCTTCTGTGCTAGCCCCACAGTAGAGCATCGTCATGGAACATCTCACCTAATTCATGACGCCACGCGAAGGTACTACCAGCTTTCCACTCACAGTTGAGGGAACGGGGAGACCAGGTAGGAGGTTCCTGCAACGGTTCAGGTGAGCGACAGTGGTAGCGGAATGAGCGGTGAGGTGTAGAGAGATTGGGAAGCTCACCTGAGGTCCCAAGATGGGTGGGTGGTGGAGGCAGCGGCTGCTACCCCTGGACTCCCCGGGCTTGGCTGGCGGTGGGGCTCCATGGTTTTCGTGTTGAACGGGTCAGTTCCCGCTCAAGCCCATTCCCAGCTCACCAAAGTAAATAAAGTGAAATATAGAAAACAGACAAGTTGAAGGGCAAACAAAGCCTTTCCAAGTCTTGTAACAGTTGAGCCAAAATGTCCATTTCTGCGCTCATCAGAAATAGTTGTTTAAATATTAAAATACCACCAGATACACTGATATGTCTTTATGGCTATGCAAAGAATAGAAGTTTGATAAGAGAGAGCCACCACACCCGGGAGGAGAAAAAAGTCTGAAACCCTAAACTTTTGTGAAATTGGCTAAGGGCCAAATGTCAGCATTTTCACCTCTTTTCCCATATGGCAGGAGGCATTTCACACTGCTTTCCATAATTTCAATAAATCTGGTAAGTGATATGAGTACTCTGCATGCCAAGAGACATATAATATGCGTATCGAAATAGATGTCTAGGTTGGTTTGTGACAAGAACCAGATTTCAGCAGGAAAGAACAAATCTGGCCTGGCTTTGGTTCAGTGAATGGGTGAGCACGATCCAGGATCACTTTCTGCTTATTTTCTTTTCCCTTAATTTTTAAATAATGTTTCTCCTACATTTGCTTATTCTCTAAAAACCCTAGACCATCTTGATCATTTCTTCTTATTAACATCCCCTCCTTCACTTGCAGCCTTCCCTGGCACCGTCTCCAGCTGGTGGAACAGAGAGAGCATTAGGACCCAGGAATTCACTCATCCACTTAATAAATATTTAGGGAGCTCCAGCTCTGTGCCAAGGATTGTTTTAGGCACTGGGGAGGCTGTGTAGAACCAAAGCAAGTCCCTGCTCACATGAAAAGGCTGACAACAAACAAATTCATATGCAATATGTCAAGCGATGATAAATAATAAAGAGAAGTAAAGCAGGGGAGGACGGATAGGGAGTGATGGGGGGTGTCAAAGCCCTCGCTGACACACTGGTATTCTATCAGAGACTATAAGGAAATAAGGGAGCACATTGTAAGAGGAGAACATTCTAGCGAGAGAGCATGACAAGTGCAAAGGCCCTGGGGTACAGCCTTGTTTCTCTTCGAGGACAGGTAAGAAAGTGGCCGAGGCCAGAGCAGAGTGAAAGGCAGGAGAGTAGTTAGCAAGAAGGTCAGAGAGTTAGCCCCACGGGCCCAGCCAACCTTTGGGTTTTATTCTGAGTGAGGTGGGTTTTGAACAGAAGAATGAGAAGGTCTGGCTTACCTTTTTAAAGTTTATTCCAGCTCCTGGTAGATAATCAACTGAGGAGAAGGGATTTGCATATGGGTGGAGGCAGGAAAGCTCTACAAAAGTTAGCCCCAGGCTAGCAGCACCTGGGGTGTTTTAAAGGCAAAACCTAGAGTCTGCTGATAGGTAACAAGTTGAGGATGAAAGAAGTGAAGATAATTTCACGTTGCTTTTTGGAATGTAGGTTACAGCTACAAACTTCGCAAATAAAATGTATTGCTTACAGCAAAAAAATTGGCATGCCCCAGCTGACAACCCATTTTGTGCTCTACTTTGTGCAAACACATTTCAAAACATTAGCGAGGGCTCGGAGCCAGGGTGCGACTGGTGCGGCAGGGCGCTGATCGCTCCTCACAGGTGGTTCTGGGCTTTCCTTGGAGACCTGTCCCCTTAACTTTTGATCAAGTCGTTATTACTGAACACGAGCAGGCAGCTCTTCTCCGCAGCCATTTTACAGGGGCAGCACTACATCAAACGGTCCTGCAGCAACACTATGTCTACAGAAATGTCAGGAAAGAGAAAGCACGTTTTCAAGTAAATTTTTAGAGCTGCCCATTTGGGTGTCAACCAGCCCAACTAAACTCTATGGATAAGCTGCTTTTGTTTCTCCAGGGAATAGCGTTATTTTTTAATGTGTTTTTTTTACAGTAGTGGAAGAAGAGGTGAAGACTTTGCCAGTGCTTATCTACACTTTAAATGACTCTGCAGCTTATAGGCTTGTTCACTTTAACTTCAGTAATTAGCCTAGAGCTCCTTACAGGTGGGTCTCATGTACTAATTATTCAGATCAGACCAAACTTGGTTGTCTCACCTGGCCTTGATTTTCCTGAGTCATCACGCATGTCCAGAAGCGAGCAGCTCCTGGGACCATCCAGCTCCTCCTTACCGCTGTGACCTCCACTGACGAGGACCAGAGGACAAGGGTATGGGAAGTTGTCACCTCGGCAGTTTCTAACCATCTTTACCTCCCCAGGAGCACTGTGAGTAGAACCTAAGGAGCACCCTAAGGAGGGCCCCAGGGGCTGCTTTTTCCTTTTCTCCCCGAGTGAAGAGGTAGGAATAACACGGGCAGGGTGCCAAGGCTAGCTCTCCCTACAGGGGCTTGGTATTTTGGCCTCACATACCTTTTCCTTGGCCCATTCTCTGCCTCGTCGAAGAAAGTACAGGCATGGGGTAGGACATGGTCAGAGCTTCAGAGTGCCGTGGGGTGACCTTGGGAGCTGGGCCAGGATGCGGAAATGGTGGTTCTCTAGGAAGAAATGCATGCCGCTGACAGTGACTCGGGGCTGGTTCCACTTAACCTGTTCTGAAGCCACAGTGGCTTGAGGAAGAGCTGACGATGGTCAAGTAGTGGGAGGAAGCCAGGAAAGAGGGGCCTGTGGATAGCTCACCGTGGACCCCGACAGTGGGACTGCCTCTGAGGACCTTGACAAGGCTACCTGTATCTCAGGGCCTCTTTGCCCAGCATCTGAGGAGGGAATCTCTAAGGATACCTAATCACCAGGTCATACACAAATAATGTACCCCAAGTGCCTGCCTTCTGGACAACTTCCAAGTCTTCTAGCCTTCTGGAGTCACACCCTTCATATACCAATACAATGGCTTGGTCCTTCTGCCGCTAACATACTACAGGCAGTCCAGATTCACCCCATACCTCCTTCCTCTTTTCTCTAGTGTTCTTTCTGAAAGGCGGCTGGTATCCCATTCAGTCCTGAGACAGTTCTCCTGATGGCCTAGTTCTCTGCTCTGTCCCAGCGTGCAGGCATCCTTCTTAGCTCCAGTAGCTGCTGTCTCACTTGGTACCACTTCTGCCAACCCTGAAACTTAATTTTCCCTTGCCCCTCCAGACACCACTCAGCAACGTACTCTGAACAGCAGACATACACTAAAACTCTGGGGGTGAAGAGGAGAATGATAACACAGACAAAAGTCCAAGGAAAAGAAAAAAGTCAAACAACTAACGAGACCTCCTGTGATCCGTCCTGTTTTTTAGCTCAACCCCGCTGTCCTAAAGCTTCTCTTTCCTGAGCGCCTTCTCCATTCTACTTTGCGGCCTGTCCCGGCCCTCCTGGAAAAGCCAAAGTTCTGTTTGTTTAGTAAGAAAAACAGTTAAGTTCTCTTGTTCAACTTGGATCCAGGCTCCAGCCCAGGAAGGCCAGGAGTGCTATTGCCCGTGACCATGAACGCTCATTAAGCGATCGTGGACGTGGGATAAAGCGCTTGTCTTTCCAGACTCACAGTGTGAGCTCCGAACCACTACCCCATGCTGCTTTCTGACTTTCTCCACTCTCCAGGCTCAGCAGGGAAATGGAGAGACAAGAAAGGAAAGCTGGGAGGAAATTCTCTTCCTCCATCTCTCTCCACAGGGCAGAAGTCACCAGTGAGAATCAAACATGTTACCCACGACAACACATCCCAGGCCTGTACACACTCCTTAGGTCTCTGCCAAGCCTTTGTTCACAATTCCAGTCATGGCTGAGCTAGGGATGAGACAAGGTGTGACCCTGCCGTCTCTTATATGAGCTACTTAGAGCTCCGGCAACTCCAGCTGAGCCGTGAAAGTTGCCACATTGGCAGAGGCTGAGGCTGCTAACAGTGTCCTGCTACTTTGTCCCCTGGATTCCCTCTGCTCTGTTCCCCGTGCTCAATGCAAAGAATTTGTAAATGTTTACCATGCACAAACTGAGCAAAGGTTTATGGTGAACCTTTACACAGGCCCAGAAAAGCCTCCTAATCCATAAAGTGTCTTGGCAAAAACAAGCCCCTTGAGTCTCAGAGATGCCCAAGCTGCTGCCCACAAGCTGAACGGCCCCTGTTGGAGGCCAGGAGGCCCAGTGCAGCAGACAATCCCCCAAGTTCATGGTCTTTGTGCGGTTTTCACAGTGAGGACCTTCGTTCAGGTTCAGTACAATAATCTTTCACGATTCCCATAAATCAGCAAACTGCATATGTCAAAGAGGGTTAGGTCGCTCTGGGGGCTCCTGTCTGGAGTTTTAAGAAACAGAAAAAAGGCACATTATACGCAGTGAAAGAAGCAGAGGGGGAGGGATGTTATGAATTGTGTTCTGAAAAATTCAGCTCAACAGTTCTAATAGGGCCAATATTTAGGCTACGATGTTTGGCTGGGTCTATTATGCAATTCATCTTCCCGCAAGCAGACACACACGATCTGACATGGAGCCAATCCATTTTTATGGAGTTAAATTAGTCACTATTTATAAGCTGAATAGGTTTCAAAAAGGCTATTTCAGGAGGGTGCCATTACTTCTCCCACCAGAATGTTTGCCTTTCGATCATTCTGGATTGCTTTTGTTTGATTGTGGTTTCTGGGTAAAATAGTGGGCACTATTTGTAAGCGTGGGCAGGATAATTTTAGCTGTCTGAGTACTTGAATTAGTCATCTTGAAATGGGGGTGACAGATTGGGAAACTACACTGGGCAAAGATACGTGGGTTGACGGCCTGAGTTAGCTGTGCCAACATCACTAAATGTTACCTGGATATAGGTTTTAGTTAATGGCAAAAAGGGGAAGAGGACTTCCTTTTCCAACACAGCGTGGATCCCTTTCCCATATTTCTTTCCCCAGTGGCATGAGATCTAAAGAGAGAAATGACCTGAATACCTGAAGTGATGGATGCCAAAGTTATGTAAAAACCCACTCCTCTGGCTCCCACCCCAGGTTTTCCAGAATCACCCATCCTTTTCCTCCCCTTTATCCAACTTCATCTTCGGCTAGAATACTGGTGTCCTTAGGGAAGAATGTCACAGATCAACTGAACAGTCCTAGCAGACGCTTTTTAAGCAACCAGCCCTTATAAAATGTAAAAGAAGAAAAGTAGAAAGCTTGCCCAAGGCCATGGAAAGAGCATAGAATTAGGGCCGGAAGTTAGCTCTGCAGACCCTGTCCTCCCTGGCACCTACCCAGAAGGATACAGCCCAAGGCAAGGCACCGGTTCGAGAGGGTGGGAGCTGGGAGTGACAGGCTGAATGTAAACTCCCACCCTTCCTACTTGCTACTCCTTGCTGAGGAGAGACCAGTACCAGGATAATGCACCCAGCCCTCTTCAGAGAAATACCAGGTTGCAGAGATGCATTGCCAGGTGTAGGCTGCTCCAGAAGCAAGAGTTTCTGGAACATTTCTCCCTGCTCGTCTCTCCTCCTGGCTCCTGACTGGATAGTTTCATGTTCTCCTAGTACCCAGTAACCGGAAATCACTTATGCCCCTACCAAAATGCCTTATTTGTATGCAACCCCCCCCCACCCCCCACCACCCCCCACCCCCGGCTAGAAGAATTCAACCAAATAGAGGTAAATTATAGGGATCGGGAAAGAAGTAAGTGGCAACTTTGATGACAGAAAAAAATAGAAGTGCCCCTGTCACATCTTCCTCCCAGGTATTTTCTTTCATGGCAGTTGCTGTCTCTCCAGGTCCCAGCTCTGATCCGGGATCCCTCCCTTGCTCTCCGCTCAGGATATCCATATCCTTCTGTTTCCACCAGACCAGGACCCAGGGAGCTGCCCCGTTTGTCACCTCAGAGTTATGTGACAAATTTACAGCATGCAAAGTAAAGAGCCTTGTTGTGTAGACACAAAGTTTTATTTCCAATAATGCATTCCAAAATACTGGTCGCTAGCAATAAACCTGTGACCACTAACTCAGCACTACTTGGTCAGAAAGTAAAGGGATTCTGGTCTCAAATCTGCCGCTAATGAGGAGAACAATCCCACAAGAAAGACAACCTCTGATTATTACTGTCTCTTCTGTAAAGTGGGATGATGATGGCACCTTAAGGAGTGGCACATACTGGGCCTTTCCCTGGTCTGTGGACAATGGTGAACCAGGTGAGATGGTATTCAGGAAAGTCACCAAGAGAAAAGTCACTCACTGTTGCACTAACTTAAGAGTCAGGATCCAATAACATTAGAACACTTTTTTTCTTTATGGTTTGAAAGCCACTTGTAGGGTAAATAAAATAAAATAAAATAAAATAAAATATATAATTTTAAATATATAATTATAAATAAAATATATAATTATAAAATATATAATTTTATTTTAAGCAGAAAAAATTCATAATTACATAAAAAACTTGCACCATTTTCCAATTATAAATAAATAAAATAGAATAAATGTAGCAAACTTTGAAACTAATATTGAAATTTGGGGCTAAAATATTTCTTATATTAGGTTGTACTTAAAGTAAGACTTGATTAGCAGACAAGATTAAATGATTCTTAAACAGCATTCTCTCTCAGGGTCAGACAAAAGGAAGAAGAGCCAATGAAGGTCTTGAAGCTCTAAATGTAGAGCCAGAGTTTCTATGTCACAGTGTTTTCCTGTAGTTGCTGGTGCTGAACGCTGTGCCACTGCTGTAGAAATAAAGGAGAATGCTGCCCGTGGCTTTACCCGGACTGAGCCAGGGTCTTGCTAGGAAGCAAAGACACACAGGAAACGATGCAGTTCAGAACGACGGCTCAGGAAGACCTGGGAAGTGGCAAGTGCTCTGGCTATCAGGAAGGGACTTCGCCAGCGGCTGTGGCCAGAGAGGTTAGCAATGGCCTAAAGGAGGAGCTCAGCCTCTAGGGTGGTGGGTTATGGATGCCTGTGCCATGGGAAGCGGCAGTAGTAGAGATGCTTTGAGGAAGGGAAAGGGAAGCAGATGGTGGCTGACCCTATGGGGCCTCCGCAACCTGGCATCCAGCTGCCTCTGACCCCTTCCCCACCACTCTCCCTATTGCTCACCACACTCCAGCCCCATTGGCCTTTATGCTGTTCTCAGCCAGCACAGTCTCTGTCTCGGGGCTTTTGCGCTTGCTGCTATGTTTTCCTGGATTATTCACCCCCAGTATCCACAGGGTTCACTCCCTCCTCCCTTCCTCATGGTCCTTCTTTGAATGTCACCTTCTCAGAGAAGCCTTCCCCACCCATGTCCACCTCCACCTCAACTTTCCCTCTCCCCCTTCTCTGCTTTAGTTCCCCCAGTTGTCATCATTTGACATGCTCTGTATTTTATCACTTTTTCATTGCCTCTCTCCCCCTCCCAGAATGTGGGTTTTGCAGGAGAGATTTGTGTCTGCTTTGCCCACTGCCAGATACCTTGCTCCTAAAACACTGTGGGGCACATAGTGGTCTTCCCATTAGGATCTGTGGAATGGATGAATGTTGTTCTTTGTGGAATTGGAAATAACCATCAGCCTTCTTCCCAAATGTTTTCAACTCAGCATACTGATGGATTTTTTCCATGGCAACGGAGCTCTGATTATCATAAAAGTCAACTGGAAAATATCATCTGCTTTACCAACATTTGCTCTATTTCCAAGCCTGTTAGACAGCATCTATTTTGTAAACTAAGAAATATACTTATTTGCAAAATTTCTGCAGAATAATCATTAAGAATGCCGCAGCCACACAAAAGCTCCTTATTCTGCAAGGATGCTAAAAGGAATGTTTTACCATTATACAACAATGGCCTGCATTCCCAGGCAATTCGGTAAATAATGCACTTTCTTAAGCCAAGGTAGAAACTACTACCCCTTTGAAGACAGTCCAATAACTTTGCAATGTCACGGTCAAGTATTCAGCTTTCACCAAGTTACTTGCAGACTAGGTCCTACATCTCTGCAGTGACTGCTTTTCCTCAAGGATGTGAATTTTTCTCAGGGCTTCCCCAGCAAACACAGATGGGGCTCTATGGGGTTCTTATATTAGGACCAGCATTTGCTTTAAAGGGTTGGAGTCACAGTTGCCAGTACGGACTAGATGAACAGACCAGCTGGAGAGAGGCCGGCCAACTCTGTGGCACAGGCCCCCAGAACCAGACTGTTTGGCAAAAAAACACCCCTTAGCCTCTCCACTTGTAAACGTGAAGATTCCCTGGGTCCTTGGCTTAAGCAAAATCCAAGTTAAAAGGATTTTTAAAAAATCCATTATATTAGAGAGCATAGAGTTTATTTTATAATTCTAGAATCAAAGGTACCATGAAGATTCCTCTTTGCCTCCCTGAGCCTGTCCCACTCTTTCCTTGGCCACCCGAAATCAGGAGGGACTCACAGGCTTAGAGGAGCTTCAGTCTCTGCCCATGGGCTGAAGCAATGCTGGCACAGAAAAGCCTATCTCCTCCCCAGGAATTAATTCTCTCCTAGTTCTATTATAAATCTCCGTTCCAGGGAGTAGTTTCAAAGGCAGCGTAAACCTTTCTAAGGAATTTATGTAAACCAGCTAGTGACCCAAAGTTTCTTGACAAAAACTTTCATCCCTGGGAGGCAGGACAGCTCTGCGGGCCTCACAGAACTTTCCAACCTCATCTGCTCGGCAGCAGCAAAGGCAAGGAACCCTGAAGGGGCTTTATCAGCCAAGGAGAGCTGTTGGCCTCTTGTTGCTCTTTCTGGGTCCTGCCAAGAATGACATCATCTCTCTGGATTATTAGCAGCCCTATCAGCAAACACTATCCCATCAGTCACATCAAAGCTGCCTCACATGTGTTCATGCTGGTCAGGGAGCCAGTTTCCATCAGCTTCATGCCCTGCTTTAAAATTTTTGAGATGGTCTCCTGAACCGAAAAAAAGTCACCGCTAGCAGTATTTTTTAAACATGAGGGGAAGATTCAGCAGGACACCATGATAATGGAGCACATTATTATGGGGATTTGGATATACCCCTGGCCAAACTATTCATCCTGAAATTAAAAAACAATACAAAAACAGTATTTGTGGTAAAAACCTGGATTTGCACAACCAACCTGTAAGATGGGAGTCATGAAGCTTATAAAGACATGGGTACTCCTTCTCCTCGCTTGGTTAAACACACCAGCCTCTGGACAAAATGTCCCAGAGTGGTGGAGAGAGGGCGTTGTGTGGTTTTGTCCTGGGTTAGGAGATGGCAGAAACGGCATATTGCTGAAAGCCATTCTATTCTGTCTGGACGCCCTGTGAATTTATCCAGGCGAATCAGTGTTCATGCCAAGTTGGGTATTTCAGAGAGCATTAGCACAATGAAGGAGTCTAGAGGTCGTTCATTTCTACCTCTCATTTTGGAATTTAGTTTAACTAGAAAAGACATCCTCTAGACAGCTAATTAACATGGAGCCGAAGCTAGGACCAAAGGCCCTGACCCAGCATGAGGGGGTCAATACCAAGGTGGGTGGTAAGGAAAAGAGGAAAGAGATAGTTTGTTGTTTATTTTATTGATATAACTACCCAGGCTTAAAAGTTACTACAGACCAGTCTTCCTGCCTCTCAGACATGTCTGAGCTCCTTCTGAATCCCAAGAGAACCTCTCCCATCTCTCCAAGCGCAGAACCAGACATAGTACCATAGTGCTCAGCTCTCCCGCAGGGGGCGCACGTCCAGGCTCATCATCAACCTGGTCCGCTTTCTCCACCCTCTTCCCGACTCAGAGAACCCCTCTACATCTTCCAGCTGAGCTCATTTTAGAGTAAGTATTAGGGGAGAAAGGGCCTTCTATCCCTGCAGTTCGTCCATCTGTCATTCTGCCTGCCAGTCTGTTGTTGAGGGCCTGCTGTGTGCCGGACTCAGGGATCTCTGAATGTTTGAACAAGAACAAAAAGAAACAGCCTTGAAACTGGCATAAACTCCTGTGAATTTCCTGAACACTAAACAGAAATGTATCTTACAGCATCACTAACCATACCTAGTGAAAACACAGAATTGCTTTTAGTGCCATGACTTTTAAAACATTAATAAACTAAAGCCACTTGAATCAGAATTAAACCTGTTTATTTTCTGAAACTTTTGACTCAGAATACTGGGTTAGACCAGGACCTCCAAGATGTAGATATCATGACATGATTAAACACGTGACGATTTATCAGGAGAAACACCTGTGTAAGAAAACGAGGCTGGAGCTGGCAAGAGCTGGAAGCCCCATCTGCAGAATGACACTGGCCTGACGGTGAGGGCAGGGCAGGGCAGGACAGAAGGAAGCGTCCCTCACTGCTCTACGGTGTCAGGGCGGCTGGGCAAGGCTGTCAGGGAGCCCAAAGCCAACAATCAGCTGTCACAGGAGCCCCGGCCGTCCGGGAACAAACTGTATTAGCACCACCATCTTTGCTCAGGCACCAGCGGGGAGTCCTCAGGGACAAGTGTGGCCTCCCGTGTGGCCATGGGGGTGGCATTCAGAGAACAGCAGCGGGGGCCCTGCTCAGTTACCTTCCCCACAGCCGGAGCTCTGTGAGGCAAGCTCTGGTGGCAAACAAATATCCAGGCGGTGTGGGGAATAGGAGACAGAATTTGCTGTTTTGAGTTCTGGCTTTGCTCTTACTAGCGGTGTGGCCTCGGGCAAACAACCTCATCATGACTCAATTTCCTCAGTTCTAAAATTTGGGTAATATCAGTACTAACTTTATAGGGTTGCAGGGATTAAATTAATTTATTAATTAATGTAAAGCACTTGGAACAATGCTAAATTCAAAGCATACATGCTCAATAATTGCTAGCTTGTATTATTAGACTCCATTTTAGTTGTGGTCTGTTATGGGTTGAACCGTGTCCTCCCCGACAAAAGACATATTACAGCCTTAACCCCCTATACCTCAAAATATGGCCCTATTGAAGATAGTCCTTACTGAGGTAATTAAAATACGATTATGAGGGTGGGCCCTAATCCAATACAACTGATGTCCTTACAAAAAGCAGAAATTTGGACACAGAGACAGACACCCACAGAGGAAAGAAGACGGCTGCCTATAAGCCAAGCAGGGGGCCGGGAACAGATCCTTCCCTCACAGCCCTCAGAAGGAGCCTCCCTGGTTGGCAGATCTTGGACTTCCAGCCTCCAGAACTGTGAGACAGTGCTTTTCCATTTAAGCCACCCAGGCCGTGGTACTCATTACGGCAGCAAAGGAACGCATGCCCTGTTCTTAAATTCTGAAGCTGCTCCTTTCTGGAAAAATTCTGAGTGAGAGCACTTGCCAGAAGTGGGTGCACTGGCCTCCTGCCAAAATTAACCGCTGGTGGCGACTACAGCATGTTGGCTGGCAGGCGCTTCCAGTGTCAGACCCGTTGGGCAGCGCCTGCCACTCAGTGCTGCCCGGGCCGCGTGTGGGGCCCCACCCAAGGGATGGAGCCAGCGCCTGGCTGTTATTTTAGACCGTGTACCATTTACCCCACAGTGGAGGACTTGGAAACTGACGTTTGCCCATAATAGCTGTGACCTGGCACCAGCTCTGCTTGAGCACGAAAATGCCCAGCTCTCTCAGAAGCAGGCTCTCCACAGAAGGTGCAGATGACAAAATTCAAGGTGAAGTTTGCTGTGCTGTCACAGCAGCTCATCCTGAAAACATGTGGCCATTTAAACTGGGTTCATTCGGGAGATTTAGGGGGACTTTAAAAACCCAACTCAAATCTAATTTCTTTATCTGAAATACAATCTGATCTTATTTTATTTGAACAAATGTCTCAGCAAAGAGGTTGGAGTTAGGAGGGGGACAAAAAAGAAAAAAGGAAAAAAGGCAACATTTCTCTATTATCTGTGGCTGGGTAAGCAAGTTCAAATTCAACCAATTTGATGCTTTCCATTCTCCAAATGGATCGATTTCAAATTGTGCTTGCATACTATTTAAAACATGGACCCACTGCTACCCTGTGACCTAGAGGCACTCCTGGAGACGCTACAACGTTGATAAGGGCAAGAACCTTCGGGGACAGTTCCTGCCTCTCCCTTTGGCTGGGTTGGGCATCTCCTGGGAGCCTGTTAGGTGCCAGCAGCATGTGAGCAGAGGAGTAGGTGTTCCTGGGCTTGAAGGAGCCTGTGGCCACCTCACAAATGGCAGATCAGGCCCCACGATTTGAACCAATATGTACCTGCCACTCTAGATAGGTCATGGGCAAGAAGCTAGTTCAAATGAGGTGACTCATTTCTTTTCTTTTAAGAAGCTTTGAGCCCTGGCTGGAGTGGCTCAGTGGATTCAGTGCCGGCCTGGAGACCAAAGGGTTGCTGGTTCGATTCCCAGTCAGGGCACTTGCCTAGATTGCAGGCCAGATCCCCAGGACGGGGTACACAAGAGACAACCACACATTGATGTTTCTCTCCCTCTTTCTCTGTCTCTTCCCTCTCTCTAAAAATAAATAAAATAAATCTTAAAAAAAAGAAGTCTTGATTTCCATAGGTTTTATAGGAAGAACTGAATGCATGAGGTTAGAAGGCACCCTGTAAACGCTGGCTATTTCCAGGACAAAAGAAAATGCCTGTAGGAGCAGGATGTCTCTTACGTAAGTCTGGCGAGTGGGGGGTGATAGAGCTTGTGGGAACATAACTCCTTCTCCCCTCCCACCTCTCCGTCTCTCCTGGCTGGGATTCACATTTGGTAAATTTATTATTTTATCACCTGAAGCCAGAGAGTAGATGAGTAAGATCAATCCCTGTGTCCCCAGGTCCAGGGAAGAGGGTGTGGACTCGGGGAGAGTAAATCATTGGTTCTCAACACTGGCTGCACAGGAGAATCACCTGGAGAGCATTTATTTAAGAATCCCTTTCCCCAGTTTTAGCTCCAGATATTCTGACTCCAAAGGCCCAGGCCAGGGCTCAGGCAATGGTGGATTTTAAAAACTCCCCAGGCAGCTCTAATGTGCAGCCGGGGATTGAAAGCCGATGAAGTATATCCTCACCTCAGGCATTGAAGTAGCAACTCAGAAAGACTTTTTCTCTGCCCCTGAGCACAGCAGTTGCGCAGCTGCCTTCATGATGGGGCAGCTTTGAGAAACAAGGGAACCCCGCCCAGCTGGGGGGGAATCCGAGGGCCTGAAGCATCCAGGCGAACCTCCCCGAGTCAGGTAGTGGTACAGGTACCGCTGGGATCAGGAAGTCGGCAGACACTGCCTTCAAAGGCAGGGTTTGGGGAGAAAGGGAGAGTGTGGAGCTTGTTAAACAAGAGAGACCCAAGTTTTTGCCAGAAAGGATTGTGAGGGATTAAAAAAAAATGAATACGTTCTTCTCACCTGCTAAGTCATTCTAGGCTGGGCTAATAAACAAAGACAGTTTAACAGGAGAAAATCAAAGTTTAATGCATGTGCATGGAGAATTCACAAAGGTATGATAATTCCGTGAAAATTCCAAAGACAGTGAGGCAAGATTGGGTATGTAAGACATTTTCGGACAAAGGAGAAAGGGGGGAACAGGGTGCTACATTTCAGAAGTGAGAATGGGCAATGGACAGATAGTTAAGGAAGGGCTCATTTTCAACTTAGAAGCAATGGGACATGGTTATCTAGCTAACAAGGCCCTTGCCTGAGGCTCTCTTACCATTCTTAATACAAACTAGGCCAAGGCGAACAGCCTAAGATCTTCTGGAAGCAGACTTCTCCGTCTGAATCTCTTGGGCAGGTAAGGGAGGAGGGTCAAAGTTTCCTGAAGAGGCAGCTTCCAGTGGCAAAACTTCGGTCCCTTCAGCAAGAAGGTAGAAGTGGGTGTTAGAGAGCTTGAGTCTGGGGCCAGGGAATCTCCAGAGGCGAAGGCGTGCAGTCCTCTCCAGGAACCCGAGAGGAGACGCCACCCCAGCTGGCAGGGCTGTGGACTGTCCTCCTGTCCCAGCACCACAGCGCCCTGCCTTGCTGAGCAAAGGGGGTCATACAGCACAAGGGGACACCAATGATGCTTTTCCTTCCCATCTTGAGAATAAACAAGACACGACTTCGTCTTTGATGTTGATGTTTTTGCATATGGTCCTATTATCACATCAGTTGCAAGTTGTTGTTTTGTTCGTTTTGTTCTGGAAATTGAGGAATGTGGCATGTCTCTGTTATATGATTAGTCAGCTGGGTTTATGCCCCCCACACTTTGGTGTCACAAGGCCTGGCTCTGCTTGAAGTGTGGTCACCCTAGCTAATGAGAACAAAGACAAAGATGATCAGCTTGGGGCGGGTTTGGTCATTCAGTACAGGGTCTGAGTCTTGCTTCAGAGACACCCTTCCTTCCTCTGATGAGGGTTGTAAGTGCCCACAGAAGCAATTACTGTCCCAGATGCAGAAGGAGCCTGAAGTCTGTGGATGGCAGCCTTTACTTCTGAATTGTGTTTAAGCCCCATCTAGGTGGCATAAGGGGGCAGGGGCAGGTATTAAACCTGAATGGCTGTTAAATGCACAAAAAGGATTCCTGAGGAAGCACCTAATCTGGTGGCTTTTGTCCGCCAGGCCATTAACCTTTGAGCTTCTCTAACCTTGTGAATGAGGAGAGAGGGCTGGATAGACGCTTTTCTTGATGAGAGAAATGCTTTCGGCAGCTGCCATGTCAGGAGTCTATCTCATGGGCTGACCACAAAGGCTTGTGCAAGTGTCTCTGGAGGCCCTCTCTGTCACAAGGAGAGAGGCTGCCCATCAGCCCACACCCTCCCCAGAGCCCTCCATTTTCCTGGAGGGTGCCAGCGGTTCCTGTCCTGTCTGTAACAGGGCTGAAGGCCAGAATGGCCAGCAAGGGAACACTGGGGCCTGGCTGCTGCTTCTGCACCAGCAGTGCCTCCAACCAGATGGTGACTTTAAAAAGGAAGCATTTCCTATAGCTGGTTGGAAGAGACACTCAGGAATAATTAAACACTATATAAGAGTGAGGGTTCAGGGTTGAATCTTCCAGTAGCTACTTCTGAAGGAGACAAAATTGGTTTTGCTAAATTGTTGGGCTCCCGTGGGCTGCTCCTACCCATCAGTGGCCACAATTTCAGAGGGGAGAGAAAAACTGTGTAAATGACAGCTCTGGAGAGGGCGTGGGCCAGGAGGGTACCACCAGAGGCAGAAAGCCACTTTTTTTCTCTACTCTTACTGTCTTGTAGCCAGAGAGGTTCATGCCACCCTCTGTCCTGCCACGTGGCCCTCATAGGCTTTGGAGTCTGGCCCAGAAACATTTCATTTCCCTGTGTCTAGTTCCCATCTTCTCTTCCTTCAGATCTCAGCTCCAGCCTGGAGCTCTGGAGAAACCTGCCCTGGCCTCCCTGACTAGGTTCAGTTCCCTTATGTACGCTCTTATCACACTGGGCATCTCTCCTCCAGAGCACAAGCCACAGGTAGAGTTTTCCTTTTCTGTGTATCTCCCTTAGTAAACTAGAAACCTCAGGAAGCCAGGACCTGTGTCTGTTCTCCCTGCAACTCAGTCCCCTTCACCTTACCCAGTATCTGGCACATAGTTTAAGATTTGTGTGTGTGTCTACATTTTATGAGTTCTTTGTCCCTTAAAAATACCTGTAGGTTTGACAACTATGGTACATAGCAATACTTCCCCCTCCCACCCAGATATCGGCACACCCACCTGCACACATACTGGTAGGCTTTCAAGCACTAACGTCTCCCCTATGCGTGAGTCTGGGTCATAAATGGAGCCGCAGCCAGTGCCTTGGGACATCAGGCCAGGAAGCCAGCCAGCCTTCATCCACCTGCCCTTCCATGACTATTCTAAGCCCCAGAGTCCATTAATAACCCTACTGGGACACAAACAGGGTGGAAAAGGAATGACCTCAGGGGAAGTAGAAAGAGATAAGAAACCACAAGACCTGTGCTTTGGGAATGCAAAGCATTAGAATAAATCCTTAAGGATCTAACCTCATCCTTGGAAATACTATTCCAAAACCAGATAGCCCCCACCCGCCCAGTGTTGGTTCCACCCCTACTTATTAAAGCCACCTGCTGGCCAGTGAAGGAGGAACAAGTCCATCCTGTATTTTCTGTGTCATTAGAGTAAGGGCATAGGCAAACAAATTCACTGGGAAACAGGCCACAGACTAACTCCAAAGAGCAGAACCTCATGGAATTGTCTCCATCCAGATCCTCCTGGGAGGGAGGCAGCTATAGATATGCCAGTAGTGACTCAATGCAATGGTCTGGGACGACAGGGGAGGGGCGTGGGCTGAAGGCGGCTTACTGGGACTCAGGCAGCTGGGTACTTGAGAGCAGGGACTCCAGTCACGTAAACTGGAGTATGGACTGCTTCTGTTATTTACGTAGTAAAATAACTTGGGCAAATCACTGAACCTCACTACCCCTTCCTCATTCTTCTCCTGTGAAATAGGAATGGTAATGGTCTCTGTTTTGTAGAACTGCTAGAATAATTAGTGAAGCAATTCATGTAATGCACTTTGTCTCACATATAGAAAGTGCTCAGTAAATATTAGATATTAAGAATGAGGCATAGGTCAGAAAAGAAAATCTATATAGTTCTAAATACCAAAGTAGCCTCTTCCCAAGTGTGATTGCATAAATTAAATACTGTACTATAATGTATGTCCTTTTATTAAAACCCTTCTTGCTAAATATTGCTCACCACCCTGTGCCCACTGGACCCCATTTGCTTTCTTTTAGTCTCCATGGAAACTGAGGTCTGGTTGTTGCCAGTTGAAATGGGGTCCTTTCATGGAGCCACAGGGAAAGTATTCCAGGGACCCACATGTGAGAGAATAAGACTTAGTGGTAAGGTTTATTGAAGAACCTGGAACAAACACAAAGGACTGTCATGGATGCAGCTCCATCCTGCTGTGAAAGTAGTTCAGCCTTGTCTTCATCAGGCCCAGAAATAGGGCTACTGTGCAGACACTTTGCCCCATTGGTTCAGTCCATGTTTCTGTCCTCATCCAGCTAGCATCATCTGTGTTCCTGATAGTGCTCCAGCCGGCACTGTGCCCAGGCCTCTGTGCCTTGCTGCAGGCCCCAGGTGGCTGCTAGGGCCACATGGCTGCCATGGAAAGAAAACATGTGAGCAATGAGGGCCAGCATATATTAGAGAGAAAGAGAGGGAGTAGGGTAGAGAGAGAGAAAGAAAAGAACTCTGTGTTAAGTTGGGATTACATTATCTTAGGCTTGGGAAGTACCAGGTGCCCTTTTAAACTAACCAATCAATTTATCAATCTTTCATGGGCTTCTGCTGGTTTCCTCCCTCTAACCAATCCATTTCCTAGATTTCTTGGGTTCCGTGTTCCTCATTCAATCTGATCCTTTTCCCAGGCTACACTCTGTCCCTTATTGTCACCATCTTAGTTCCTACTGCACAGGTTCTGCAGAAGCACCACTCCCCGAGCTGTCTTGGCTTTCCCTGGGCATGCACCCAGCACAGGAGTTTCTCTTCATGGTTCCGTCCCTCCCCGCGGTAATCTGTGGGGAAGGGACCAGTGGCTTCCTGGGGAGCATATGAAGCTATAGCTTCCTAGTGAAGCAGGCCTAGTATTGGATTCAGCTTCCCAGTTTATTAGGCTTCTTAGTGTCTGACTTCCTTTGCTCCCTTCCTTTATTAATATCTAGCTACCTATGTTAACATGATTGCATCTTTTCAAAGCTAATTTTTGCTTTGAAATTATGCATGTAAGAGAATTATCGGGAAAGAACATTTTGGGTAGTTTGGATACCATGAGTCAGGAGAAATTTGAGTTCATAGGATTATTGTCTTTTGTGCTATTGAAAATTCCAGCAATTCATGAGAAATCTCTTTAAAGGTAGATTCAGGCCTGGAGGGACTAAAGCATAGTTCCTCTAAATGATTTGTCTTTTAAGACATTCCTTAAATGATTTGCTTTATTTGAGGCTCTTTTAAGAAACCACTTGTAATTACACTCAAGTATTCAGAAGGTTAAGCCTCAAACTAGCGAATGCCAAGAAATTCAAAGTTCTGATTGCCACCCCATCTCCAGTTCAGCAAGCGGGCCTTTGTTCCTCCCCTGCAGCATGATGCTCTCAGAAAAGAATGCAGGCTGCAGTGTCCATGGCTGCTGGCTTTGCTCTGTAGCATTCCTTTCCATTATTCGGGCAGGTCTTTTGATATTAATCTATTCTAGTATTATTTATAAATAGTCCTGTCTAGGGAAAAAAAAAGCACATACATATTTTAAGACAGTCACTACATGTTAATGACAGGGTGTCTTGAGAGTTTTCAAAGTCTAAAGATGAGTCAGGTCTAAAAAAGTTTCTAAAACCTAGTTCTCAAAGGTTTAGTATTCCTTATTTTGACTAACTCCCTTCTAACATGTGTGTCCATGCCTCCTGCATACAGAAACCTTGCTCTTATTAATCATAACTCAGGTCTTTGTTGAAATTACATTTGTCCAGTTCTTACAGACCATGGAGACCTCAGAAGTTTTACTTTCCTGCAGTTGCTTGAATTATCACCAGCGTAAAAGGCAAAACATGAAACACATAAAGCCACACCTAAAGGAAATCAGACTCTACAATTGTGAGTTGTGATTGATGACAAAATGTGTAATTATTTTCCATGACCGGTCTCTATGCTGTCTTGAGCTTTTGGTGCTCGGGGACTGTCAGGTGAATACTGGCAATATGGCTGGAAAAGCAAAGGAAGACTGGTGAGAAAAGGGCCTCATCCACTCATTTAGTAAACAGCAATGTCTAGTCTGAACCAAGTACTGTCTTAGGCACTGAGATTACAGACAAAAATGCCTGCCCCTGTGGAGTCTGTACTGCAGTGCTGGGAAAC
The DNA here is from genome assembly GCF_004126475.2 of Phyllostomus discolor. Classification (NCBI taxonomy): domain Eukaryota; kingdom Metazoa; phylum Chordata; class Mammalia; order Chiroptera; family Phyllostomidae; genus Phyllostomus; species Phyllostomus discolor. The sequence continues at coordinate 45,178,990 of NC_040905.2, forward strand.
AGACACTGAAGGTATGGTGTGCACCATGCTTCCATGTAAAGTATATGCTATGGAAGTGACATGGGGAAAAATACAATGAGAGAGTTCTGAGAGAAAGAGACAGGTGACTACAATTTATAAAAAGGTGATCAAGGAAGCCCTATAGTATTTAAGCAAAGATCCAAAAGAACTGAATGAATGATCCATGCGGATACCTGAAGAAAAAAATATTTGCAGCAGCCGTGGAAACCCGCAAAGAAGAGGCCAGCAAGACTGGGTGAGGGGGAGGGCAGAGTGTGAGCAGCAAAGGTTAGAGTGGAAGGACGGGTGGTTTAAATAGGGCTTCATGGGCCCTTTGTAAGGATTTGGGCTTTTTTTTTTTTTTGAGAGAGAGGAAGGAAGAACAAGAAATATCAATTTGTTATTCTACTTGGTTATGCATTTATGGGTTGATTCTTGTATGTGCCCTGATGAGGGATTGAACCTGCAACCTTGGCATATTGAGGTGACTCTCTAACCAACTGAGCTACCAGGCCAGGGCAGGACTTGGGCTTTTAACCCAAGTAAGATAGAGCTGTTGCAGCCTTGTGAGCAGAGGTAACAGGATCTGACTTTTGCTTTAATTAGATCCCCTGGATGCTGTGGTTTGAATGAGCTGTATGAAGGCAAAGGCAGACTCGGGGAGAACAATTAGGAAAGATGTTAAAGACTTGGACCAGAATTCTGAGGAACAGTCAGATCCTGAATTATTTTAAAGGAAGAACTAGTGGTATGTGCTAATAGATTAGATGTAGGTTGTGAAAGAAAAGTCAGGAGTCAAGAATAACTCCAAGATTTTTTGGCTCGAGCACCAAAGAATGGAATTGTCATTTTTTAAGACAGGAGAGAGAGTTGGAAAGGGGTGAGGATTGGAAGACTGATGTGTTAAGTTTGAGATAACTTTTTAGACATCCAAATGGATATGTTGAGTAAGCAGTTGGAGAGACTAATCTGGAATTCAAGAGAAAAGTCCAGACTTGAGACATATTTTTAGGTTTTTATCAGCATTTGGATGATATTTTGGACCCATGAGACTGGCTGAGCTCACTCAGGTAGAGAGTGTAGGTAGAAGATAGAAGACGCCGACAGACTGAGAGCTGGGGCATGCCAGCATTTGGAAGCTTGTGCTGATGCAGCCCTGGACAACTGTGTTGTTCATCAATGCCTTAATCCCACATTGTTCAGAAAACCCCTATTTGTCAAATCAAGCAATTTAACATTGTCTTACTTTAAATATTCTCCACTAGAGTGCTCCTGTAATAAATTAGTGCTTAACACTAAAATCGTAAATAATGCTAAGGTTTTCCATCTTCTTTGTGCTGAAGGAATCTTTAGTCATTGACTTTTGGAAGAAAATTTGACAAGCTTCTTTGTCAATGGCTAAGCTAGTACGACATAGCCAAGCAAAGACAGCTATCCAAGTGTCTTTTTCATTGTGTGCGTGAATGCAAAGGGACACTTGTCTCAAAGCCAAGAATGCCAAGTCCCATCTTATGTTTCACTAAAAGGTAGTATATTGGTTATCTATTGCTACATGATAAGTTACGCCTCAAATTTAGTCACTTAAAACAACCAGTCATGGCTGTTTTTATTCCCATAGGTCAGGATTTCAGGCAAGGTTTAGCTGGATTCTCTGGCCAGGGTCTCACATAAGATTGCAGTTGTGGTGTTGGTAGGGACTACGGTCTTATGTGATAGCTCAGCTGGGGCATGACCTGCAATTGGTCAGAAGCCACCTCTGTTCCTTACCACGTGAGTCTCTCTAGCTTAACTGATTAGAGAAAGCTCACGAGAGGATCCAGAAACAGAGTGCTAACAAGAGAGTGCATAAGAGCAGGATGGCGTCCCAATCACAAAATGACGTCCCATCACTCTTCCTGTATTACATTAATTAGCAGCAAGTCAATGGGCCCAGCCTATATTCAAGAGGAAGGGGCCAGACTAGTGTGTGAATGCCAGGAAGGAGGAATAATCAGGGGCCATCTTAGAGGCCTGTCTATCACAAATGGCATGGGTAATTTTTAACACCAATGAATTTAGTTTTACACCATTACTTTCAGTGGCATAAAAGCATCATCTCATTCAAAAGTGTTATTTACCCTTTGAAATTAGTTATGCCATCTCAATGTTTTTAAAAGCGCAGTTGCCCCTGGCTGGCATAGCTCAGTGGATTGAGCACCGGCTGCGAACCAAAGTGTCGCAGGTTCAATTCCCAGTCAGGGCATATGCCTGGGTTGCAGGCCATGGCCCTCAGTAACCGCACATTGATGTTTCTCTCTCTCTCTCTCTTTCTCCCTCCCTTCCCTCTCTAAAAGTAAATAAATAAAATCTTTAAAAGCGCAGTTGCAACTCCTTGGTGATTCATGAAAACAATTCAGCGCCCATGCCCACCTTTTCAAAAATAAACCAGAACAAAGCAGAAACAATTGGGGGACAAGCATGTAAAAGGGTTTCAAAGATGTACCAGATTGTGGTGTTAATTGTACTTCTTTCTAAGGGTCAGAGTCAAAATCAGTGATTTTCATAATATCATTAAAAGTGAGTGGGCCACCACATATTTGGGGGAAAACAGCCACCTCCACACCGTGCAGAGGAAAGGCTGTCAGAAGAAGCCCAATGCACTTAGGTGAGCTGAATAAAACATGAGTTTGCCAGTTCATGCTTACAGACCCTGGTTCGCCCATGGGGTCTATAAAGAGTAATCAATAAGAGACTGTAAAACCCTGAACAGACATGACAGATATGACATCTCGCCTCTGCAGAGGCAAAGCAGACACACCACAAACTAATGAAAATACTCTGCACAATCCTACCCATCCTGAAAGGTCAAAAGCAAGAAATTTTTTTGATGAAAAAAACTCCCACAGCTGTGAGTGCCTAGAAACAGTAGGCCTGCTCAAGACAAATAAGGCCATTTTTCAGCTGGAGCTCCCCTTCCCTCTCCAGGGGGCAGCCACCACAGACAGACATATTTTCCTGCCACAGATAGAATGCAGTCAGTAATTTTCCCAAGGCCTTGACCTTTGGAGCCTGAAACCTGGTCACCCTGTGCCTCCCTCCTCTTCTTATCCAGCTCCTGGTCCATCAAGATGTGCAGGCAGCTGCAACTTTAGCCATGATTACAAATAGGTAGAAAACAAAAGACCATCCAGTTTAATCGTCCCTTTCATTTGCAATGTCCCTTTTAAGATCAATGCTCAGATCTGCTGGGAAGACAGCAAAGCAAAGTCTTCATCTCTCATCCACCCTTATCAGCCAGACAGCAAACAAGCCAAGTTTCGGTTACAGAGTCCAGATTTGAAAAATCCATCGTATGCCTGATGTTTCACATTTTCCACAGCGCTGCACTGCAGTCTTCCTGGTTTCATGTGAGAGTGGTTCAGATCACATGAAACTGAAGCCAGGAACTGGGGAGACACGCCGAAAGTCAGGGCGTCTTGGCAGTGTTGACTTTGGGGAGGGATGGAGGTTCAGTTAGCAGCATGTGCAACCTATTAACATTGGGCTCGGAGGGAAAAGGCAGGGAGAAAGAAGAGAGACAGAGGTGGAAGGGCTCACTTCGTGGTTTTAGTCAAAGCTTCAGGCTCCCCTAATTCCTAGAGATGAAAAGGACTAAGCATTTTGGAGGCTTTGCATAAAGTGAATTTGGAAGTATTTCTGCAATTTCACTTAGCATGTAATAATCATAGTCTAAACAATTTCATTTAAAGTTGGATGATGGGCCAAAAGACTTATAGCTCTACCCATCTCGTTTGTTATAGATACATAATCACAGCTAAGAAGCCTGAACACTTAACATTGTTTATTGATATAGTATGTTATTAATTAGTTAATTTCAAAATAGCTTTGACATTTAACTGGGGGAAGTGTCTAGGTCTTAGACCAACTGGAAGTTGGGAAAGGGGATATTTTTACTTTTCTGAAAAATGAGTCATATTCTTGAAAGCTTTTTATGCGGTAAAGCCTGAGAAACATAGCATGGGCTCCTTTGTCTGCCATGAAGTGAGACGGAAGGGCCAAGTCACCCTTAGACTTGTAAATATCTGAGGTAGAATCTTCATAAGCTGCTATTGGTGGTCTCATCACAAAAACAAGATGTGCAAACAGAAAAAGCTGTCACTTCTTAAATTGGGGCCCCTTCTTAAAGTATTTGCATTTATATTAAGATTAGATTCATAGTTGGATTAAGGGTATAGTTAGATTTAGATTAAGAAGCAGGCTAAAAATAGCCTAGTTCAGCTTTGTCAGTGAGGAGTGCTTTGGGCTGCAGTGAATAGCAAGCCCAGCAAACGAAAGTTTAAACATGCAGGGATTCACTTTACTCGTAACAAGTAATCCTAAGGTAGGCATTGTCCAGGGCTGGTCACTATGTTCCCAAAGACCCTGGCTCTCTATCTTAGAGCGTCAGCTTATCATTCCGCTATTGCAGGACGTTTGCTGGACCTCCTCCACCCATTACATTCACCTTCAAGGCATGAAACATGGCAGATGACGACATTAGCAACATCTGCCCCTTTTATCGCCAGTGCTAACAACTGAACAAAAGGTCTTCTGCTCGCCTCTCATCCTGTCCAACTCTGTCTCATGACAAACCCTAGCTTTGAGGGAGGCTGAGAAAGCAAGCTTTTCCATTCTTCAGAGTGGCGGCGGGTAGGAGAGAAGGGTCTTGGGAATGGCTGTGGAGTCAGCAGGGAATTCATTAGCAGAAATGCCATCGACCCGGGGAGAACGGCAGCTGTCGGCTCGGGAGCCTCCCCCAGGACCACTGCTGTGGTCCACATGGAGAGCAGAGATCTGCACCCATGTGGGTAGAAATATAAATAGAAACCGGGACTTTTAAAGGTCAGTCGGGAAGTTCAGTACTATTTCTGTATCATTGTATAGGACTTTAACTGCTACCCAGTCTAAAGAGAAAGACTCAATGTCATAGTTACAAATTGAAAGTTATATAAGTTATAAACCAAATATGTTATATAAAAAAAGAAATGTGATGTTCATGATAATACTTGTGTGCAGCAAATAAGATACATAAGATACACGTGTTTTTAATAAGTAGTGATTTAAGCCATGATATTTCTTATAATTATTTCTTGTACACTTCCCATCTATGCATTCATATATTCAAACAGCAACTCAGCCATTCAAATAATATGTGTGTCTTTTACCAGGCATTAGTCTGGGTGATCAGCCAGTGATCCAGTCCCTGTTAACAACTCAGGGACTCTTCATTTGTTTTTTTTGTTTGTTTGGTTGGTTGGTTTTTAAAAATATTTTTATTTATTTATTTTTAGAGGGAGGGAAAGGAGGGGAAGGAGAAAGAGGGAGAAAAATATCAACACATGGTTGCCTCTTGCACACTCCCTACTGGGGACCTGGCCCACAACCCAGGCATGTGCCCTGACTGGGGATAATCGAACCAGCGACCCTTTGGTTCACAGCCCACACTCAGTCCACTGAGCTATACCAGCCAGGGCCGGGGACTCTTCATTTGTAATCTGGGCAGGGTCATGGCCGTAATGTAGTTTAAATGCCTTTCTTCGAAGGTTCTCAGTCCTTCAGAAAATCTGATAAATCCACACCGGTCTGAACTATGTCAAAGAAAGTGAGAAATGGGGCCTAACCTATGTTGTCTGCCCTCTCCACAGAGACCTTTTAGGAGATAACAGAATTGCAACATTGAAACCACAATCCATTAGTGAGCTGCCAAGATCCTCAGCAAGGGGAGTAGCGACCTTCAGTGGCCCCGGAAAAGAGACACTTTGTGGAGGAGCAGCTGGCTGTTACAGGACAATGTGGGAGCTAAACAGACATAATCTCCCTTTCCCAAGCATAGCAGAGGGAGGCAATGCTTAAGGGAAAGAGAAAATTGATCCTTGGTGTGGCCTTTGTAAGACAAGGCCACTATTTCCTTCCCATTTCTCTCGCTGAGAAGTGAAGTTTATGTCCCCTGCCCGTGAATCTGGGTGGGCTTGTGCCTGCTTTGACCAATGGAGTATGGTGGAAGTGATGTTATATGGCCTCCGAAGTTAGGTTGGACAGGGTCACGGGACTTGTGCTTTGCTCACTGGCTTATCCTTGGACTCTGAACCATGCAGAAAGACCCTGTGTAGGTGCTCTAGTTGAGGGTCCCAGCTGAGCCTACCCTTTCTGTCACCCCAGCCCAGGTATTAGTCGTTTGCCTGAGGAAATCTCCAGATGATTTCTGTCCCCAGCTGTTCTAGTCAGTCCCAGATGAAGCCCCAGATACTATAGGACAGACACAAGCCGTGCACTGTGCCCTATCAAATTCCTGCCCCACAGGATCATGAGTATCATAAAATGGTTGTTTCTTGAGGCCACCACTGACCTTGGAGATGATTTGTTGGGTAGCACTAGATAGCCAGAATAGTTGGGTTACATCTATGATTTCACTGCCAGGCCTTCTCCAGTACCCCATGTTCCACATGCTCTGCTCTGTTAATTTATTCCCACCCCAGTAAACTGTACCTGTCTTCACCACTGTCTCATGTAGCAGTCCTTGCTAAGGGCGACTTGGTTGCATCATTTTCCAGTGAAGTGTGTACTGTGCGAAGAGCATGTTAATAAGGTTTCAAGTCAGCCTGCTGAAGGGAGGAATTAGTATATCGGTCACTAGAAAGCCTGCCATTCCCATAACACCTTCCTAAGGGGTTAGTTCAGCAAAAGTCACCCCAAATGAGCCCCACTATTTGGATCAATGGTGATTAAATCAGGAACAAGTACCTGACTCAAGAACAGATAACAGCAAACCTTAAAGTGGCTGAGAGCTAGAGATGGCCAAGAGGAAGGATGATGGCTGACTGGTCCAATAAGATTCGCTTTCTGGGAGCATCTGGATGAGAGAGAGAGAGGATATTTGGTAGTGATAGTAAAAGGTAAATATGTAAAGACACACAGAAAGCAAAATGCAGAAGTACTGAGATAGAAAAATTATCTAAAAGAGACACTGGAGTGACCAAAGTCACACATAAGCAGAATCTGCAAGATAAAGGGAAGGGGAGCCAGGCTTGTTGCTGGCGTCAGGAGCAGTGGAGCAAAGAAGGAAAATGGTGCTAAGAATCAGTGGGTGCTGATTTCAAAGACACACAGGTCATTAGAGTTACATTTCACTCATTCATTCATTCATTCATTCGTTCATTCATTTCCTCTCCTAAGGACATTTTTTCATTGTTTTTTGGAAGGAGCGAAAGGGGGAACAGAAGGGAGAGAGAGAAACATCAGTGCAAGAAAGAAGCATCAGCTGGTTGCCTCCTGTTTGCGCCCAGACTCGGACCAGGTGTGTGCCTTGACAAGAGCCAAACCTACAACCTTCTAATTCCGGGACAACGCTCCGACCAGCCGAGCCAGGGCTAGAGCTGCACTTTATCCAAGTCTTTCTTGAGAGACATACCTCTCAAATATAAAATTGTTCTTTTGGGAAATTAATTTCCATTTGGTCATTGGTGACATTTCTAGGGGTCAGTTTAGGTAGAAAGCACACACTGTAGCTGTTCCCCACCCACTTTCCCACTCAGTAACGTCCCACTGTGTGGGTTCGATAAGATGCCATAGGGACCCCTGAGCCCCGCCACCCCTTGCTAGTGCTGAATCCCCACAGAGCTGCATGTTCCCAGCCAGTGGCAGTGGTCCTGGCCTGGGAAGATGACTGGGTCCTCTATTGTCAGTCTCCTTCACCTCTCTCTCTGCCTGATTTCTGTAAACCCAGCATGAGGCTGTCACAGAGTGGCCAAGAGGGGTCCCCCAAGGCCTCTGGACAACTGAAACCCGTCTCACAACAGTAGTCAGCAGTCAGCAGAACAGAGCTGGGAACACGCCACACGACCTGTCAAGCTGATGTACATGAGGAGACAACAGTGTTACCGGGGGAGTCCACTATGGAGAGACTGGGAGAGGGAGGCCAAGCTGTTCTGAGACTATATTTGCCCTGAACTGAGCTCATACTGGCACCTCAGGACACAGGCCACTTCATTTCCAAAGACTTCCCCGAAGCAGCATCCCAAGTAATCCATAAAAGAACTTTGGCCTTCCACCAGCAGCTTTAGAATGAGTGTTCATGGAGTTGAGGCTGGAGCGGAGAATTCTGTTTCCAGCCCTGAGGTCCACGTCCCAGCAAGTGTTGGGGAATGCCTGGGCATCCGCCAGAGGTCCCCACAGGAAGAGACTCAGCCCACCAGGGCCTCCATCCCATAGTAACTAATGGGCATACTGATTCCACAGAGCTGCGCTGTGCCAGCTTCCTGCCCCTGTGGACCTGGGCGTAGAGTGAACAATGGGGCCTCTTTTCACAGACCCCTGTTGTTTGGCAGCCATCTACCCCTCCTGAAAGTAAGCAGTCCCTTGGTCTGAAGATGACACCTGTGTGTCTGCAGATGCTTAGTCAACGGATAAAAACCTATTTGCATAGACAAACTGGCAGCTTCACATGAGCAAGAAAAGGAGGCTCAAAGCAGGACCAGCACTGTTGGGTGGCTGCCTGGATATCCGAGGAAACAGGAAGTAACCCCTGCCCACCCACATGCCACATTTCCATGAAAAAACACAGTGTGAAAATAACAAATAGGTGCACCTGGACATAAAGTAGGGGCAGGGCCCAGCAATATGGGTACAATACATAGGATTAGGGGTAATTAGAAAAACTCCAGGAAGGGCCAGTTAATATTTTGGGCCAACAGGGTGACTCGACAAGTATGGGGAGTGTTGTGTCTGAACTGGGCGAGGGGGGTTATGCCGGCTTCCATCAGCATTGGGGTTGGTAACATGAGAAGCGCTTCCAGGACCAACTGGCATCGTTGCTATATCCTTTGGCAACAGCGTTCCCTTTATGAATGTCCTTGGAGGAAACAGAAACCCTCTCCTGGTTTTGATTTTGCTTTTGTTGACTGTTAGCCCTGAGTCAGGCATGGCAAGGTGGTTTGTATCTCAGGTGCACTTTCACAGTAGTGACCTAAAAAAGGTGCTTAATTCCCGTAGAGTGAAGAAAGGAGAGTCAGGGTGCAGGTCTGTAACCTTGCTCCAGAGCATGAGCCTGGATGTAAAGGCAGGGGGACTGGGGTAGAGGCCCGTGGTGCTGCTCCTGACAAAGGACTCTTCCATCGGAGTTTGTTTCGGCTGCCTCCTGCTCCGCCTTGGGAATGAAGCTCCATCCCCACCTCCTCTGCAGCTTTCATTTCCCACAAGGGCTTGTCTGGCGTGCCCTTGCTCAGAGAACAGAAACTGACCTTACTTAGGTGAGAGGAATTTGAAGAATTCGCAGTACAGGGGTTACAACCCTCAGAGAGCACTTTCTAAAAGAAGAAGTAGAGATGGGAGGAGTCCATCGGTAGTACCCAGCTGCCCCTGTCCTGCTTACCTAGAGACTCCCTCCCAGGACCTCTCTGCTGCTCAAACACTGGAGCTGTGTTCCGGAGGGGAGACCACGGACTGATCGCACACGAGCGCTTGTCCATGACGACAGTCTTAGACTCATACCATGTGTCCCGCTGCATTTTCTTCTTACTGCTCACTAGCAGGGGCTGTTTTGCTCAGCCTTTGCACTTAAGGAGACAAAGTGTGTGGTGTGCTCTATAGGCCCTGCCACCAGCATCAAGGCAAATTGTTACTGAGACAGCTGTCTGTACTCAGACATACTGGCCCGCTCTCTTCCCTTCTTGCACCCGAGAACCCTCTCCCACCACCTGCCCCGCCCAGCCTCTTGCCTAAGCATTGCTGTGTCTGCCCCATGCATTTGATTCTATCAGACCGTCTCTGACTCATTTTTAATTATTATTTATACGATCTGCATTTACAATGAGCAGTAAAGGGGAATTCTTTGGGAGTTGAAGTAGCAACCCAACGCAGATGTTTCAGGCCTCAGAGAATGGATGTTTAGGGCAATTGACCTGAGAGAATTATAGTCTCTGTCTGGGAAGAGTGAAGTGGGAGAAATGAAGGGGTCAGAGAAAATGAAACAGCTGGGGACAGAAGCCTGAGAGTGGATCTTACAGTATTAGGTCGCTGTAACTCTGGCCACAGAAAGAGGAAATGAATCACTTGGCTTTGCCTCCCTGATATCACACTTAACATGAGAAATTCTGAGAGTTTCCTGACCATAGGGCCATTTGGTTCTCATGGGAACCCTGTCCCCGACAGCTTGTCACCAACTCGCAGGCCTCGAAGAAGCTCAGAAACAGCAATAGACCTGAATGAGGCACAGCCTCTCTTGTCAGAGCAAACCTTGTTTAAAACAAAAAAAATGAACCTCAAGATTTTCCTTGTTAGAACACAGCCCTGAAAGTGAGTAACATAAAATCCTAAATCCTCTCCCCACACACACACCTCTAATCAGGTTCTGTATTTTGATTTGTGCTAAGGGTTTTAAAAAGCTCACAGCTGAGTTACTCAGACCCACTTCAGTTGAAAGGGCCAGTGGGCTCAATGCTAGGGCAACAAGCAACTGCCTTGCTTCTCCACCCCGGCTCTCGCAGGCCCTGCCTGCTCCAGCCCTGGAGCAGATCGTCAGCGGGAGAGATGAGAGAGCCTAGGGCCTTGGGGAACAGCTAATAATGACTGGCATCTGCTGCAACTGAGTCTATGCCAGATGCTTTGTACTCGTGCTCTCTGATGCTTGCAATGGCCCTACAAGGTCGGTATGTCTATCTCAAGCTAGCAGATGAAGAAACAGGTTCAAATAGGACCAGTACTTTGCCCAAAGTCACACAGGAAGTAACAGGGCTGAGTTCCTGTTGTAGGCTGAGGTGCCCCAGAAGCAGACGGTGAGACAAAGATGCACATGAAAATGCTTTATTAGGAAAACTGGCCGGGGAATGAGGAAGTGGGACCGGGAAGGGAAGCAGGCCAAGTAAAGGAGCAACATCAGCAGCAGTCTCGAAAGTGAGCTCTGAACACAATACCAGCCTCAGAGCTGATCCAACTGGGGGCAAGAGAGCTGGAGTCTTTATACCCCTAACCAGTCAGTTCTTGGCTAAAGACAGCCTCCAGGGGGTTGTAAACTCCCAGGTACTTCCCTGCCCTGCCAGCAAATTGTTCCAATGGTCTGAGAGAAAGCACAGAGAAACGGGCTGGCTGCTGGGAAGAAAGCAGACTGAGAGCCAAGTGCTTGCAGATGGTGAAGAGACCCATGCTTCTCCACGGGGACACATCCCTGCCACAAACACAGTCATAAAGCTGTGGGCCTCCTGCCCCCCGCGGCGGCCGTGCTGGGCCCTGGCTGCAGCCCTGCAGCCGGGCGGGGTGCTGGCAGGGCCTGTTTCAATGCGCTCATAGGAGGGGGACCTCGGAGTCCACTTATCCTATGCCACATGGTCATAAAGGGTCTCAATTTTACACTTTTGCTTCTAGCAGAGATAAAATGAGAGAATGGAAAGAGGTCATCATTAATTTTAAATTCCCAGAACCAGACTGTCCCTAATGTGCTATAAATTAACCTTCTCTATACTTCCTATATTTATGTTATAATGAACACATTTGTATTTTGTGACACTTCCTTCTGCAATGGAACATTTTTTATCTATTTTTAGAATTTAATCAATAGGTTATGAATAGAATGTAGCAATTTAAATCATAGTAGTCATGATATTCTCATCATAGTCACAATCATCAAATATTTAAAGTTACATTATTTTGCTATAAATTTTTTGGTATTTCACACCCGTCAAATATTTTTCAATCAGGTTTGTTGTGTAAAAAACTCAACAAACTGTGATATTACTTAAACATAAATGTAAAATATGCCACAATTGTTGTTGGTCTCTGTTGGCTTCTTTATTTGTTAATGTGTTGGAAACCTTGGTGTGGGAGGAAGGCCGAGCTGCCCTCAAACCCTGAGAGAGCTGCAGGGAAAGTTGCAGGGACACCCAGCAGTGGGGACCCCCAGCAGTGGGACCACCCTGGGCCTTCTCCTGGGGAAGGAAAACCACCAGGACGCCTGTTTCACAAGCCAGAGGTCTCACATCCGTGCACGCGGCCGTTAGCCATAGCTCTTCAGGAGCCTGTCAGGAAGTGCAGGAAGGTAAGTGCTCAGTAAACGTTGGGTGACCGAACGAAAAGCTGGACCATCCCAAAGACCTGTGGATTGTGGGGAACCATTCCAGAGCAGTCAAAGGGCCTTTGCGTCTGGACAGGCTGAGCTGGCAGCCTGAGCTGCTGTCAGTGAGGAAGCCTGTCCCGCAGCAGCCTGGAGAGCCTCCAGCCTGGGACCTCCCCGGTGGTGGAGTGGCCCAGCTCCAGGGCTGCATGCTGACTCGTCACACCCGCCTCAGGGAGGTGCCTCGGACACCCAGGCTCTGAGTCAGACCTCAGAGGCTGGAGGGGCAGACTGCCTGAGGGGAGTGTAAGAATACATTAGACATTGTTTATGGCAATGGTCTCCAAACTTTCATTCACTATCTCTATTGTTTTTTTAAATATTACAAATATATCCCTAATATCTGCAGAATGGAATTTTGACTTAGATCTTTCAGTTGTTGGCTGATGTTTTACCCAAATGTTTATATTAGATTCACTTAATTTCAGTTCCTGGTCCAGCACAAGGCACTGGCCCCTGACCGAGCAACGAGCACTGTGCTGAGTGCTGGCATCCAAAGAGCAATCAGACCTCCTTCGGGCCTCCCAGGGGCTTGTGGTCTGTGGGGGAAATCGCCCATGAAGATAAGGCAAGGGTGGGGATTGGGAGCAGAGGAGTAAGCCCAGGAGAGAAGAGTAAGTCACAGAAGCTAGCCTCAAGGCTAGAGTGAAGCTCAGTTCAGCCAGCTTTAAAGAGACTAAATAAAATTATCATCCTGATCACCTACTGTACTAAGGGAAGTAGAAATTTCTAAGTCAAAAGGCTAAACTTTCTATGACACAATAGAAATGTGTATTCAGACACCAGGCAAGGAGCTGCGGTTGGGGTGGGTGACCTTGCTGGCTGGAAGCAGAACTTCCTGCCAGTCTCTGCACAGACCCAGCGGGAGCAACTCCCAACCTACCGTCTCTGGTGGCTGAAAGCTTCTGTAAAGCTCAAGGCTGGGAGGCAGGAACAGGGGCCAGCATACCTCCTTGTCCCTTGTTATGTGAGCTCTGCCCTCAGCCCTTGGAAGAGGACCTTCATATGCCAGGATACTAAGAAGCTAGAGAAATTCCTTGACAAGTGGAATAAGGGAAACTGAGACAAAATAATTAAACAAGGCTAAACAATTTGAGCAATCTACAGCCAGCTATGAATCATAAGGTTTGATCTTCCCTAACGAAGGACACTTAGAAGGTTTACACATTTCAGACCATCCCAGGGCAGAGCAGCCTTGGTCCTGGTCCCTCTCTAATCATGTTCGTTAAAAATAAAACTGACCAGAAACATAACCCTGACCTTTCTATATACACATTTTGATGAATCAACATATTGTAGGATGCACCTGAAAAGCTAATGAAGGTTATGTTAAGACTCTCCCCTGATACCTCCCCCAGGATTCCCCTAGCTAAAGAGAAAGAAAAAGCCTCAAGATAAAGGACCCGCAGCTCTCACTGGAGCATGCCCGTGTTTTATATCTCCGATCTCTGTCTCCTGAACTCTAAGGGACCCCACGAGACTTGCAACCAGGGCAGCAGCAGGCAGCGGCAGCCCGTCCTGGGCTTACCTTCTGAACTTGTCTCCAAGGCTCCCCTTTTCTCTGATTCTCCAGTGAGCTCACTTCCGTCACTGTGATTTTTATTTCTCAGTGAGCCAAAGCAGCCCCACCTAGGCTCCCTCCTGCTGATTCTTCCACTTTAAGCCCTTCCTTTGTTTCACTGTCCCCAGCTTTAATACACATACTCTCAGAATCACCTGGACTCATGTTGTGAAATCCTTCCAGCACGAAGTCAATAACCCACACACTACCAGCTAGCCCAAGGCAGACCTGCTCCGGGCCCAGTCCCTGCCTGGTAACACTCAGAACCGAGTAATTCAGCAACTGTTTTCCCCTCTTGGTGAACTGATGTTCTGTAAGGCTATCCTTTGTCCTTCTGATACAGTAGGCAGTTAGATAGACATGAGCAGATAGGAATGACAGGCCAGGTACAGAAGGTAACCAGAGCAGAAAGCCCCAGGTGCCAAGCAACGGGAAAAACTGGAAACACAAGCATTTTAGGGTGGGGCCTTGCTCCCTGGGTGACCTCTCCTTAGCATATTGCTGGTCATGCACTTTAGACCCCCTGACCTTTCATATTGCCGGTCATGCACTTTGAACCCTCCCCTGACATCTCCTCCCTTATGATGTAGACCCCCTTAGAAGAGGAACAGGGGGTGGTAGAGATAGCTGTAAACGACTTCCATACAAGCCCTTGTTTGACCACTCCCTTAAGCACTGAGCCCTCAAGATGATGTGGTTCTGGCACACATCAAATAATCTTAATGAAGTCTCGGGTCTGTTGACCACAGAAACAGTTTTGGTCAAACTAGAGATAACATCTAGGCCTCAGTTATGTTTCCGCTTCAGGTCCAGAAAAGCAGCAAAACCACACAGAGCGATGCTGTGGCTGATATCAGGACCAGCTGCAATGGCCAATGACCTCCTGCCCTAGTGCTGACCAATCCGTAGAGACCACAATGCTGAAGGACACACCTAGAGAAGCTGATGAATATTCTATTGAGACCCTCCCTGGAGTCCTCCCTTAAAATCCCTGCCTTTGGAAACAGATAAAACCCCTCAGGATGAAGGACCTGTGCCCATGGGAGAGTAGGGGGATGAGAGCCATTCTGAGTTCATAAGTCTAGGAATAGCACTCAGGAATTCACATTTCTACAGATGCTACTGGTGATTCTGATACATAGTCAAATTCAGGACTCACTCCTCTAGAGAATATAATTAGCTTTTCTTCGCAATTCAGAAATTAGCTAGTTTCCGTAAACCTCGTGGACTCTCAGACCCTCTAGAAGCCCATGTTTCCCTCCCCGTTGACTCCAGCAGATCTCCCCTGCCCTGTTGCACACGCTCCACCTCTCTGTCCCTGTTCACAGCCAAGTGTGTGGCTCACTGCCGACCTGCTGGGCAAGTTCTCACTGCCCAACAGCTCTGCAGCCATCTCTTTAAAATTCATTATCCGCATGTACAGAAATGACCATTTGGAGTCACTATCCTATTTCTTGGCTATGTGACACTGGTCCAAAGGGATCATGTGTGGAGAAAACGTGCCCCTTTGACAGAGATGTTATTTCAGTGAGTTTCCTCTTTCAAAGGGTTCCCCTTTATCTGAACTATCAAATTGTTTCTAGTTCCATAAAAGCAGGACAGCCATTGTGATGGAAATTCACATACACAGGGTAAATGCTGAGCTTGTTTGTTGTTTGAGAGAAGCTGCCAGAGACTAACAAGATCAGGTGTGTCCTGGTCCTTCATTCAGGCGGAGAATTCAAAGGCTGGTCTCAAAGCGAATCCCTCCTTCCTCTTCCTTATTCAGGTTACAAAGTCCACCGAGGAGGAAGCATGTGCCTTGGACCAGCTGAGCACAGAACGAACCCAGTCTTCTCACCTTCTCTGAGTCCAGAGCTCCTGCTTTGTGCTGAGTGCCTGGCTTGCCCATGCTTTGGGGTAATAATCTCACTCTTTATCTCCTGGGAGAACTCACTGATCCTTTTTCAAATAGAATACTTCTTTTGTATTTATTTTTCCCACCCTATAGTGGACAGGTGCTCCCATACACCATATTTTATAAGAGATTTAAAACTACCTCTGGTACACTTAAGACTGAATACCTGAAGTCTGGTCTGTGGGCAGCAACCTATGAGTCATTCTTACCTGAGAAAGTTTCTGAGTATTCACCAAGAATATACAGGAAAGCAATTCTCATAGAGATAGAAGTGTTAATGCATAAAGCACAAGTGTTTACAACATATTAAACATAATCATAAACACAATCACAGCTTCAGAGGATTTTTAGTGAATGTATCCTTGTTGCCAAAACTGAACAATTATACTTATTGGCCCAAGTATAAGCCACACTGCCCAATATTTGTAAGTGAGGTGGAGACATGCATTTTTCTCATAAAATATGTGTGGAGAAAAGTAAATGGGAGGGTATAATAAACAATGGGATACAAATTGGGAGACCAGAGTTCACATCCCTGCTCCATCCTCACTGTGTCTTTGCACATGTCCCTCAACCCCACCTACACCTTTAAATGAGTGATGATAGTGAAAAGAAGGTAGGCTGCAAGGATTTAGGGATAACTTCAGCTAGTCCCACATTTAAAAGATACAGAAGCTGACCACAGAGAAGTTAATGGATGTGTCTATGAGAACCCAGCAGTTACTAACAAAACATGAGCAAATGCCATACTCTCTGCCTATTAATCACTGCTTTCTATGTGCCCTCAGTTTCATCACCCATAACATAGGAACAACAATGCTCATCGTACCTGCCTCCTAAAAGTCTTAGAAAAATCAATTGAGATAATATGTGGGCTGGATTGAATTATCTCTAAGGTGAAGTGGCACTTAAAGACCAGGCATTCGTTCTTTTTCAATCTTCCTTACCACAATGGAGGGCTCATCATCCATTCTGCTATGCAAAATAAAAGCTTGTTACTTTTCTTTCTCACACCCCCAAAATCCAATTTATCACTAAAGCCTTTTAAGTTCCCTTCTAAAAGGCATCTTGAGTCTGTCTACTTCTTACCACATCGGATTCATTATGCTTGTCTCATTACCAATACCTCTCACTAGGACCCCTGCAGTAGCCTCCTGATTGGTCTTCCTTCATCCATTCTTATCCCCGTAAGTGAACTCTCAGCACAAAAGCCAGAGAGATCTTTAAAAATTCAATCACGGCTGTGAACATCCCTATTTAAAACCTTTTGATGACTTCCATTGCATTTTATACAAAATCAAAACTTGATCCATTTATAGAGCATTGAAAAGTATAAAAATGCATAGCAATGAATTTAACAAAAGAAGTACAAAGCTTATGTTCTGAACACTACAAAATGTTACTGAAAAAATTTAAAGAAGACCTAAATAAATGAAAGATATTTCCTATTCCAGGACCTGAAGACTTAATATCATTAAGATAGTAATACTCCCCAAATTGATTTACAAATTCAACACTCTCCCTATCAAAATTTCAGTTGGCTTCTGTGCAGAAATTGAAAAGCTGATCTTAAAATTTATATGGAGCCCTGGCTGGCATGGGTCAGTTAGTTGAGCATGATCCCATAAAGCAAAAATTTGCTGGTTCAATTCCTGGTCAGGTCACATGCCTGGGTTGCAGGCCAGTCCCCTGGTTGGGACATCTATGAGAGGCAACCAATTGATGTTTCTCTCTCTCTTTTTCCTTCCCATCCTCTCTCTCTAAATAAATAAATAAAATCTTAAAAAAAAAAACAACCTTACATGGAAATTCAAAAGACCCAGAACAGCTAAAACAATTCTGAAAAAGGAGAGCAAAGTAGGAGGACTCACACTTTCTGATTTCAAAACTTACAACAAAGCTAGAGTAATCAAAACAATGCATTAATGGTATAAAAATAAATATACATAAATAGAATTGAATTGAGAATTAAGAAATAACACCTTCACAATTATGGTCAATTTGTTTTTGACAAGAGTGTCAAGACAATTTCATGGGAAAAAGAATAGTCTTTTCAATAAATAGTGCTGGGGAAACTGGAAATTCATAGGCAAAAGAAAGATGTGAGATCCCTTCCTCATAGCATACATAGAAAATTAACTAAAAAATGGATCATAGCCCAAAATTTAAAAGCTAAACTACACAATTGTTAGAAGAAAATATTGTAGGAAATCTTCATAACCTTGGGTTAGGTAGAGCCTTCTTAGATATGACATCAAAAGCACCAGTGACAAAAGAAAAAAATAGATAAGTTGAACTACATCAAAATTAAAAACTTTTGTGCATCAATGAATACTATCATGAAAAGTAAGAGAACTCAACTGAATGGGAAAATATTTACAAATCATGTATTTGATAATAGACTTATGTCCAGAATATATAAAGAACACATAATTCAATAATACAAATACAAATACTCAATTTTAAAATGGGTTATGAGAAAGGATCAGTCCAGACAGACTATAAATCAGTCATTAAATTGTCGGATTCCTAGAATAACAGTGTTCTAGAAATCCAGAGAAAGAAAGAATGCATGCAGGCTGGTGGAACAGTGTTTGAGCTCTGTCCTTTTAGGGATTATTAAAAATACCATCTCCAAATTTTAGGATCCAGTGTGAGTAGTGAAATTAAAATTGCTTAGTAAGATTTGAAGAGAGAATGATCTGGAATTATGGGTCCAGGCATCTGTTGGAGGAATAGCAAGGAGGCCATTGGAGTGGGGCAAAGCGAAGGAAGGAGGGAGATGACAAGAGTCAGAGAGGGAAGCTTGCAGGAGACAGTTGATTAGGGCTTTTAGACCAATGTACTGGCTTTGTTTTTCACTCTGGGTAAGACAGGGAGTCAGCAGATGGCTCCAAACAGAGTGACATGATCTGGCCTCTGTAGGACATGAAGGGCAGAAGCAGGGAGGTCAGTTAGGGGATTATATGCAATAACCCAAAGATGATGATGGCTTGGATCGGGGAACAACAGTAGAAGTGGTAAAAAGTGGTCAGATTTTAAACATAGTTTGAAGGTAGAGTCAATGAGATTTGCTGATGCTTAGAAGTGGGGTATGAACCCTAGAGAGGACTTAAATATGGCTCCAAGGTTTTTATTCAGAACAAAACCAGGCATGGAGTTGCCATTTACTAAGATCTGGAATAATGGGGGAACTAGTCTGCAGTAGGGGAAATCAGGAGTTTGATTTTGACCTTGTTAGATTTGAGATGCCAATGTAGAATCCAAAAAGAAGATGGCAAAATGGGCAGTTTTCCAAGCAGTTGACCAGCACTTAAAAATGTCTCCCCAGACAAAATTTCTCTCCCTCTCTCTCTCTCTCTCTCTCTCTCTCTCTCTCACACACACACACACACACACACATTCTCTCTCTCTCTCTCACTTGCTATGTGTTAGAATTCCCTCAATCACCCACCTTTACAAATGGAGAAGGAAAAAGCAAAGCTCTATGGCTGGTTTGCAGCTGACAAAGGGTCAGGTGTGTTGGCAAGCAGTGAACAGAGGACGCACTCTGTGGGATCCTGGTTTTGTCAAAAGCCAAGCAACAGGGTGTTTTCTCTCAAGGAGTGTGAGTGTGAATGTGTGTGTGCATGTGCAGGGGTCAAAGCAAGGACTGTGGCACAAGAATATATAAGCACATAGGAAATGGATCCACACAAATTAAAGGCAAGAAATGCGGGCACAGGGATTAGGAAAACACAGAATCATTCTGAAGTGGGGGTAGGGATCATGTTTCTCTTTCATGTGGAGCCAAGAACTTCAGCCTGTATTGATTGTGCCTGAAAAAGCCCCAGTCACAGAGGGCACAGGTGAGTGTGAACACAGCAGCAGGAAGGGCTGTACTTTCAGCCTCAGAGCCACATTTATACACAGGTGACAACTGGAGGACCTCAGCTGGGCCTACCTCACCTCGGGATCTACCTCTTTCAGGGGTCCCCATCCACACAAAGCCTGATGAATCCTATTGGAAGATGCCAGGGTTTTCTTAAAAGACCCCATTAGCCTCAAGAGAATCAGATAGACCCTCCACTCTGGACCGTCTGCTGTGGCACAGAAATGCTGGGGAAGTGGGAGGTGGTCTAGGAATGGCTAGTGATGAGGAAAAAGGAAAAGAATGAGAAAGACACACAATGAAGAGGAAATGAGCATAAAAACACATCCTAAAATAGGAGTCTTGCCGAGTGCCTCTGACCAGGTTCTAGACACATTTTACCTGTTTTTAATGACTTCAGCTAAAGCAGGGGGCAGGGAGAAAGTTCTAGGAATGCAACATTCAGATCACCGGTGAGGATAGAAGTTGTAAAGAGGATATTCAGCTAGAAGTGTTTGGGGTCTCTTTCCAAACCCTCTTCACTGCCCACTCTGAAAAGAAGAAATCTGTGGATTTTACACTGAGCTGTTGTCACCTGCCTGTGACCATTACAGAGATAATGGGGTGGAAATGGGCAAAATGAAAGAAAACTGGAGAATGAAAGACCAGCAGATTCCCATTGGAAAGGATAGAGGTATGATCAAGGAAGGACTAGATCTGACCAGAAGAGCCTCGAGGGAGACAGGAGGAGAAAATCACAGCCCTGCCAGCTGAGCGCAAGAGTCTGCAGGCAGAGGAAGGGAGCGGGGAAGGGGCTCTGGAAGCGCCTGCCAGGCGGGTGAGAGTGCCTGACGGCAGAGGAGACAGAGGATAAGTTCTGGTCATGAATTTAATAGCCTTTCGGTAGATTTGGGGGTTGGGGCACACATGTTTGATTTGTCTCATTTAAAAAAAAAACCTCAGTAAACATTTATATCGCTTTTCAATAAATTTTCGTATTAGATTGGGCCCTTCAAATGAGACACAGGCCATTTTATTAGGGTTTCATTTCCTTTCATGACCAGAACAGAAGCCAAGGCCAAGTCTAGTTTCATGCTGTTCCTCTTGTAAGGTCTGGACCTCCCTAGAGTTTCTAGGTAGAGAGGTAGCTGGGCAAAGCTGCCAGTCAGAGTCCAAGTCCCTCCTCTATCTCTACCAGAATCACTCCATTTTAAAAAATCTATTTAACTGATAAAAGAGGATTAAGTAAAATGTTTTCTTTGAGAAAAAGAAGATTCCTCTGCTGAAATAAAGTTTGAAAAGCAATGATTTAATCCATGTTCCCTTGTCTTATTGAGAAGTAAACTGAGCCCTGGACTTCTGACCGGCGCAAGGTCCAGCCACTTAGTTCCTGCCAGCCTCACTGCCTGGGTGTCTCTCTGTACACATGCCTACCGTTAGACTTACAGATATTTCCACCCATTCCTCTGCCCTGCTCCCTGTGCGTGGGCAGGAAATGTGGGCTTTCTCTGAGGTGTGAAAAAGTAAAAATAAGAAATCTAAAACTATTCCAGATCTAATATATACAAACGCTACTACACCAAATAGAAAGCCCACTAACCAGAAAAAACAAGTGCACAGCTATCTGGCACCTTGTCTTCGCTCCTACAGGAGAACCAGTTGGTTCAATGGATTGGTTTCCTTAATTCTGAAGTCAGCCATGGCATTCTTCAGATAATTCCCCATTCAGTCCTTGTCTAGCAACAGCCTGTAAGTAAATGGCATCTTTCCTTTGCTCCAGGTTGAGTGCCCACCTTCACCACCGGCTCTCCCAGCTCCTTGGAGGCACCTGCACTACTTTCTAGCATTTCAGGCCCAGCAGCTGGTATCAACCAAATTTCAAGGAAACTACTTTCCTTATTAAATAAAAATCAGAGGGGTATGACTCTGAGAGGTGACCTGACCAGCCCAAGACCCATCGTCGCCAGCATATGTTTGCAATAGGGTCTTTTCTATAAGCCAGCCTTTGGTGCCCACTCGGATCGTCTGAGCTGGGCCTTCAGAACCAAAAGCACCAATCCACCTATGCAACCACCAGTCCTACAGGTGACACAAGCACCAACAAACAACAGGGAGGCAATACAGGTGACTGTGCTATTTACTTGGACTTTACTAATGCAGGTTTACTCAACTTTTATTAACGCAGATTTCATCCAAATTTATACTAATCTAATAATAATACTACCCAATCAGAAACAATCAGTAATAACATCACATGAGAGAATTGGGGGATAACAAACCCAAGTCTCAGAGTCTCAGCCTGCAGGTCCAGGGGACAGAATGGTGCAAGGGAGACGTCAGCTTCTTGCAAGGAAGAACCTCTGGAGCCAGGTGGGTAGCAGGGCAGACAAAGTCCTCAATCCAGCAAGGCAGAGCCTTCGGTGGCTGATGGCAAGAACGGTTAGCATGGCATGGGGCAGCACTCAGGTGTGTGGAGCTCAGCTGTCTCAGCAGTAATCTGAGCCTGCCTCAGTTATACCTTTGAAACTGATATGTTCCACCCTTCTGGGTCTCCTAATAAATGTCTTGACACCGCTGCTGGCAAGTATGGGATTTTCCCAGAAACCTATCTGTGGGTGGTCCTGCTCTGCAGACATGCCTGTTTTGGTCACGTGTGCTGATATTTTAGGTGTGTCTCCTTGCCAGATAGTCTAGCATGATTTATGTAGTTTCCCTTTTGAACCGAAGTTTCATGCCTGACTGGCAGCCACCTTGGTTGACATGACTGACTCCATTTTTTTATATACTTTATCCTGTCATGACTGGACCAAAGCCATTTTATTGGTTCTGCTCCCCATACCCATTAATTCCCCAACTGACTCCTCTTTCTCACCTGCTCTCTGCACTGTATGGGAGTCTCTGTTCCGAGGCCATCCCTGCCACCAATCTCCCTACCCCTCAAATGTTGCTAATCTTCGAAGACTCACTCAGAGCAATGACTCAGCACAACTCAGGAATCTGATTTTGTAAAAAGGTGAGACTGTTTTGAAACACAACCAACATATCCTGAACAAAACTGTACCAGTTAACACAATTCTGTCAAAGAGCAGCAACAGCCACAACAATTTTCTTCACACCGAAAAATCCAAAATAAGCAGGCAAATCGAATTTGAAATGTACTGACTTCATTTCAGCCAACATCAGTCAGTGGGTTGAAATAATTATGTCCAATTTAAAAATGTACATTTGACCAATCCAAAAATATCACCTCTGACCCTCATTTTTGGGTGCCTTGTTATTATTCTCCTTACTTGCACTATGGCTGGAGTAGTTCTTTGGATTCTAAACCCCCACCTGACATCTGGTGCTGGGGGCGGGGGGTCCGTGTGTGACTGTGGCTCACCTGCACTGAGTTCACAGTCCAGTGAGGGAAACAGAGCCTGACACATCAACAGAATACAACAGCGGTCACTGTGTGTTGAAGGGTGCTGAGCTCTGGCAGCCAAAGAGAGAAAGTGATTTATTCTGCCTCAGGTGCCCTGAAGATTCTCTGCCCCCACTTAGAGGGCTGGGTTCTCCATGAGTGGTAGGGGTTCTCTGGAAATTTGGAGCAGAGGAAACAGCATGTACAAAGGCATTGACTTTCGAGAACAGAAGATTCGGTTCAGAGAAGACCAGAAGATTCCATGTTGCTGGAGCAACATTGGGTAATTGAGGGAGGTGAGAATGAAAAGGTAGATGGTAACAGATGGCATTGGCCATGTTTAGAAGAGTTGGCTTTATTCTGTAGATAATTTTTAAATATATACACTTTTTCTTTCCAAAGTACAAAAGCAATACATACTCATGAAAATTTAAAAATGTTTAAATGACAGGACGAATCACCCATAATCCTACCTCCAATGAGGATCAGTGTTAACATTTTCACTCATTATTTCAGACACACACACACACACAGGCCCAGATGTTCAGATGGCCTTATAACTTGCTTTTTTCATTTAACCACATGTTGTGAATATTTCCCATCTTTGATTATAGCATAGTAGATCATTTGTCATTTTTCCATGTATTTATAAATCTATAAACAGCATATACAATTCTGTTTGTGTGGCTGCTCATCTGTTGCCCCAATTTAAAATCACAATCTCTGAATCCAAGCAAATACACATTTTAAGGCCTTTCATATTTATTGCAAAACAGCTCTTGAGAAAGGCAGCACCATTAACATGAGGAATTAAATGAGGAAATTTCCTCATTTCCTTGCCATTACTGGGTCTTAAAATTTTTTAATGTTTGCCAATTTGTTGACCAAAACCAATATATCATCAATATTTAACTTGCTTTTGATTACTACAAGGATGAATTTTTGAATGTTTATTGATGTTTTGGTATTTCTTCTGTTATGAAATGCCTGTCTCAATTCTTGGACCATTTTTCTATTAGCATATTTTCCTTCTTCTGACTTTTCATACATTAATGAGATAACTGTTTTGTCTGTTGCAAATGCTTTCTTGAATATGTCAATTCTTTGTAATTTTAGACCTAGGGAAGTTTTTAAATTTCTTCATAAACGAAGCCATCAATCTTTTCTTCTGTACTTAAAGGGCAATGCCCTCTTCTGAAATCAGATAACTGTTTACCTTTATATTCCTCAGTGTAACTATTTAACACATTATAAATTTATGTGATGTATGGGGTGAGATGACAATTTAATTTTCCTCTGAAGTAGGCTGAATGATGGCCACCTGAATACATCAGGTCCTAATCCCTGGAACCCGTCAATGTGAGCTTCTAAGTAAAGCTCTTTACCTTATCAGGATCTTGACAATTGTGATTAATTTAAGGATCTTGACATGGGGAAATTATTTTGAATTATCTGGGTGGTTCCTAAATCCAATCACCATTGTCCTTACAAGAGAGGGGCTGGGAGATTTAACACACAGAGAAGAAGAGAAGGAATATAAAAATGCAGGGAGGGGCTGGAGTGATGTAGCCACAAGCCTAGGGAAGCCAGCAGCCACCAGAACCAGGGAGAGGCCTCCTGAGGAAGCTGGCTTGTTGACATCTTTGTTTTAACACAGTGAAACTGATCTCTGACCTCTGGTCTCCAAATTTGTGAGAGAATATATTTTTGCAGTTCTAAATCTCCAAGCTTATGGTAATTTGTTACAGCAGCCACAGGAAACCATAACGCAATGTCCCACCAAATAGTTTTCTTGAAACAATAAATCTCCATCATTTTCTTACTTGTTTGAAATATCATCTCCATCAGGCACAAAATATTATATGTTTGTGCCTAAGTTTTTTTTAAGATTTTATTTATTTATTTTTAGAGAGGGAAGGGAGGGAGAAAGAGAGAGAGAGAGAGAGACATCAATGTGTGGTTGCTAGGGGCCATGGCCTGCAACCCAGGCATGTGACCTGACTGGGAATCGAACCTGTGATGCTTTGGTTCACAGCCCACACTCAATATACTGAGCTACACCAGCCAGGGCTATGTACCTAAGTTTTCTAATTCATCAGACTATTCTTCTGTAAGTAAATACTATTTTAATTATCCTGCCTTTTTAATTTCATATCTGGCAATACAAGTATCCCTTTACTGACTTTTAAAAAATACATTTATAATACTTCCAGCCAAGATGGAGGCGTAGGTAGCACGTAGGTACAAGAGGTTGCTACCTCTTGTAGGTAGCAAGATGGAGGCACACTGTGCCTCCTCACACAACCAAATCAATTTAGAAACAAAAAACAAGAACTGACAGAAAATTGAATCGTATGGAAGTCCTACAACCAAGGAGTTAAAGCAGACATGTTTATCCAGACTGGTAGGAGGGGTGGAGTCGGGTGGCTGGGTGGAGAGGACTCATGGCAAAGTGGTGGCTGGTGGGCCCCAGGCATGCAAGGTGGTGGAGGGTGGACCCAGTGAGGTGGCAGACTGGGGAGGCATGGCACATAAGGCGGCTGGCAGGTGTGGAGGTCCCACATTCATGTGCAGATAAACCAAGCAAAACTGGGGAGCATGAGAGACCGCACAACCCAGGGTCCCAGTGCAGGGAAATAAAGCCTCAAAACACCAATTGTAAACACCTGTGGGGGTTGAGGTGCCAGGAGAGACTCCCAGCCTCACAGGGGAATTCATTGGAGAGACCCACAGGGTACTAGAACGTACACAAACCCACCCACCCAGGAATCAGCACCAGAAGGGCCCAATTTGCTTGGGGAAAGCAGTGGAAAGGACTGAAATCCAGCAGAGAGCTGAGCAAGCACCATTATTCCCTCTCAGACCCCGCCCCCACATACAGCGTCACAACCCAGCAACGTGGGTAACCCCGCCCTGGTGAATACCTAAGGCTCCGCCCCTAACATGTAACAGGTGTGTCAAGACAACAAAAATGGTGCAAATAAAAGAACAGACCAAAGCTCCAGAAAAAATACAACTAAGCAACAAAGAGATAGCCAACCTATCAGATGCACAGTTCAAAACACTGGTGATCAGGATGCTCTCAGAATTAGTTGAATTTGGTCACAAATTAGATGAACAAATGAAGGCTATGATAAATGAAATAAAGGAAAATATACAGGGAACCAATAGTGATGGGAAGGAAACTGAGACTCAAATCAATGGGGTGGACCAGAAGGAAGAAGCAAACAATCAAACAGAAAAGAAGGAAGAAATAAGAATTTTAAAAAATAAGGAGAGGCTTAGGAACCTCCAGGATATCTTTAAATGTTTCAACATCCAAATTATAGGGGTACCAGAAGGAGAAAAGTAAGAACAACAAGTGGAAAAGTTATCTGAACAAATAATAAAGGAGAACTTCCCCATTCTGGCAAAGGAAATAGACTTCAAGGAAGTCTAGGAAGCTCAGAGAGCCCCAAAGAAGTTGGACCCAAGGAGGAACACACCAAGGCACATCATAATTACATTAGCCAGTAAAAATGAAGGAGAGAATCCTAGAAGCAGCAAGAGATAAGGAGATGCTTACCTACAAAGGAGTTCCCATCAGAATATCAGCTGATTTCTCAAAAGAGATCTTGAAGGCAAGAAGGGCCTGGAAAGAAGTATTCCAAGTCATGAAAGGCAAGGACCCACATCCAAGATTGCTCTATCCAGCAAAGTTTTCATTTAGAATGGAAGGGCAGAGAAAGTGCTTCTCAGATAAGGTCAAGTTAAAGGAGTTCATCATCACCAAGCCCTAATTATATGAAATGTTAAAGGGGCTTATCTAAGAAAAAGAAGTTAAATAACATGTACAGTGAAATGACAGCAAACTCACAATTATTAACAACCACACCTAAAACAAAAACAGAAACAAACTAAGCAAACAACTAGAACAGGAACAGAACCACAGAAATGAAGATCACATGGAGGGTCAGCAACAGGGGAGTGAGAGGAGGAGAGAGGGGGGAAAGGTACAGAGAATGAGTAGCATAGATGGTAGGTAGAAAATAGACAGGGGGAGGGTTAAGGATAGTATGGGCAATGTAGAAGCTAAAGAACTTATGACCCATGGACATGAACTAAAGGGGGGGGGGAGTGTGGGTGGGAGGGGGTGTGTGGGGTGGAGGGGAGTGAAATGGGGAAAATGGGACAACTGTAATAGCATAATCAATAAACTATAATAAAAATACATTTATTATTCTTAACTAATTCATCTTCCAGATAATAGAAAATATAGATAACCTTAAAACTCTCTAAAAATTTTCATTTAGGATTAAATACATTAAATTTACAAATTAACTTAGACAAAAATTTACCTTTTTTGAAGTACTACTTGTTCCCATCCCTAGTCTCTGTTATTAAAACTCTTGTTTTCTGTCCACAATAACTCCCAAAATTTCCCTTAAATAGTTCCTGTACATTTCTTAAGTTTCTAACTAGTTTGTCTGCTCTTCCTACCTTCCTTCCTCCCTTTCTTCCTTCCCCTCTGTCTCTCCCTCCCTCCTTCCCTCCCTGCCATCTTCCCTCCTTTATTCTTTTTTCTGTTGCTGCTTATATAATGTTTTTAGGCAGAGGAGTGACATACGATTTCTTCTTTGGCAGTTAATTTACATTTCTAACTTTGTTTTGTTATTTTCTTAGGCTAATACTGAAATGCATTTTTAGGTTCTAGCAGATGCCCTGTGGGTGGTGGCAAGAGGCAGTGCAAGTTATGGCGCATGCGGGGTGGGAGGGGTAACAGCGCCTGTAATTTTTAATTAGCTCTTGATAATCGAGAGATTCTTATTCACATATTTTAAAATTGAATACAATAGGGCCTGATGACTTTTAAAAAGAGAAAACTATGTTTCTAAGAGTTGTAGTTAAAAGCTCTCCTATAAAGACCTTGAATTCTAATCCATTGTTGCCAGCCCCTTGTTTTTGATATGGGAAGAAAACTCGCCTGTGCATCAGTGTGGGTCCTGAGCTTCAACCCAGCCTCAGGGAGGTCCTATATTTCACAGTGCTTTGGCTTCCCAAAATGCAGGCATGAGGAAAACTATAGAAGAAAAGTTAGCCTACTAGTCAATCTGAGAAATAGCCCTCTGATCACATCTTCCAGACCAAGACAGTTACAAGATAGAATTTGGTACAGGCCTGTTCTGCCACAAAGGTAGAGAGAAGGAAGATAAGATTCCATTTTCACCAGTAGGATAAAAGGAGAAAGTAAAAAAGAAAGCAAACTCTACTTCATTTTCACCATCTGAAACAAATAGGAAATGCTTGGTAGAAAAGCCCAGGAAGACGGTTTCCAGCCCTGGGAGTAAAATGAAGCAATGTTTTAATGGCACCTCGAGTGAGCACCACGTTAATGATACTGATTAATTAATAGTGGTGATAATGACTATATCATTTTTATTAACATGCAAACATAATCTCTAGGAAAAAAAGAGATGTTATCTTCTTAGCGAGGCAGACTTTTTTTATTTTCTTTAACTAATCAACACTCTGCCAAGGAAAGGGGAACATTCTGCCAGAATTTAAACTGGGGGAAAAAAGTCCTCAGGCAAGTTTATATAAAACTCAAGAAAAGTGATACATAATATATTAAATATACTGAAATAAGCAAAGTGTGAATATTTAACCACTTGACAATTTTAGTTTAAAAGGGAGCTGTGAGAGCAAGGCCCGCTCACACAGGATGGAAAGTTTGAGCCCTGGTTGGCAGGACCAGCGCTATCCTGGCTCTTTCTTTACTCAGGAGACTGGCAAACAGAGCACAGCACCAACATGGCACCAAGCTGCAGGCCAAGCCGAGCGTTTGCCAAGGGCTGACCGTGTCCCACAACCCACGTGCCTGGGAACTTGGACACTGAACACACTGCATGTCTAGCTTCTTGCACCATCTAGCAGCCTCACCTAAGAGGCCTACAGGCACCCAGTGACAAGCCAGAACCATTTTGTTTGTGTGCGGGAAGGGGACCAGGCCCTCCTATGTAGGCAGTTCCCCCGAGTCAAACCCAAAGAGGAGATGAGGGCAAACACCTCTAAGCTCTAAGTGTTCGGTGGACTGAACGGGTGAAAACAGCAGCGGAGTCACACAGCTGCTGAGGAAGGGACCCAGAGAGTCAAAAGCAAAAGAAAGAAAAAAGGAAAACATTGGGGTGGGGGGACTCCACTGCCACCTGGAGAGACTCCTGCTTTTGCTTCAGCAAAAGGAGGCTCTTGTGTCCTTGGGAAGGTTATTCTTCCTCTTGGGCTTCAGTTTCCATCTCTGTTTGAAACGCTGTTCTTTGAGAGTGACATAGCATTGATTCTATAACCAATTCTGTGTCCCATTAGAAGTCCAGAGCATTCTCCCCAATATTTCTGTGGGCAAAGATCACACACCATTCTCTGCCTTCATGCAGTTTACTGTCTGGGAAGGAGAAACTGAAGAGAGATTTACCAGCCAAGTCATGTTCTAAGAGAATATTCTAGAGAGCTAAAGAAAGATGGCAAGCAGCAAAATTGAGTGGGCGACGGCATTGCAAACTGCAGGGGAATGATGCCTTTGTCTACAGTATTGGAAAGAGGTTTTAAGACCTAATATTTATAAAATGTTTACTACCCACCTGGCCCTACTGAGAATTTTATATGCTTGATTTTATTTAATCCTCACTCAGTTCTATGAGATAGGTGTTATTGTCATCACTCCCATTTTGTGGATGAGGAAACAGACTGGGAGACGCTAGAGAATGCGCCAAAAGGCAAAAGCTCATAAGCACCAGAGCTGGCACCAAACCCAAGTCTCTGCTCCAAATCTCAGGCTCCCTCTCATCCCATTACACTGCATTCTCATTGCAGACAGGGCCAGACAGAGAGCTCAACATTCAAAAAAAAAACAACCTGTAGACACAGACAAGTAGACAGGAATGTTATTTTCAGCCATGTTAGAGGTAGCATGTATCTACCATAAACATTGCATAAAATGCAGAAAGTTACTTGATTCTTAAAAACAACTACAGTTGACCTTTGAACAATGTGGGAACTGGGGGGTGCTAACCCCTGTGCTGGTGAAAATTCACATATAACTTTTGACTCTCCCAAAACTTTAGTTGTCCCTAGGTGTCTACAGGGAGTTGGTTCCAGGCCCCCTGCAGATAACCAGCGCCATGTAGATGCTCAAGTCCCTTGTATAAAATGGCTTAGAGCAATGCATACAGTCAGCCCTCTGTGTCGGTGGACTCCCAACCTCAGATTTAAAATACTGTACTGTTTCAGTCCATGCTTGGTTGATTCCACTGATGTGAAACCCAAAGATACAGAGGGAAGACTGCATATTTGCTGAGAAAAAAACCTGCATTTATGTGGACCACCACAGTTCAAACCAGTGTTGATCAAAGGTCGACAGTATTCTAGTCTGGCAGGCAGTGCTTGAGGATATCAGGTAAAGCGGCAGATTCAAGTACCTCCTAGTATGATCAAGAATATCCGGGGGAACACTTTGTAACATATATGGTTGTCTAACCAATACGCTGTTCACCTAAAACTAATACAAACAATAGACTTTTCTCTCATCATAGCTGGACAAAAAAATGCTTCATAGGTCTGTGGTTCTTTCCACCTAATAGCTTACTATTTCCCCAAATTCTTGTAAAACCCTGTATATTTTCATTCTTTTGAACTGCCCTAATGTCTCTTAGTAGTGTGTAATGTGATAGAAACATCTAGAAATTTTTTTCTCAATAGATTTTTTAAAAACCTTACAGTATTTCACCTTCTGTATCCATTTCACATTCAAGCCGAATGAACAATTGAGTGTGTCCTGGACCAGGGACAGCAACAGGGTGAGGATTCTGATTCTCAAACCTATATCTTCTCTGAGATTCAAGTCATCACTTGCAATCAGGCAGAAAAATTACAAGTGTCCTAGGAAGCAATTACTGCACAAGCAGATTCATATCAGAGAACCTAAAATGCTTACACAGGCAATAACACAAACACTCAGGGGAAATTCACGCAGACGGGCTCTTTTTCTGGTAAGCTCAGTAAGTTTGAAGGTGGGATGGGGAGGAGGGAATAAATGAGAGGGAAGAAAAGCTTTCTTAAAAGCATTATTGACTGATGAAGAAAGCATTCATCTTGTCAGAGCCTTATGAAAACGGCCCAGGCCTAATGTCACATGAAGTGTGACTTGAATCTTGCACACATATTAGTCTTGGGAAGGCAGAGGTTTTTGCTCCTAAGGTTTTCATTCAAGCAGTGCCCTTTGGTGTGGCTCAGAACCGCGGCCAGCCTTTCAACACCAGGATCAAGTCTTGTGTTGGAGTGCTCTCTGCCGCACATTATCTCTTCCAATCTGTCCACATTGCGCCTTGCTGAGTGATTCTTGATTCTGAGTGAACTACATGGTCCCGGGTTAAAATGTGACCAGCCATGCTTCTAGGTGCTTCTCATGCCAGCCCTGCCTCTTCGTTGTTATGTGGTTTCCTGACTTGTATGAGGGCTAATTAAACTGAGATAACAGACACTTACTAAACTATGTGCAGACACCAGATCCATTGGTGTGTGTTTTTAACCATATCTGGGTTGTGTATATGAAAGGTGAGGGAAGGAAAATAATTTAATGGTGAAAAGGGGGTTTACCTTATATTATATATGATATATATTATAAAATATGTGTAATTATATACATTATGCATTTCTATTTATACTATTTACTTATATTTATTGTTACTTGGTTTTTACAATTAGAATATATCCATGAAAATAGGTTAATTTTAAAAATATCTTAAGATACACTGATATAAATACTCTATTTTAGACCATCTATAATCATGTACACATACACAAAATTACAGTGTATTTACTCTTTTGAACTGCTTTAAGCTTTTTCACTTAAACATGTATTGTGAATATCTATTATACAGATTATTTTTAAGGTGGAAGAGTATTCTATTGCTAACCACCATTGTCAATTTCAAATTTTTCCAATATATACACTGGAGATAATAATTCTTGTCCATCCATTTGCCTTTTCAAAGATATTCTACGCCTATTGCCGAGTTGCCTTCCAGGAAAATTGTGCCAATTCGTCCTCCTTCCAGAAGGGTCCGAGAGCCTGTCTGCCTGTGTTCTGACCTAGGCTGGTATTGTAGTTCATTTTAATCTTCACCAATTTCATGGGCAGAAATGAAATGGCATCCTGTTTTTATTTGATAAGTAAATATAATGAGGTGACTATTATTTTATTTAAATAAATTATTAGAGAAACTGAATATCTTTTTATTTATTTTTGAAAATGTATGTTTCTTCTTTGGGAATTAGCAATTTATATTCCCATTTATTTTCCTATTGGTCTGTTTACTCTTTCTAATTTAGTTGTAAAAGTTCTTCATGCATTAAGAAACCCAGTTATTTGTCTTTTCATAATGTTGTAAAAGCCTCTCAGTTTTAATTTTCTCATTCTTGTTTATGGTGTTTTATACATAATGAAGTTTTAATTTGACCTTAGTCAAGCCTGTCATTCTTTTCATTATAGTTTGTACCATTGGTGACACTTGCTACACTATTGATTCTTCTAGCTATATGAGCTAATAGATACCCTAAGTTGGTTCAGATGCAGACATGAGATTTTTGCTAGAATTGGAACAAAAATCCTGAGTATTAAGAGCCCCAGGAATAGACAAAGAAACATACATAGTTTTATGCATGTAGTTTCACTGCAGAAAAGCTTTACAATATAGCTATTAAATGTTACTAAAAATCTATGTGGGCAAATGCATTTTCTAATGATAGCCACAATAATATCTCCCCTCCCACTTGTCCTTCTTAACATGTGACTTTGACCCTCCTTCCCTGGAGAAGTGGGACCTGTGCTCCCTCCCCTGGACTCTGGGCCCTGCAGGAGGAAGTGACGCAGTGTGACTGATCAAACAGCAACACTGCTTCCTCCTGGCTCTCTTGGGACACTTGCCTTTGAATCCCTGGTCTTTCAGATAAGAGTCTGAGGGCTCTGAAACCACCTTGAGAGAGAAACCCCAAACAAGCCCAGGTGGAGAGACCACACAGGAGAGCCAAAGTAAATCCCCACAAAGAGAGAGATGCACAGCCAGCCTCCAGCTGCATCAACTCTGCCCTCCACCCCAGCTGGTCTGGCCCCATCTCCTCCCAAATTGGAGAGTCTAACACGAGATATGAAAACTGTATCCATCAGTGCCCCTCCCGTATCTCCTGGTCCTTCCCACTTCAGAGCACACCAACCTCACTTCCAGCTGTCAGCATCTGCATTTCCTAGCTGAAGGGCTTTCTCTACGTGTGCCTGAAAAGCCCACTCTACGTGTCTACTCAGTAGGCCCAAAGTGACAAGGATTCATCCCCTCTCCCCAGTGAAAGCAGCCCTCAACAAAAGGCTACTACTGCACACAGTACAGAAGCACTCAGGTCCTTCACCCTCAGCTGAGGTAACTCTGCTTGCATGTTCTAAACTTGCTCTCAGATTCCCCAAGAAGACCTAGTTCCTGTTACCCACAATGACAACTTACTTCATAAAGATGTCTTTGTTTTCCACCTTCCTTTTTCTGTCTCACTTCCCTACTCTCCTGACATTTTGGGATTTTTTGTTTGTTTGTTTTATCTAGCATTATCTCCCAACCAAACTATATGTATTTCATATCTTTGTCTCGGGGTCTGTTTCTTAGGGCACCCAAACTAAATTTTTAAATGGACAGGAGCAGGAGGCCTTGGCCAGGTAGCTCAGGTAGTTGGGTAGAGCATCATCCCAGTATGCCAAGGTTACGGGTTTGATCTCCATTCAGGACACATACAAGGATCAACAAAAAAATGAGTAAATAAGTGGAACAAATCAGTGTTTCTCTCTGTCTGTCTGTCTGTCTCTCTCTTCCCTCTCCTCTCTGTCTCTAAAATCAATAAATAAAAAATAAAGTGGACAGGAAAATATCATGCAGTATGACAGGGGAAATATCTGATATTGAGATAACATGTAAGAAGGGACCCTGACCCAGCCCCGGGGGCCAGAGAAGGCTTCCTGTGGAAGATGATGGACTGAGTGAGGTGTGAAGGGCACATAGGAATAAGGAGGAGGTACAGAAGACTCAGCGTGGAGGAAATTCTAGTCAGAGGGATCAGCACAACAAAGTTCTGGAAGCAAGAACAAGTGGGCTATATTCAAGGAAATGGAAAATGTTTAGTGTAACTGAGACATGGACCAGGAATGGTACAGAGATGAGTGATGAACCTGGAGAGGCAAGAAATGAATAGATCATGATGGACCTTGTTTATCAGACTGAGAAGTATAGAAACATGTGCCTAGTTTCAGCAGGAACTTTAATCATTAGCATTTCTAGACTTGACTAGTATTTAGATAATAATGTGGGACTTGAATAGTCTAAGCATTCTCATGTATTTTTCTTTTAAACCAATTCCATCCATCTTGCTCTACCCTTCCTTATGTTACTTTTTCTTCTTGTACCAGGAGCTGTGCCCTTGTCTTTAAGGCCCCGGTTTAAAGCTAAGCTTCTAAGTGTGGGGATTATGTCCCTTCTCCTTTGTATCCTCCACAGTGCCTTGAACAAAGCACTGGTCATGGTAAATGCTTACTGCATCTTGGTGTCTGAACTTGCCCATCCCTTTCCTCTCTTTCTTTCTTTCTCTTTCCCTCCCTCCTCCCTCTCCACTCAGAACTTCCTTGCAGTCAACCCACATATATGAATCACAGTAGCATCTCCCCAAAGGGAACCCCCTCAAAAACCAGCTGGTCCAGCCTCATTCCATTAATATTGCTGAGTGGGAAGGTCCCCATTACACAACCATAACACAGCCCAGTGCGTGCTAAGCACTACTCTCTCATCTCTCCACACTCCTTCAAGTCCTCTTCTTTCCTATTACCTTCCATCTTGTTTTCCTTTTCCTTGAGGATCTGACTCTTTGCCTTCAAATCCCACTTACTGTCAAGAATGTGTACCTTGGCTTTCAGAGTGAAAGTAAGTAGTTGTCTCATTTGTGAGACACTGAGAAACATGCCCTCCTCCTGTGCTTAGAGAAAAGGCTTAGTTCAAGCTATAAAGGAATACAGAGTTTAGAGTGTGAGTAATAGAGATTTTTTAGACAAGGTTGGACAAACTTTCTCAGTAAAGGATCAGATAGTAAATATGTTGGGCTTTGTTGGCCATAAGGTCTCTGTTGCAGCTACTCAGCTCTGCCTCATAGTGGGAAACTCACAGCCAATACCTAAATCGATGCCATGGCTGTGTGCTGGCATAACTTGACTTACAACAACAGCCAGTGGGCTAACTGACCCACAGGCCATAGTTGGCCAGCCCCAACTCTAGACTAAATCTCTCATACAAATGAGGACACTGAACCCAACAGGTGATGTGTCCCAGTTTACCCTGACAATTAATGGTAGTGCTGGGCTGAGGACTTGGGCCTCCTAACCCTCTCTAGTTCTTGAGACTTGAGTCTTGCTTTTTCCACTTTGACTTGTTTATCTAACCCACCCTCACCCCCAGCCAGCTTTTCCCATTAGATACTTTTCCCATAGATAGTTTGATAGATCCTAACACTCAGGAACCAAAGACATATCAAAACTTCGAAGGTTGTGGATGCTTTCCCAGGTGTCTTATCATTTCTAAAACAATCTATGTCTGCTTTTGGAGTGGTCAGCCTACAACCCCAGGATGGTGTGTGTGTGTGTGTGTGTGTGTGTGTGTGTGTGTGTGTGTGTGTCCTACTGTATAGAAACATGCTCAGTTACAGATAGGCAAGAATATTGACAAATGGTCAGATAGGACTTGTCCCAATTAAAGAAACCTTTTCTAGGGTGCTCATACTGAATTGCAGTATCTCAATTTTTGGAAAGAAGGCTTTTAAATAATGCAAATGTGAAGAGACTGAAGATGAAGAGCCTGATCAACAAGACAATGAGACCTGCCTGAATAACAGGTAGGACATTCCAAACTGCTGAGTGTGCTATTAATGACTGTAGAAGGCAAGACGGACAACAGAACTAGTTCCCACAAGACAACTGTTTTGCTTCCATCTTAACCAAAATAGGCCCTGTGACTCAAATGATCTTAGCAGTGTTCTCAGTTACGGATCAACTGACCTATTCCTTTAAACATAGCTGCTTGAGGCTGTTTCTTCAGAATGCAAAAGAAGGAGGCAAAACATTCTTCAAGACTTATGTAAGTGCATTGCTGGCCATTCTGTGACTGGGAAGCTGTGACAGCTGATGGCCCAGTTTGATAGGACAGCAATGAATAATGGATCAGACTCTTCTCTACCTTGGCTGTTCCAGCTGTTAGACCATTTCCAACTCTCATGAACAGTGACTGTAAATGTGCAGCTAAGGACAAGTTTTACCTGTATGCACTGCTGGCTTCTTCTGGTTCCCGTTGGTCATTTCAGCCCTCTTCCTAAAACAGGCCTGATCACCTTTGGTAGGGTCATCTTCAAAATGGCTCCACAGCATTCAAAAGTATTAATTAATAAAAAACACATACACACATACAAAACTATACCTGGAGGGACCATAACTATTCTAATGATGACTTAGGAACTGTAGGAAGTAACTGTCCTGATCATTAATTTTGGCAGCCGGCACAATGAAAATAAGAGAATCTCCTTCCCAGACTCTTTGCTTCAACCACTTTTTAAAATTTAATTCTCAGCACCAAAAATATTTCACCAAAATATACCTTTGGTCAGGACACTATAACTGACCAAATGTAACAAGACACATTCTTAAAAGTGAGAGGCTTAAACCAATGCCTGCCCCCGTGAATCCAGGTAACCTGCCCATATTTGTGCCAATGACTGCTACACATTTAAAGTTTATATTTACATTCATATTTATTTAATAAAGAAAATGCTAAATTCCCTGATGTTACAGCATCAAGCCATACTCCCACCCCCACCTATCTCCCTGTATCAGTTTTCCTCAAATAATCCCAAAACTTAATGGGCAATCAATTATAAGTCTAGTGAAGAAATCACTAGTGTGAACAAAAAAGAAATCACTCTATTTGCTATGCATGAGTCAAGATAGCAGTATCTTTCCTATGTTCTTAAGATGTCTCCATGAAACAGGAGGAATTTTTTCTCCAAACCATCAGAAGCTGCTGATTACAACATCTTACATAATACAGTAGGGGAGGAAAACTATTTCCTGAGAGCCTGTGATGCCAGGCATTGTGATTAGATTATTGCATTCGGTTCTCATCACTTCCCTGGGAGATCATTGTTACCTGTTTTACAGATGATGAAACTGAAGCTGGAAGAGGTTAAGGGTTTGAACCAAGGTCACAAACTAGTAAACTCTGGATTTCAGAGCAGCTCTAGCTGACCCCGAGCTGCTCATGCTCTCTGCAGCATGACCGGCCTTCCTACTCGGACGCGGCAGAGGAAGGAAACACCTCCTGCACACTGAGGTTACCATAGTACTTGTGTTAAGAGGGAAGGAAAAGATCAAATTTACTATTTTGAAAACAAAGTGTTAGTCCCATTTCGAAGTCATAGACACCAAAAGCCAGGGGATTATGGTTCCGCCAGAAGTCCCAGGTGACACCAGTAAATGACTTGAGAACACTCAAGTGTTTTAAAAGTCTTTAGCACTTTTCACAACTCTCAAGTTTCCAACTTACTTTTTGTCCAGGACATCACCTTAACTTAGACACTTTGGAGAGATCTGATGTGGACAACAGACTTTGAGGATTTGAGAATAAGGTGAGTGTGATGCTCAGTGAGAGTGCTCCTAATGGAAGCCTCATAAGAAGAAGGTTGTGAATGCCTTTGTAAGTATTGATGACATGTAGAATATTTACTACAACACAGTGATGAATAATGTAGTTTTTATTAGTGGGCAATCATAAATAATATTTTTATTAGTAGTGAGAAATTTATTTTCCTTTTTTATTTAAACTGGAACACTTTGGAATGCTTATGGATTTGTGTTACTTTGTGTAGGGAATAAAACGGCCTCACTATTATTGTTTTTATGCAATTTACTGGAACTCACACATTGATTTTATGTATAACTAGCTACAAAATCCTTTTTTTTTGTCTTGAGACACTGATCATGCCCACAGTTTAAGGGGCTAAACACTATTATTGTTTTGAATTAGCTGGTAGCATACATAGCTCAAAATAAGCCTTGTATTGAATCCTCTATTTTCCTTTGTGCAGAGGTAAGAAGATACTAATTTACAAATAGTGATAGTGAAAAATACCACTGGGCTTTTAAAGCAAAGACACTAATATAAATAAAAACTAGTTCATCAAACTGCTTTGCATAGGTCAAACTCCCAAACTGCCTGGATCTGACTAGCTGTTGGGCATTGCATGGACAAAACCTAAGTCTACTGTCTTGTTAGGATGAAAGAACAAACACAATAAAATTATCTAAGTTTTTCTCTATGTAGTAATGCCATATCCCCAGTTTTATAGTGAGGATTAAATAATATAATGGATGTAAAATGCTAGAGAGTTCAAATCAGCAGCCACTGAAATGGTTGTGGCTGCAGTGGTCACTACTATTTCTACTAGTATTACCATCTCCTCACAGTGTCCATTTAGTCACTTTATTAATCTGTCAATATGGTGCACGCAGTGATGTAGGTTCCTTAGGAGGACATTATCGGGAAAGACAGAACTGCTCTCTGAAAGGGGCCATGGTCCAGAAAACCTCTCAGCAAAACACAAACACTGCAAGTCTTCCTTTCTTACATTTGCAGTGGTCAGAACCTTCCAATTCCATTCTCCAGTTACCAGTCCCTGAAAAACTGAGAGAATAGTTGCAAAACCCCAAGAAACATGCTTTGGGAACTCAGAAACACAAGCTGTTTTTCTTAAACCTAAATTGAATATGAAACTGTGATTCGACTCATTTCCAAATGCAAGGGTCTGTGAATCACAAACAGAAATAAGTTGCTTGCTTTGAAGGCAAAGACCTTGATGTAGTGACCATCTGACAATAAAGTACTTATACGTTTTTTCCAAAGACTGTCCTTCTTGATCTAGGCCAGCAGTTCATCACTGAATACAGAAACTTAACTGAAAAGTGGACTCCTGGGCCAGTTAGAATCTTTGAAAGGCTAGCCATATGATGTTGGAATGGAGGCATGACTTTGGTTCATGTTCAAGCTGGTCCAGAGTGCATACTGGCCTTGCATCTTTCCATCTATACTCAAATTCATCTTCCACCCACATATCTTTAAAGAAACTATCCAATCTGTATATACTTCAGAAATTTTTCTCCTCCCTCTTTCAACTTCCCAGCTCCCATGCCTTGCCATGGTATTACAGTGGGAAAACACTTGGTCCAAGCAAGTTCATCATATTTACTCTTCCAGGGGCTTGGATTTGGGACCCAGATATTGAATCAATTAGTTTTGGTGAGGGGAAACAGAACATCATAAAACTCAGGGAATGGGAAGACTATTGGCAGGTGGCCATGGTAACCACCTGCTAGCAGATGAGTGAATCAGGAAGAGGGTCTGCAGATAAAGTTGAAATGAACACACAGAGACAAGGAAAAAAGATGTAAACTTCCAGTGATATTCTGGTTCCCGGGAGGCCCTTTGATCGTTCCTGAAAGTGTGCTTCCTTAGGGTTTCTTTGCATTCTATGATAAACTCCCTGTTCATGTGAGCTTCCTAGAAAGGATTTCAATTCCCAGAAATCAAAAGCTCCCTGGCTCCAACATTCTCTAGCCACTCTGGCACTTTATTTTGAATGAACCATCTTCCTTCTGGTTTTCCAGAGGTGTCAATCACTGTCAGCTCAGGGAGAGCCTGCCTGGTGGAAGTTGTGCTGGTGTTGATGGGAACTGGGAGAGAGGCGGACACAGAAACTCCTGAGAAGTAAACAGTGAGTAACACCAAAGAGAAGATCAAAGTTCAGTCCTGCCCTAAACAAGAAGGTGGGGCACCGTGACTGGCTTTGAAACCTTCCCCTCTGCATTAGGTAGGCCTTGGGTTGTCTCAGCAACATTTGGAGCAAGAATTAAAGGGGTCCCTGTGGCCCAGCCCCATTTCTTTATTCCAAGAAGAAGATTGTCATAAGTTGACCCCAACACACACACACACATACACACACACACACACACTTTTATCTGCTTTAACATATAACAAACCTCTATGGTGTCTAACCTCACCTTTGTAGGTAATTAATAAGAAAGTTTTCTATGAGGAGGAAAGAAACAGAATCATTTATGAGTAAACAGTGTTCTGTGTTCCAAAAGGGACTTAGGAACCAAAGAGAAAGAAGGGACTGATTTCAAAGTAGAAAAGGAAAAAAGTTGTTGCTTTTGTTTGTGTGGTTTGTGTACTTCTACAGGGTATATAACTTGAAAGTTATGGTTCAGGGGCTTATTATTAGGAAGAGAGATGAGACAGGCAGATAAAGACAACCACACAAGGAAGTGATGGCAGATGCCATCAGAGAAGGGTAGATAAAGAGGTGTGGGACTTTGGGAGAAGGGAATTATTACCTCTATGTGGGACAGAAGTAAGGAGGACATCGTGATGAAGGGCAGGGCCAGAGGACTGATTGTGAGCAAACTAGTGGAACTGTGGAGTAGATAATGCTTGGACTTCAGGCCTTGACAGGAATATTTGGAGCACACTACCTCCAATGACTGCCAGCAGAGAATGCTGGACTTGGTCACCCCAAGACACATGTTTCTGTGGCCATAGCTACTCTGGGAACTAAGGACTGAATACCTGAATATAGTTGTTAACACCTCTGAGTAAGAGAATAGGAATGTGTTACTATCAGGAGAAAGGGGGATAATTGTGGGCTGTGGTCATTTCCTGGGGGTGGTGGGGAGAGGTGTGGAGGGAGGGGTGATGAAGAGGGATGGGTAGTTACCCAAGCCCTAAGAGATGGAAATTACAAGCAGATGCTGCACATCCCCCTAGACCCTGCAGGCTTCTCCTAAATCACCTGTGCATTCATGGGAACAGGGCTGCGAGGGATGGCTCTCCCATTGCTCAGTGAGATAGTCAGATTATTTACAAGTGTCCCTATGGTTGTCTCTGCCTGGAACCCACAGGGTTTGCCAATCTAGGACAAATTTTTAGGTTGGCCTCTGGGTCCCCACACTAAAAGACTTCCACATTGCATGTCACACAAGCATTCAGGCCCATGGCCCCATCATGTGCCACAGAATTGGGGTTTGACTCTCCACCCATGGTCCAGGGCAAGGAGCCCAAGTCTGTGCTGTACTTGGGATGGGGTGGAGACTTCCTTATCCACATGCATGAGAACTTTTTGATTCTCAGCGTTGACCTGAGAAGCCAGTCCTGGTTCCCTCTGACTCATGAGGCCAGGCAACTGGTGTTCCCACGTCAGTGATAAAACCTTTTCTCTAAGCCACACGTCTGCTCTGTGCATCACCACAGACAATGTAGCCTCAGCTCTACTTCCCCACTGTGGCTCCCTCTTTATCCCTGGTCCTTGAAGCTTCCCTTCTTTGCTTTTGAATTCAACTCATACTGTAAATTCTTTAATTTTTAAAGCATTTTTGTACATCAATACTAGGGTGGGGGGCAGTTCCCATGTAAGTTCTGTGTACCATCTTGGCTAAAAGTCCTTCTCTGCTAGTAAGTGAAAGAAATGGGTTTCAAATCTAGGTATTTTGAGTCTAAAACCAGGAGTAATTTTCAAAAACATGTGTCTTCCAGTACATGTCCATAAAGCTGAAAGACTTAGCCAAAGTGAACTTTAACAAAGGAACAATAGAAGTAAACTCATGGAATTATTACCCCCCAAAGCTTTTATAGGTTAAAACCATACATTTGAAGAGGTTTTAGAAAACTCCACACAATGAAAATGTAGTGGGTTAGGATATTCTAGAGACTGATTCTGACCTTATGAACTTGGCATTGAAGGCAGCTTGCCTCTCATAATGCTTCCATGTGTGAACAGGGGTCTAACCCAGCCTGGTAACATTATGCCATTTTGGCTGTAGCAGGAGGGAACCACTGCTTACAGGTGCTATTTCTAATATGCAGATCCTTTCTTCTAATCACCCGTACATTCATCTTCCTGAGCATATCACACACACATTCCAGTGCAAAGACAATAGGATGATGTTAAGAGCATGGCTTTGCTTTGAGAAGAAGTGAAGTTTGTCATGCAGCCTGGTATGTGTATTGGGACAGGTCTATGGGGACAGGCTGCAGAAAACATGGGAGCCATACTCCTAGACAAAGGGGCCTTTGCTCCCTCCCTGTTACAGCCTGCCTTATTCTTGACACCAGATTTCCAGGTATTAGGCAGCTGAGTCTCATCACAAACACAGCTGTATTGATTACCCATGGTTTCCATTTCCACTAATGCTACCTCCTATGATGCAAGTAATTGAGTAGTGATAGAGTATTGACTATATACTACAACAATGCCTTTAACTGACCTGGCTGGAAAATGGAATGCTTGCTTATGTGACTTTCCTATTCCTAAATAATTTAGGAAGTTAAAACTTGCCTCTGAAATTCTTCTTTATGCACATGTAGATAGATTGACCTCAATTAATAAACATTTATCAAGTACAAAATATAAAAGCATGGGCGTTGGCACAGGCTTGGGTTTCCATCAAGGCTCTACCTCTTGTTGGCTGTGTGATCTTGGGAAAGTTATTTAACTGCTAAGCCTCGGTTTCTTCACCTGTAGACTGGGGATGATACAAACCCCATTTCCCAGGATTACCGTGGGGATTACATTAGATCATGGATGAAGAATGCTTGGCATGGGTCCTGACGTAGAGTTTGCGCTCACTGAGCAGCACCTATTATTGCTCTTATTGTTATTATGAAACTGAAACTGTCTCATTGCAGAGGAGGCTCTCGCAGCATGACAGATCAGTGGTGGACTCAGAGCACCCACAGCAGGAGTCACTTGGAAAAGGTGGAGTTGGAAAACAAAGCCAATGATTGGCCTGTAGATTTACACAAGAGAAATTGGGCAAGTAACAACTGGATCCTCAGCACCCTGGCCGGTGACTGAGCTTACAACGCTTGAGTCAGTGCCCTGAAGCCCATGTTAGTTGTTGAAAGACAATTCCTTGTCCCTAAATGCAAATTCCCAAGAAGTTCACTTTAAGGGCCATTTTTTTTTTTGGACTGGCTGCTATAACCCAGTGGTTGAAGCCAAGATTATTTTTCTGTGTGATTATAGCCTGGTAAGAAGAATCATGGCCTAGAGTCTAGTTAAGGAGATTTAGACTGTTGTTCGTTCATGGAATTCCAGTTAATGAACTGTCACACAGCAGGACATGGTTTTAGGCAGATCAGGAGACATTTATTCTTAAGAAAAGCCACCCCTTTTTGTCCCCTCCAGTCCACCTTCCAGAGCCTCTCTCTGGTTTCCCACACACAGTGTGTGTTCCTCTGGGCAGCGCTTCTCAGGAGGCGGGGAACAAAGCGATCAGGTCTTCCAAGGTTACCAAACTTATCTCTTCTCCTTTGCTGTACAAACAATTTGTGTGAAGGCCACCCAGATTTTTGCAATTAAAGAGAACTTGTAGGAAAGGATATGGCCAAGGCTGCTTTATATTCTGCCAAGATGAGGCTCAAGTTGCCTCTGTGGGAGAACTTCCCTGCCATTGCTAACTAAAAGGCCTGCCTGTCCAGGGGGCTGGGAGTATATGGAATCAGGAGCTACAGTCCCAAATTACTTCTCTTGCCTCTTTGCATGTTTTGAGCTCAGCCAGAGTCTGCTCATGGATCACAAGTTGAAAGCGATTTCACATAGCAACAGAGAGTCAAACAGGAAAAACCCAGTAAAACTTGATGACCTATAGCAGTGGTTCTCAGAGTATGACCTGCTAGTAGCAATGGCATTACCTGGGAAATGGTTAGATGTACAAATTCTTGGGCCCCACCCCATTCCTGCCTACTGATTCAGAAACTTGGAGGATTCTGATGCATGCCAAAGTTTGAGAACCACTAGTTTCTAGAAACCCTGGCAGTGGGAGTACAGGAAATCATTCTAGAGTCTTATGGAAACCCAAGTGTGGCTAAACAGGTATGTCTCTCCCATTTCCCACCTACCACTTCCCCATAATGATATAAGGAGGGGCATGTGGAGGTAGCTGATGGTTTGGACAGAGCAAACAGACTAGAGGGACTCACCCAGCCTGTGTGAGTGGTGGTTAGTGTCGATTTTCACTTGCTCATTGATTAATTGATATTTTCCACGCCATATAAAGGTTTCTGTTTATCCTTCAGAAATAGCCATGTTATGTACAGGGTTCTTAAACTGGCAAG
Source organism: Phyllostomus discolor (assembly GCF_004126475.2). Classification (NCBI taxonomy): domain Eukaryota; kingdom Metazoa; phylum Chordata; class Mammalia; order Chiroptera; family Phyllostomidae; genus Phyllostomus; species Phyllostomus discolor. Next base: position 45,223,088 of record NC_040905.2, read on the forward strand.
GTAGAGAAATGATTCAGAATAGGCAGGGAAACAGAAAGGCAACAGCAATATCACAAGTTGAGAAGGTCAACGCCAGAACCCAGCAAATCCTAATGATATGTCTCAGAGGAGACAAAAAGACTGGTGGAAAGGGGAAGAAAAGCAGAAAAAGAGAAAATAATTGGAGGAGTGGACACAGACAAACCCACTCCAACATTTGCAGGGACAGGGACAAAAAGGATAAGTGAAGATCTGTATACTATTTGTCTAAATACTTAAAAATTATAGATCAACTGGACATCAAGTGAACAGACTATTGAGTAAATTACATAATACCTTCCTCCTTCGACAAACATATCTCTATAGTACACTGGAAGTCCAGGGTTGGTAATTTAACTCCTCAAAGTTCCAGAATGCATTAATGCCCAGAAAGTGGTCACCCAACCCATTCCTTTTCTTTTCCTACCGTGGCTCAGTCCCCACCAGGGGTTTCATTCACATGCACAGTTTCGCTACCTATGAATCCGAGCTCCATCCACACCCCTTGAAAGCCCCCCATGGCTACCGCTCTGATCTTAGAAGAGCATCTTAGCACCAGAGGCTGGACCTAGGGAAGATAAGCCCATAAAGACTTAGCGTGTTTGGGGCAGGGAGTCCTCCCTGATTACTTGGAGCAGGTCTTAAAAAGGAGTGGGCTGTAGGTAGGCATGGCCGCTTAGCCTGTGGATACTTCAGCTCAGGGGCAGGGGGAGAACAACAAGAGCATGTCCTCTGAAGTATGAATCCAGGACAGGGGCCATGCTGCTCAGGTCTAGGGATGGTACTGGCTAGAAAAGAGGAGGAAGTGTCAACTAGTAGAAGAGGGGAGGAAATAGCAGGTGATGAAGACCTCAGAAGAACTTCAAAAAGTAGCTCTTCTTTTTAAGTACATTATGAGGGTATCTTGGTGTACATAACAAGATTCTTCCTTTAGATTGCCTGAACCACCCACGCCATGGAGAAAAGTGAGCACTCATGCCTGATTCATGTTTTATTTTTCCTACCTACATTACTACTCAGAGACTAGCAGCACCTTATTTTCCTGTGATAATAACTTGATCCACTATGAATTCCTATGCTGTACACTGATGATAAAGGATGAAGGAAGGAAGGTAGGAAGGAAATTAGTTAGTTAGTTATAATCACAGACCAAAAGTTTCTCTGGGTGAAGTAAGAATATTTCATCAGATAAACAACTGAAAAGCAAGTTTACACAGAAAACTGGTAACTTGATGCAGCATTGTGGGCTTTGTGATATGGGTCGGTTGTTACTTGGCTTAGCTTCTGATGTTGCACAAGCTTCATTTGGAGGTTTCTCTGGCCAACTGTTTTGATGTAGATTACTTGAATTTTGTTGTTTTCTGTTTAGCAGACATGAAACATGATGCATCTTCTCTGAGAATGTTTCATTTCCTGGGGCTGGAAATGCAGTGGGGTTAGGAGGCCTGCTCATTTCGAGACATATGTTCATAGTACTGGAGGCAACCTAGATCATGACAGTCTTATGCCTTCAAAATACATCCTTCAAGTATTGCTTCTTCAGAGAAAAAAAATATTTTCTAAGGATAAAGTCAACAGAAGGAATCACAAAGTAAAAATGGAGAGAAAAGCATCATGCGAAAAAAATTAAAAGGCAAAAAACAAACTCGGAAATGGGTATGTCATAAATTTAGCAAAGGAACAATTATTAATATATAAAAATGTATACACACGGTTTAATAATCATCAATGCTTCAACCTTAAAAATGTGCAAAAGATGATCTGGCCAGTGTAGCTCAGTGGTTGGAGTGTCATCCCATACACAGAAAGGTTGCAGGTTCAATCCCCAGTCAGAGCACATGCCTAGGTTGTAGGTTTGGTCCCCAGCTGGGGCACGTACAGGGGGCAACTGATTGATGTTTCTCACATCCATGTTTCTCCTCCTCTCTATCTCCCTCCTTTCCCCTTTCCTTAAAAATAAATAAATAAAATCTTCCAGTGATTTTCCAGTTCCCAGGAGGCCCTATGGTCCTTCTTGAATGTGTGTTTCCATAGAATTTCTTTGCATTCTATGATAAACTCCCTGTTCGTGTGAGCTTCCTAGAAAGGATTTCAATTCCCAGAAATCAAAAGCTCCCTGGCTCCAACATTCTCTAGCCACTCTGGCACTTTATTTTAAATGAACCATCTTCCTTCTGGTTTTCCAGAGGTGTCAATCACTGTCAGCTTAGGGAGAGCCTGCCTGGTGGAAGTTGTGCTGGTGTTGATGGGAACTGGGAGAGAGGCAGACACAGAAACTCCTGAGAAGTAAACAGTGAGTAACACCAAAGAGAAGATCAAAGTTCAGTCCTGCCCTAAACAAGAAGGTGGGGCACTGTGACTGGCTTTGAAACCTTCCCCTCTGCATTAGGTAGGCTTTGGGTTGTCTCAGCAACATTTGGAGCAAGAATTAAAGGGGTCCCTGTGGCCCAGCCCCATTTCTTTATTCCAAGAAGAAGATCATCATAAGTTGACCCCAACACACACACACACTTTTATCTGCTTTAACATATAACAAACCTCTACGGTGTTTAACCTAACCATTCTAGGTAATTAATAAGAAAGACTTTAGTGAAAAGGAAACAGAGTCATTCTTGAATAAAAAGGTTTGATCCCCAGTCAGGGCACGTGCCTAAGTTGAGGGTTTGGTTTCCAGTTGGGATGCTTATGGGAGGCAACCAATAGATATTTTTCTCTCTCTCATTGATGTTTCTCTCCTTTCTTCTCTTTTTAAGATCAATAAATATATTCTTAAGAGAGGATTAAAAGAATGTACAAAAGACAATGCCAGAACATTCACAAAAGAAAACTTGTAATGATTAAAACATATTTCAAAATATCCAAAGAGATTTTAGATAAAAATGAGATGTGTTAATTGATAAAATTCTCCTGGATGCAGCTTTACCAATGTATCGCAAGCCTTTAAACATGGCCACAGCCTTGAGGCTGGCAGTTTTTCCTGAGAGTGTATTAGAGATATGGGATAATATTGGCATAAACAATTGATCTGCACAGGAGCATCTGAATAAAACAGAGCAGAACTCTGCCTTCTCTCTCATCAGAGTCCAACTCTCTGGCCATTTCATTCTTTCCATTTTTCTCCCTAGCTCACTGACCATCAATCTTTCTCTCTGCTGGATACACCCCATCAACATGCAGATATGTTTAGTGTCTCCCGAAGTTTTAAGTCCTTGTTTAATGCCACATCTCCATCTGACTACAATTCCAATCCTCTGCTTCCCTTTACAGGAAAATTCAAAGGAATTATCTCCACACACCCACTCCACTCTCACTTCCAATTTACTCACCGACTTGCTCTCTCTTATCAACATCCAAGATGACCTCCACCTTGCCAACTCCAAGGAGTACTTTACTATCCTGTCCTTAAATTCTCAACAACATTGCACATGTTTAGCCATGGCCTTCTGCATCTTTCTTTGGTTTCTAGGACACCACATTCCTGTTTTTTTCTTTTACCTAAGTGGCCACTCTGTATCAGGCTATTTTCCTGGATCTTTCTTCTCCACCCACCCTCTAGAAAATAGAGCTCCTTAGGGTCCAGTTCAGAACATCTTCTCCATCCACATTTATTTCCTTAGGTATTCTCATCTAATCCCATGGTTCTGGTACCATCTTACAGCAATGACTCTAAAATTTATGTCTTTTGCTTCGAACCTCTCCCCTGAAGTCTAGACTTAATGCAGCCAACTACTTAGTTGATTGACATGTATGCTTCAGGCATCTCAAACTTCACATATCTACAACAGACCTCTTAATTCCACCTCCCTTCTTTCCCCAGAATACCCAGCTCTCCCTTGGCCATCTCCATTGCCAGGCATTGGAAGTCATACAGTGTCATTCCACCTCATTGTATTTGTAAAGGTCAGACCGTTTTCAAGAGGAAGGTAACTACTTATCTTTTTGTGATAGGAAGGGTCACAAAGTTCTAGAAGAGGATGACATGTGGCATTTTGAAAAAACAATCTGTCAAATTTGTGACAGGAAAGCACAACCAGAAGGAAGTGACTGTGATCACTAAGAAAGCCAAAATATACCTTCCATATCAATGGGACATGGGCTTAGAGTAGGGGTGAGCTGAGGGGTGATCAGGTCTGGAAAATTCCTGACCCTACACATGCACCAGCTCACCCTGGGAATCTTGCTATAATGTCAGCTGATGTAGACTGCGGGACCAGGGGAACTGGGGCATTGATTCAGCCATCTGTGCAAGGAATAAAAGCAATGTGCAATCTAATAAACAAAATAATTTAACAAACAAAATAGAAGCACAGATACATAGAACAGGCTGGCAGCTGTGGGAGGGGAGGGAGATTGGAAGGCTGGGTAAAAAAAGGTGAAGGGATTAAGCAAAATACACATATGTACATATATGTGTATATATGTATAATACATACACATGTATATGACACATAAACCCAGACAACAGTGTGGTGATTGCCAGAGGAAAATTGGGGGTGGGGTGGTAGAGGTGGGCAAAGGGGGAATAAATGGAGATGGAGAGAGACTTGACTTTGGCTGGTGGGCACACGAAGCAATGCGCAGATGATGTTTTATTGAGTTGTACACTTATGTCACTCCAATAAATTCAATTTTTTAAAAAAGCAGTTAACTTCAGTGTGTCACAACATGTACGCACAGGAAATGCTCCCCCCACTGTAACACACCTGCCCATGGCTGCCACTGATCTGGTTTCCTCCCTGTGCATCACAGGCAGTGCGAACCTCTGTTTCATTAAATGAAACGACTAGAGAAAATAGGCACTTTCAGTCTTCCCCTTTAGTCTGGGACTTACATATTTGGACAAGTACCTACAAACTCTGATAAAATCTATCTCGACATCTAATATTAGGCATGCATAGACTTCCCTCTGTGGCTGAGAAGGAAGAAAAGGAGGAAAAAAGGAGGCAGATCACTGGATATACAAAAAGATAAAGGAGTTGAAAACAAAGGACTGTTCTTAAGATTCAGAGCACAAACTACTCCCACCCCCAAGGAGAAATAAGACTTGCAAAAAAAATATGAGCCCTATGGGTAATCAGAGATCTGAAAAGACATAATCTGAAACTATTAAGAATTGCTTTCAGAATTTAAAAAATTAGCAAATTCAAGATGCAATGGAGGCAATAAACAGTAAGCTAGATATTAAATTAACAAACAAAAGTTAGAAGATGAAAAATTTGTTCATTTTTTATAGGAAAGGATAAAGAAAATTACACAATGAGCCAAATCTATTACAGCCCTACAGGACAAAATGCAGGAAGACAGTTTTTCCAAGCAGAGAACAGCAGTAATGTCCCTGCAGAAAGACTCGACACTTCTAATCAAAAGGATCCAAATCACTTGGGAAAAGAGACCCATGCATAGGCAAACTCTGGCGACCTTGTACACACTCAGATTAAGCTTTGCACTTAAAGACTAGGGGTGGCCTCAGATGGGGACTAGATTTATGAGTGTGATCAGTTTGTAAGGTATATATATGTGTCTAATCACTGAAACTAATGTAATATTGCATGTCAACTGTTAATAAAAAGCAAATTTAAAAAATAAATAAACACTATGGAAACCCTCAAAGATGTTGGAATATAAAATGAATTACAGTCAAAATGGAAATACATTTGATGATCAGAGTTTCCTGTAATACTAAATCACACAAGGCAAGAGGGTCTAGAATGGCTCTGAATCCTGACAACTAATTAGAACAAATAAGGTAACTTGATAATGCGGCTGGTTACACAATAAATAATCAAGAGTAAAAAGCTTGCCCTGTTCTGAACAATATGACAAAGTAAACTCAATTCTTAAAATTGCTGGGAAGTAAGAGGGAAATCAGGGACCGCAGAGCCTACCATAAAACCACAGAGAAGTCCTTGGGGAGACAGGAGGTTGTCGGGTCTTGACTGTGGATTGGGCAGAAGAGGGCTGGGAATGACCCACAGGGGGCAGGATTGGTTAACGCTTTAAAGTGTTTGCCCTTTTGGGGACCCACCTTGCTTCATGCAGGTCAACGCATACCTTATCACCCCAATGGGACAAGCAGAGTCAGCCTCAGCCCAGTGCAAGCGATGCCAGCAGCAGGTGGTGGGCAGCTCCACGGCAATCTCACAGGCTGGCTGAGGTAAAACTGAGGGGAGCAAGTACACATGTGCTGGCCAACCCCTAAAAATAGTCTCCTCCCCCAGGCGCCTGTGTAACACTGCATGTTCCCGTCTTCACAGAAGGCCAGGCGTGTTTCCAGGGAAACAAAGATGAACACACACATCATTTTCTTACGAATAAATCACCACGGACCTGTGTCATCTCACATTTTTTCTCCCCAGCTCAGGGTGTCTGCTTGACTTTATCTGTGCTGGAGAATGGGTAGCAGGAGGAGCATGTTGTGGCATATTTGCCACTCATGCGTAATGTGCTGTTTCACGTCACTCAGTGGAAGTAAGAAGCCTTCCTTCCCGGCTGCTCACAATACCCACCATCACATCTCTCTCTCCACGCACACACACACGCACACACACACACACACATCACTACCACCCTGCACCGTCACCACCATCCTACTACACCTGCACCACACACGCCACACCGTACACACCACACACATTACCATCACCACCACAGTTACCGGATAGCACACCACATACATGCCACACACATGCCACACACAAAACACAACTTTCTTCCTCCCCCCCCCCACACTTCTCATTTGAAGATTCTCTTTGTCTACAACATGAACCAATGACTTCCAACATTTTTAGGCCAGTGTATAACCTTGGGAACATTCACCCATATTTATTAACTAGAGTAAAAAGAGGTTTTAGCTTAATGTAATAGGGATTTTTTTTTTTTGCCTGAAAGCTACTGCTACTCTGCTTATGTTGCTTAGGAAGCAAAAGGCCACCCCTTTCGAGTGGGAAATTGTTCGGAGCCTTCCTGAATCACTACTCCCCCACAACACATTCACACTTACAGATTCACTCCCTCTCACATCCTGCTATAAAATATTCCTGAAGGCTGAGCCATCCCTCCCTTGTTGAGCCAGCTTGCTTAATAGCAATGCTCTGTTAGTGGTTTCCCCAGGACGTCTTCCTCCCACTGGCCCAGAGGAGGCTGAAAAGGGTGCATTTGATTGACCTGGAATGGAAACGAGCCAAATGGACAATCTCTTATTCTGGCATTTGACCATGAACTTTCCTCATGTCTAAAAGAATCATATAGGGTTCTGTCTGTGCCCCAAGTCCCTGTTGAAAGGTCTCCCGCATCTGTGTAGGCTGGATCGAGTGCCTCAGTGAGGATTTGATTCCCGCAAGAAGGGTCTAAGAGGCCAGCTGGAGGAAGCTCAGCCCCAAAGTTGTCTGGACAATTCAGGAAACAGCACTGACACTCGGGTTGGCAGGTAGCAGTCTCCCTTCGATATCTGACCCACTACGCCAAGGTCTTAACTAGAATTAACCTGCCTTCCGAGCTGCCTTCAAAAATTTCTCAAGTAGAGAGAAAGGGAAGAAATGGAAGGCCCATACTCTAAGAACCAGCATAGTATCTAGTCAAAACTTCCTTTAGGTTCATTTCTTGGGAATGTCATCCAAAAGGGCAGCATTTAGGAATGCTGAACCCTGGCTGGTGTGGCTCAGTGGATTGAGCACTGGCCTGAGAACCAAAAGGTCACTGGTTTGATTCCCCATTGGGACACATGCCTGGGTTGCCCCTCACACAACCAGCAACCAATAAATGTTTCTCTGACACATCGATGTTTCTCTCCCTCTTCTTCTCTCCCCCTTCCTTTTTCTCTAAAAATAAATAAATATATTTTTAAAGGAATACTAGGAACACTGCTTATGCTTCAGCCTGCATCTACTTGGCTAGGCTTCAGTAGGATTTTCCTAAGCCTTGCGTTTGGAGAACATTTTTCTGTGGGGATAGTGTCATACATTAGGGTCAGGCTCTAAGGACATTCCCAAAATCCTATGTGGTTTATGATGTTCCCTAGCTTAGGGACTGACTTTTGGAACAAAACCTGCCTGCCACAGGGGCCATCATAGAGTAGGAGCAGAACCAACAAGCGGGGAAGCCCAGGCCTAACCTGGGTTCTAATCCCAACTCTTCCTTACAGTGAGACCTTGGGAAAATAACCTGATTTCAGCCTGCCTCAGTTTCACCTCTAAAATGGGGATAATAATAGTGTCTATCTTTTAGGTTGCTGTGCAGATCAAATGAGATAATATAACCAGAATGGTTAGCATAGTTCTTATATCACCTCAAATACTTAAATAACTGCTAGCTTTTAATCTTCAACCAGTACTGACTGAGCATGGCCAAGCTCTGTGCTGGATGCTGGGATACGGAGCAAGTACAGATGAAAAACATGAACTTCCTTCCTCTGCTTTGCTGCCTCCCAGGCCTTATCTGCAGGGATATCTGCTAGGTCTGGGTCCTGCTCAGTGAACAAGAACATTTAAGGGGTGAGGACCTCCTACCAGGAAAGCTGGACACCGTCCCCCCAGATATACACCCTGTCTCTTTGTCTCCTGCTCAGGGCTCGAGGGGGCACCTGACCATCTCCCTGCAGCTGGCCCCACCTCTCTGTTGCCAGGTGATTGTCAAGTTGAACTATCTCTGGCAGTTTTCAAAGGATGATTTTCTGCTTGGTAACAATGAAAAGAGCACACTCCAGGGTCATAAAGCTTTCTCCTCATTTCCCTGGCTGCCCCCCCACCCCCCCACCCCCCCCCACCCCCCCCCCCCCCCCCCCCCGCTAAACCGCAGAAGGAAAGGCACTGCTGCGCGCTGAAAGACGGTGGCCTTGTTTCCCTTCCTGGGAAGCACCAAAGCACCAGCTCCTGAAGATAGTCATTGCCCATAACTGAATGAGTCAAGGACATTTCTGGCACTTACCTAAGAAACATCAATTCAGAGAGTCTGCAGTGAGGCCCAGGCAGGAGTATTTTTCAAAAGTTTCCTGGTGATTCTCATGATCAGACAGGTTCCAGTGGGACCACTGGCTACTGCGGTCCAAGAGTACTGCTGGACATCTGGGCACAGCGTGAAGCCTGAGGGCCATGGGGGAGGTGGACCACGGCCATTTCCTCAGTCACTGACACGAGAGAGAGGGCACAGAAGAAAGGTTAGTAGGACCTCTTAAGGAAGAGGTAGGGTGGGTGACAGATACCAAAGAGCCTCCTCCCACAGCTAATGGGGAGAGAGGTCCTCTGGTCACAGGGCTGGCACAGCCATTCTCAACAACCCCAGCGACCCCAGGCCTCTCTGGGGTGTCTCTAAATCAATTTACACAAGCCGGAGATGGCCTGTGTGTTGAGAACTGCCTTAAAAATATTCTTTTTGTTGAAAGCTCTGGTCTTTTCTGTTTTTTAATCACGAGACCCCAACGCTCCTGGCAGATCCCGAGGGAGACAAGTTACTGTTGAAGAACGGGCTCAGCGCCCTGGCCTCTGCACTTGAACTGCCGCTGGCCCTCGGTGAGACCAGGATGCTCCCTCTGCCCTGGGGGCAGCCGTGAGGCTGTGCCTCCCAGCAGGTGTGTCGGAAAGGCAGCGGGAGTCTGCAAAAGACAGAGCTTTGGACAGGTCCTCTTCTTGGACCTCGAAGCTGATCCAAGCTACATTATTATGAAAAGTTATTAACTGATATTCAGTTACAAGCTCTTGGGCTGAACAAAGAATGAGGCCCAGTGCAGCCGAAAACCATACTGCCTTGGAGGATGCACACACCTGTGAGAGAACAGGCAGGCTGGGCTGGAAAGCACCATCAATTCTAGGAAAGCCATAAAGTCTGGACTTGCTTCATGGCACTTTCTAATTAGCTGCGCGGTGAGTTTTCTCCACTTCCTTATAAAGGCCTGTGCCCTTCTCCCACCCCGTCCATCTCCCACGGCCCAGGACAACTGGGAGAAGGTTCCCACCAGACTCCCAGCCCTCAGATTGCAGAAGACACAAACAGGAAAATAGCATTTACCTCTGGATCCAAAGCAAAAATAGAGAGGAGACTCTTAAGAAGTGATCATGAGGAAATAATTCCAAAGGGAAAAAGCATAGCGCTTTCATATAACAGCAAGAAGCTGGGAGCCATTTGTATTAATTAAATGTAGGGAAATGGTTAAATCAATTATATAATATTCACCCAATGGAATGGATAAGCCAAGAATAGAAAGATAAATGTAAATGCTATGTGATGCATGAGAAAAGGCTTATCATATAATGTTCAGGAAAAAAAGCGAATGGAAAATTGTATCCCTGCTATAATTATGCTGGTAAAGTTACATATTCATATGGGTTGAGCAGAATCAGGTGATGAAAACTGAACACAGCTTGCTTGCCTTTTACTTAGTATTTGTTAATGCTTTGGTAATGTTTGTGTAATGGATGCTTAAAAATAAAAGCAATGATTATTGTTTTAAAAAGCAGGGGAGGGGGTGGAAGAGAACAGACATTGTGGTATGAGAGCCAAACCCAGGCCAGAGTTTCTCAGAATGCAGCCACATAAAGTGACTTGTGAAGAATTCATTCTCACCACAGCTCATCCCCATAAGAAAGAAGAAAAATGAAAAGAGTCTTGGAAGGGAGCAGGGGTTTGCACAGGCTTCTCTGACGGTAGAGACGCTGCAGTCACTGGTTGGCAGTCAGCAGGGCAAGGGAGGCTCTGCCTGGGTTGCTCCAGGGAACCGACATGATGTGAGTTTGTCAGGCAGATGAACGTCAACCTCGTGTAAACACGGCCCCAAGTGCCTGGGTGGATGTGCCCCACAGCTCCCTGCAGAATGGCAGGAGAATACCCAGGAAGCAGCCTTTGGCTTTCTCCCAGCCTGGGTGTCCCCTTCTCTGGGGCGGGCTCCCCACTGCTTTACCAGACGCTTGGCCACTAGCCACCTGGCTAAGGGAATGGTGAAGGGGGCAGTGCCTAGGCCCCAGCCCACACTGTGCTTTGCAAAAAGGAATTACCTTACAGGAACTCAGAATTCGACCCCTGGTCAATTAAAATGCATATTTCTACTGTCTTCGGATTCATAGATATCCAGTGGTGGGGCCAGTCCCTTCTCCTACTGAACTTGAGGATTAAATAAATATGTCTTCTATTTAAAATTCAGGAGGCTCATCACGGCGCGGAAACGCATCTCAGCTGGGTTTTCATTCTTGATCGCCCTGGGGGTGAGAGCAGGGCTCAGAGGAAGCGATTGTGCATTCAGAGAAGGCGGACAGAGTGTGTGGGAAGGGTCAGGGGAAAGAGTCCCCCTGTGCGCTTCAGAGGATGAGACAAGCTTACAAAATATCTCATCTTCCAGCCCCAGAAGGGAGGCGGCTGCACCGCCTAATATTTCCAGTTAAGGGAAACACATAAATGTTCAAGACACAGGCTGGAACAATCAGGGTTATAATTCCTGGCTGCAGCAAACGGAAGGGAGGGTGCAGAAGGGTAATGAGGCAGTTGGTGAACGTGAATGGCGTTCAGAGCCTGGAGTCACGAGTCGCTGATAAACACAACATAAATGTTTTAGGGGTCACGCCGCATGGCACACAGCTTTGATACCTGAGAAGCTTTCAGACTTGCCCTTCGGAGGAATCCACTCAAGGCTTGTAAAATACACCTGTGATTCCCCCACGGATTTTTTTTTTTTCAGGAGAATGTGCTTACTGCCTCCTTGCTTCCCTGCACATTGTAACTGTCATTTGCATGTCTCCTCGTGAGGAGTTGGTAAAATAGCTTTACCAGTGGCTGCATCCCAGTCACTCAAGGGGGATGTTGAATATGGGGATGGTTACCACTCCCTGAACAAATGAAGCAAGAGCTAAAAGTCTTTCTTAAGCCCTAGATCAGGGGTGTCAAACTCATTTTCACCTGGGGGCAACATCAGCCTTGCCGTTGCCTTCAAAGGGCCAAATGTAATTTCGACTCCTTAACAGTTAAGGAGTAAATACATTTATATAGTCCTAAAATTATTTCGGTCCTTTGAAATAATTTCCAAAGGCCCCCAGTGAAAACGAGTTTGACACTCCTGCCCAGAGGATTCTCTACCTTCAGGCATCTTTGATGTTTTAAAATATCCTCTCTGTTCCAGTCCTTTGCCCATCTTTTTAATTGGATTATTTGGGTTTTTTTGGTGTTCAGTTTTATAAGCTTTTTATAAATTTTGGGTATTAACCCCTTATTAGATGTATTGGTGAATATGTTCTCCCATTCTGTGGGTTGACTTGTTATTTTGTCGATGGTGTCTATTGCTGTACAAGACCTTTTTAGTTTGATATAGTCCCATTTGCTTATTTTTTCTTTTGTTTCCCTTGTCTGAGAAGATCTATCAGGTGAAATCTTGCTATAAGCAATGTCCAGGACTTTACTGCCTATGTTTTCGTTTAGGATTTTTATGGTTTCAGGTCTAACAGTTAAGTCTCTAATCCATTTTGAATTTGTTCTTGTGTGTGGTGTAAGAAGGTGGTCTAGTTTCATTTTTCTGCATGCATCTGTCTGATTTTCCCAACACCACTTATTGAATAAACTATCTTTAGCCCATTGCATGTGCTTGCTTCTCTGTGAAGTATTAATTGACTATAAAGGTGTGGGTGTGTTTCTAGGCTTTCTATTCTGTCCATTGATCTATGTGCCTGTTTTTATGCCAATCCCATGCTGTTTTGATCATTATGGCCTGGTCAGTATGGTTTGATATTAGATAGTGTGATTCCTCCAACTTTGTTTTCTCAGCATCGCTGTTGCTATACGGGGCCTTTCATAGCTCCATATACATTTTTGAAATATTTGTTCTAGTTCTGTGAAATATGTCATTGGAATCTTCATAGAAATTGCATTCAATCTATAGAATGCTTTGGGTAGCAAGGACATTTTAATGATGTTAATTCTTCCTATCCATGAACACAGTATGTACTTCCACTTATTTATATCTTCTTCAATTTCTTTCTTCAGTGTCTTATAATTTTCTGAGTACAGGTCTTTTACATCATGGGTTAGATTTATTCCTAGGTATTTTATTTATTTATTTTTGGAGCAATCATGAATGGAATTGTTTTCCCTTTCTGATAATTCATTATTGGCAAATAAAATGCAACTGATTTCTGGATATTAATTTTGTATCCTGCTACTTTACTGAATTTATTGATCAATTCTAGTAGTTTATTGGTGACATACAGATGGCCAATAGACATATGAAAAGATGCTCAACATCACTAATCATCAGAGAAATGCAAATTAAAACCACAGTGAGATTATCACTTCACGCCAGTCAGAATGGCTATCATCAATAAATCAACAAACAACAAGTGCTGGCAAGGATGTGGGAAAGGGGAACCCTTCTGTACTGTTGGTAGAAACGCAGCCACTGTGGGAAGTAGTATGGAGATACCTCAAAAAGTTAAAAATGGAACTGCCCTTTGGCCCAGTGATCCTACTTCTGGGAATATATCCAAAGAAACCTGAAACACTAATTCAAAAGAACATAAACATCCCAATGTTCATTGCAGCATTATTTATGATTGCCAAGATATGGAAGCAGCCCAAGTGCCCATCAGTAGATAAGTGGATAAAACAACTATGGGACATTTACACAATGGAATACTACTAGGCTGTAAAAAAGAAGAAAATTCTACCCTTTGCAACAGCATGGTCGGACCTGGAGAACATTATGCTAAGTGAAATAAGCCAGTCAGAGAAAGACAAATACCATATGGTCTCACTCATATGTGGAATCTAATGAACAAAGTGAACTAACAAGGAAAATAAAGACAGACTCATAGATGGAGAGCAAGACGACAGCTGGGGAGTTAGAGGGTGGAGGGATCGAGCAAAAAGGCAAAGGACTCATGGACATGGACAACAAGGTGGTGATTGCCAGGGTATGAGGGGGATAAATAGTAATTAAAGATACAATAAAAGATGAAAAAATCTTTATAAGAACATGAAAAGATGAAATAAAATAACTTCTCCCTTGCTGTCTTGTGGCATCTGTGTTTCAGCAGACAGACGGAAGATGCGATCTACATGGGGATTTCCACTGGACGTGGGTCCAGAGGAAGAGTTCCCACGTTCCCAAAATATACTGTTTGTTTGTTCTCTCCTGCCCTTTGGTCAAATCTTCCCAACCTCTTGCATCTTACAGCTGAGCACCATGAAGAAAAAAGAAAAACGCTAGGAAAATCAAATGTAAAACACAACAGATTTTCTTTATTTATCCTTATTATTTATCCCTTCTCAACTAGAGATTGTGTTTTGCACTTGGCAACATTAAGTCGCAAAAAGGAAACAGGTGCCATCAGGACAGGCACAGATGTGGTGGCATTCAGAAATTACTCCCAGCCTTCAGCTGAAGTGCCCTGCCCTCTATTTGCAAGTATCCAACTCCTACCTCTTCCTCCAAGGTCAACTTCTAATGTCCCATCTTTCAAGAAGCCTTCCCTGATCTTCCAGTCCCACGGGGTGACTGATGTCATAGTAACCACAGCCTCTGTGTCTTCCCAGATGCTGCCCTCCACCCTGCCCAATTCCTTCCAAAGTTCTACTTCTGCCAAGGGGAATGGCCCACTAGTTCCCTCTCAGTTATACCTGCTGCCCTCCACAACCTCCACTCCCCACCGCCCTCTGCTCTGTGGGAGCCACTCCCTAGCCCTAAGCCCCCATCCCATTCTCCCTCACCTACCCAGGAGGTGAGTCCTGGAAACACACCTGAGGTGGTGGAAAAGTGAGAAGGAACTAGAGCGAAGTCACGGTCACTTCCACAGGCAAATTGGGGCCGATCCCAACAGGATACCCTGAGAAACATTTACAGTGAATCCCAGGATTATCCTAGTGGAGTTGGGGGCCTGGAGTAGTCATCCTCTGACTCCTTTGGCTCCTTGTTAAGGATTTTCCCCAGGGAACATCAAATCCACAAGACTTCTGCACTGTTCTGTGAGGGCTGAAAAGCCCCCTGGGGCTACAGAAAGCCCTCAGGCAGAGAGCAGCTGAGAAAACAGGGGTCCGAGCACTAGAGGGGGGAAGTTCTCCATGTGCAGGAGCCATCCGCCTCCACTGCAGGTGGACTGGGAGGTAAGTGGAGGGGACATGGAGTGAGTGGGGCGTCGCATCATCTGCTACTAAAAGCAGTATGTGACCTGAGGCTGTTGTGCCCTCCCCATAAATCATCCTAACCTGATTTCAAAATGAAAAGGAAAAAAAAAGAAAAAGAAAAAGTGCCAAGTTAGTAGGAAAGAAAGGGTTAAGAGAGATGCTGTTAGCTTCAGACCCAGGAAAATCAACGCCCTCCCCTCTCATTTTTCATTTAATTATAATATGGTTGACATAAAGAAAAGGTGAGGAGAAATTTAACTGCAATTGTAATAAACTGTGTAGAATATTGTCGCTTGAAGTGTTATGATCAAAATGTCTCTGACAATAAATCCCAACATTAGTGGCATAAGATTTCACCTACAGATTGTTCTTTCCATACTTTGGATCTTTGACTCATACTCCAGGCGTGGGTATGCAACAGCTAGCCTCCTCCTTGATGCCTGGGCCTGCAGAATGGCTTGAGACGCCAAACAGGAGGCACTATTATATTTACAATCTAAAAGGAGTTTGAGGTCTTTGAGGTTGAAAGACTATGTAATTATTAATTGTCATCATAATACCAATATGTCTGGAGAGACAACTCCAAAGGAGCAGTGGGTTTTCACCAAGGACTGAGCCCTCACCTTCCTTGATCAAACCCACATTTCAGATCACCCGGCCGGGCCTGTTTGCAGCCCGGCATGTGCAGTCCATCTGGAACACATGGTCAGTGCAGGAAGATGAGCTGCAGAGCTGCTGGGGAAAGACGCCTGGACATTAGGCATGCTTCTGCCCACAGCTGTGAGACCTTTAGCCAAGTTGCTTAACTCTGAATCACTTTTCTCTGTGTTGTGAAAGCAGTTTAAAGAGTCAGAAAGGACTGCCATAATCCTCATAAGGGACCAAAACCAGAGAATTACATCTCCTCTAGTTGTGTGATTTGGGATGCCCCATGTCGGTCACTGCCCCAACCCCTTCATTCCATCCTCAGATGTACACACTGTATAAATAAGGGCAAACATTTGAAAAATGTCTGAATTTATGCAAAGGAAATTCTCTTTGGTCTGTCTTACTGTAAGCTCTATAGCAGATCTGAACAAATGGATATGCTCCCTTTCATCCTGTTTCTCTCGTCATTGCCATCATCTGCTCCTGTAATGCACTTATGAGCACCTACAGTGTATATACAAGGCATTCTGCTGAGAAATCAGTGGGGATTCAAGGGCTCATAGTCACGGCTCTCAGGGGGGTATAATTGAAAGGTAAAAATCATATGTGTAAATAGAGACATAACAGCGTGGAATATCGTGAGCTAAGGACCAGATGAGTGGTCTGAATAGTTGGTGCAATCACAAATTAGACATGCCCTCCCTGGATACAAGGCAAATATCCTGTGCTTTGAACCCCATTTCCTTCCACATTCTTCATAACGATGCCCCATCGACCATCCCTTATACAGGGTCTGGCACAAATAACACCCCCTTTTATTACATAAAAATCTTTTATTACAAAATCATAAGCATGTAATTCTATAACTAATATTACACTCAGGCACACCATATGACATTTTAGGTGAAATATTCCAATTTCTATCTCGTCCGTTCACATGCCCCACCAACCACACTCAATGGCATTACTTCTGCCAGACCCTGGATTTCCAGTATGAGGGGGACCCCTCAAAAAACCAGAATTTATTTATAAAAATTGTGTATTTATTATTCTCACATGTTTAAACTTCAGTCACCTTCAAAGTATTCCCCATTTGATGCAATATACCTATCAAGACAATTTTTTCCACTGCTCAAAACAGTTTTTGAACTCATAGATATTGATGCTTTTTAGTGCTTCTGCCATTTTTTGTTTCTCTTCTTCCACATTTGCAAAATGTTTCCCTTTGAGGACTTTTTTTTATCCAAGGAAACAAAGAAAAGTCATTCAGGGTGAGATGGGGTGAATAGGGAGGGTGGAGTACTGGGGTCACGCCATTTTTGGTCAAAAACTACTGAGTACTCAGCGTGGTGTGGGCAGGTGTGCTCATAAATCACCCATTGTGAAATGGGCAAATGCACTGAGTCTTCAAAAAAAAATTCACTGAAGCTGAACACGGCCTCTCACAACAAGGCCAGCTGGTACACTGATACACAGGGGAAGCCGGTACTACAAGGGGCCCTACTTTCCAGAAGATAATTTCATTTTGGGCAGGATCCCTTCTCATACGTACAACTAGTTCTTCTCACTGGATATTTCCCGTAAGATCTTTAAGAGACCTAAGTATTTTCCATTTAAAACAAAACCTTCACTGCGCCCCTTCTCCCCTCTCCAGCTACCAGCCACTATTTTCATGCTAATGTCTCAAGAGCCACCCACATGCGTTCTCTCCATTCCTTCCATTCTCTCTCACTCCATAGCCCAGGGCTGTCAAACTCATTTTCACGGGGGGTCACACTAGCCTCCCAGTTGCCTTCAAAAGGCCGAATGTAACTTTAGGACTGTATAAATGTAACTACTCCTTAACTGTTAAGTGAGAGCTCCGCACTGCCACTGGGTAGAAACAAGGTGCCGGGCCAGATAAAACAAGGTGGAGGGCCGGATTCCGCCCGTGGGCCTTGCGTTTGCCACCTGTGCCGTAGCCCCTTCCACTCTGAGACAGCCGTATCCGGGCAACCAGTGACCTCTGTGCTACAAAATCCAAGGGCATTTTATAGTTCTCGTCCTTCTTGACTTCTCAGCAGCTGTGGACACTCAGGCTCACTTCCCCTTACATTCTTAGGCGTGGCTATTGACAGAGAACATCATATATACAAGTGGAAAAACCATGAATATAAATGTTTATGAAGTGAATTCGTCCTTATAATGACCTTTTGGATAAATAGAACATCCCCAGTGCCCTAGAAGCCCTCAGCCTCGCTGCCCTTTCCCTGTTACTGAGGGGTTACCATGAGTAGAAGGACTAGGGGTCACCTAGAGCCTCTCCAGCTAGGAACCATTCTGCCCCCAGCTACGGGCAGTGTTGGTAGCCAACAACTCTCAGCCTAGTCCCACTCTGAGACTTCCTTGGGATGATGGGTCCCTTATCGTAGTTCACACGCCCTCCTGAGGGCATCCCACACCCAGCAACTGGCTGACGTGGGAATAGAAAGGCTTGGCCCCTTTATCCCAGTTCAGTACAACCCTGAAGGGCCGGAGCAGTCCCAGAGCTCCCATTAGTTAGCTCAGTGATTTCTCAACCTTTTCCATCCTGTGGCACACGTAAACTACCTACTAAAATGCTGTAGCACACCAAAAAAGATATTTTTTGCCAATCTGACAAAAAATAGGTATAAGATAATTTTGATTTATTCACACCAGGTGGCTATTGTTGTGTTAGCTATTGTCATTTTTTTTTATTTGACAATCTAAGGGAAAAGAGGTCAGTGCCTCTGACTAACTAGTCAGGTATTTCGCGTTTTAAAAATTCTTGCGGCACACTGGTTGAAAATCGCTGAGTGAGCTGAAGCCTCTGCTGTGACCTCATCGCAGTGCACCTTCTCCCTCTGCCTTAGCCAGCCACCTCCATTTCTTCAGAGGTGTTGACGCCCAGAGCACTCTCCCCAGTAAACTCCCTGCACACACGGATCTCTGCTTCCTGGGAACCCAGGCTGTGATATTGCTGCTGGCCTAACTTCTGCCATCATGGGTTGTTCTATGCAATTTTAAACTTTATAATAAATGGAATCATATAAGGTGTACACTTTTGTGTCTGGTTTTTGTTCAACACTGGGTATGTAGGGTTTATATATGTCATTGTATACAACAGTAATTTGCTTTTTTAAATTAGGGTTCAGCACTCTTTAAATAAATTCACTACCGTATATTTACATGTTTACTGTGGATGGCATGTAGGTCTTTTCTAATTTTTGGTTCTTATGAATAATGCTGCAGTGAACATTTGTGGGTATATCTTTCAGTGTACATATTTACAAATTTCTGTTGAGCGTACACCTAGAAGTGTAATTTCTGCTACAGAGGTAGATTTATGTTCACTTCTAGGGCACATTGCTAAGGGGTGTACAAGGCATTTGTGCCATCTTCTACTCCGATGAGCAGAGCGTGAGAGCTCCACTTGGATTTGCCAGCTGGACCTTTACAGGAAAAAATGTTGCTGATTCCTGGTCTAAGTTAAGGAATGAGAGGAGCAAAAATGTCCTAAGACAGAAAAGCACCCGATATGTCTTTAAGGACAGATAACAACAGCAGTTTGTCTAGACAGAGGAAACTGGCACAAAAATATGGCTCATGTGAGAGATCAGCTTTAAGCTTTTCTGAAAAAGGCCAGCCAAATAGTAGTCTGAGGTTTTGGCTTTAGGGTCTCTGTTGCAACTACTGTGTGTGCAGCTCGACAGCAGCTATGGGCAATGACTTAAATGTGAGAGGGGATATGTGCCAATAAAACTTTATTTCAAGACACTGAAATTTGAATTTTACATCATTTTTGGCATCATCACAAAATATGAATCTTTTTCAATTTTTTTCCAATCATTACAAATTATACAAACTATTTTTATCTCCTAAGATAAACAAAACCAGGTAGTGAGCCAGACATGGCCTACAGGCCACAGTGTGCTGAAGTTTTTTGTAGGTTGTGAAGACTTAAGTAAAAAACCTGAACTCCACTGGATAAGTGAAGTATTTAGGGTTTTTCAGGGAGAGTATGACATGTAACAATTGGTGTTTTAGGAAAATTGAGGCAGTAACAGTATTTTGGGTTGTATGGAGAGGAGAGATTGGAATGGGGAAGCCAGTTTCAAGGTGGCCTCAGTAGTCCTAGTGAGGACTAGAGAGATGTAACCTCATGGGGACAGAGAGGGTGTAATGAAAGAGATGGGACGTGTGCAGAAGGAAGTAAGAACAGATCTGATGGCTGATGAGAGAGAAAGAAGGAAGGAGCAGTGTCTGACGGCAGGGTTTTGAGCATGGGAGACTGGATGAGTGAGAGTCTGATGTTAAACTGTAGCGAGACAGGAGGACTCGGAGTTAAGGGTGCGGACACTGACACCCAGTGCTTGAATCGATAACCTGGCTTTTTAACCCACTCGCTGTAATCTTTGTTTCCTTCTTTGAAATGAGATTAATAATAGCCCCCGCCTCTTGAGGCTGTTATGAGGATTAAATAAGTTAATACATACGAAGTGCTCAGAACAGTGCCTGGTATACAACATATAAGAACAAGTGCTAGCTTTTATTGTTAATCATATAGTCTCATATAGTCTCTTTAAAATCACAAAATAAAAATTTTAAAGATAGGTGGCAAGTTGAAGGGGGAAATGTAAAATCTAGCTTCAGACAAGTGAATTTCAGCTCACCCGGGGCAGCGGACAAGACAGAACACTGAGAATGGAAGCTCAGAAAGGCCAAGATATGTATTCACATAGATGTGGGGGCGTGTTCACGTAGATGTGGACACATGTTCTCATAGATGTGAGTGCGTGTTCATGTAGAAAGCAAACTTGATTCCATGGGAGCTGATGAGAATGCTGAAAGATCAAAGACATAAATACAAAAATGCCAAGACCTTAAGCTCTGGTTAAATCTCTGTTTCTTTTTGTAGCTGTGAACACTTAGTTGGATTACTTAACGTCTCTATACCTTAGTTTTCCCATCTGTAAAATGGGTATAACCATAATACTTATTATATGGGATGGTTGTAAAGGTTTTAAAAGTAACTGTGAGGCCCAAACAGAATCTACCACAAAATGAGTGTTCAATAAATGTTAACCTTTATTATTAGGACTATATTTATGGAAACTAGAAAATAGGGAAGCACCAGGAAAGGAAGACCCAAAAGGCATAAAGAAACCCACCCAGGGAGATAGTCCTCACAGGACTTCCCGGTCTCCAGCTCCACAGCACTGCGTCAGGATGAGGAAGAATCGCTTTATGAGAACTTGTTCGACTCATTTAAGATCAATGGCAAAATCCCAAACTTTCCATTTAAATGCAGTTGACCTAAATCTGCTGGATGACAATGTCTTTGGGAACAGGCCCTGGTGTTCTACAAGTGGCATTGATGGGGCCGCCTGGAAAATCCTCCGATTTACACAGATCTGCTCCTTAGTGAGACTCGCACAAAGCCCACAAGTTGCCCCTTCCTGGTGGGGTGGAGGGGCTGCTGTCATTTCAGAGAAAGCGCTGGCTCGGCCCCCAGCTCTCACACTGAGCTCTGCATCACATCAATCAGGCTCTTACACTACAAAGTTGCTCATCTACTAATCCACAGTGACTGAAGGTTATTTCTTTTTAAGCTTCTTAATTTGCTGCTTAGAAAATTACTTTGGGTGGAGGCAATTAGTGTTGCATACTTTTGAGGAGAAAATTGCAGCCTAGCCTATTCCGATTGCATGGGTCAGGGATTTCCTCAGCGCCCCATTCAATCCTTCCCTTTTCTCTTTTTCTTGGCCCTGATTCAAACAATCTGGCTCCTTAAAAGTTCCAAGTGCCATATTTAAAATTCATCGAAGCAACACTTGGCAAAGGAGATGAACTTGGGTATGAGGAATATAGATGAAAATCTCCCCAAACAGGACTGGCTTCAAGAAGGTTTTCCCTGTGCATACTAACTGGTAGTCTTCAGGTATGGGTTTCTGAGATCTGTGTGCCCGTGTCTATGAGTGTTTCAGTTGGGTAGGTGTGGGGGTGCCTGGGCAGGGAGTGGAGATTGACTTAGAAGGACTTCTATTAAGTTTTCCTCAGTAATCACAGTAATATCCTCTTAGTCATTTCCGGAAAAGTTAGAAAGGAAATCTCTGCTGGGCCAGCCAAATAGAAATTACTGACAGGGAAGCCAAAGGGACACAGTCACTCTTACTTAGTTGGAGGCCACCAGGAAGGGATTCTAGGCCCTATCAGAGTCAGTGTCTTTGCTTTCTCCGCTTGTAGAGGTAGCAAGCAGTGCTAGCCAGAGGCTGCCTGTGCCTCCATTGTTTGACCACTGCAACCAAGCTACACCATGGAAATATTGTTGACTATCCTCCTGGACTCTGAGTAGCTGCTTGCCCCGAGGACTGTTTGTGTGCCTGGATATCTTAGAGACGGGGACTGGAGTTGGAGCAGGGTCCTTCTCTGATGTTCTCAGCCTCAAATTCCGTGGTTCCTGCCTCTCATGGTTCCTAGGACACAATTCTCCACCTGAGACATGCTCTCCACCCCAGACACTCGGTGAAAGCGTTGGTGGCTCCTTTACCTTCACACAACATGCAGTATAGGTCAAAACTATCCTGACCTTTCTTAGGAGGAAAGCCAAGGACCCACTGAGATTGCAGAATAAATAAGTAAGGTCTAGAACTCACAATAGTAGTAGGTTTTATGATAACTCTGGGTAGAGCTCAGCAGGCCTGTCCACCAAGTGGCCCTAGTGTATGACGTCAGTGAGGTACATTCTCTCTTACTGCCAACAACTCCTTTCCTTGCCCTTGTGGCTTGTTGCCAAGGCCTTGATTTTTCTGTTCTGGCTCCTGGGCTCTGAAATATACCTCTTACAGGTCTAGGATCTTTACCAGTATAGAAAGATAGTCTGAGCTTAAATTAGACTTCCTGAGACTCAGTCCCTGGAGGTTTACTCCCTTAAGATATAGTATTTATTAAAGGAGAGAGACTAAAAGTGTCATCTATCTCCAGAAATGTGGGAATGTCATCGAACTGTAACCAATAAGGGGTATAGTCTCGGTGAGTGGAAAAACTTTTTCTCCCTTGATAGATTATTTCTGGAAACCAGCGGGACCATTATGCTAACAGGGCTGGGTCTGGATTCTATAATGCTTAGAGTGGTTTACTCAGTGGAGTCTTGCAGTCCTACAATTAAGTTTTCCCCAGAGACCAAACCCCCCCTCCATCAACTTTCTCACTCATAAATCCGATGCTGCTTTGTCTGAAATACAGCAGATTTGCTTTCGTTTTCATTTGAATTTAAAGTGGGAGGTTGCAAGGGTGAGGTCTAGACGCTAAGAGTAAGTATAAGCTATAATTATATTTCTTCACATTATGCCTTTGATTATGTTTTGATTTGATGGATTGCATACCCCCTAGTGCACACACCAGGGTTCTTTTGACAGAACTAAATACACATATTCTCATTAACCTTCCCAATGACTTCCCAGAAATACCTTTTGAGAAGTTTCCCAGTGTTCCATGACAGCCTCTCTTGCTAAAATCTTACCTCAAAGCCACAAAATTACTAGTAAGAAAAAATCTCTAGAAACCTTGTGAAATTTCTTTCTAGCACAGAGTCCATTGGAGGGCCACTGCTGGGACCATTTTGATTGAACCAATCATTTGCTTTGTTCGAACACCAGAACGGACTGACAATTTGCCTCCCTGAAATGATTTCTCCTTTGACTACAGTCTTTGGAGCCTGGATAGCAATGACCTCAGGGTCACAATATCTGAGTCCAGCAAACACCTCCGTGTTATGTGATCACAGATAAAATCACTTCCTATCTTCTTCTCATGACTATAAAATGATAAGCAGAGAATTCCATTTGCACCCACAATAACCAATCAATATTCAGAACTAGTAGGTTAGGACAACAATTATTAAGAAACACTCCACAATGTTAATAACAATCATTATTATTTCTAGCATTCACTTGCTTTGAGTTGGTGGGCATGGAACATGTTGTTTTAGAGGCTAAAAGTAGAGCAAGGAAGTTCAGAGCAGTTGTACATTTGTTTGAGTTTTTTCAATGTTCCCATTGCTGAGACAGTGTGGAGAGATGGGTTGTTGGGAGGAGACACAGTTACCTGTCCCCCCGTTTCTCCTGGTCTGGTGGTGAGCTTTCTGGGAAGTGGAGTTAGAACAGTGTTTGAAGAAGCTGGATTTCTGAGAGACTCTGTGAAGAGTCTGGGCAACCACAGTGCTGCTTTAGGCCCAGAAGTCCTTGAGTTGAGAGGAAAGCCAGCCTCCTCATTACTCCATGGAACATGGCCCTCCCTTACCGCTGACACCTTGAAAACTGACAGCAACATTAGAGATAAGAAGACAGCACTCCGGATGAACACGGGTATTTCTACATGGCACCAGGGGGACAAATGGTAGGAGAGTGGGTTGAAGATACAACTGAGGCAGAGAGGGAGTTTGTGGCACATACTGAGGGAAGGACTATGGCTCACAGGCTGTTCCCAAGAAACGGAAGATGGAGGAGCACCAGGAAATACCTAGAAAGAAGACGTCTGAAGGGGACTGAGTGAAGTGGGAAAACTGCAGACTTCATAAGCAAGAGAGAAGAAACTAAAGATTATTAATGTCATTGTGATTTCATTTTTAGGTAATAATAAATCAAAATTGTTTTAAATATTTAATCATAAATATATGGGCTTCTTTCTGGATTCTGTTCGCTTCCATTTTTATATATTTCTGTATTCATGCCAATACTTCACTGTCTGGTTTAATATAGCTTTATCATAAGTCAAAGTCTTGTAAAATAAGATACCAAAAATTATTGTTTTTTTTTTCTGTAACTGTTTGGGCTATTCTAGGTCCCTTGCATTTCCATATAAAATTTTGGATCAGCTTGTCAGTTTCTGTTAAAAACCCTGCTGAGATTTGGATGGAATTTGACAAAAATGCAAACTAATTCTATGAAGAAAACACAGTCTTTTCAACAAATGTTGCTGGAACAATAGAAGAGTTATATGAAAAAAAAACAAGCAAAAATCCTCAATCCTTATCTGACAATATACAAAAGTTAACTTGAATGGATCATGTAAGAGCTCAAACAATGATATGTAAAAGAAAACACAGGGGTGGGCAAAAGTAGGTTTACAGTTGTGAGTATGTGAATCAGAGTTTATTATTGTATTATTTTTTATTAATTATTCTATTATTTTTCATACGAACAACCACAGACTTACTTTTGCCCACTCCTGTATAGGAGAAAATCTTTGTGAACTTGGGTTAGAAAAAGATTTCTTAAACAAAACATAAAAAGCATAAAAGAGCTGATTGATAAAGTCTAGTTCATCAAAATTTGGGGTGTCCAGAGTTTTGCCATCTCTGGGCCACACTGGAAGAAGAAGAGTTGTCTTGGACCATACATCAAATACGCAAACACTAAAGAAAACTGATGAACAAAAAAAAAGGTTTTAAGTAAATTTATAATTTTGTGTTGGGCCACATTCATAGGCATCCTAATGGCCCACGGGCCACGGGTTGGATACCTGTGACTATTTTGCTCTTAGCTAAGACATTTAAGGAAATGAACAGGTAATCTACAGCCTGGCAGAAAATGTTTGCAAAACATATATATGACAAAAGACTCTTGGAACTCAGTAAGCAGAAGACAAATGACCCAAAATGATAAATTGGCAATACATTAAATAATAAGTTCAGGGATTTTCCAAAGAAGATCTGGGAACAACAAATTAAAACTAACAGTAAGTTACCACTATACACCCACTAGGAAGAATGAAACTAAAGACTAATAATAACAAGTGTTGGCAAGGACAAGGAGCAACTGGAATTCTCCTGCACTGCTATTGGGAATGCCAACAGATAGAGTCGTGTTGGCAAACAGCCCAGCGGTGTCTGGTACACATCCAAATCACCCAGCAATTCCATCCCTAGACATTCGCCCAAGGGAGCTGAAAATACATTTCTGCTCAAAGGCTTACAGTAATCACTTTCCAGTGTAAGGGGGATATCTTACTAATGCTTGTTGTGCTATTTTTTAAAAGCTAACATTTTGCTTTAAATAATTTTACTTTTAATATTTTGACTGACTCCAATTTTTTTGTTTTTGTTTTTTCTTTTCTTCACATATTTCTTGAAACTTAGAATACATACAATGGAACGTTTCCATCAATATTAGAGAACATTATGATTCTTGATGGATGAGACAAGGGATTTTGGACTCCAAATTGATGCATATTATTTCTAAGTAGCACATCCTGCCACCAGGACTCTGAGAAGGTTCTAGGTTTTTAGATTATATGTATGTGTTGTGTTGACCTTCAACAAACAAGCAGGCAGATAGTTTCCAGCAACGTGGGTTCATTCAGAAACAACGAAGAACTGCAGTTCAGGGTGCGCCCTCTAATTGCCAATCTCAGACAACCCCAGCAAACGAAGGGGAACCCTCTCTTGCAGAGGAAGGAGAGAGTTCAGAGGGGCTGGTGGAGACAAAGAGCCATTGGAGGAAACTGGGATTTCAAAGTGTAGTGGCTTTTTGTTTGTTGAGTTATGACAGTGGCTGCGTGGTTACTGGCTGAGAAGGTTCTCTGTCTCCCTGCTCAAGTCATAAAGGAGAAAAACATCTTCCTTTTGAGCCAAAAAGTACCTCTCTTCTCATGTGGCATAATGGATGATGAGCAGTAGGGTGTGAGAGCTCTCCAGTAAGAATTTCCAACTCCAATTGAAAGAAAGTTTCTGTTCATTAATTTTCACAGTTGTCATCTCTGGAACCCCCCTCAAAATCTTAATGGGGCAATTATGATTCTCACTTCCTTTGATTTTTCTTTGAGATTACTTTTACATGCTAACTGTCTTTACATGTCTAAATACATAATCATGTGCATAGAGCTTTCTTTTGGTCTTTTCTTGAGCACTGGATTCTCTGTAGCTACAGATCTTGACCCCTGACATCTCTATGGGCAGAGAACAATGGTCAAATCAGGAATCATTACTTTTGGGTTTAAGAAGAGCAGACAGGGCAATGAGCTAACAGTCAAGGTAACAAAAGAATTGAAGGCTTGTAGTGGGTCCTCTTCACAAGCCAGTGAACTTGATTCTTACTTGTTGGGATGTGAAGAATCTGGGTCCACTTCAGGAATGTCAGCAATTTTGCCGGAAAGCAACTTTGATCCTGTGGCCCCTCCCCATGCTTGGTCATAAGCTGGAAACATGGAGACCGGTTCCATGGCTGCTTCTCAGCAGAGAGCCACTACTTACTGCTTGAATAAGTCTCCCATTGTCTGCTTTTTTTCTGGGAGAAAAAACACCCATCCTTCCAACTCCACAGAGAAGAGCACCAGCTTCTCATTTTCAAGACTGTTTACTCCAGCTGATGCCCTCACGAAAAGGAATGCCTTTGAAACTAGTAAACAGAGGCCAGGGGAGGGAGATGAGGGTCTCCAGCTACAGCTTCCTCAAGTAATAATTCTTTCTGTCTTCCCCAACTCACGCTCAAATCCCAGCAGAGATGGGGTTTCCTGTGGCTTTAGGAAATTCCTTAAAGAGGGGGAGGGGAAAATTATATATAATTTCTATTGTATCTAGTCACGAAAAAGTAATTGTGTTTCCCACCCTTTCTTTCCTTTTAAGCTTTTAACCGTTAATAGTGGCAATTAATATGAATTTGCGACAACAATGAGTTTTATGATTTATCCTTCTGGAAACAACTAGTTTATTAAGGGTTCAGCCTACTTACCTCAGCCTGTGGGGATTCTTCAAATAAAGAAAACCTCCAAAAATCCTCATTGTTTCCACATATGCAAAGATCAAAGCAAGAATTCCATTGTCTTCTTAATTCTGTTTCTCAGACCATAGCCTAAGCAGAGCCATCTTTCATTCAAATTCTCTCCACATATGTCTGAGGTTTAGGGTCTGTCATCTACAAAGTTTAGAGATTTGCATGTATTTTATTGTGTTTTCAAAAAATAAGAGGCCAAATTCCCTAAGAGCAATTACTAAGACTTGTTTAAGAGTCCCTCACCTTAGGAAAAGAAATCACTAGCACAGTTGTTCAAACAAAATGTGTGCCAGTTTTCTTTATTTTATAATCTTATAAAAATGTTTTACTTACACTGTGGGATTCTGAACATGTTTATGAACATTTTCCAAATGTTTTGAAGTCCAGGGTTGGGAGCCCAGCAATTGTCAGCTGATGGATGTGGGGGAGCCATTACGGGACACGACAGCGCCACACCGGCTTTCTTCTCCTCCTCCCACTCACCAGGGCCCCGTCTCTCCAAGACTCTCCGTGACCTTGGCGTGCCTGGCTAATTTGGGAGACCAGTTTTGATTTACGAAGTGCTCCCGGGGCTGTGTTTTGCAACGAGCTGCTCGCATGGCCACCGGCCCCGTGGTTTCCAGAGTGTTTTTCCCTTGCTATCCCACATTTCCCACAGTAACAAAAGATGGTGAGCGGTTGGCACAAAGTTCAAAAAACCTGGGATGTTCTATGAAGTCCAACTTTGTAGTTAATAGGGATTTATCTCACATACTTTCCAATCAATACATAAAAATTCATTGAGGGCTTCCTGATTGTTCAAGGACATGGTACTTGGGAAAGCACCACTAAAATAAAAAATTTAAAAAGTGTACTGGGCAAGATTTACTCACCTTTTGATGATTCAAAAAGTACGTCAGAGTTCTGCAGCATTTTGGGCTCATTGTTGAAGCTCCATTATCCCTGTTTTTAGCATAGACAGTGGAAGCACTCAGTGCTAGCTTATCCTTGAAGTTGACTCATACATGACCCATTTATGGAGCTCACCATGGCACTCAGAATTGCAGCAGGCCCCTAATAGAAGTTAATGTGTTTTTACAAAATAGATACACTTGGCTGTAATTATTCAATTTACAAAGGAATCGCCTTTAGAATTTCTTTGCATGGCATTTAAAAACAAAAGTCACCTATATAATCTCAAATTACACCTATAGTTTTATGAACATACTTACAGAGCGGTTGCCTTTTCCCTCTCTCCAATATAGTGAGCCACCCACCCTTCCCACCCACATACCTACGTACATATACTCAAACTTTCCCCAAAGCATAAGAATAAAATGAAAAAGGACCTTATCACTCTCTTATGGTTATTCTGTCATCCCCCTAGAATCAAAACATGCACATGTGGTCCTTTAGGTCACCTAGTCCAATTTCATTTTATAGGTGAAAAACCAAGGCTGAGAGAAGTTAAATGATTTGGCTGGAGGTCACAGAGTTAGCACCAGCACTGAGGCTAGAACCCAAACTATGAGTCTCACATCACAGCCTCTGCTTTTTTCTTTAGTTTCTCTTCCCACACCTGGGAAGGTAAGTGCTTCTCTGTTTAGAGACCTACAGAGAAGACAACTTTACGGCCTGCCTGAGAAACTCATTTTCCAGATTCCATAATGCACACTCTCACCAAAGCCTTCCTCTGAGTTCATCTAATCAGAATTGTCCACATTGCAGAAAAAGCACCATGTCCAGATGCACACGGGTCAAGGTGGTCACCACTTCATGCAACATACTGCTTCTCCTGCCTAAAATGGTCAATACCCTGACCTTTTAGGGATTTTTTTAAAAAACAAAGTTGACTCTTCTAAATTCCTTCAGCGTTGTCTCAAACCCCTGTGTTTTATTCTTTAATTATCTTTGTAGATGCCTCCACCTGCATTTCCTAACATCCCTCTTAAATGTACAGGTCAGCCTGAAATGTCAGATTGTACACAGGCCCTGCTTCGTGCTGACCTTTGAAGAAAGCACAGACTCGGAATTTCAGCTGTTTCATTTTACAGAATGTTAGCACTTTCCTTTGATAAGAAGAAAATTCCCACAAGATTCAATTATTCCTTCTTCCAGGCATGAGTGCTAAAGCAGTCGTGTATCTGGGGCTACAAGTAAAAGCATAAAGTTTTCATCATTATGACTGTAGCAGCAAACTTTATTTTTAAACTACTTAATATATGACTTCTTAGAGGCCTGATTTGTCTTTTCTTTGAGGTGGAAATATTTGTCACAATCTTGTTTTGCTGCCCAATAAATCAAAATGTGGAGCCTCTTGTAATAAAAATAGTTGCTTTGAAGTATAACCTTACATGTCTAATTTCCTACCAGCAATAATGAGGCTTTATCCAGCCATTTTGGGGGTCTGGCTTTTCTTTTTTCTTTTTTTTTCTGTCCTTTTGTTTTTCTAACATGTGGGCTGCCTAATGACAGGATTTTGTATTCCAGATGTTTTGGCGAGAGAAAGCAGTAAGCGACGGGTACACATCTCAGACTCTCATACCACCCAAGTGGCTGTGACATCACTGGTCAGTGTGAGCCTATCCAGACCGTCTCCGCCAGGCACCCCCTTCCTATTTAATGTTGCTAACCCTTTAGTCGTCAACACAAAATAACAGAAATTCTTTTATGCAGCTTGTATTGCAAAGACATCCAAAGAAGGGGAAAAGAATCTAAAACCACACAGAAGTTGAAACCCATGTGGTTTTAATAAGAGGAAAAGAAAGAGATGGTTTAATTAAGTAATAAGACTAGACTCCCTGGTGGTTAATAAGGTAATTTGCCACATGATTAAAGGTATATGCAAGTGGAATTTCTGTGGTGACACTCTCGCTCAAATGGATACTTTTTGGAAACTGGAACTGTTAGTCACTTGAATACTATGACTCTTTTGTAGTCTATAATTCCCTCTTTTGAAACAAGAGAAGAACGACAGCAGTCAGTTTTCAAATTCTTTCATCGTATCTCCATCTTTTCAAAAAGAGGACAGGAGGAGCCCGTGGGAGACCACAGCCTAGCAGCAGTGCGCACGCCACTCTGCGTTCTCAGCACCGATGCAAGTGCAGAAGCACCAGGAGGCTCTCAAGGAATCAGAGACTGCCGCCTGCTCTGACCGTTCTCTGGAACGGCTGCACGGGTGCCGAAGGCCTCACAAACTGAAGCCTCCGGGACACTGGCTCAATTTCAAAAATGCTTCCATGTATTTATTTACCATCTACCTTCCTGCATCTGTCTCTCTCCCCTCTGCATCACAGTGACCTGTCTCCATTGCTTCTTGAAGTCTCTTCCCTAACAGGGGAATTCTCTTTCTTGTGCACATATATTCAGGTGACAGGGCCTGATGCACACCACCTGAATCCCCTGCTGCTGGGTAAACAGTGAAAGCTGCACGGCTGCTGAAGACAATGGGGACACTTGTTGCAAGCACTCTGCCAGATGCCTGTGCTCCCCGGGTTCCAGGCTCCCACCTGCTGCAATCTGTGTGACCCTAAGGAAACTCAGTGCTTCTCATCTGATGACCAGAGGCACAATAATTCAAAATGTTCTGTACACACCCAGGTGCTGCAAATATTTGTCCAATTACTGTCTTTATCTTCTCTCCTCGACATCTTCCTAGTGTCCCAGGGGCCTTCTTGTTGGCAAGAAGGCCCCTGCCAGCTCTGATAGTCTATAGTTCTTCAATCATTCATTTATTCATATACTTTTTCAACAAATATTATTGAGTTGGGGCTACTACAGTGAATGCCAGTGCAAAGTCCCTGCCCTCATGGGGCTTACTTTCTCAAAGAATGACAGCCAATAAACAAGACAACAACTAGGGTCATTAGAAAGTATGAGAAAGCTATGAAGAAAATAAATAGGCTGATGTACGGGGAGTCAAGGAGGTGGGGGCTGTGTCAGGCAAAGGTCAAAGAAGGCCACTTGGATGGGAGGCACCTCAACTGCAGAGCAAAGGGTAAAAAGGGCCAGCCACACAAAAAGCAGCAGCAAGAGGGCAAATTCCAACAAAGGCAGGAAGCCTTCAGGTGTGAAATAGCTTGGATGGCCAAGGAACGGAAAAGGAACCGGTGGACCTAAGACAGAGTGAATTGCTGAGATGAGGTCAGCCAAGTAGGCAGGGACCAGGTCATGCAGAACCCTACAGACCATGGTAACAAGAGCAAATTATATTCCAAGTGCAATGAGACCTGTGAGAGGTTTACGCAGAGGTTTAACATGATCTGATGGACATTGTTTGAGTATCACTCACACTGTTGTACGGAGAATGGATTTTAAGGGGCAAGATAGAAGAAAGAAGACCAAGAAGGGAATACTGAGGTAAACCGCAGGGGCCATGATGGTGACTTGGATGAGGAAGATTACGATGGATAAAGAAAGGAGTAGAAAAAAATTGAAACATAGTTTGGAGGTAGATCGAGAGGACTGCGGAGGGTCTGAGCGCATATGGTATCATATTATCAGGACAAGATCCAACCATCATAGGCACCGAAGGTCAAACCGGAAGAAAAAGGAGGAAATTCAAAGGAGGCTTTCTCTTTTGTGACCTGTTTTTCCCTAGGAAAACTGGGTCTGTGGACCTCTCAATTAGTCTCCTTGGTGTTTGTTGCTACACGGGGGGGGAGGGGGTATCTCTTAATAAACCATGTCCTGACCACAGACAGCCAGGGAAATAAAAATCAATATATAGATTCCCTTGAAAGGACACAGGAAGCCAACATGTGTTCCAGACACAGAATCAGCTTGTTTCAGGCTGACCCACAGACGCCTCAGTTCAATTAGTGCGGTCTCCAGCTCATGGGAACTTAACTCAGATGGTTTAAAACCGCCGGGCTTTTTCTAGACACCCTAGCATCAAACAACTGTAACAGGAAAAGCATGAGAATCTCAGCCCCTTGTTCTCTCTCTCTCAACTTTTGATTTTTGAAATAATGTCAGATTTACAAGAAATTGCAAAGATGGGACAAAGAGTGCCGATGTACCCTTTACCTAATTCCCCTAATGGTTACATTTTGCGCAACTGTGTAACTATAACAATATTAGGAGAAAGAAGCTGACATTGGTACAATGCATGTGGACAGTTCTATTCCATTTTATCACAGTGTAGATTTCTTTAACCACCATCACAATTAAGATACAGATCACCACAAAGATCTGTATTTCTCTAGTTTGAATGAAGTGTAGAAATCTTACCTTCCATGGAGTCACTTTGTCCCCAACACACTGCTACTCTTTCTAATATAACTGTCTCCAATATTTCCTCTACACACATTGAAATCCACACCAGAAAATGTGAGGCTTTTTACTTTGGCCGACAGCTATAATTTAGAAAACTTAAAAGGAAAAGGAAAGTCTATTGTATATATTCATATTTTCACTCTTTCCATTGTTCTTTTGTCCTTCTACATGTTCCAGGATTCCTTCTTTTATTATTGCCTTCCTGTTTCCAGAACTCCTATCAGCCATTTTCTCAACTTAGGTCTGTGGTGACAAATTCTCTTAGTTGTTTTCTTTTTTCATTTAAGAATGTCTTGATTATCCCAAAAGATAATTTCACAGGGTATAGAATTCAGAGCTGACAGTTTCTTTCAGTTCTTAAAAAATGTGCTACTTCCCCCTGGCTGGTGTGGCTCAGTGGTCTGATTGCCAGCCTGCAAGCCAAAGGGTTGCTGGATGATTCCCTGTCAGGGCACATGCCTGGGTTGCAGGCCAGGGCCCCAGTTGGGGGTGCACAGGAGGCAACCACACATTGATGTTTCTCTCGTCTTGCTCCCTCCCTTACCCTCTCTAAAAATAAACAAATAATCTTTAAAATATGTTTTTAAAATGTGTTACTTCATTCTGGCCTCCATGATTTCTGATGAGGATCCTGCTGTCATTCAAATTGCTTTTCCTCTGTGAATATAGTGGTATTTCTCTCTCATTTCTTTCAAGACTTTTTTTTTGTCTGTAGTTTTCTAAAGTTTGATTATAATATGTCTTCGTTTGAATTTCTTTAGCTTTATTATGTTTGAGTTTCTCTCAGCTTCCTGTATCTTTATATTTCACAATTTTTGCCAAATTTGGGAAGTTTTCAACTCCTATTTCTTTGAGTACTTTTTCAACCCATCCCTCTTTTTCTTCTTGGGGACCATAATGACATGAATGTCAGCTCCTTTGTTATAGGCCCACAAGGCCCTGAAAGTTTCTATTCATTTTTTCTTTCTAAGTCTGTATTTTCTCTTTTGCTCAGATTGGTCATTTCGGTTGTTCCATCTTCAAGTTCCTCTGTCTTTTCCCCTCTGCGGATGAGCCCCACTACATTTTTAATTTTGTTACTATATGTTTGGCTTCTAAAATTTTCACTTGGTTCTTCTTTGGGGTTTTTTGGCTTTGTTCCGTTTTTTTGTTTTTTTTGCTGAGACTATTTTTTCATTATTTCAAGCATGCTCATCATTGCTTGTCAAATAATTTTTATGATGGCTGTTCTAAAATCCTTGTCGGGTAATTCCAACAGATGAACATTTCAGTGCTGGTGTCTATTAATTTCTTCTATTTCTTGTATAAAACTTTTACTCATTACCCCATTGCGAGAGGAACCTGACCACCCCTTATACCAAGGACCAGTTTGTTTGCACTTTTCCTATGATCCCCAGGCAATGGTCTATGCTGGTCCTTTGCTGTATAACATGGGCATTGTACAGTGGTCCAGAGCACAGACTTCAGGGTCTGATAGACTCAGATTCAAACCTGATTCTACCACTTATCAGCTCCATGAACTTGGACACATCATTTAATTTTTCAGCCTGAGTTTCCTCATCTGTAATGGAATATGAGTACGTGTCTTACATTTGTGGGGGAGGGGCAAGGGAGGAAGGGATAGGGGAAATGATGTTTTTGTGATGGGTACAAATTGTTCCACAGTATTTGAGCAGTGAGAACATTTAAACAAAAAATTACTATTATCAAGGATAATATAAACACAGAGGATATACAATATATATGCACATTTTGAAAAGAAATGAACACTCACCATCAAAACATAGAATAGCCAAGACCAAGAAATAGAACATTTCTAGTACCTTAGAAGTAGAGTGGCTTCAGATAAATAATAATTTTTTAAGTACAGGCTCGTCCCATGTAATATTTATAAAATTCTTTTACTAAAGCACTATTTATTATTTATCTGAAAGTCAAACTTAACTGGCTATCCTGTATTTTGCTTTGAAACTACTTAGATGGCTACTCCCCATGACATTATCCTACCACGTGACTTTCTCATACATTATAAATATTTCTTTGTTTTTCCTTACAGTTTTACTGCCTATGTACTGATTTTGAAATGCAGAGTTTAATTTTGCCTGTTTTGGACTGTCATGGTTTTTGTTGTTGTTGAGGTTGTTGTTTTATTTTTTTCTACACTATGTCAAATCCAGATCCAATTCTCCAGTGTCATAAGCAGTCTAAATCTGCCAGGTCTCTATGGTTCCTGACCCCTTGACCTGGTAACCCAGGAATACTCAAGGAAACCTCAGGAGAAGCTTCAGGTGGTCAGTCTACTGAGACCACATCGAAAGGTGCTTTCTGCCAGACCCATAGAGCCTTGTCAAAGGCAGGTGGCCCTGCTGGTGGGCTTACTCCTTTCATGCCTAGCTGGTCCTGGGCATTCATTGCTTTTGGATTCCAGTACCCACATGCAACCTTGAGCCAGTTTATTCCAAGCTCCAACAACCTCCAAAGTGCTGAGTGCATATGGACTCAAGTTTTACTACTCTAGGAATATAGCAACCACCCCTCTTTCCTTATCCTGACCCCTGGGGAAGACCACTCTCCTCTGCCTTGAGCCCTTCCTTCTCAACCTTTATGGGGAAAAAAGCATATCTTCTTACCCACTGGTTTCATGAGTAGGTTTAGAGGCTCCAGGGGAGACGTGATGGATGATATATAAAACCAATGGCCCATCAGAGCTGGTTTATCTTTCCTGAGGGGAAGACAACTCATCCTTTAGAAGAGCAGTAATGGCCTCCCATCCCCCAGGAATGAAGAGCTTGCTTTTTCTGGGCAGCAGAGATAAATAATGGAGTCATATTTGCATATTCTGCTACTTAGGTTCTCAAAAATTTGCATATAAAGCACCCATCTCAATGCCTGGAAAATAATGAGTCACTAAAAATATAGCCAGTATTATTTTTTACAGTCTTTCCTTGTGCACCCAGCTTTTCTCCTCACATTGCAAAAGGTCAAAGTCTAGCATCACAGGCCCAACCAAAGCAAAATACAGTGTCCCCTCTACCACAAACCCACTTTCTTTTTTAATCCAGATGCAAACTAGCAAAAATCAACATCGAATACATCCTAGAAGGAGAAAACAAGTGGTGACAAGGCAGCATGAGGCCTGAAGGGCAAGGATAGGGAGTGAGGGAGGAGAAGCTTTCTTGCCTTCTTCACTTTGATAGGTAGGAAGTTAATGTGCTTCTGTGTGTCAACGAGGGTCTTTGGCCTGTTTTCCACCACCTGGCAGGTCCCTCCTCCCCAGCTGTCTCTCTGAGTCTCTGCCCAGCTGAGCCCCATGAAATAGCTACAGGGACAGTTTAGGAAGAGAGTCTGCCTGGCCAGCCCCCGGGGAGAGCTGCCCCAGTCAATATTTGTGGACAACCACATTGACTACTGTCTGTCAAAGTCAACGACACAAACAAGGGCAAATAAGTCACAAATGGCCTCGCTTGTATTTGACAAGGATCAAGGCCTTTAAGAAATACATCAGAGAGCTGGGCTACAGTCCTTTTAACAGAAGTCCTGACGTCCCACGTCTACAAAGAAATCTTAAACCTGGAGGAAAAGCTGATCCTGCCCAAGGTCTCCTTTGTTTAGCAAACTTAAAAGTAGCATCATTAAGGGCTTTGGGCTCACAAGGTTTCTTGCATTGTCATCAGACACTGGATTGCTAGGTAAGGGATCTGTAAGCCTCATCTAAACTAGTACCACTCTGGTTGCCCCATCACCTCTGCTCTCACATTAGGAGAAAGCAAGGACATGAGAGCTCTCTGACCACCCTACTGACTTTCCTGGAGTGCAGCCCCAGAGACTGCAAGTCAAAAACCAGACTCAGCAACCCTATGTGACTTAGGCAATGGGCTTGCAGAACCAAGGTGGCTTTATGTGTGAAGGTCTCTGGCAGAACATTTCAGTCTGTATAAAGAGAAGGCTCTTCCACATATGTTGAATTGGCCTTAGAGATTATTCTATTTATTTGTTAGTGCATCTTGTATGAGTTCAGAGGCCTATTCAAGGTCTCAGAGGTATATCTTTTCTGGGGTTTTGTTCTTGTTATTGTTGCTCTCATCTAAAACTGAAATTATAATTCTTCATACAGAAACTCAACCAACTTGCCTAAAGAATGCCACTGTCATGCCATGTGGTGAGGACTCAATAGGAAACCTCATGGCCCAACCCTAAAGGCATTAGTGAGAAATGCTACTCTTGCCTGACGGTTGGCAGGCAGTGTTTTGTTAAGAAAAGTTCAGTAATTCCAGCTCAGTCAAATTGACCAAAGGGGAAGAAGAACTTTGGGCCCGCACACCCACCCATTTGTGGAAAGGAAAGTCCCTTGCTGAGACTGGAGGCTTTCCCTGAAGCCAGATGCTCTCCACTGACCTTCTACTGTGTGAGCCAAGGGGAGGAGCTGGAGGAGCTCTGAGGAAAGACTCTACATGGCCCCAGCAGGCCAGCCTTGGCACTTACCAGCTCACAAAATCCTCCACACCCATTATCCTCACAGCCGCTGGGGACTGTGACAGCATCCCATTTACACAGCAGCAAGAAGAGGTTGGACCAGGTCATGAGACCCTAGAACACACAGCTATTAGGGCAGAGGTCCCTCTGGAACACAGGTCTTCTGATTCCACGTCTCATGTTTCTTTTTAATTTCCCTCCTTTTTACGAATGTATTACCAGTTCCTGGAGCAACTTTGCAAAGGACAGAAAAATACAAAGATGGAGGGATATAGCCACACTATTAGCACTCAGAAGCAAGCACCATTCACATTTTGCTGCACTTTTCCACTTACATTTTCTTATGATCATTGCACAAAATTTGCAAAGTACAAAAGTGTATGAAAGTAAAGTCTGAAGTCACACAGATAAATTGGGGTACATTTCCTTCCAATCTTTTTTCCATAGAAAAATATTCTGTGGCCAGCATATTTTTAAAACAATACTTTGGACAGTATAATATTCCCTTGTCTATATATTGGGTTGGCCACAAAGTCCACTTAGTTTTTTCCATAAAATAAAAGACATTTTTTATTTTCACCAATAACTTTATTGATTGGAATATTTTGAGTATGTCAACTATTTCCCACTATTGGCTTCTAGTGGGTAGAGGCCAGGGGCATGGCTTATCATCCTGCAATGCGTAAGACAGCCCCACAGCAAAGAATTATTTGGCCAAAATGTCAACAGTACCAAGAAACTTAGCAAACCACTTTTGATACATTTGATCAGTCACAGCACCTTCTCCATATACCTCAGAAATCTTTTTATTTTTTTGCATTTCAGCTGTGTTTTTACTTTTCTTCAAATAATAAAGCATTATACACCAAAAATATGTATTTTTCCTTCTTAATTACTATATGGCTGTACAAAAATTCACCAATTTTGATACTTTTTTAAAATGCACACTGATATGACACCCATCACAGTACAATCTGACAAAATTGTTTCGAGTGAAGTGAAAGACAGCTAAGCACTACTGGAGCCATCACATGGAAAAAGCTAAACAAACTTTTTGGCCAACCCAATACTTTGCTTCTAGCGAAGATCGTACTAGCTGCACGTCATACTGAGGCTCCCCATGGCCTTTCCAGCCAAGGGCTCTTAAAGGGTCCTTTTGGCAGTACTAAGGCAAAGATTCACCCCCTTTCTCCAAACCTCCACTTTATTGTTGAGACCTCCCAGCCTATCTCATGTTTGTTTGCTAATAATCCTTGCACGCTCTTCTCTCGGTCCTTTTAACTGGTTTCCACGGTAAGAAAAATCACTTGAATGCCCTGGCTGGTGTAGCTCAGTGGATTGAGTGCGGGCTGGGAACCAAAGTGTCCCAGGTTCGATTCCCAGCTAGAGTACATTCCTGGGTTGCAGGCCATAACCCCCAGCAACCGCACATTGATGTTTCTTTCTCTCTCTCTCTCTCTCTCTCTCCCTCTCTCTCCCCCTCTCTCTCCCCCTCCCTCCCTTCCCTAAAAATAAATAAATAAATAAATAAAATCTTTAAAAAAAAAAAAAAAAAGAAGTTACATGTAAAAAAAAATTAAAAAAAAAAAATCACTTGAAGCCTGGGCTACAACTGCCACTCCTCCTTCATGAGAATCCAGGGCCTCTGTTGGTCCTTGTCTGTACTCTGTGTCCAAATCTGGGGCAGTGCTCTAGGCAGCCATGGGGGATGCTGCTTTTTCTCACTCTCTGAGAGGTACTTGGATACTCTGGTTCAAGGACAGCACTTCCCAAACTTCAGTGTGCACACAAATCACTTGGGATCCAGTTAAAATGTAGATCCTGATCCACAGCATCTTGAGTGGTTGAAATATCCCCAGGTGAGGCTGATGTTGCTGCCCCAGTGCCATGCTTTGAGTAGCAAGGCCCTGGCATTCCTCTGTGACAATAACCTCTGTTCTTAGGCCTTTGAGCTCTGCCCAAGGACCAGGTTAGGTACCACTCTGTCTTCCGCATCCAACACATCTCCTTTTTTTTTTCTCTTTCCCTCATTGAAATAAACTTACAGATAGATGCCTGTAGGCTACCCACTCCTTCAATTTACCCACAAGCCCAGATATTTCTATATAACTCCTCCGCCACCCTCTTCCACATGCTCTGCTCCTCATTCTCCCTTCCTCCCTCCTTCTGTTCTATTGTCAACTTTCACTAACCCCCAGATTTCCATAAATGTCATCTGTAGAAAAGTTTTGTTGTCTCCTTGTCTGCTCTTGTCCATCAACAAGAGCCTCATCTCATAATAATAATGACCCCAGAAGTGGTAGGCCTCACCCAAGGCCATTTTCTCTCTTAAAGGGCTTATTTACCCAGCTTTTAGAATAATTATCTTGCCTCCCCATAAAACAACTATTGCAATAACTATTTTGACACATGAAGCTGTGTTTGCATCTCTGAGTATTTCCTCTTTAGCACAAACCTCTAGAGTTGCAACTACTAGATCAAAAGATATGAAAACTTTGGGCCTCTTGATACATATCATTTCCCGTTCTTCTTACATGGGGCCACACTGCCTACCACTGGGTCTTTGCAGCTTAATTTGAGCAGCTCTGAAAAATAGAGATACTCCCTTCTTCCAAATAGTTCCAAAACCAGTTCTTTTGTGATGACTAAAATCCATCCTGCTTTAGCTATGAGTGCAGAAGATGCTGTGAAAACAGCAAAGTTAATATTACCCGGGCTGGAAAGTAGACTGTATCATTGCCTCCTAAGGCATTGATGCTTTAATTCAGAGCTTTCCTCTAATGGAGGAAGATTTCATTGAGCCCAGAGTGCAGCAAGTTTGGGTGTGTTTGGGGAGGAGGGATGTATATAAAGATGAGAAACAGTGTGAAAAGGTAGAAATCTGAAACATGGATCTTGTTCCCAAATTCCCAACTCTCCACTCAATTTTGCATGAAGCAAGGGGCTGGGAGGACAGAGCAGCAAGGGGCCGCTATGGCTGCCATCCTATAAGAGGAGGAAGCAGAAGAGTGGACACTGACCAAGGGTCAGAAAGGCCCACTGCCCACCTACCCTGCCGCATAATCCTGCCTCTCCCAGTTAGGAGATGGTTGAAGATTCTCTGGCTTTCCTCACCTCTAAACCCCAACTCTATTCCCCCGGCCCTACAGACTTTTACACACTGAGAGGCTGTGCCAAGGAGGCACGGCACTTTTAGAACTTCCTAGACTCCTACGGAATCATCCCACATAAAACTACTTTCCCCCTTCTTCACAAAAGCCCAGGGTCACTGAAAGAGGCAGCCCTGTCTAGTCATGATAAATACTCATTGGTTCATCAAAAGCAAATTGTGCAAAGGAAAGCACACAAAAGAACAATTAATAAAATTTAGTGAATCAAAGTGGCAACAGGAGCTGTAGGTTTTATAGAGTCTGCTCATTAAAAGAGAAAGCCCATCAGCCCTCTGACCGGGAGCCACTCCCTCGAGGCAGGCCA
Organism: Phyllostomus discolor; assembly: GCF_004126475.2. NCBI lineage: Eukaryota > Metazoa > Chordata > Mammalia > Chiroptera > Phyllostomidae > Phyllostomus > Phyllostomus discolor. The sequence continues at coordinate 45,263,818 of NC_040905.2, forward strand.
TGGGACCCCACAGGCCAGGATCTCCGTGCCTCATTTCCAGTTTGAATGGATGCCACCTGTCTTGCTCTGGCCTGCAGTGGAGGGTGTTTTCTGGTTTAAAAAGCAGAAAGAAAAAGACTCGTGTTGTGCTTTTACTTAGCCAGGGTAGCATCTGTTCTCAGCCACAACAGGACTGCTGGCTGAAGGACATATGCCAGGGTTTGTTTTTTTCTTTTCATTTCTTTTCTTTTCAATAATGATTTTTTAAATTCCCAGAGAAGTTCCTATCACAGCTTTTCGAAGGTATCTCTGCCTTACATCCTCAGCCCCTTGGCTGAACGGATGGGCATTTGCAGGCCCAGTACTTACCTCGTCCCACACTGTGGGCTCGTGTCATCAACTGATCAATCAATTGCTCACATGCATGAAGTCTAGGGACCTGGAGCTTTTCAGAAGTGATTTCAGTTCCCACATGTAAAAAGATGGCTGTTAGCAAAATTCTTTCTGAAGCACCTTTATTTTTATAATTAATCTTGTTGACCTCAATTGTAAAGGGAAAACACACAAGCTATTAGTGGCTTAGTTGATGTGCCATTGGCTCAAAAATGCATCTTTAATGTGCTTGTTTTAATTCAGCAAAGATGAGTTCAAGAGAGACTAGTGCAAAACACCTCTTTGGCCATGGGTGGTGCACTGGAGTCGTATTACAGAAACAGAAGATTCTGGAACCACATGACATTAAAGGATCACTGGGGGAAAGCTGCCCATGTCACACTTTCTCTTACCTAGCACCTTAGAAAGACAATACTCCAAAGCTGATAGCCAAGGGTAGAGTGTGAGAGGCCTCTTTCACTTCTTAGCTCCTCCATCACATTGCTGTGGCATCTGAATGGCTGAAAGTTTGCAGTTCCCTCTCAGAAGTATGTCGGGGGATAGATGCTGTGTGTTGATCCACTTGGCAAGATGACTCTGCCCAACCTAATCTTGAGAAAGAGGTAATAGTTTTGTGCCCAAGAATATGCCCCTTGGGAAAACAGGAGTGAAATCTGTGCCAAATCTTTCACAAAGAGACACTAGAATACCAGGGTATCCAGCCCGGATGGAGATGGGCAAGATGGGAGAAGGGAATGACACCAACAATAACAACCTCAACAGAAACAAAGGGGAAGCAATTATAACTGTCATTAATGGAACACCTGCGACGTGACAGAATGTGATTTCCATGTTATGGATGAAAACACCAAGGCTCAGAGAGGTTAAGGAATTTGCTCGAGGTAACAAAGACAGTTAATGTGGGAGTTAAAAGCATGAGTTTTGGCCAAAGACTGAGTGATTTAAGGCATAATGCTGAACCTTTCTCTCTCTGCTGGTTAATATCCATTTGACACCTTATAATAAAGAGTCTGAGCTTTTAAGACTCACCCCTCCCTCTCCTTCTGCCCCACATCTGGTCAAGCTGATTAGAAAGCCTGGGTACTCCCTCCTTTGGTTCTGGCTGGAAATTTAAACAAAGCATGGGAATCCTCACTCTGGCCCCACCCCCTAACCACTATAAAAGTACCAAGCCAGTCTCCTTTCCCTGCTCTTTCAAGCCACTTCACATTTGGTTGGGAGCTACATTGCTCTCCCAGAAAGCCTCATTGTGTGAGTTAAACCTTGTCATACCCTCTTAGTGTCTGCATGTTATCATTAGTCTCAACATCCAAACTGAATTCTGTGTGGGGTCCCTCCTGCTTCTTCAGAGTGTCCAATCCTTTCTCTTATGCATCCCCTTATCTGCTCATGCCCTGGAAAGCTGATCAACAAAGCGTTACAGCATCCCTTGCCCTCTGGCCCATGAGGATTAGTTAGACAGAAGATCACAGGGGAGAAGAGAGGGAGGTCGGGATGTGCTTCCCACTTCCTCCCTGACTCGATGCCACATTTCCAGCTGTTGCAGCATCCCCCTCTGACAGCGGCTCCCACCAGGCAAGCCATCTTCCCATGCTAGCACTCCGTTTCCTCCTCTTGCCCCTTCAGCACTAGGGGTGGTAATAGTTTGCCAAAACTGCAGTCTCCGATGCCTCAACATTGTTGGTTGGTCCTCTTATCCCTGCCTCAGCCCTATAAGGAGTCTTTTTACTAACGTTTCCTTACTGGAATCCTCTGAATTCAATTAAGCTTCCTGTCAGGTTCCTGACTCTCTAAGCCTCAGTTCTCACACTTGCGAAACAGAGATGACTAATAATACCTCGTGATGATACATCACAGGATTGCTGTAGTAATTAAATAAAATCATTCGTGCAAGCACCTAGAATACTGCCTATACGTGCAAGGTAAACGGTACTATTTTTTTATTACTTACAACAGCAATAATAATAATGACCAGTGACATTGGCATTAAAAATTCAGGTCTTTCTGCCTGTAAAGTTCATGCTTTTCCCACCAAGCTACACTTCTTCCATCTGTAGAGAGGTCAGACATCTCCCTCCCAGCCCATCTTGGAAATATCACATTTAGACTGTCACATGAATTAAATCATTCCTTATTCCTTACTTAAACAAAGCTTCTCCAGCTCAACAGATTTGTCAGTTAAATGGGAGCTCGCCAAGAGAACAAAGTGTACTGTTTTTGTTTTAACATCTCAATGCCAGACATGAGTCTATGTCTTTAACCCAGCAGGGACTTTCTGGAACATCGGCTCATCGGGCAGCCAATGAGAACTCAATATAAATCATGGTAATTAATATTCAAAAGAGAGGTGTTTGTCACAAGTCCATTATCAGAAACCAAATATTCCTTAGGCTGTAGATGTGACCTTTATAGCTTCTAAACATTTGTGACCACTGCTTGAGATGCTCTCCATCTGCTGATGTTCAGAGAGGCAACTTAGAGGAAAGAGAAGATTCTCAAGTCCGTAAAAGTAGCCAGGCAATGTGATTCTCACTTAGAAAGACTCTCAGGTCAATGGGACACAAATAATATATTGTGTGTGTAAAGATGAGGATGAACTAAGGAAGGAGGAAGAAAAGCTATGGAAAAGTAAGGGGAGTTGGGTGACTATAGAAATAACTTGGGTTTGAGAAGACATCCTGCTCCAAAGGACCACTGTCCACCTTCCCAGACATTTTTCCTACAACTGTCTCCTGTCCTCCCTGGGATTCAGAAAGCAGTGAATTAAAGAGGCAGTACTTTTTGACACCTACCAACTGGGGGAAGGGTTCTATAATTTAAGTCATTTTGAATTACCTCTCCAGGGCACAAACTCAATACATGAGTCATGTCCTGGATCCTGGCACTGGATAGAGTGGCAGCAAGATAGAACAAAGAACATGGCTTTAAAACAGAAAAACGTGGAGTCCAGCTCCTTGCCAAGATGAAGGCATAAGTAGACACACTGTGCCTCCTTGCACAACCAAAAGAAGGACAACAACAAATTTAAAAACAAAAAACTACCAGAACTGACAGAAAATTGAACTGTATGGAAGTCTGACAACTAAGGAGTTAAAGAAGAAACATTCATCCAGACTAATAGGAGGGGTGGAGATAGGCAGCCGGGGAGAGAGGATGTGCAGCAAGGTGGCAACTGGAGGAATGGGCAGTCCCACATTCACATGCAGATGAACTGGGAGGAACAACTGGGGAGTGAGACAGACCACACAAGCCAGGGTTCCGGTGTGAGGAAATAAAGCCTCAAACCTCTGCCTAAAAAATCCTGTGAGGGTTGAGGCAGCAGGAAAACTCCCAGCCTCACAGGAGAGTTCATTGGAGAGGCCAACAGGGTCCTAGAACATACACAAACCCACCCACCTGAGAATCAGGACCAGAAGAGCCCAATTTTCTTGTGGATAGCAGGGTGAGTGACTGAAAACCGGCAGAGAGCAGAGTAAGTGGCATTGTTTCCTCTCAGACCCCTCCCCATCATACAATGACACATCTCAGCCAGGTGGGTTGCCCCACCCTAGTCAATACCTAAGTCTCCACCCCTTACTATGAAACAGGTGCGCTAAGACAAAAAATGGCCCAAATGAAAGAACAGATCAAAGCTCCAGAAAAAATACAACTAAGCAACAAACAGATAGCCAACCTATCAGATGCATAGTTCAAAACACTGGAGGAATTGGTTGAATTGGTTGCAAATTAGATGAAAAAAATGAAGGCTATGCTACGTGAAATAAAAGGAAATATATAGGGAACCAACAGTGACAGGAAGGAAACCGGGACTCAAATCAATGGTGTGGACCAGAAAGAAACATTCAATCAAAACAGAATGAAGAAACAAGAATTCAGAAAAATGAGGAGAGACTTAGGAACCTCCTGGACATCTTTAAACATGCCAACATCTGAATCATAGGGGTATCAGAAGGAGAAGAGGAAAAGCAAAAAGTTGAAAACTTATTTGAACAAACAATGAAGGAGAACTTCCCCATTCTGGCAAAGGAAATAGACTTCCAGGATGTCCAGAGAGCTCACAGAGTCCCAAAGAAGTTGGACCCAAGGAAGAACACACCAAGGCACATCATAATCACAGCACCCAAGATTAAAATGAAGGAGAGAATCCTAGAAGCAGCAAGAGATAAGGAGACAGTTGCCTACAAAGGAGTTCCCATCAGACTGTCAGCTGATTTCTCAAAAATGACCTTGCAGACAAGAAGGGACTGGAAAGAAGTATTCCAAGTCATGAAAGGCAAGGACCTACATCCAAGATTGCTCTATCCAGCAAAGCTTTCATTTAGAATGGAAGGGCAGAGAAAGTGCTTCTCAGATAAGGTCAAGTTAAAAGAGGTCATCATCACCAAGCCCTAATTATATGAAATGTTAAAGGGGCTTATCTAAGAAAAATAAGATCAAAAATATGAACAACAAAATGATGACAAATTCACGGTCATTAACAACCAAACCTAAAATAAAAACAAAACAAACTAAGCCAACAACTAGAACAGGAACAGAATCACAGAAATGGAGATCACATGGAGGGTTATCAGTGAGGAAGTGGAAGAGGGAGAGAGGGGGAAAAGGTACAGAGAATATGTAGCATAGATGGTAGGTAGAAAATAGACAGGGAGAGGTTAGAAATAGTATAGGAAATGTAGAAGTCAAAGAACTTATATGTAAGACCCATGGACATGAACTAAAAGGGAGGAATGCAGGTGGGGGGGGTATGCAGAGTGGAATAAAGCAGGGGAAATGCGACAACTGTAATAGCATAATCAATAAAAATATTTTTTAAAAAAACCAGAAAAACCTAAGTTCAAATCCTGACTCTGCCAGTCACTAGCTATGAACTCTTAAACAAGTTGCTTAACCTCTTCCTCCCCCTTTTTCTTTAGTAAATGAAGATAATAATACCTATTTAAAGGTTATTTTTAGAATCATATCAAATTTGGGAAAGCCTTCCAGTACAGACATAATATAGTTTTAATAAATAATCACTTAATATTGGCCTCTACATAAATAAGTGGAGGAGAGCTATGGGCAATTTCCCATGGACGTAAGTAGACTCCATGGAAGTTGTTTGTATATGGCTCCAGTGCCCAGCATGGGAGCCAGGACACCAGGAGTCCAGTCTAATAACATTGCCAGTAACTTTCTATGGCCTTGGCCAAGTCACAGTATTTTAGTTGCTAAGGGGAACCTATAGCTATTTTCAAAATTCAGAGACTCTACCAGAAATCAGCCAATTGTTGGGGCTGAGGCTGCACACATTCTGCCTTTGCTTTCCAATGGAATTGTCTCAGAGTCATGTATTTACCTTGATTATTTTAACTTTGATCTGATATTCCAGTTGATGTTATGTATGAGTTTAATTAATATAATTGAGAAAAATCAATGAATTATTGAAAAAAATACAGGGTTTTTGTAGGAATCTCCAGTGTTTTGGTGGGAAAGGGAGACAATAAACCAAATCATTAAACAGATGGGTAAGGTTAGTGACAAGTGCCTTGAAGAAGAGAAACAGGCTTGGTAAGGTTGGAGAGGTAAGGTACAGTGAGGCGGTGAAAACTGAGTGAATACTTGAGGGTGAAGGACAGATGTGTTGATAGCCAGGGAAGAGTGCCAGTGGAGAGCAGAGCCAGAGGGGGTGTAACCTTGGCATGGCTGAGGAACCGTTGGCCACTGTGGCTGGAGAGGAGCCAACTGGAAGTATGTGGCAAAGGGAGCTGAGAGGCGGCCATAAGCCAAACCCTGTGGGGCCTTGTGGACCAGGGTCAAGACTGCAGATTCTATTCCAAATGTGTCAAGGGAACCATTGGAGAGTTTTGAATATGGAAGGGACATTTCCAAAGATCTCACCAACAGCAACCCTGGGGCAGGGACACCAGTAACATTCGGAGCCAAATAGAAGTAGACTGCCAGGGTAATAAAAAGCAGCTGAATCTGCTGTCCTTCTGCCCCTGGATTTGAATGGAGCTTTTCCTCATACTAAACAAGGCGTCTCTGCCCTCCTTGAAACCCTAATGCTGCTCTTCAACACTGGCAATAGCTCAAAGTAATTAAATGTAAAGACCCATTTTTAATGTGAAGATTAAAATGACAGCAAAGAGTATTAGAGGCAAACGCAAAACCTGTCACTGAATCACATAGATTTTAAACTAGAAGAGTCCCTATAACTCACAGCTTATCTATTTCTCAATCTAGGCATGTCTAGGTGTGCCAGCATTTGTGTGTTGACTGGAATAAATCTTCTTTGCTCTGACAGGGGATATACCCATTTAACAACACAATCTCATTTCACTTGCCTGTCTGCTTGGGACAAGAGCATGTGTATCCTTTCTCATTCTACAATGTCTGTCCTTCAAATGCTTATTGGGGACCCCAATTTTGAATTGTCAACCATAGAGCTCCTATTACAATAACATATTTCAGAGGCTTTTCAGACTTGGCCATCAAGTCATTCCCAGTGTCAGCAGAGAGTAAACATATGTGTCAGAATGTCTAGGGATATTGCCTGAAGTACCATGCTAAGAAAAGACTTCTTTCAGAGATTTCATTGTAAAAATGTTGTTGTGATTTTTTGGATATATACCATCCAGCATAAATATCCATGTTTAACAGGTAGGATTTCAATATACCAATGAAACTGCTCAACTTTCTGTCCTCCCCCAGCCCCATATTTGAATGAAGCATCCTTGACTGTGCTGTCCATCAGTCATGGGTGTTGAGTCCTCCCCGGCATCCCCGGCATCCCCAGATGGTCCCTGGGAAGAAAAGCCAACTAAAGTCAGCAAGTCAGGCCATCAAGACTTCAAGTCAGGCCATCAAGGCACCTGCAGCCAGACTATACTTCTGAGTTCTCTTCAGAATTCCTTCACATCAATGTGACTTCAGATCATGTTCAGCATTTTCATTAAGAATCCATGTAAAAAAAATAGCCATATTTATAGCTGGTTTTTTAAATAATAATCCATACAACAAATTCCTCCCAGCACTCAGGAAATTTCTTTCTTTGTGAAATGACATGCTTTTTAAAAATAAGAACTCATGAATCCACCTTTATTTTTTTTACTTTGACTGATGGAAACTCGGAGATGTGTTTTACATTTAATATTAGTAGCATTCTTTTGTCAATGCTTCCATATAATTATTCCTCCAATTCCATTATCCCACCATACCCTATATTAATTGGCTTTAGGGTTTTAATTTTCATTTAAATATCTTTCAGATGCATTGAACCTATATTTCTTAATGTAAGCCATTTCAAAAATATTTGCTAAGTAGTCAGTGCAGACAACTGCACGAGCTCATGGGTGTGAAAGAGAAATAGGTTCATTCACTCATTTATTCATTCACTCAACAAACCCAGACAGAGCTCTTTCTGCAACCAGGCCCTTGGCTAGTCTGGAAGGAGGGTAATAGAGGCAATTTGTTTCTTCTTCCTTTTCACTGGGGAGAGACTAAGCGGCCTCTAAAAATCTCCTCTGGTCCAATGTTTCTATCATCTTTCCTTTAAAAAATAGAACTTTACCTTCAAATTATTTAATCTATATTCCACCACCAGCCTTGAAGGATCTCATTTTGGAGTATGTTTCCCCAGGCGCTTGCCTTCCCCACTCTGCCTCCCGGAGGAACCACACTGAATTTTCTTGAAATTCATGCTGTATAATTTGACATACTAAAACAAATGCCTACTTTAAAATGCTGAAGTCGTGGGGAGACTGAAGATTGGGGAAGCATGTGTGATGACTGTCTCTGGAAGCCCAGGGTTTGGCTGTGAAGGCTTCCCTGGGGACATCACAGTCCAAGCTGGACACCAGACCCAGGAATCCTTGAGCCAAGTTCCAGAGCACTGATTTACTTTTAAATTCGTAAGGAGTCAACTCTCAGGAGCCCTCTCAAAGGCAAAGACCAGCGAGCTGTTGCCAGCCTTCAGGGAAATGGCAACAGACGGGACTATACTCCCTTTTGGTTTTCAATGTGGTTACCATGGCTTTGCAGTGTGTGTACAAAACTTCCTGTGCTTTCTACCATCTTCTCAACGTCCACTTCCTACTGGATCTGGGCACTTAAACCAAGCTCTCCTCCCACCAACAGGAGACTCCCTGGGAAGAAACCAGCGCTCTCACAACCCACAGAGCAAGCATCCGAACATGACCAGAACAACACTCCAGCCGCTGGTGGCCACTCTCATGGGGCCTGGGAGAGGTTTATAGAACCACCAAGTTCTGCGTCCTTCTCACCCCACGCTGTTAAATACACTCATACCTGCATTTTCCCCAGACAATGCCTATCACTTCAAAAAGCCCCATCCTCTGTTACATCACATGGATAATTTAAAAGCAGTCTTATTAAATTACTTTCTAATTAATTGGCTCTCACATTGCCAAGCCAAATCGCTAGAGGCTGAGTCCCTTTACTGTATGATTGGTTTGCTTATTACTCCAGCCAACTCCAACAAATTGTACACACCTATAAAGACAGTGTCGAGAAGGCCAGTGGCCAGCATGGAGCCGCTGGTGGTTCCTAACCCAGGTTCTGCATTTGCTCCCACATATGTCAGAGGCTGAATAGGGCTTTGATTTCACATAAAGACAATCCAGGAAACCTTTGTAAAATCAGCCTCCCCAAAATTTATCATTCCATAAATATTAGTCAATTGGAAATGTTTCCCTAAATATTAGCCAATTGCCAATGTCTCTCAGTATGTACATTTAAATGTTTATTGATCCTGGACAGCCTAATAATTTCTCCAGCTAAACTAATTGGGGTTCGCCCTAGTTTCAGAACCAACCCAAGCCTTAGACTGAGAAAAGAGAACCCTCCCTGGATTGGTATAGCTTATTGGTCAGGAATTCATCGTTCTTGCTGGTAACTTCCTTCAGAAACATCTATTCTGTTTATTGTACTTTGGCTCATTTCTTGTTCCAAGCTAGCCAACCTCCTGGCTCCTTCATGTCAACACCCATCCTTCATTAATCTCCCTTGTGTCAGAGGAAAGGCTCCCACTCCTCTTTAGAGCCATTTGCAACCTGAAGTCCCACATGGCCTCCCTACTCTTCTTCCAGAACCTTGTTCATTGAAAAATTTCCTCTCCCCTGTCTTCAGAAGGTACACCCTCCACACCTACCAATATTTTTAAATCTTTCTGTCCCATTCTAAAAATAAAATTCCTTTGATTCTGCCTCCCTGTCCACAGAAGCTCCTCTCTCCTGCTCCTTCCGATGATGACTTGTCACTTCCTCTTGTCACTTCCCATTCTTTCCTCAGTACATTGCCATCTGCATCTGTGTCCACCACCCCAGAGAACCAGCTGTCACAGAGGTTTGCAGTGCCTCCCTAGCCCCCACCCCCAGCCCACTTTGTCTCCTCATTTTGCTGCTACACTTGACCTTGCCAGTTATGCCCCAACAACTGCCTTGGGCCTCTAGCTCACCATTTCTTCCTGACTCTTCTGTCTTCTCACTGTCTTTTCTCTGCCTCTCTACTCTGCTCTCCCTCCTTGACCTTTCTCCCAGATATGGATTCTGCTCCTGACGTTCTTTCTTTTTCACTCTAATTGCTCCCCCTGGAGACAATTAGGCACAAATCTTTAAATTCAGACACACTTAAATTTTATATTCTGGTTTTGCTACTTATGAACTATTAGACCTTAGAAGAATCAATTGACTTGTCCAGGCTTCATCTTTCTCTTCTATAAAATGAGGGTAAATGATCACCTCCTAGTTATATAAATATCTAATTATGATGCTGTATACCTGAAACAAATATAAAGTTGAATGTCCCCTGTAATTGAAAATTAAATAAATAAAACTGTAAAAAAATAAAGAAAGCAAGGTAAATGATAACCACAATGATAATAATAATCACTCTTTCATAGAGTTGTTCCAAGCACACACAGAGCCTAGCCTGGTGCCGATATACAGAAAACTCCATACGTGGCAGCTACTACTATTATATTGTTATCTTGATTATCATGACCCCCAGAGTGACCTCTTCTTCTCGACTTCTGCCCTGCCCTCAGTTCATGCACTTGATTCCTGCTGCTCACCTGAACATTCCCAGCCCTGGCCTCTCCCCTGAGCTCCAATCAGTGCTGCAAACCATCTCCTACTAGACGCATGCTCTGGGATGTCCAAAAGCACCTCAAACTCTGCACATCCTGTTATGGGCTGGATTCTGTCCTTCCAGCACTCACATGTTTGAGCTCTACTTCAGAATGTAACTGCTTTGGAGACAGGGCCTTTAATGGGGTGATTAAGGTAAAATGAGGTCTTCAGGATGAACCCTAACCTAATCTGACTGGCATCCTGCTAAGGTGAGAAAATTTGGACACACAGAGAGATACCGGGGGTGCACTCTCAAAGGAAACACCATGTGAGGACACAATGAGAAAGCAGCCATCTGTGAATCAAGGGGAGAGGCCTAGGGAAGAAACAAACTTGCCCAACACCTTGACTTGAGCTTCTAGCTTCCAGAATTGTGATAAAATACATTTCTGTTATCTAAGCCACCCAGTCTGTGGTATGATATTCTGACAGCCCTAGCAAATAATACATGTCCCCAGCTGAAATCACTGTGTCTTTCTTGAAACATGCTTATCCTCCTGAGACTCCTCTTTTGGCCGACCAATTACTCTTCCTTCTATCTCATTGCCCACATCTAATCAGCCTCAGATGTCCATGGACTTTAATTTCTAAATAGCTCACAATCTATGCATCACTGTTCTTAGCTCAGACCCACATGATCTTTCATCTGATCTAATGCTACGGCCTCCCACTTAGTTGGTCTCTCTCACCACATTATTTCTCCATTTCAGTTCATCCAATATACCAGTTAGATTAATCATTACATTGCACAGGCTTGTTTGTATCTGCCTTCTGCAAGAAGAATCCTTCATTAACTCCCCACTCTCTGGTAACAGTTCCTCAGCCTGACAGCTGAAAGGATCGACAATTTGGCTCCAGTTTACCCATAGTCTGGCGTCTTGCCATCTCCTTCCTTAGTTAGACCTTTGCTCCCATCAAACAGGAAAACTTACTGCTCTTCAAAAAGGGCTCCATCCCGTTTGACCACTCCCTGATCTGAAATGGCTCCACATTTGTCAGACTGTCATGTTTTTCCCATTCTTTAAGTTTCAGCTCAAATTCCATACCACCAAGCCTTTCTTCCCTTATTCTCCTTCTACAGGAGGAGTCTCTGCCCTGGGCTCAGCACCTGACAGCCCTCATCATGACAGCTTGTGTCATGTGTGTGTCCTCCTGTCTCAGTTGGTAACCCACTAGGGCTAGACAGCTGAGTCTCATTCACCTATTATCCCCCGTGGTGCCCAGCCCAGTGCCTGGCATGTAGTTCTTCTACAGTGTTGACCAATGAGTGAATAAAGAATACTGGTATCAAGGTCCTGAAGACAAACAGGCCTTGGTGCCCTCAATAAACCATTCTCAAAAACTGAACTGCTCTTCCTGATTTCACTCTAGTAAGTTGGGTTATTCGTTCAATTGGCCAAAGTGAATCACTAGTCTATATGATATTCTGGAATTTAAGCTCTAGGGAGGAGACAAATGACTAATATTTTTTAAAAGCAAATGGCAGTGGAAAGCAGAGGGCATCCCCTGGCTTTGCCATGGCCTTCAGACTCCATGTGTCACAGCTTGCTGCCACTATTCTAGGAAAGGGAGATTCTGCCAAGCTAGTTATTAATCAGTTCATCTATTTTGGCAAGCAGATATAATTCTGTCTCTCTTACAAGAAGAAAATGAGCTTGTCTAAACAGAGCCTTCAAATAAATTGCAGGAACACTGAAGACTCAGAAAATGTAAGATCACATACTCACTGGTTAGAGACAGTCCCTGGCCCTCTGAGCCTTGGTTTGCTCATCTAGAAAATGGGGTAATACCTGCTTCTCTCATCCATGGTAGTTTGTGAATCCAACCGGATGAATACATCACTTGAAAACTATAAAACGTCATATAAATATATTACTTATTTTATAAAAAATTTATGTGTCATAACTCTGAGCTTTCTTATCTACATATAAAAGTTCCTGTCATCAAATAACTCAGTATGTGTTTGTACCAATTGGTCTCCCACCACCACCAAATTTCTGTGTACTAAGTATGAGTGAGAATGTGATACAATTTCCCATGTGCCTGCTACATAGCAGGTATGCAATAAATCCTCATTAAATTAGTCAATGGGTTAGTGCTATAAGCTTCCTTCTGATGTGCTTCTAGCCACACAGTGGCCAGATTCACTCCCTTACATCTGTGGTCTTTCTACACATTTCATGGAAAATAGTGGACAAACTGGGTCTAGCACATTGGACTAACACATTTTATGGAAACTAGTGGACAAACCAGGTCCAGCACATAAAGCATTTTATTCTCATTCTGTTGGCCCATGTAGAGTTTCTCCTCTACTCCTTAAGAGGCTTCTTGGCTGTTTTCTTAGGGTGTCTGGAGTGGAAGAAGAGGAGCACCTGGGGCTGCGGAGGAGCAGGGAGGAGGAGGTGCAGGTGTGCGCAGGGCTTGGCACAGAAGACCTGAGATGGGTCTAGACTCTGATTCTTTGTACTCAGATGTCAATTCCCTAACTTAAAAAATATGAGAGTAATAAGGTTTGTTATGTGGTAAATAAGATAATGCCAAGGACTCTAATTATTTTCACATCATAGAAGATGTAAGTACGGACTCCTGAAGTTAAGACATTTTTTCTTTGATCATCAGAGTATAAACATGACCCTGGTTCTTAAACGAGCAGTCACGTTCTTCTGTAACATATTTTCTCAACAGGCACTTTCAGGGGATTGCTGGGAGCCAAGTACAGTGCTGGGTGCTACAGATCCTTGTCTTCATGGAACATTCCAGCCTAGCTCTGTTCTGGCTTCAGTCAAAGTCCTGAGAGCCACCCTCTAAAAAGCTGAGTGATGATGTACATATAGCTGAAGGCAGAATATATTCTGGGAAAATAAAACTGTGAAAAGTAGATGCATGTCTCATCACTCCATATGGCCATGTGAATGATCAGATGCATCTATCTGTGCTATTGATAGAAAAATAGAGCATTACATATACTTATAATTGTGAGAACTTACATCATTGAAGAACTTAGAAATAGAAATGCTCTCTTATTTGGGTTAGAAAGAGCATTGGGGGAAAATTAGATTCATCACCATATGGATGATCTTAATTCTAAATTGAATTTTAATGGAAATGAAGCTTCAAACACTTCATTCTCTTCAGTGAGACTTTGGTGGGGTCTCTCTAGCTTGAGCAAACCAGATTTCAGCTGTTTTCTTTTTTTTTTTAGAGAGTTCACACCACCTAAAAGCCTCTAAGGTGAGGATATCATATATTGATATGTTACTCGGCATAGACAGGAAATCCTTAAACACTGGCGTCAAGAGTACCTGATTCTTCTTTGTAAAGAAATTGAGTTGAATGACTTCCCCTGGTTTTAAAGGCAATCTAGATTCTTTGAAAGAAAAATATAAAAAATAATAAACTGTCTAGAATCCCAGCACCCAAGTCACCACCATGTACTATTTTATATCCTTCTTATCTCTGTATAAATAAATGATTATAATTTTTTTCATGGGCCATCAACACAGCAAGGTATTGGGCACTCACTATACACAGTCACTGGGCCTTCCCTACAACCTCAACATCTAAGCAAGTTCCTCCTCTGAGCCCAGAACTGTGTCCTCTCCAGATTCCACCATTATTTGAATCTCTTAGGACTGAAACCTCAAATTTCTGTCTCCTCCCTCCTCTATGGGAATTATGTAATTAGTGACCAGAACTTGGTTTTATTTCACAATACTTGTTATAGTCCCATTGCAAACCAACTAAATTGGACCCTTTTACCTCTGTTAGGATTGTTGAAAAAGCCTCCTTGAGCGTTTCCTCAACTCCCTGTCCCCCACCTCTATGTCAAATGATGTTTCCCCAAACAATCTGATCATATCACTCTGACACTCAGAAACCTTCCACAACTCCCCATTGCTTACTGGATTACATCTAAAATCTTCACCTTGGCCTTCACAATTGACCCCAATATATTTTTTACAACTTCTGCTTTCCTCCACTCCTCTACATAAAACATCAACTACAGACAAATGTATTCACCGTATTTTTGGACTATAAGACGCACCCCCTGCCCCATTTGGGAGGAATAATGGCTGTTAATGCTGCTGTTGAGTTCTGTTTACATTTACATTGGTGAAATGTTATGTTATTTATCTTACTAAATATTTTACCAAATTTTTTGCTTCAAAACTTTTTTCCTATTTTCCTCCTCTAAAACCTAGCTGTGTTGTATGGTCTGAAAAATATGGTACTTACTCTCTTCCAAGTAGAGTTTTTTTCCCTTCATCCATCATGCTATTTCTTAAGCCACTTTCCCCACCAGCACTGTCTTTCAAACTCCATCCCAACTCCCAAGACAAGAGTCAGTTTCTGCTTCCTTAGTAATGAGGTTCTTCAATCTCTAGCTTGAACTCCTTCCTAAAAATTTTCCATGATTATTATTCCTACAATTCATTTGGTAACTAGCCATTTACTGCCTACTATCTCTTCAATTATGACTTTCTATTGTTAAGTGCTTTATTGTTGTTTAAGTTTTCATGTTCTAAATTTTGTATCCTCAATTTGATTGTTTACAATTATCTTCTTTAGACAGGGACAAGTTTATCCTTTTTGTATCTCACAAAGCATTTAAGAGTAACTTGCATGTTGTAGAAGCTCAGTAAATGTTTGTTGATTCAATTTGTTCTCTAGATGCGTTAAGTGCTTACCTCTAGCCATTTGAGGTCATCACTTTATACTCTTTCAGTTAACTTGCCTTCATGATTCCCCTCAGAATTTTGAGAAAGCATGTGTCTCCAAAATGTTTGTGCATCTGTTATGATTTGTACTCTGTATCCCTCTTCCTGGCTTCATGTACAAATATATGGCAGATTTGGCCTTTTGCTCTACCATTAAACTAACTGAGTATGATTTTTAAACTTTGAGAATAGAGAGCTACGTTAATTTTGCTAGTTATGTGAAATAAAAATTTTCTTCCTACCCTTCAACTCTACATATATCTCACTCAACAAAATTGTTTTTTTTAAGTGAGCTAAGTTACCCATTGCTGTTTGCATGACATATTATTGAAAACGCTTTGCAAAGGAATGAGTGTGATATGCTCATTGATCTATGTGAAAGAAGCTGGATAGCTGCAACCCATGAAATGCAGTCCACTAGCTATTGTCCTCATATGGCTTCAATTTTCCAGGGACTGGGGGTCAATTGCTGACCAGCCAGCATCTACCTCCAGCTCACGCTCAGCCCACGATATGCAACCATGCTGAAAGTGAAAGTTCCTTTGGTCAACTCACTAAATATCAATCTAAGGCAGGCTGGAAAGCAAGCACCTTCTCATGGGCTGATCTCTGTTGATTTGTAGCACTGCCTGGAGTGCAGTAATGGGAAGAGTTCTAAAGCCAAATCCAGGCTCAATGGGAAGGGCCCGTTAGTGATGTCTGCACAAGAGGCAGGTGTGTTGTCACCTGATCCATGAATTTGCTGTATCTGACCTGAGCAAAACTGGAGACGCCGAGTTCCTCAATGGCAAAGATTCTACTTTATTTGTCTCTGCACCTATCTACCTCTCCTTCCCCTTTCACTCAAACTCAGAGTAGGATCTGCCATGAAGCTGGCGCCATTTGAGAAGTCACTTCATGGTTGCTCAGATGTACCTGCGCCTATAGTGGACAGGCGTGCTCTTTGTCACTCTCAGATTCTACTCCCCCTGCTTGGGGAAACTGTCTGCATTTTCACCTGGAAACCCACTCAGACCCTATTTTCAGTCCATGTGGTTCCAGGGCAGACAATTCTACCCCTCGCTCATGGTGCTGTGGAATCAAGCCACCCCAAGACTTTGCTGCATTTCTCAATAATTGGTTTAGAAAGGGCATGTGGCCCTATCAGGGCCAATGAGATGCCTTGAGATTTTTGCTCAGGTGTTTGTCAGAAAGAGGCACTCTTTTGCTTGCTGGATTTGAAGCTAACTCCATGCTGTCGTTTGGAATTGGGCATTTAAGCTAACAAAAAGAAAGCCTAGGTCAAAATATCATGCTGATGACAGTCATGGTTACATCAGTCGAATCCCAAAGTCTATCATTTTTAAAGTCTCAACTGTCTCTCATCAATAAATTCCCTTTTCTAAGCCCTGGCTGGCATAGCTCAGTGGATTGAGGGCAGGCTGCAAGCCAAAGTGTCCTAGGTTTGATTCCCAGTCAGGGCACATGCCTGGGTTGCAGGCCACAGCCCCCAGAAACTGCACATTGAAGTTTCTCTCTCTCTCTCTCTTTTTCTCCCTCCCTTCCCTCTCTAAAATAAATAAATAAAATCTTTTAAAAAATAAAAATAATAAATTCCCTTTTCTGCTTAAACTTTTTTGAGTTTTCTGTCACTTATAACTGACTCCTAAGATAAACCTTTATAAAGGGCCTTCTTTGACTCCTAAAAACTGCAAAAATGCTCAGAATGCCTGCTGAAAAGTACAAGAAAAGGCTGCTTGGGTGGTGTTGAAGCTGATGTCAGGGAAGATCACACCCTGTCAATAGAAAACATAATTCCAAAGCAAAAGTTTGAAGAATCGACTGCTAGTTGTGTCTTTTGTGTTATGCTTTCTTCTGTGAGTGCTGATAAATGAGAACAAGTACTTAGTGAGCGCTTTAACAGCATCCAATGGGGAAGACTGGTGGCTCCGTCACTGTCAGAGCAGTGTTTGGGGCCGATCTCCAAAGCTAGAAGAGAGGCCTTCTCTAGGAGAAGGATCGGGCCAAGCAGCTGTGGGAAAAGATGCAGGCTGGCGGCAGTTCCCAGGCTCGAGCAGAGCTCCACAGGCTCACACACCTTGACAGCTTTCCACAGGGGATGAGGGGAAGGGGCAGGCGGCTGTAGCCTACTAATTCAAAATGGCAGTTCTTAGGAGAAGGGTCCTCGAGAAGTGTCTACCCTCTCGGGATCCTGGCAGCATGGTTTCATTACTTAAGTCCTGGATCGTGTCAGAACATTGTCCAGAGGGCTCTACCCATTGTGTAGTGAGTATCTTTGACATTATTAACCTCGAGTTACTTGAAGAAACAGTAGAATCTTGGCCATGATCCGATTCTCTCCATCGTCTGTTGATACTTTTCCCAAGTAAAAATAGTAGCTTCCTACTTACCTGAGATCAGGCCCACAGGGTGCCTTAACCATTAATGCTGAAATGATTATTTCAGCTCCAGGAAAATGAGTCTGTTGTGTCTCAATCGAATTGCTGTCTGAGACAAAACTATCTTTTGCTCCACACCCCCATGAAAGCCTGAAGGAAAGGGTCACACAGCATCCACAAAGGGGAAAATCAGCAAAGCTTTCCTTTCTTCCCTCTCTTTGTTTCTCCCTTTTAGCTCTAAGCTCCGAACGTGCTTAAAAGTCCAAGTGATGATGCCAGTTCTGAATGGTCCTTGATCTTCGGGACAAGTTCAAAGATATCAAAAGTTGGTCTCCGAGGCTGATGAGAAAATGATGCTTTTTCCTTTGCTGCCAAAAGAGTTTAAAGTCTGAGGCTTTAAAGAAATTCAAAGGTGAGAACCAAGAGGGAAGTTCAAGATTGTTCCCTGACGTTGGAAGATAGGGCTTTTTTCCCTGCTGGCAAATCAAATTCACACAGCTGTGCCTTGCAAACAATTAGACACACCTAGAAGATCAGACTGGGATGCCAAGAAAATGTCCCCAGGAGAGAAAGAGTAAACATTCTGACATCATGTGCACTGATTGGATTTTTAAATTCTGAGGTCTTTTCACATAGATTTTACTCAGATAAAACTCCAGGCATCTGAACCATATGCCTAAGTGTTTTCTCCGTGCTGCTGGCCTGGGCAGCTGGCAAAACATGATCTCGGACTGATAAACTGTTCTGACAAAAGCACTTCAGAGGGATCTGTGGACAGGGTCTGAAAGACGTCTGAATTTTAAAAAGGTACTAATTGCTCAAAGGATGAAACAAGTCCTCTGAAATTTAACCCAGTACCTTAATAGAACCCAGAGCGACTCTGAAACAGTCTGAGAGAGAAAACCCCCTTGCTTTGTAATTCCTGGGAAAGGCAAGTACACGCTCTAAGAACAGGGTGACATAAAAGAACGCACTGACTGGGACTTTTTGGGCACAGATGATCTGTTCAAGAACTGGAACAAAAACTTGACTTTAGCAACTGAGCAAGAAACAAAAGGGCCAAAATCTATTATGAAGAAACTACGGAGATGATGTCTGTCAATCCAGTCCTTCTGACAGCTGTTACAGAGAACGATCAGGAGGACAGGGAAGGGCACAAACCCAAAGGATGGGACTGGATGGGCTGTCTACACACTCAGGACCTCTGACCCTCCAGGGAGAGCATGAACCCCACACCTGTGGTCTGGTCTGCCTCTGGCACATGCAGTTATGGAGTTTATATCAGCAATTGACAGCTGTCGAATAAGAATTTATGAAACATACAAAATCCTGTATTACTAAGCAGTAAACTGAGTAAAGACTTCAATGGCCATATGCCATCTGAACCAATCAGGACCTGGGGACCTGGATGCCCATTGTCATGTACCTCAGTGTCTCCACGTCGGGGGATTCCAAAGATTTCCAGCTCTCCATCTATCATTTCTCAGTCCTGTTTTTTAATCTAAAGAACTTGGAACTTGAAGATAACTAAGCAACTCATTGCCTAACACACAAATGGATGTCCAAGTAGGACCCTTAGTTCTTGATCCCCATTGCCAGTGACATTGTGATAAGAACAGATGAGCCAAATCAAATAAAGAATGATAGTTTCAGCATAGCTATTCTGTGTCCCAAATGGACAATTAATATATGAATGCTGTCTGCAAAGATATGATCTAAACAAATAACAACATCAAAACCATCCCAAGCTTACTCAATATGCACACATCAGTCTCTGGCGATGTCTCTGGGAATTAATTGGGTATGAAATATTGTGTAGAAATGGGGGTACTGTCATGGTAATGAAGGGTAATGGTTTTACAAAACACAGCAGTAAGCCCAGGGTCCCATTACCCTTCCCTCAACCTCCTTCTTCTCTTTCTCTTTCTTCTGTGGAAACGGCAATGCACAGCCGAGGGAGCTGCTGAGATTACTAAACAGAAGATAAATCACAGCTGTGTGGCCTACAGCCCCACCAGAGCTCAAGAGGGAGTTGCTCTCAGATGGTAATGGCCCCGATACTGATAGTATGGTGGTGGCAGCATGTCTTCTGGAAAAGACAAAGTGCTATTGTCCACTCTTCTTAAAGTAAATTAAATTCCTTTGAGCTCACTTACCAGCTTGAAGATGGCCGTGTTCTCTGTGAGCCAACATTTCAGAGTGAGACTATGGTAATGCTTCAGCCTCTTGTCTCAGAGGTATAGTGAAAGAGAGGTGACCGGCCACGTGGTGTCTGGGGTGCTGTTCTCGCCTGTCCTCAGAATATGCTGGAGTTCAACCTGTTTGGCTGGACTTCTGAATTTGAGGATATTTGTATGTTTGTTTTGGGAGGGAGGAAATGAAGTTATTTACCTTTAAAGGTAACTGCTAGGGAGGTCCTGGCGCTTCTGTGTCACCCATTGCTTGTTGGGCCCCTCCTATGTGCCAGGCTCCATCTGTGCTCACTCCATGCACACACCTGATCTCATTTACAGACGTCTCCAGGTAGGCATCCTGTCTCCTCATTATATAAACTGATACTCCAACAAGTTAAGTTTCTTGCCCAAGATCAAATATAATAGAAATGATTGAAAGCTGTGACTGGTGTGGCTCCACTGGCTGGGCGTTGTGCCACAAAGGGAAAGGCCACAGGTTTGATTCCCAGTCAGAGCACGTGCCTGGATTGCAGACTCGGTCCCTGGTCAGGGCACAAACAAGAGGCAACCAATTGATGTTTCTCTCTTGCACTGATGTTTCTCTCCTTCCCTTTTCCCTTCCTTCCCCTCTCTCTAAAAAGAAATAAATAACAATTTTTAAAGGAAATGATTGAAACATTGGGAGCTTACTGTGTATTCTTTTGCTACCTCAGGACCACCTCCCCATAACTATAGCTTTGCCTGATGTGTCAGAGCCAGCAGTGAGCAGTCACCTGGTCTGTACCAACTGAAACCTGCCTGCAATATTCTCATGCACACAAGACGTGACTGTGCCTGCGTCTGCCCACTTTGTCAGTGAATCCCCTGCCACTCCACCCAGTCACTGAGGAGCAGCTGACAGCAGGGGCATTCTGTTCTTCCTCTGCCTGTAAAACCCCGCACCTGAATCTCAAGGTGTAACTGGCTAGGATGGGTGACCAAAAGAAGTATCTAGAGCTTACCAAGAAACATTCCAGCAGGATGTGAACCACTCCGTGGTCCCAGCTCCCTGGTACCCACTACGGGCTTCTTGAGAAAGAGATAAAGGTCAAAATAATCCATTTTTATCACATGTTAGAATGTTCCAGTATGATATAGCTGCAAACACCATATAATTATTAATTAACAGACATTTTTGGATTGTTTCTGAATTTATATGCTCTGGTTAGTGAAGAAAGTTAAAATCTGGAGAGAACCATGTTGAAGAAGACTGGTTCCTAATGTAATGACCAGCCGACCGCCTGGCCATCTCGGCGGCACCTGTAATTCTCTCACAGCATCAGGCCTGCACTATAATCATGTAACTATGCATCAGAGTCGTATAGGACTGGAGTCTGTTCACCTTCTCTCAAATCTCTGTCTCCCAGTGTTCCTGGTTATATGTTCCGTAAGAAATCACTTCTCCTCCAAAAATAGCTACAGAGACAGTCAGGGTCAAGGGTCACCAAGTCACAAAAGGTGCTTCTCAAACTTTCCCACCCAAATCTCCCAGGGCAGGTGGTCAGCACATCACCTGGAAGGTTAGCCCAAAGGCTGTCAGCAAGTGAACGCCTTCTTCAAAGACTCATGTTCCCTCTTAGAACTATGGAAATCTTTTATTTTCCCCATAAATCCACATATTTGACTATACAAATATTTGATAGTGCTTATATACTTAGAGTTGAAGCTTCAGGAGGAGGCATCAGATGCAGCCAGTGCTTCCAGTGCCTCCCTGCATTCTGAGAGCACCAATACAGAACCGGAGGTCCTTGGTTGGTAAAAGTCAGGGCAAAGGGAAGGGACGGGGAGAAATAGCAGAGGAGAAGCTGTCTGGCCAGCTGAAGCTCAGAGTTCAATTTATTGTAGATTAGAACAAACCCCAGCCTGCCTATTTTAAACGAGACTGTGCAAATGCGTGCGAGCTTTGCTGTGCTGGCAACCCAGCCGCCACCTCAGAAAGGAACAATTGCCGGAGTGCTCCTGAAGGGCCGGTTTCCCAGGGAGGGCTCCCGGTGTGCCACAGAACGCTGACTCATCGGAATGTAGCTGCACTGACCCAGCCCGGAAACCCCCAGGGCACCTCCCAGTCCTTTTCTCCTTCCAGCCAGTGAGCTGGGAGGGCAAGTGTCCCACTTTGTCCCCTGAGACCACACTTCAGACGCTCTCCACTGAACAGAACAGGCCATCCTCTTGATCGGGGTCCCCTTTGTGGAATGGGCATTAGGGCGTGGGAGGAGTGGCCTCCATGCGGTGAGGTCCTGTCACAGCACTTCTGTCTGTTGTCGCCAGGCCTTATCTGTCCATCTGTGTATATTTGTGAGGACCGTTGCCATGGCACCAGGTCTACGGGCAATGAGTGAGGTAGTGCTGGCCAAGCAGGGATCCTCACAGGACACATACACGTGTGGGGCACATAGAGGGGTGGGACCTCAAAGAAATCCTGGAAGGTGCTGGAAGATAAGTCAGAGCCTGAATGACCCTGAGGGTGAGGGAAGGGGAGCACTGCCTCCAGGGGCAGGGAAAGTTCTGGAGGTTCAGAGAGGTTATGTCAAAAGCAGTCATCAGTCTCCTCTTTTGCCAGACCTCCGTGGAACACCATGACTGCCTTTGGCTCTCAGATTAAGCCAATTCTAAATCAGGATAATTGCAGAGCAACAATTTCCCCTCCATCTTTCTAGAGAGGAAAAAAACCCAGCAAATTTAACAAAAACAAAGCGCGACTTTCAAGTAGAGAAAATTGTATACATAGGGGCTAAACTTCTGTTTCCTCCAGAACACTGGAGCATAGAGGGTCTGGGAAAGTAGCAATGTCTTCTGGTGTGAAGATAATTTTTTTAAAAAAAGGGGGTGGGGGAGGAAAAGAAAAGGGGAAGAGATAATAAAGGGAAAGAGGAGAATAACTTGAGAGTACACAGAAGAGAAGCTATTTCATAGTCAGGCAGTCAATATTTTGAGAATTTTAAGAGCAAATGATCTTTAAGACTTCACCCCAACAGAACCTGAAGTGATTAAAAGTGGGAGTTAAGTATAGATCACAGAGTTGATTTTGTGAGCTGGGAGAAAAGATGGAACTCGGGGCCCAGGAAGGCAGCGCTGACTAATACGTTCCGTGGCACATAAGGTGTGCAGACGCTCTTCCCAGTGCTTCCTATGGCGCGGGGGAAGCAGTACCACTCTCCCTGTTTTATAGAGGAGACGCCTGTGGCCCAGAGGAGTCAAGAGGCTTGCCCAAGGTCACACAGCTAGTAAGTAGGGGTCCAGAATCTGAACACAGGTGGTCTGACCCAGAGCCCACCCTCTTCACCACCACCCTACACCGCTTCTCCAGGGTAGTGGTTCTTGAGTGTGTGTTCACTGTTTCTCTCAAGAGTGGTTTTCCAAATGCATGGCTGCAACTTTGTAAAAAAAAAAATTGGGTAGAGAGAAATTTCAAGCAGGTTTTGGAAAGCAATCTGGGCAAGAGCTGAGTGTGGAAGGGCCGGTGAGGCAGCCCATCAATGTGCATGTACTGAACACTACTGAACTGTGTGCTCAAAAAAAGTTACGATGGGAAATTTTATGTTATGTGTGTTGTACCACAATTCTTTAAAGATTTTTTTTTTTTAGAAAAGACTACACGGGACCATAGGAGTGTGTTGCACATGAACGATCACCCAGCAGGTTGCAAGGCAGAAAACCCTCTTCGGGAGATGGAGCACTGGAATCCGCAAGAGACTGCTCAGGCCGCTGCCTCTCCTTACCCTCTGCCTTTGTCGTCTGCACCTCCTCAGAGTCTGTGTCCACTGTCACCACGCCTGTCATCTGCAAACTTCCTGCCCATGATGTCTCCATCCCCTGATACAATATGCTTTCCCAGTCATGTCCCTGACGCTGTTTTTCTCTTCCCCTCCCATCTGTTCAGTATGCCACTTCCATTAAAGTATTTCTAAAAGATCTCTTTTCCCATGCCCAATAAATTATAATAATCACCCCTTAATGACTGCATTGTGCCTAACCTCAGTACTCATTAGCACTAGGCTACCGTCCGTAGCAGCAAACCTGGTTTTCTGTTGCTTTCTTACACGAGCTTTCATCTCTAGCCAGATCAGACTCCCTGTATTCTCTCTGTGCCTCATGCTAAATCTCCTCATCTTGAAATCGAGTACAGCCCTATTCCACCTACTCGAGAGCAACGTGGAAAGCCCACAGCCTGTCCTTCTCTGTCAGCAGGCTGAGCCCTACACACTGGGCAGAAGCGGGGTCACTCAGCCAGGAGGGAGGGAGCCCGCCCTGCCTGCCTCATGTTCCCTGCCTGCCATCACAGAGGCAAAAACTCTGTGTTTCACCATGACCTACAGGAGAAACAAAGCAGCATCGTGGTACTGGTGAAACTGGCTCACAAAAGTACAAGATCTATTAGACCTTTCTTCTCTTCTCTACAGTTCAGGCCTCTTCCCTTGTTGCTCTGAGACCCAGTGTTCTCTGCCCGTTCTCTGCCCTTTCTCTGCTCTAATAGCAAGAGAAGAAAGGGTTTAGAGACTGTCTGATATTGTCCTTAATTAATTTGTTTGTATGAACCTTACCTCTCCTACCAGACTGTAGGTGTTTTCACAGGTCAGGAGACCTGTTGTCTATGTCTCCCCCTCACCCACAGAGCTACACACGTTACAGAGGCTCAGTAAGGATCATAGACAGTCGATCTGGAAGCAGAAGCCTAAGGTCTCAAAAGAGCACCCGATGGCAATGGAAAGTCGATGCCCTGTGGTGATCCTGCTGGAGAGACAGGGGTCTCCGATGGGCCGTGGCCCAGTCCCCTGAGCTGCCTCAGTTTGCTTTCAGTGTCAAATGCTTCCTTCGGATTTCTCTGTTCGGCCCTGAGAAATGAATAGCGTGGGCAGGATAATCGATCACTCTAAGATCTGACATCAACACTGAATCGTGAGTAGGGAAATTCCAAGAAATCTGCTTTTCTTTTTCATATGCTGTTTTCCTCATTTTGAAGTGGGGCTATTGGAGGTTCCCTAGCAGCTCACAGCTCTGTAAAGATTAAGTATCCTATAAAATCCCAACACCTTGCAAACACAAATGGTACATAGCTGCCCAGCTACTCAGACTTACAAGATGTAAGGAGCCTGTTAGGAAAGCCAGATCCCCCGGTGACTCTCACAGCCCATGGAACTTGTGGCAACAGGTGGTGACCTCTACCCAGGAAAGAACCTCTGCAAAATAGACAACAGATTCTATACAAGCCTAAGAGAACCTTATTAAACATTGTCCTTAAGTCCCGACAGAAGTAGATGGCTAGCAGGAGCCTGTCCAGGTACTCCCAGGGCTATTCGATGGCTCCCAATTGCTCGGAGGCCTTACTGAACGTTGGAGTTGGCTTCTATTGGAAACACAGAAGGGAATGAGAAAAATCGAGAAACACTCCTTCCAGCCCTGGCACAATAGCCCTTTGTTTTGTATATTCTCTGTGCAAGAACATGGCAATTATTTTCTGAGCCAACTTGCTTGAGCAATAAAGTATTTCAGGGTGAAATGCAGAGATGCAATTAGAATATTAAAGCTAATGAAACTAATAGTTTCAAATTAAGCCCATATACAATGGTGACACCACAAAGCTGCCTTCCCTTCTTTGCTATCTTGGGGAAACATCCCAGATGTATCAGGAAAAATTTAGCTGTCTTTTCTAGGAGTTAAAATGGTAAAATGCCTGGCGCACAGAATACACTTCGCATGTTTTAAGTGAGCTGAACAAAGCTTGTATCGCTGGAGGGCCAACCTTTCACCGGGTGGACCCCGTCCCCAGTGTGAAGCACTGACATCTTGCTGGCACCCTGCAGACAAGGAATATCAGGTCTCTTGCTCTTCTCACCCTTTGCCTCCTCCAACCACACTTTGCCCTTCTGCAACACACGCATCGCTAAGGAAACCATGGTAACGTTAGTGCTTTTACTGAGCATAGTAACAGCTCAAAAAAGAGGGGAATGGGTTCAGCTTATTGTTTGAAACCAGGAGTACGACTTGGGGAATTATTCTGAAAAATTCCATAATTTGAAGAAATTGCTAGGTAGTTACAATAATTTGCTAAATGGTAGTTACATGTTACTAACGGCAGTGTAGGTTTGATACAATTCTTACCGAGTCTCTGAAATTCAGGAGCGATATGGGGACTGGATGGTGGGTAAAGTTCCCAGGTGAGAAGAATTTGGTCTGTAAGATTCGGCGGCACCTTTGAGTCTGCCACGTGATCTGGTTGTCTAGCTCCAGGAGCACTGCCTAGTGAAGTCCCAAGCATCTTTTCTGATAACTTCCATTGCCCACCACTTTGTCCTCACTCCTGTTGAACTACCACGCACAGGCTGTTGAATTCAGCTGTCTGTGGAAAAATTATAGCAACTGCATGCTTCTGCAGAAGGGATGCCACATATTGTTTATCTTGTATCTACAAAGCTAAGCCATGTGGCAAACACCAAGCCTGCTCAGTCACCTTCCATAAGGACAAATGAAGATGCGTCAAAGTAACCGTAGACCAGGCACATACCAATTTATAATCAGATGAGATTGGAGATAATAAGAGACATTGACTTAAATCTCAGAGCTTAATGCTCCTGAATTGTGCCACCTCAATTTTCAATAACAAGGGGGTTCTTTATCGGAATGGCTTTGGCTTGCCAATCTGAAGTCTTGGTATCGCTGACTAGCTTTCTTTCTGCTATTTAGTTCCTTTATTTGTAAAAGTGGACTCCTTCTTAGTAAGAAAAATGTCTCTGTAAGAATATTTCTTTTGCTTCTTTGTATTCACCCCTCTACACATAAGTACTTCTCCATGGTTGGCACCCAGTAAATACTTCCCGAAAGAACAAGTGTAGGAATGAAGGACAATTTAGATGTTACATGTCTGCCAAAAGAATGAGGAAAACGGTGTTAAATCACTTGAAAAGTTAATATACAACAAACACAAGAAGTTTTATTCATGATAAGGTAATGCTATTATTTTATTAATGTCCCAGAAAAATTAATGTGTCCAAAAAACATGTGTTTGGTGAATGCAATCAAAGAACCAGGAATTCCCCCGAGACATCAGCAGGCCCAGGTAAGTGACTGCAGTGTCTGGGCACTTCAGCTGGCCCAGTTGGCCCTTTTGCGGTCCATGGCCCATTGTACCTCAGCAGTGACCCAGCCCTCCTGCTGGGAATCAGAAAGAAAGGGAAGGAAGTCCGGGCTGCAGCCATGCTGTGGGTGGTCAAGGGCATACTGGCCAACAACGAGGAAACCTAGTATCTACAACAAGATCATAATAACCTCTCCTCTAGAAATGAAGCCCCTTTTCACCGAGTTGGCCTTGGTGTGAGGTTGTCTGGGAAAGTTCTGTTCTCGTCAGAGGCAGGCAGCAGAGGGATGTGGAGCAGGAAGCAGATGGCAGCAGAAGAGCCACCCAGTCCCAGGGCTGTTCGCTGTTCTGTGCCTGGGTCCCCTCCTCAGACCTGGGGATGGGCTTCCTGATGACTATTGCTCGGTGATGCTCCATTCCTTGCCATTGGTTCTCCCTCCCAGACCCCTCCACTGGCCAGAGACACAGCAGAGTCTGGTCAGAGAGAGGCCGGTCTACTGTCTGCTGTCCCAGAGCCCTCCCCACCTTCCATTCCCTCCTGTCTATTAGACTACTGGAAGCCAGTCTCCTTTGCCAGAAGGGAAACTGAAAGACAGAAGAAAGAAGAGAGAGTGTTTTCATCTGCTACTGGT
Organism: Phyllostomus discolor; assembly: GCF_004126475.2. Lineage (NCBI taxonomy): Eukaryota > Metazoa > Chordata > Mammalia > Chiroptera > Phyllostomidae > Phyllostomus > Phyllostomus discolor. The sequence continues at coordinate 45,291,333 of NC_040905.2, forward strand.
GGTACCACCAACAGCAGTCACACTGGGCCCAGCGATCCTGGGCTCCCGCAGCCCCCCGGGAGACTGTGAGTTCCAGCAGCGTCAGCCCCGGTTTCACCAGCAGCGAAGTATCACACCCTGAGTCCCTGTTCAGAGGGAATAGCACAGGCCCGACAGCCACAGTGGCCCCGAGGCAGCAGCTCAGCAGAGAGTGTGGGCTTACAGTTTGCAGCCCTAGGTGAAAACCAGCATCCCGATCTCTGGGGAACGTGTGCTCCTCCCGGCACCCAGAATAGTTCTGTCTCCCTGTCTAGATATTGACTGACATGCCTCCAACAGCCCACCTGTCTCCCAGGGTGGGGTCAAAGGTGAGGGAACCACAACCGGCTTCATCTAGAAGGCAGGTAAGGAATGGTAAACTGAACAGAGTACCACACCTACACACCACCACAAAACTCAACTCCGTTTTGAAAGTCGTGAAATTTGACAGCCATCCTTCAGCCAACCAACCCGTTATGACATGTTTTTATGGTGGATGCTATGATATGCCACCCAGATGCCGCCTGAGGAATGAAGGACTTATGGCCCCAGCTGTCGGGAGCGCCCCCAAAAGACTCCCCAGCTATTCACCCTCTTCAGGAATTGCCTTGGTGAGGAACTGCCTCACTCAAGGTCATACCTCCCTCCAGCAGCAGCCCACACCTGGAGGCAGATTGACACGGGGTATAAAGGCCAAGGCCCGTGTTCCAACGATGAAGGGCCTCCCCAGACCCAGAGCTTCCCAAGGAGTCTGCTGAGCCCTTCGCTGGGACTACATCACAGCTCAGTGGCTCCCTCTTCCCCATCTGTTTCTTTCTATTCTCTTCCACAGGGAGTTATCCCAAGAATTGTCCCTTACAAACCTCCTTCATGCTAATCTCTGCCTCAGTGTCTGCTGCCCAAGAGACTTGTATTCGTTTGCTAGGGCTGCCAGGGCTGCTATAACAAAGTACCACAGACTGAGCAGCTTAGGAAGCAGAAACGTCTTGTCTCACAGCTCTAGAGCTTAGAAGTCCATAACCAAGGTGTCAGTAGGGCTTGTTCCTTCTGAGGGCAGGATGTGAAGGAAGGATCTGTTCCAGGCCTTTCTGCAGATTCTGTCCCCATGCTCATATGATATTCTCCCTGTGTAGAGTCTGTCTCCAAACTTCCCCTTTTTATAAGGACATCAGTCAGATGGATAGGGCCCACCCTGATGACCTCATTTTAACTTGATTGCATCTGCAAAGACCCCCATCTCCAAATAAGGTCTGGGCATTAGAACTTCCTTCACTGTATGAATTTGAGGGGATTGGGAGTCACAAGTCAACTCAGCTCATACCAGGAACCTACCTACAACCACATCCAATTATGTTTTCAGCCAGGACAATGGACATGGGCCTGAGGGCTTTCTGAGCTCTCTCCAAGATTCAAGGCCAGCTGTATGAACCTGCCTTCCACAGGGTCTGCCTACTCAAAGAGCTGAGAGAAAGAAAGATACTCAGCCAGGTTACCTATGGACTCTATAGCACAGGTCGTCAAGATTTAAATCAGGAAGGACAGAGTCTGGTTCCCAGGCCAGAGGGAAACCTGAAGTGGGGAGTCTATTGGGAAATCTGTATTTACAAGGAAGCTATTTATTACACATAGCTGGGCGATGAGAAATGTGTCTGATATATTAACCTCTGCAAGGGTGTCTGGGAATGCAGTGTAATTAGCTTTTTTATGTCCTTTGTTCTCAAAATTAATAACAGTATGACGATGAGTGGAGGTGGGAGGAGGGAATGCAGACAAATAGATGATAAATGTTTCACTAGAGAAAGATGGATGTTTTTGTTGCTGTTGTTTATATACTGGTCAATTATATCACGGCATCACTGAGGCTTTTCTGCACGGACTTATTGCTTTAGTTTCAAGCTGAAATGCAAAGACACATTGTTGTGAAAGGCATTGTTGCAGGAAAAAACCCAAAGCATCAACGTTTTGTGAGTGGGGGCAGGGCAGCAGAAAATGTGGGTTACAGAGAAATTGCTATAAAAGCAACCCACAGCCAGCCTGCATTTAGGAACTCAAGGATACTCTTATTCAGGTTGGGGTTTCAGTCCGTATCTGGGGCCATCAAAACCATGTTCGGATGGGGCAGCTGAAGGGGCACCAACAGGCAGGGTTACAATTTGGCCCCTGGCCCTAATTCCCGAGCACATTCGCCTCAAAAACATCACAAAGCAGTGGAGGTCTGAGAATCAAGTGCAAATGTGCTCATGTGCCAAGAAAACCTAAGACGGCTATTTTCACAGCATATTGGGGCTTGGCCAGGTTCCAGAAACCATCAGCAAAGTAGCCTGCCCTGATACTTCAAAGGAAGAACTCGCACTGATAAATCCTGCCCCACACTTTCCACAGCACACACTTAATCTTGCAGCATATAATACCGCAGCCATGAGTCACCGGGCTGGGGCCTTAGGCTGCTCTCCAGGACAGGGAGAGAGAAAAAAGTCTCCCACAGCTGTTGTCCAGTCCAGGGCAATTCCCCTCACTCCTCAGAACTGCACTGAAACGGAGTAATAAAAACTGTCACAGGACGAGTGAATTACGGCCTGGTTTACCTGTAACAGAGCCCCTGACAGACCTGCACGCACTCAGAGCACCATTTTTCATGACCACGTTTTGATAAAACCCATCAGACAGGGGTGCACCAATCTGCTTTCTTCCTCAGATTGAGCTCAGAGGTCTCAGGAGGCCTTTCTGCTGTGAGACACACTGAGAGTTTGTTTTTTTTTTTTTAAACAAACACACACGCACACGCATGCCTTTTTCAGGAGGTCTGGAACTTGGAGACCTGCAGTCTTCTGAATGCATTCAACATAAATTAAAATTCAGCAGTTATTCACAAGAATACCCAAGATAAATAATATCAGCTCTAGGTGTCATGGAAGAAAAGAAAGAAGAGAAGAAGAGGGAATGCCAAGGTCAAGGATGAAGGCCTTTGCTTCTTCATAAGGAGAAAAAAAAAGAATCATGATTTCTTTGCTACAAACGCTGCACTATCTGGAATACTTGTGGGCTGCTGGCAGTGCGGGCAGGCGGACTTCCCCTCTGGTCATTGAGCGATGGTCTGTGGAAGGAGAGTGGAAACTGTCTAAATCTTCTCTTGAAAAAGATAAGCAAGCCAGCAAATTCAGTGATTGCATAAAAACCTGGAGGCTGTGTGCTCGGAGACTCATTTCTTTTGGGTGTTTACATGCGGCCGCGTGGGTGGGTTTCTGGGCCCGGAGACCCTTCCCCACTCTGTCCCGCCCAGACCCTGTTCCTGAGGCGATGACTGTGTGTAACTCCCGTACAACTACCCTTTCCCCAAGACTCTTCCTGCTTTGACTGGGTTCTGGTTTTCCTTCCACTCAGGTTTTCACTGGTCTCGCCTGGGGAGCCAAATGCGGTCGGATGAGACTCTGGCTCGCATCTGAGAACAGGCTCCACTGCCACCTCCGTCAATCAAGAAGAAAAGGAGGAGCTGCCACTTTGTCTATTTATAGGTGCCAGCACAATCCTGCCCTCGCCGTTCCTTGGGGTTTTCGGAACTTTAGTCGACAAGACTGTTGTTTCAGGAGGGGTGGCCACCAGTGTGGCCGTGCACTGGTAAGGACCTCCCTTTTCATCACCTAGGACGGTAATAAACCTGTTAAGTTTGGTGTGGGGCCCTCTATAAATTGTATTGCGTAATTCCATGCCCAGTAGCCACCCTAACTTGAAGAAAGCGAAACTCGGAGAGCATTCTGTTGAGTTGCCAAAGTAAGGAGGCTAGATTCTGTGCCAGAAGTGCTTAAGACCCCAGAGGGAGTGGCAGTCTAAAACCTGGGTTGGGTTGGGGGGGGGGAGCACAGCTCTCCACAAACACCTCGAGAGTCCAGGACCCTGCCACCAGGTGGGGGTGGGGGCTGGCAGGCCTCGATGAGGCCCACCAGATGTCTGGTAGGAAAGGGGCCTTGAGGCAGAGACAGGTTCTGACTCCTGTGCAAGGAGACTCAGATCCAGAGGGTATGCTGGGGATTCAGCCCTCGTTGGGAAGAAGAGAAAAGCAGGAAGAAAGTTGCCAGCACTGAAACCTTCTCCAGAACATTCTTTCAGCTCTAAGGGTGTTCGTGGGTAGCTCTGATAGGGCAAAAAGACCACCTAATTGAAGTCAGAAAATTAGTTCCTTTTCAAGCTCCATCATTTACTATCTTAGAACTTGAGCAAATTACTTGACTTCTCTGAGCTTCATTCCCTATAAAGTTTTTATAACAACTAAATGCAAAACTATATGATATTAATAGGTAATGTGTATTAATCATTTCCTATAAGCCAGGCGCAGTGTTGAAGAAATAAATACCCCAGGGTTCAGAGGAGAAACGAAGGGAAGCACAGGGAGAAAGCATCTTGCCCAAGGACACAAAGTTAAAACATAGCAGATGCCAAATATGTATGTTGGTTATCGCTTCAGAACAATGAGAATTTAGGTTACCACCATAATACATGAAATTTTTTAAAAATCCTGTGGTAACACTTTTTGGTTGCTTGTTGACAGAACACAAAGCTTATAAAAAGGCTCACCCAGGACAGCCACTGCTGCGCGATTACGTTGGGGGACCGGTTAAGCCAGCAGGGGCACGGTGCTGCTGATTGTTTTGTTTCACTGTTAGTGGCCACAGCCTCCCTGAGCACCTGGAAACCAACGTGGTGTCCTCCCATGGCCACCTGTGACCAGCTCTGAGGCAGAGCAAATTGAAGGTGAGAACGGGACACACAGAGGTGGCATGGGCACACCCAAGGGCTGAAGACAAATCTTAGAGTAATATACTAGCCCTTTACCAAAAAAAATGTTTTCTGCTTTATAAAGGGAAGATTGGCAAGAATTCCAGGCCAGCTACCCCAAATAGAAGGAGGAACTCTTCAAGCCAGTAAGGTTTCCATGTCTGCAAGCACTGGAGCAGAAGCCAGCAACCAGAGTTAGCAGTTCTGTGGCTGAGAGTGGCCTCAGCTGAAATCACGCCTCGGTCCCGCAGCCCCAGAGCAGAGGCCTCCTGAGCTTGCTCGAGCTCCTCAGCCTCAGAGAGCCCCACGTCAATCTCCAAGATGAAGAAAGGGGTGTGAAAAGAAGAGGGAGTTACCTTGACATTTCTTTCTGTTCCAAAATTCTGAGATTCTTATTCATGTCGAAGAAGCTAGTTTGAACCAACTCTGGGGAAAATAACCAGAACCAAAAACCGTGCTCAGTGTGGGCCAAGCACAATCTTCCCAGCACCCCAGAGCACACACTTTTCGTGTCTTTTCACGAAGGCTTGAAAAAAAGACATTTCAAAATTTCTACATTTTTCTTCTTTCTCTTCTCCTTCTCCTGCTTCATCTTCTTCGCCCTCATCATCACCATCTTTGTACTTAGGGAGGGTGTTTGTTTAGTCTGTTAGTTTCTACAGAAATCGCCTTACACAAGCCTCGGCTCCCACTCACCTTGTCGTGGGAAGTAAACCACGAGTCACAGAATGCCAAGCACCCTCACCTCTGGGCTGGGGCTGCGGAAAACGTGCCCACAAACGAAGCCCTGCTCCACACCGCTCCAAAAGGGGCCCACCGACAGCTCCAAGCTAAGGGGATCTTGAAGCATGAAACGCTAGGTTCACATCATGTGACCCTACCTGCAACTAGCTACAGACGCCTGACCTAAAGGTAGCCATTCTCTGAGTTGGCCTAACCCAAAAGTCAGGTCCAGCAAAGGCAGTGGGGATAAATGGAACCACTCGGGTTCTCTGTCCTGGAATCTAAGGGAGAAGGAGAGAGATAGAAAGATCTGAGAGATCTATGAGTTGGAAGATGGGAAGGACACAGAACTGAGAGACATTCAGCAGACACCTAGAGCAGCAGAAGCCACAGGCGGGAGAAACGAAGGGTCAGCCAGAGCTAAGATAAGCCTAGAGTACCAGGAATAGAAACAGAAGCACACCAAGGAGAAGATGAGCCACTTGCTGGTGTAGTGGCATGAACAGGAGAAAATTAGAAAATTCCTGCCACTCTAAGGCAACCAGATAGTCCACTTCCTGGAGCTGCTTGTCATCCTACAGAACCCCCTGCTCCCACCATCCGCTCTCCACGAAGACTTGGCTCTGGAATTTCCCACATGGTGTGGTACAGGTTCCTGACCACATGAATCCATCAGTGAATGAGTCTCCATTTCTTCATTGTAACCTGAGCGGGTCTCTCTTTCTTATCATCAAAAATGCTTAATAAATATCAAACGCCACATGGACTTGTTAGCTGAACAATGATTTCCAATCTGTTCATGGCTCGACCAACACTGATGCTTCTGTTCTGGAAAATTCCAGGGTTCCTCTTTCATTTCTATTGAATTGATGACTTGGTTGATTTTAAAACATTGTAAACCTTTTAGTTGCACAATGCTCTTATACCCTCTCTAATATGCTTCCCACATGGTTTCTAGCCACCAATAACTGAAAGCACTGATGCTGCTACTTCAGCTACCACCTTACACTGTATCTTCTCAGATTTTTCCAAGGGATCTCGAGAATATCATCTCTCTTGAACCTTGCAATAATAATCCCTATCTGTACAGTGCTCTACAATGTAAAGAGCACGTTCACATCAATAATCTTATATGATTAGATCCACTCAACAACTCTGTGACTGTAATACTCTCACTTTCCAGGTGAGGAAACTGAGATTCGGGGATGACAAAGAATGCACCGAAGTTCACACAACACAGAGTGGTTTCCGCTGAGAGGCAGGGCCTCCACACAGCGTTGAAATGCTGTGTGGTCTGTTTCTCCACCATGGACACACAGGAGCTACTCTTCGACGTGACCACATGGCTTTAGAAGTGCCTAGTTCCTTGTCTATTCATGAAGTCAAAGGTCCCTCTGGTTTCCAATGCAGCATCCCACGTGGCTGTGATCTGCCCACATGGCCTGCCTGCCACTCCTGCAGCAACCCTCAAAGGGTGGCTGTTTGACAGGGAAACTCACCTCTCCCTTCCACAGGAGCATGTATTCTGTGATCCATCGATAATGTTAATTTAGCTCATACACCCATTTCTCCCTAGTCACTTCATTTATGTATGCATCTCATAACTCAGGCTACTTGAGGCAGAGCTCTAACACAAAGGCTTTTTTAAAAAACAATAATAACAGGATATTGATACTCTCAGAGTAGGGAATCAACCCAGCTTGCTCTAAATACATTGTACCATTTCAGCTTGTGGGACAGAGTTTGAGATCACTTTGCTTTAAGAGAGAGAGAGACTCAAAATACAAATTGTTATTCATCTTTATCTATAATAAAGGTAGCTGCTCTAATGATAGCACATGAAGCTACTGTGTTATCATTTCTTAAATCAGACCCTGACATGCCCTCCTTCCTGTCATTCGAACACTAAGGGAGTTTAGATGTTATTTGTCCCAGGCACACACAGATGGCTGATACGGTGTCTCAAGGCAAGTCTGGCGATTAGAGCAGCACTGTACACATAATAAAGTAAACAATATGCGAAACAGCGTGAGCTGGATTCTGGAGCGCTCCTCCACGGTGTCTGAACTACTGCCGAGAGAGGCATTTACACAGAAGTCAGCAAATCCACGGCACACGGGCTTCATACTACCAACCAGGGCTTTCTTGCTGATGCCAGGCGTAGCCTTAGATTCTTCAAAACATAATGTTCTAGGTGCCTACTTAGCAATAGGTCAGACCTGGTTGCAAGATGAATCCTCCTTGCCATTTAAAATTTAGATGACTCCTAGCAAACAAGACGGCCCAGGATTGATCTTGGTTCCACAGCTACTGGGCCCAACTACATGGTTCCACTGTGGTGAACTCCAGGGCCAGCACTGTGAAGCTGGTAACTCAAAATGTGTCCGTCCCCCTGTAGACTAAGTAATTGCACACTGTAAGGCTTACTCCCTGTTCAAATCGGAAACCCCACTTAGAGCTATTCCAGTGCCACACTCCAATTTTATAGGACTGTGACTTCCTCCAGCATATTACGTGGTTCACATCTCTGCTTGTATATACCCTGTTCCCTGTGCCTGGAGTGTCCTCTCCTTGGCAGGTGACTTATAGACTCTGCCTGATCTTTCAGGACTTCGAGATCAAGTATTATCATCAAGCCATAATTCACCTCTAGATAAAAACCGAGGAGAAACACACACCAGGAAACACACACAAATGACCAATGCAGAGGTGAGTGGCCAGTGGGAATGGGTCAACTGTGGTGTATTCACACAGTGGGATAGTGCAGAAAAATCAGTACACCAGAGACGCACTTAACATTAATGAAGCTTATAAAAAATGAGAATAAACGAAGCAAAGGCAAAAAATAATGTATATTTTATGACTTTCTTTATATGAAGCTCCAAAGAGGCAAAACTGAACTGCAGTGTTTGGGGCCATGTAGGTGGTTGCATGACGAAGAGAAGGACGGCCGTGACCACCGAGAAAGCCAGAGTGGAAGGAAGGCCTCCTGAGCCGGGGAGAGACAGATGGGGGAGGTAGCATGAGAGCTTCTGGGGCACTAACGGTGTTTCATTTATTGGTGTGGATTATTCTTCCTTATACTGCTTTGTTTATATTTTATGATTTTTTTCTGTGTGTATGCTGTATTGAATGCTTTTTAAAGAAATAAAAGAAAACATGAGTATAAAACTGTCCAAACGGAGACTCACGGTTAAGCAGTGGCATCGAAAATGCAAGACGCCACCTTCCTGACTACAGGGTCCACTTTAGTGGAAGAAGGACCCTCCTGCCGTCACTCGTCCACGGAGAAGCCTCCTGCATCCATGTACAACCTACTGCTTGAGTAGAGGGTGAAAAAATATACATCTTTCCTCTGGTGTACCATTGACTGCTGGTGCATAAAATATGTGTTTATGGAAAAAAATGACTTAATATTTCTTGGAGGACCCTAAAGTCTTTCTTAGTCTGGAGCAGAGCCTTCAGAAATGTGGTTCACAGTGTCTGTGTTTCCCCTGCTGGGGTCACGGCTTCCACAGAGGCAAGCTTTAAACCTGTTTCTGGAAGCCAGCCTTGGCTGGCATGATGACTGTATATAGTTGTTGTTGTTGTTGTTGTTGTTATCAGAAGGATTCATAAGCTTCCTGGAAGTTGGGAGACAGAGAGGTGCATTGAGGGTAATTACATTCTACCTACTCCAGCCCCCTGTGGCTTCGATGGGACAGGGTCCCTGTCTTTGTTTTCCACCCTAAAACGGCATGCCCCACTGCTGTGTGTATTAAACAGCTGCCAGGCCCCTCAGTAGGCAGGCGGCTTCCTGAGGCTGTGGGAAATGAGAATGAGATCCCTGGCAGCCCAGCACCTCCGCTCCAGGGTCTGCAATACACCCCAGTGTACAGGTAGGAATTACATGCTCAGAGCTTGAGATTTGCTTTTCGCTGCTTATTTCACAAGCACCAGAGAGCAGCATTTTATGGAGAAGCTCATGTTCTCAGAGGTGGGGTGGAAGGAATATCTAATCAGCTGAGTGGCTTGAAATTTTGCCCATGAGCCAAGGAACCTGAACCAAAGCAGATGGCAGGGGAGGTGTGAGGCGGTACCAGGACTATTCTGCAATCTTGAAAAATCTAACCACACAGCCAAGTTCACTGCTCTGGTTGGAGCTGGCAGGATGCCTGTGATAAGGGAAGGGCGCTGAAAGTAGGGGCAGTGGGGTGAAGTTCTTTTGTTTTGTCTAATTTCTGAAAGAATTTACTTAAGTTATTAGATGTAATGTGAAATTGAGGAGAAGGATTTTGTAAAAAGAGAAAGGAATCTGCTGGAAAAACAGAGATACAATGGGTTATACAGAGAAATAGAGGGTCAAAGAGGCACAGAACACAACAAAAAACAGAGACGGAGAGAGATGCTGGAAGTGCAGAGAAGCTGCGAGAGAAAGAGGGAGGTGGTGGGCAGGACCTTTCCTGACCTTCGGTCCGTGTGTGACTGGTGTGTGTGCTGCACCTACACCCAGTTAACCACTGTGAGGAACTGCACACTTGCCACCCACAGCCTTGTTCTCATTTGCCCTGACTGCTAATGGGCTGTAAATGTGGCCTTTAAAAAAGGAACCGAGTTTGATGTGGATTTGTGTTCACCTCTGTTAATATAATAATGATATGATATAATACAATATATAACATATAATAAAATAATAATTCAGGGAGATAGGTTGGCTGCCTTCTGCCAGAGATTCACTGACTGCACTGGACTGGCCCAGTCCAAATGGATGGAGGCACTGTCCTGACTGTGTGCAAATCTAGGCTTTTATCATCCAGCAAAGGAAAGTATGTACAGCAGGAGCGGAAAGAGCTCCGGCTATTCTTTGGTGAACAGTTGGACCCTAGGGGACTCTTCCAGGTGATGAGCAGCTTCAGCTGGAAATAACTAAACAGCTTTAAAAGGGAAGGGGCTGAAGAGGAGGGGAACTAATGAGCTCCAAGCAGCGAAAGACTTACAGCATAATTAATCCCCAGCCCCTCTCATTGATAGTATAACAGGGCTGCTCAACCCAACCCAGAGCTTCCTCCCCAGCTAGGATTAAAGTTCAGTTCAGTGTCAGAAGGCCATTAGAAAGAAAGCCCTGCAGACGACAATGAACTTCACAGAGAAAGGGTGACCACTCCTTCCTGCACAGCTCCAGGAGTAGGCGGATTTGGAGGTCTGTCTGACTGTTAGATTGTCTGAACTAGACTGAAGGAAGTCTGAGTCTGGGCCCTTTGGGGAACAATATGATGGAAATATCTGCCTGGTGCCTGGAGAAGCTATCTGTTGTGACTGCAGCAGCTGCTATTGTCCTTAAGGTTGGAGCCCACAGGGCTGTGAAAAGCCAGCGCCTTGAACCTGGATCAAGTTTTCTCTCCTTCAGGTGACGAGGGAGTCCTGTGTGTTGGCCCCCACATGCCACCGTGCATGTCCCGTGCTCAGGATAGGGACACTTCTGATCAGTGGCCTCTCTGACCTGTTTCACACCCAGAGAAGGTCATTTTTTAATATCACCTCCTCTCTTTGACAAAATTATTTTCATCCTAATCTTGGAATAAAATTTAAAAATAACATGGCCAGCATAGGCGGTTAAAATTTCACAAGCAGTGAAAATTTTTATCACACTTTGTGTGTGTAATCTCACTGGAAGGAATGCAGAAGGGAATGAAGGAACAAAGGAAAAGTTAGCTTTGTCTACATAAAAAGAAAAAGCCCTATTTATTCAAGAGTCTCATATCCACCTTACAGTGTGAACTTTGATCTTTCCTTTACAACGTGCTATAAATGTTATTTTATGTAAAGAATTAATTGTCCAGTAATTTCTAAGTAAATTTTAATGAGGTCAAAATGCCTGCAAAAACGACACGTCAGATAACTATTAAATGATACAAGCATGGTAGTATTTTATTTACCAGATTTATTCTTTACTTTTAAACAAATAATTAGCTTTTTACATATATTGTTCACATTCAGTAAAATATTTTACATATGAACTAAAACTTGCACTACAAAAATACTATCCTGCACAGGTTCATGGAGTTTCAAATCATAAATGCTGAAGTGTCACATAGAATGACAGAAATGAGGTCATTCAGGTTTTGTTTCTTTATCTTTCGCAGTCGTTATTTGCCTCCTGCCTGGAGCGTAAATGCGGGAGTGCGCAGTGCGAGGGGGCGGGACAAACTGCACCCGGTGCTCGCCCACATGAACCCAAGCCGTTAGGAGCCGATACTTGCTCCACGTAAAAGCAGGTAAGTTATTCCCACACAACCAGGAATTCTCTAAGTTAGCTTCCATATAAAACATAATTCTTATTAAAAGATAAATAATAAAAGCATGCTGCTTCGGAGCTTACTTGCATGCAAACTCAACAATAACCACACTATTGTTTAAAATTGAGACCATTCAAAAATTTTTTCAAAGAAGATATTTTATCATTACATTATTCAGAATCAGGGGTGCATGATGACAGTGAGAATCAAGTCACATTCTAGTCAGTTTCATAACTCTTTTTCAGTTCTCAGTTTCTATAACTCTTTTTAAGTTATATGCTTGTGCCCTCATTTGCTGGCATGGGGGGGGGGGGGGACCTCTCCCACTACCCTGCCTGCACGATGCCTCTGCCTGTGGTTCCCTGCCCGTGACCTCAGCTCCGGGATGGGTAGCCCAGGGAACCCCCAGTTATGCCTGACCAGAGTGAGAAAGGGGAAAGGTACAGGGCAAAAGCCACATTTATTGAGGTGCTGCTCTGTGTCAAGCCCTCTCCCAAGCATTTTCATTTACAATTGCTCTTTCATTTTTCCCAACAACTCTTCACAGGAGAGGCTACAGCCCCAATATTTGGAAATGAGGAAAAGCAGACTACAAGATGTTAAGTGGTTTACCCAATGGCCCACTGCTTATAAGTGCAGGATGCGGATTAAAACTCAGATAAGGCTAAGAACATGGCTCAGGCTGCCTCCTGAGGGTGAGAGCCTGTGGATTCTGTGGCTTTCCCAGGAGGTGGCACAGGACTCCCTGGCTCTGTATGAATGCTCAAAAGACACGCTGAAGAGCCCACTGCTCTGACTAGTACAAACCCACCTCTCCGGGGCTCACTCCTGAATTCAAGTAAGTCACCCCTTGCTCATCATTGAGGAACGAATCCTGTGTCAACAAAGGGCTCCCCTTTAACTCAAGGAGGTAGAGAAAGATTGTCAGAGGGTTGCTGGCCTTCCTTCCTCCCTCCCTCCCTCCCTCCCTCCCTCCCTCCCTTCCTTCCTTCCTTCTTTTTCTCCTATTCTCTCTCTTTCCTTTTTTAAATTACTTTCTGGCTGGAGCTATCACATTAAGTTCCAAAGACTTTCTCATTTGGGACTTTGCATATTACACATAGCTCCAAAGGGCTGATGAATCCTTTTTATTTCCTCTTTATTGCTAAAGCTTAAGGGGAACATCTTATGTCTCTCTTCTTCCTGCTACATTAAAAAAATAATAATCTAGCTCTCCATATGTCTAGAGTTTGGCTGAGGTCTTGCTTATTGACTAGTACTGATTAGTATTCCGTTATAACTGGTATAATATTTTCCCTACAGGGTGCCCATTGCAACTTCCAGAATCAAGCCATGTGGATTTGGATCACATAATGAGCGCAAGATTTGGCAAAAATGAACCCATAATCATGGTCTTTGTCCTCCTTTTCACTCCTGGAAAGAGCTATTTTGTCTCCATCCTTGTCCAGGGGCAACAAATAGAACCCGATCTCAGACCACTATGGGGAGAGTTCCTCCCCACTGACCAACAAGGCCTGGAGGCCCAGTGGGAGCTGGTGCACACAGCCAAGCCCGGGGCACCACACAGCCCTCCCTGAGCCTCATCTCCCTGGGGGCGTGCCCTTGAGAGGCTTCATGGCAATGCAGGCGAGAGGTGAGTGAGGAAGGCGAAGCCAATGAGTGCTTCCTCTCTACCCAGAGCTAGCAGAGAGAGTGTCGTACCATTGTTTTCGTCTTTCCTAGTTTGTCTATTCAAAACACACTGGAGGAAAATACATATCTTCAGAATAACAAATACGTACCATTAGGATTACGTTCAGCTGTGTACAGCAGTGGCCCAAATAAGTGACTTGCTGACATACAGGTTTATTTTCCCCCACGTGAAAGAAGTCCTGGAGTGGGCAGCCCAAGGCTGTGATGGCAGTTCTACCGTCTTCAGGGACACAGATACTTTTCATCTTTCTTCTCCATCAGACTTAGCACATAGCTCACATCTTCAAGGTCACCCCCTGGTCTAAGATAGCTGTTGGAATGGCAGCCATCATCTTTACTTTCTGAGAGAGAAGAAGGAAGTGGAGGAAGAGTAAAAATGGACCGCTCCCAGCTGAGGCAGCATTCTGGAAGATTTCTAGAAACCCAACCAATAGCTCCTACTTACAGGGGACTAGGAAATCTGTCTCTGTATCTAGGCATATCACTACCCAGGATAAAATCAGGGCTCTGCTAAACACAGCCTAAAAGTTTGATAAATGCTTGACAGTTCTTCAGGAAGAGAGGCTGGAAGGCATGTGGTCGCTTTGGTTTCGATGCTGGAGATGCCACTTTCACAGCGGAGGGATCCGGGTGTTGGGAGGGCAGGCCTCTGAAGTGGAAGTGAGAACGAGTTCTAAAGGGAGTGAGTGAGGAGGAATGAGTCTGGGGTTCTGCATCCACAGAGATACCCTGCTGCTGACAGCCACTCTCCAATGTCTTCTGTGTAAATTTCAACCACAGCACGTCACTCATACTCATTGTTCTTATTAATGTAGGTTGACCAAATGCTGCAGGTCTTGGTAACACACATACATAAAGAACACTGGGAAAAATTTCAGTTCCAGAACTTAAAGATGAGACTATTTTATTTTTCATTTTTCATTTTTTATCCTTACCTAATGACATTTTTTTTTCATTGCTTTTGGGGAGGAAGGGAAAGAGGAAAGAAGAGAGAGGGAGAGGTAGAAAGAGAGAGAAAGAAGGTGGGGTGGAGAGACAGACATTGATTGGCTGCCTAAGTATGCGCCTTGACCGAGAATCAAACCCATGACTTTTGATCCACAGGATGACACTCACACCAACTGAACCACATCTGCCACGGCCAAACACAATTTTAAAATCGCATTGCTTTTTACAATTGACTATATCCACACTACATAATGATCTGCACTTTATAGTATGTTATAGGGCTCTGCTGTCTATATATACTTATGGTCTAGCAGGGGTATCTGGCCTGTGATACACAAAAATTGTAAATTTAGTTAAAACTTTTTTTCTATTCATCAGTTTTCGTTAGTGTTTGTGTGTTTAATGTGTGGCCTAAGACAACTCTCCCTCCAGTGTGGCCCAGAGACGCCAAAAGGCTGGACACCCCTGGTGGAGTCTAGCTCTGGAAAAGGCCAGTTACACTCACTGCAGGCAGAGACTGTGAAGACGGATCAGTGTCCTGCACGCTGCACCCAGAAGTAAAGGCTGGAAAACAAACAGACACCTCACGGCCATCCTGAGTTCGACTCTCTCTTCTTAACCCAAGAAAGGAGACCCAGGCTAGGGGCAGGGGTTGGGGAGGACGGGGCCAGTCCAGGAACTGGTATTTTACAAAGCCACACTTGTGACCATCACCCCAACCCAACCGTAATGGTTGGGAACATGAGCCATGGTCGTACTGCTATTAAGAAGGACATCATAGGCAAGCCTGACAAAAATGTTTTTTTTAACTCAAAACCAGCTGTATTTTTCATATTGTATAAATCATAAAGTAACTGATCTGGAGAATTTTAAAGCTCCAGCAAAAAGATGCCTGCATGGCAGCTTTGAGAATGTGCCGCAGTCCATCAGAAGATTGCTTTCAACATTAGAATAGATTTTTCGACAGGCAATTTGATTTTCCTGAGCTGATGGCAGGTGGGGGTAGGGGAGTGAGAAGGAGCAATTTCTAAAGTCATGCAAACTTTCTGGTTCCGCTGGTGAGGTTGCACAAGAAGTGGCAAGACGTTAAATGCACAAAGCCAGCGCTAAATTATACTTTCTGGTCATACTCCCTCCCCCGGCCCCCACCGCTGTCTTTTCCCAAATGAAATTTTACAGAAGTGAACGAAGATTACTTTGAATGACCCAAGAAAATTTGAAGACATGTCCGATCCTCAGCTTCTAACTTCTATAATGAAAATGTCATATTGCTCAGATTAAATCTGAATAAAAAGGCAGTCGGCTATATACCCATGGACGTTTACCTTTTAAAAGTTTTTTCTCTCCTGTCTTAGAGCTGACATGAGTTTTCTGATCTTCACCAAATACAAGAATTGCTTCTTAAAAGGAGAATAACCCGGGCGACCCCTTTGTTCAAAGCAAGAAGTTGAACAGAGAATGAAATGAGAACCCCACCTCTTTCTTACAACCACAGTGGAGCCTCCCTGTAACATTGTTTGCTAGGCCGCTGTCTGGGACCAGGTTGTAGATAAAGCTGTGTTTTAACAAGATTCTCCTGCTTCACTCAGTAATGAACCACTCTGGATGGGGGCCAAGACTATAATGCCATGTATTGTATTATGCACAATAGTGGGTCATGTTTATGCAAGGCCCCAGTGCAATTGTTCATAAGTTTTTATTTCTTTCTATTCTGTTTCTTAACATGCAGACTTGACTGGCATGCTTACATCAATTGATCTGCCTTTCTTGCTTTGTTGTGGTTGTATGTTTTAATGAAAACTCTTTTTCTTGAAACACATCCAGCTCCATGCCAGCTCTATGGAATCTATAGATTTTCCTCCTGGAATATAATACAAGAGCTTGGATTGAATTGGCTAACAAATACATTTGCTAAATGAGACTTTCCTCAAATGTCACTCATTCACTCAACAAGTATTTACTGAGCACCTCTTAGGCTCCAGGCATTGTGCTTGTCTGTGAACGTAGTCACAGATGTCACAGAACACAGTCAAGATGAATCAGTCAGTCAGCTGCACAGGGTCCCTGCCTGTGTGGTGGGTGCAGTCCAGTGGAGGGGACAGCGACAAGCACTGCGGCAAGCGGAAACAGGAAAAATAGGATACCCTGACAGAGAACGGCTCAGTGCAGAGGGCTGCTACATAGGCGGAACAGCCAAAGAAGAGCTCTTAGAAGTGGGGTGTTTAAGCCAAGCCCTAAGTGACTAAGAGAACCCCAACATCCAAAGGGAGAGGAAGAGTGTGGGCAGAGGAACAGCAGATGGGAAGGTCCTGCAGTGTGTTTAGACCGTCTCCTGTCACCCTCCCTGCCCATCTACCCCCTCGCCATTCACACGGCAAGTCCAGTCCCTTTGCCTTAAGAAGTCCCTCTGCCCAGCCAGCACGCACGGTGCTCTCTTCTATGGTCTCCTCCGGCACTTCGTCTGTCTCCCACAATCTACCACTTAACCACATGCTGGGTCCCCCTGTCCTCAGACGGTTCCTGTGGTTAAACTTGTCTGCCCAACACGTTTTATAAACCCACCGAGGACAGAGGGCCTGTGCCCCTTGTACCCCACACCATGTCTGCCGTGGCACTGGAGCGGAACTGACGTGGGCTGTGTTGAAACGAACTGAAGGCGTTAGGCCTGGCTGGGCAGGTGAACAGTCATGGCTAAGCTGCTTCTCTATCTGCATCTGCTCACATTAGACGGAATGCAAATAGATAGACCCCATCTCTCTCTGTTCTATTTAGCATTTATATGACACCTTTCAGCACAGAAAAATGAGTAAGTGGAACCAGAAGTGGTTGTTCCATGTGCTCATCCCCCAGTCAGGCTACGGCCAGGCATCTGGTCCCCACCTGCCCCCCACCCACCCCTCCTCCCCACAGGGGCAGGCTGCAGGCACCACCGCGCTGGCGCTGCTTTCAGCAGAGTTCTTCCCACTGAGCCGCACACTGTTGAAAGAATGCATTGTCTGCGCTAAAGGGAGAACGCGGGTAGCACATTACAAATCGGAGCTGTTAAGTGATAAATGAGCAATGAAAAGCGTCCTGACATCATTAAGGTGTTCCTGAACATGCTCTCTGCTCAGCCTCACCCGCGTGGAATTGTGTGACTACAGAATGGTTTGCAGGGTGACCAAAGCCTCACTTAGAGTCACCAGATTGGGTCATTTCAACCCCATGGAGTTTTTCTAGGTTCTGTCTGTTGGAAACACAGGCATTTTATAGAAACTGTTACGTCTCTGTAAACTTTCTGAGAGGGTAGGGTTCTCTTCAACCCCATGAAAATGAACTTGCCTTTTCCCTGCTCAGAGTATTCTCAGAGTGTGAAGCAGTCCCAGAGCCCTTCCTCCTGACCCACGTTCTGGAAACCTTCCCTGAAGCCCTCCAGAGCACGCACACCTGGATGGCCCCCCCATAGACCCCACGCCACATCCTCCGCATCATCCTGGCCCCACCAGCACCCAGCACTGATGGAGGATCCTGGACAGACTGCCTGCTGGGTGACAGAGCAGTTTATCTGACATTTATGAGATGAAGTTTGTCAGGGCCAGAAAGGGCATCCCTTTAAAATCCTTTAAAGAGCATCATAACCCTTGGAATGCTGCTGGGGGTGGGGTGGATGCTGTGATCTATAATGCTGTAGAATCTAAGCTTCAAGAGAAGAACTTGGATGTTGGTCAGCAAAAACAGTGGGGGAGTGGGTTTATTTCCTCACAGCTGAATCATGACTAATTTGCTTGTAAGGATCCCCTGGTCATTGGGGTAAAAGAAAGTATGTAATTCCACGATGACATATTGTGACAATATGGAGTACAGAGGGGAAGATCCTCCTTCCATCTCCTACTATCTGTGTGACTTTGGGCAAGTCACTTAGCATTTTGGCTTCCTTACTTGTAAACCAAGAGGAAATAATGGCAACTATCACATAAAACATGATGAGGATCCATGGCAGCAAGAGTTATGTGCTCGGCCCAGTGTCTGGCACATAGAAGTGGGGGGAGCAAATATTGACTGCTTATTGCAGACCTACTTAACATGTCATACACTAAATTATGTGCTTTTATTTAGTTCTACAACAACTCTCGAAGGGAAAGTCTGTCTTTATGATCACTCTACTATTCTGCTCACCTTGTTTTCCTATGAGAAATATTTTCATGTCAGTGGCTATTCCTGTCTGCAATTTCCCCTTGAAAAATTGCTCCAGGATGGGTACTTCCTAAGGGGAAGCTTTCTCCATTAGCCAGACAGGAGGGGAAATGTAAGGGCAAGCCTTGACCCACCATTACCAAGAAATCAACTGTGGAAGTGAGTCATCTTTCTCTCGCCACTAGGCTGGACTTGGTGATTAATGGAAGACATTTAAGATTAATACCCTTTCTTGTTCAAGTTTTGAAAATTAAAGCTCTTGGAAATGTGAGCCCAGAGAATGAACAAAAAAGGAGG
Source organism: Phyllostomus discolor (assembly GCF_004126475.2). Classification (NCBI taxonomy): domain Eukaryota; kingdom Metazoa; phylum Chordata; class Mammalia; order Chiroptera; family Phyllostomidae; genus Phyllostomus; species Phyllostomus discolor. The sequence goes on from NC_040905.2 coordinate 45,310,229, forward strand.
AAGTAGAACAATATTCTCTTTCTAGTTGCCTGCTTTCAAACATTCAATCTCCTTCTGCTAAAATGTAGAGAATTGGCTGTCCCTAGTCTATGTCACGTTGCTTTCCTTTTTTTCCTCCTCACCTCTGAAAGGACATTAGTTCCAGCCAACTGGTTATCATAGATCCTCAGCACCGTTTCCAAGTTACCCAATGAGACAGTGGAACAACTGATTACACTGGCACAGGCCAATGGTGGGAGATAAGGGAATAGCATGTGGGCCCAAACAGCTATTGTTGCTATGTTTTTTTCAAAGCATGAGTGCACAAGTTTGCTGGCCTGAGACCTCGAGATTCCTGGGAAAGAAAAGATACCTCAGCTAGAGTCTTATCAAGGCCACGCTTCTCAGGACTCGGTCCTATCCTCGCTACCTTAGCAGAGCTGACATCATCTCATCTTGAGATGAGCTCCCAAACCCAGCTGCCAAGAGCACCCTCTGGCCCCAAATGCCAACACCAGAGTTAGACCACCTAAGTGATCATGGATGACCTTTACTGAGCACTTTCCACTGTGGTAATAGTGCTTCTCAGTCTTCCATTTAAATATCAAACACAGGCATTTAAAAAGGGACATCTGTCTTTTGGTTTATAAAGGAGTAGGAAGCTGAAGCTGAGAGATGTTGAGAACCTCACCTAGAATTGCACAGCTGGTGAGCGGCCGGGACAGCATCTGAGCTCCCGGTCTCTGTCTTAGACCCTTAACACATAGCTTGAGAATTAGGAAAGAGAATAGGGAAGCACAGGAATTGGAGTTGGGGGGTGGGGCGTGGAGAAGAAGGCATGATGCAAGACCTAAACTTAAGATTATGTACTGCCTTGACATCTGCAAAAAATATGGAGGTTCTCCACTGGCAACCCACAAGTTCCCTCCTGCCTCTGCTCCATGGACAAGGTCCTGTAGCCAGATAATCCTCTCTATCAACGAGGAGTAGTCTAAAACTCCCACAGCCTTTACATGGGAGGGGTGATGGAGAAAGTTATTCTTAGAGGGTTTTCGAGCAAACAGGAATCAACAAACATGCTGTAAAACTGGAGCTGAGTCTACTGGGTGTGCTGTTTGAACAAGAGCTCACATTTATTGAGTGTTTACTACGTGGCAGGCACTGTTACAAGCATTACATGCATTAACTCACTTCATTCTCACCACAACCCTTTGAAGTAGATACAAGTATCACCCTGACTTTGCAGATGAGGAAATGGAAGCACAGACAGAGTCATCCGTTCACTCAAGGTTCGGAAATTCTGTGTAGCTGGTCTGGGGAAAGGGCCCAGACAGCGGCCTGCTTTCCGAGCACCCCCAGTGGGGTCTCGCGTGCTCCCGGGGTGAAGAACTACTTGACCGAGATGGAGCAACAATCCTGCAGTCCTATAACCAATCACATAGTGCCTGCACGGCAAACTGTTCCCTGCACGAGTTTTATGTCTCCAATTAGATTATAAGCTCCCGGAAGTGGTGAGGTTGAACAGGAATGAAGTCTTAGAATAACTCAGAATCCATGCCTTCAATGCGGCGGCAGCACAGGGCACGTGTACCCGCAGGAGACACTTGACACACTGAAGGCTTCAGGCTCCGGTCGTGAGCAGGGACTGCACACTGCTCACACTCAAGGAGGGCTTACGCCAGTTCTTTTGTTTATTCTACGAGGTCGGGGTTGCTATTATTGTTCTCATTTTACAGATGAGGAAACACAGGCACAGACAGGTTGGGGACACACAACCTGTACACGGCAGAGCTTTAAGTCACAGTCGGGCTCCAGAGCATGTCCGAGTCCAACGCGGTGTAATAGAAGGCTGGAGGAGGGAGGAGTGCAAGGAAGGGAGAAAAGGAGAAACCATACACAGGAAGGCAGAGAATGCCAAGTAAAACTGAGGGTCCTGTGTCTGATTAAACTTAGCTCTAAATCATAGCTCTAGAAATCATCTCTGTCTCTCCATGCCCCCCACCCCAGAGACCTGGACTCTCCCCCATAACCAGAAACCCCTGAGGCAGTGGAAGACAGTGAGTGACCTGGACCAGACTAAAGACCACGAGGCCAGGACCTCTGCAGGCCCAAGATAACATCCTGACCTAAGTTGTGTGTCGGCCCCTGAGTCCTAAGGTAGGATACCACCCACTGCCCCCCACCCCACGAAACCAGATGGAGGTGCACTGGAACAGACCTCAGAACTGCCCTTAAGGCCTGAGGAAACGATTGAGGACCATCACCCCGCCTCGGACCAGTCAGCTCCCAGCACAACCCCAAACCCCTACCCTGGTGTCTTGTGATTCTCCCCTATATAATCTGTAACCTACCCACCATCAGAGAGGTTGGGCCCTGGAGCATCAGCTCCCCATTCTCCTGGGTGGTCCCATTCATTAATAAAATAGCCAATATTTCGCAACTGCAATTGATGTTTCATGTTTGGCTCTGCTAGTGCCAAGTGGGCGCACTCTTTCTGTTCTATAACACCGCTGTGTTAGTTTGCTAGGACTACCGTAACAACGTACCATAGACTGGGGACTTAAACGACAGAAATGTATTGCCTAGAGGTCCAAGATGAAGGTGCCAGGATGGTCCATTCCTTCCGAGGCTGTGAGGAAGAGCCTGCTCCAGACCCCTCACCCAGCCCCTGGCAGTTCGCAGGCAATCCTGGTCCTTCCTCAGCACACAGAAGCACCGCCCCGATCGCTGCCTTTATCTTCCATACAGAATCTTCCTTGTATATGGGTCTGCCTCCACATTTCCCCTTTCACACAGGCATGGGTGAGGACTTCCGCATGTGAAAGGTGAGCCCAATTCAACCCGTAACAAAAGTTAAGGGCCACACAGCATGTAGGTTTATAAGCCGGGGTTCCACAGGACTGAGAAAGCAAGGACTCCCCAAGACTTGAGCCTTGGAGTTACCTGGAGAGCAGCTCTGGGGGATTCGGATGAGAGTGAGTCAAACGGCAGCGAGGCCAGGCGAGGCCAGGCCGGGCTCCCTCTGGCACAAAGAATGAGTGGTCAAGGACTGGCCCCTGCCTTTTCCTGGCAAGGCTTCAGCCCCTGGATTGCACAACCCTCTTGTCAATGGAAACCAAAAAGCTTTAAAAACACACACACAAAAACAAACAACAACAAAAACCACACACACAAAAAAGAGTAATTTTATGTTGTCTGTGAAAAGCCTCAGAAAATGTCAACAAGTGCTGAGTCAGGAAATTCTCCCCTAATAGCTTTTGTTGGAAACGCTTAACATTTCAACTTTATCTCTTCTTTTTTTTTTTCAGACAGCTCCTCAGAGGTATTCAAATGCAACAATACCACCATTCAGGCCTTTTGGCTCTCAGAGGACTCCTTGGAGCCATAGCCAACATACACCCTCCCAGAATCGCAGCTGCTTGCTTACACACTCTGGGGAGCTGGTTTCCTCCAGCCCCGCTGAACTGGGGGAGAGGACACTGTATCTGATACTCCAGTGCCCTCTTGCCAACTGGCCACCAAACAGAGCAGACCCTGGGTAGGGACTGCTGAGCAGACATACCCCAAAAGCTGAGGTCTCATCTCTGGCAGTGGCCAAGAAATACCAAGGGACCTCCATAATGAACCTTTCCATGCCGCCCTGCAACTCACAGGGCAAGAGTTCGGCTACAGAAGGACCACGGCTTTCGTCCTTTAGTTTTCCTCACACCTCAGTCGTCCACCAAGGTCCTGGGCCACACTGACATCACCGCCTCTCCATGCCAGTTACTACCCTGCAGTTCTGAGTTTCCTGAGCACCTCTACTGTTTCTTCTTTGCCGCGTCCCTCACCTACGTGGAGCAGCCATGTTCTTCTGAACCAAACAGCCAACAGAGACAGAGGGGATGTGGTGGAGGAGAGCAGGCAAGGAATTCGTACCCAAAAGAAATGGAAGTAATGCAAGTTGATGTGGTGCAAGCTGGCTGCTGGTCTAATTCAGATGTGCCCTTCCTTAATGAAACACTATCCTCTGGCCAGACAAGTGAGGAGGAATCTCTAAATGCAGAGCAATAAATAGCAAAGAAAACAGAGGCACATTCCCTTCTCACCGTGCTGAGCCCCAAAAGCACAGCCTACTCCCAAAAGGCGATTCACAGACTTCCAGGTTGGCATCCACGGTGCCTTAGTCGGCAGTCCATCCTTCTCAATAATTTGGATGGAATGAATGAGCCCATTGTGCTCAAGCCGGAGCTGAGAAACAGTATGTACAGAGCAAGAAGGGCCAGTGCCAGAGATAATCTTTGGCCACACAATCGTCATGCTAGAATAAACAATGCATCAAGATACATTGATTAGGAAATGGCACATTAGTTGTCCAAACACTGTGAAGTCATCATTCCCGGATGTGAACATTAAAAGAAGCTGGCAACTTTTGCCCTTTTCAGCAGGACCATAAAACTTCAGTGAAGACACAGCAGAAAGGGTCAGGCTCACCACCCAGACAGAGACTGAAGAGCACAGTGCAAAACTGACGGAGCCGCTGCCAGCAAGGCTGTGGAGACTGAGTCATGGGCGTTGCTCCTGCAAAACTGAGTGCTTTCACTTTTCTCAGCTTGATCCATGTCCATTGCCTGGGAGGGAAAGGGCAAGGCAGTAAGTGTGTGTTGGGCACCTGCTCATGTGCACATCTTCCCTGACTGTAATCCTCCTGTCTCTGCAAGTAGGTAGCATCATTCTCATCTTGCAGGTGACATAAAGAGAGGGGCAGGGACTCATACTCAAGGACCAGTTATCTAGTCAATATCCATGTCCTTGCAAAAGGGTGTTTGAGTCAGATTCAAGGCCAAGGAACACTAGTTTGGTGTGAAGTTATTGTGAGCATGGAATCTTTGGCAGCATAACCAGGTTACTGAACTTGGGATGCAAAAGAAAGCCAGGTCCTCTTTCCCCGATCACAACCTCTGTGTGATCTCCTTCCCCACCTCTACAAAACCCTGGGTTCACCCTATAGCTTTCTGGCCTGCTTCCACCTGTAAGAACAAGTCTCATCTGGGTACTTAAGAATTTTTCAGGAGTTAAAAAGTCTTGCCCAAGTCAAAACTTCTCTCTGCTTCCATATCGAAGCTTTCCTCCTCCTCTAGCTGAGCACTGACTCCACTTGGGTTGTAAGTGGAGAGGGAAGTGGGAATGTTCTTGCCTGTCTCTCCTCCTCCCCATTTCTGGGCCTTTCTGGTCACAGCAGCATTGCAGGAACTAGAAGGTGCTCAGGGTTTGTGCTTGGTGGTGGTCTTGGCAGTAATCTCTTGATGTTGAACATTCTCTGTGTGTCACAGCATTCAAATGCTGCTTATAAGGACCCACACAAGAGACCTCTCTATACATTTCTGTGGTATGGTTGAAGAACACTCTGGCAGACCTTTTGGGGAACACCCACAGCTCTGTCCCTGCCCCTAGGTTCCCCCCTTGTCCCCTTACACTCACAGGAAGTCCTCCTGCCCAAGGTCCCCTGAAGGCACTGAGGCATCCATTTGGCCCATAGGAAACTCACATGTGCTTGCCACACCACACGGTAGGGCAGCCAGCTGCCCACAGACATCTTATCTCCTCGCCCTGCTCTGCTGGGTTATTCCAGCTAGGCTCCTGACTTCAGAGTACTCCAGGGCAAGCTCCAGGCTTTCAGTTCACACCTATACTCTTGCCCCAACTTGCAGGGAGAAAGGCAGGCCTCTCTCAAGGCACAGAGTGAGCCTCTGCTCTTCTGTAGCTCAACCAGAGAACAGGAGTCAAGGCTTCCTTCTTGCATGCACCCCAATCTCCATGAACGTCACGCCCACCCATCCCTAACTTAGCAGGACCCAGGGCAACAGTCCAAGTAGAGAGGCCCACATACCAAATATCCACATACTTTAAAGTCACAAATCTAGCTCACTAACAGTACTGTTAAATAAAACACCACTCATGAATATATCTGCATGATGGCCTGGAAGGTCAGTTTGAAACAGGACTCTCAGTCCTCTTGGACTTGAACCTGAGAGAGACATTCCTCCCATCCCGAGACCCTGCCTCTGGCTGGCAGCCTGCTCTGCTTCTCTTCCCCCCTCCCCTCCACTCCATTCCATAGCAGAAGAGCCTGGGGCATACACATGTGGCCACCCCGGCTGCACATCCAGGATTGGTCCACATCCACCCAAAACTGCTGCCCCCTGGCCACACTCAGGCACAGGTCTGATTGCAGTCCACCTTGGGGTAGTGGACCTCAGCAGGCCCTGGAGGGCATCTGGGAGACCTGGACACCTGGGATGTGGTGAGGAGGGGAGCGCCAGGAGGACCTGTCCCCTAACGCCACAGACTACCCGTTCCACAGGCAGCAATACGCTGAAGGGGTTTCTGAGAGGGTCTCTCTAAAACATAGAGGTCAGGGCAAGGACTCAACTTTAGGAGAGTTCTGATGAGTGTTTTTTTTTACTCTTTCTGACTTGAGGGTGCAGCATGGGAAAAAGGGGGTAGGGGGAATGTCACCACCCTGTCTTTAGCTCACCACTCAGCGACTCCCCTTTCCATGAATCTGTACCTTCTGCCTATGTAGACCTTATGGGATGGTGCAGGTGAAGGGCAAAAAGCCAGTCTGGCCATCTCCTAAAACACCCTGAAGGGGGCCGCTCAGCAGCTCCTTGGCTGCTTTCATTAGACATGGACGCTCTCCTCAGTTCGGGGGCTTTAGCTGCCATTCTGAGACACCCCATTCCATCAGGTTACAGAAAGGGTACAGACACGTCGTACTAATGTGACTCGGATAATCAGTTAAGTGGGAGTGTTTTACATGCCCACAATTTAACACTATGTGAGGGAGGGAGAGGGACAGAGTAAGGTTCACATCTGGGCGGCTTTAAAACCAGGCTCTATTCTGTGACAGGAATAAATTTATAAAAACATGTCTGCAGTGAGGAAGGAGACATCAAGTCCCAGCTAAGGGAAACTCCGCAAAGACTTTGGCACAGACATTGGCTGTTTCCTCCAACTTCAAGGGTGTGGTGCTGCCCTGAGGCCTCCCTCACCCCCCACCCCCGCACCCCACCCACCCACCCGGACAAGAGGCTGCTGCCCTGGGGTCACAGCAGCACTAATGCTCAGGGAGCAGCAGCGATTGTCCCACCCCAGAGTGCCCACACTTCCTTTTAAGAGAAGCAGGGTGTGGGGAAGCACCGTCACTCCTGTCCAGCCCCCAGCCTCTGTGGCCTGCGTTCTCCACAGCTGGGCCCACCTGGCCTGCCGCCATCCACAGACTCCACCCTGCTCTGGCCTCTGACCGAGAGGGAGTTCAGGACTTGTGTCTAATCCCTAGGCACACAGAAGGCCATAGAGAAAACAGGACTAATCTGGAATCAGAGGCCCTGGATTTAAGTTCTGATCTCGCTACTTACTAGGTGTAAGATGTTTAGATGTCAGTGAATTTTCTGGGCTTCCTCTGGAAATTGGAGGTATGAAGAATATCCATTTACCTACCTCAGTGGGAAGTTGAATGATCTAATAGTATCATTTTGAAACAATAAATTCTGAATTATTATTATTACATGACCAGGCTTAGAGATGGGGTATCATGGTCTTTCTGTCTGGGTTCACAACAGGTTTAGAACCATGGCTCTGCCTCCCCTGTCAGACCAAACAATACCAATAACAACAACCTTCTGAGGAAAGAGAGGTCAATAATAACAGCAATAGTAGTAACAGTCTAACACTTGTTGAGCATTCCTATGAGCTAGACACTAAGCTGAATGCTCGGACTCTTGGCCTCATTCAATCCTCACCACCCTGCGAGGACCACTATCACACCTAGAGGTTTTGTTCTTGCCTCCCAGCCTAATGCACAGGCTAGAGGAGCCTGGATTTCTGACTGTTAACTCATTCCGTCTCCCATTGGGACACTGGGCTCCCCGCTGTGGGACCTCCTCCATGTCTGCCAACTGCACTTTGAGTTTTCACCTACTCTCGAGATGCCACTCATGGAGACTGGGGTGCTGTGTTATTCATGCTAGGTGAGGTTTTTCAAGCATAAGCCTCAGAATCGAGCCCTGGGTCACCATCCCTCTGCAGCCCAGGGGTCCACAACTGCCCACAGTGAGCTCAGCACCCTCTGGTCCTGAGTGGTGGGGTCCGTGTTTCCTCTCTCTGGAGACTTGAGGTTATGGCAGAAGTGACGCCATATGATGTCTAAGTCTAGGGCGTAAGAGGTGACGCAGCTTCTGCTGTTCTCACTGGAACACTGCTGCTCGAGCCCTGAGCTGCCATGTAAGCAGTCCACCTGCCCTGAGAATGCCATGCTGGGGGAAGCCCAACTAGTCCACGTGGGAGGACCACATGGAGAGCCCCTCAGTTTGCTTGAAGAGAAAGATGTCTGGCCAGTCTCCAGCTGTGTCAGCTCCTCCACTGTCCCCAGCTCTGTCAGCTGTCCCACATGGACTAGTTGGGCTTCTCCCAGCATGGCAGCCTCAGGGCAGGTGGACTGCTTATGCAGCAGCTCAGGGCCCTAGCAATAGTGTTCCAGTGAGCATGACAGAAGCTGCATTGCCTCTTATGCCCTAGACTTAGAAATCATACAGCATCACTTCTGCCATAGTCCCAAGCCTCCAGAGAGAGGAAACATGGACCCCAGCACTCCGTGAGAGGAGTGGTGAAGTCATGGTGTGAAACAAGCATGCGGAATGGGAGATACTATTGCAGCCGTCTTTGGAGAATACACTCTGCCTCATCCACTGAAGAGGGGGCTACGCTGGGAAATAAGGCAGACTCAGATCCCAGGGGATGCAAGAGCCTTGGGCCCAATGTCCCCACCCTGCCACCTGGGGTGGACTTGTTTGTTCACTCTCTTCTTATGAGGGCCTTGGTTTCCCATGTGCTCCTCAGTGTCTCACTGAAACCCTAGCCCTGGTGTCCTCCCCTGGTCACAGGTCACCGCTCCAGCCTGGCCCTGCTCCTGATGTTTGCCACACTGACCACAGTGGGCACACTGTCATCCTAATCCACAGCTGGTGAGCACCACTGAGAGGACCCCTCACCATGCCCCCCGTGGCCCCCTCAATACCCTCCCACAATATCCAGTCTAGCCCCAGCTAAGTTCAAGCTCCCTCGAACCTTGGAATGGGCATTTATGTCACTGGGGCCTTTTGAGAGGACCAAGTCCTTTCAGCTGTGACTTCCTGAGAGCTCAGCCTTGTACCGGTCTTGGCTGTCTTATACCTTCCAAGGCGACATGGAACTATTTATTCAACCCATTTGCATCACTGCATTTATGACACGCCATGCGCATCTCACCAAAGAATCTAGGCCCACCTCAATATCACAAGATTTAAGCAGGATGCTTCAAGGCAGGGGCCAAGATAGGACTCTGCTCTATTAGCTAGCAGTGCAAACCAAGGGCCAGTCACTTAACCTTGAATTCCTGTGATACGGGGATAAGAGAATTTGCTGTGCCTGTTTTGCAGGCTTATCCTCAAAACAAGGTGTGCTACATGAAATGATTTGAGTGGACTGTAGCATGTAACATGTAATAATCATTATTATTATTACAACTAGCCTAACGCTGCTTCTGTGTTCTCTTCCCCTGCCTACAGGCTCAGCCAAAATATGCCCTCCCCTCCTGGCTGCCCCACTCAAAGCCCCAGCAGCCGCCAGTTCCCTTTCCTCCCTTGCACCCCTACAGGGAGAGGTGGGCGTGGTGAACAACATGCTGCCCCCACCCCACCTTCACCCTCGCAGGTGAGCTGTGGGCAGTTGCAGCCTCCGCTGGACACCTTATGAATGCCAACCGAGGATGGAATGATCTAAGGGGTGGGCCCGTGACCATCACACACACAGTCACCACCAAGCTGTGTTCCTTGTGAGCACCGAGGTGCATCAGGGACCTTCCACCACCGGGCAGGGGCCTCCCCGTGTCCACCTCCATCCTGCCTCCTGGGGTGCAGGTGGGAGAGAAGCCCCTGAAGACAGGCCAAGGCTCCAGAGCAACCATGGCTATGTACAGTTGAGAGACCAGAGGTTTGGACAAGCCCATCCTTCCTCCCACAAGGTTCCTGTGGGTCACACCTGGGACCGATTCCTAGGGACACTGCATTTTCCATCTGTGTGAGCAATGCATGGCAGGAAGGAAACCTTTCAAAGACTCCATCATGGTGCTTCTGGGCTGCAGGCTTTTTGCCTTATCCTCCGCTTTCCCACACGAGAAAAAAGGATGCTGGCCCAGCTCTGAAGGGCTGGCCTGGTTGTGAAGCAAAGAGGCTATTCTTAACTGCAGACTTGCCAATCGTGCTGGAGGGGGCCGAGGGAAAGGCTGATAGAACTGTTTCTCTTTCAAGAAAATCCAGAGGCACAAACAGGCAGAAGATTAGACGGGGCAGCCAGGCTGCCAGAGAAGGGATGGCAGCGGGAAAACCACCTCCCAGGCTGCTGTGAATCAAGGTTTTTGAAACTTTTATCGTCTTTTATCTTTCCTCCTCAAAGTAGCTTCAGGGAGAGAAACAGCGAATGACAGTTTCGTCTTTCTATCTTTGCCAATCGTTCTTCCCTCCTCCGGCACCAGACCCTCCCGCCTGCTCCACCCGCCCCCACCTCCCACCCCCAGCCCAGCGAAGCCATCTGGTGCGGACAGAGCTGAGCAGCGGTTCATGACAAGCAGCTGGAGCGCCGGACACACAGCCGACGCTCCGTGAACGAAAAGAACCCTGGGAGGAGTTTTTTAAACTGGAGCCATTTGGCTGACTGTTGGGCAGTGGTGGGTGGGCTGGGGGGAAGGAGCAGTGGGAGAGGGAAAAACAGACGGAGATCCAAGACAAGTGACTTAAGCCGAGCGAGGAGAGTGGGAAGGGAGTGCGGCTCCCAGAAAAGTCCCAAAGCGCACAGAGAGGCAGTGAAGAGCCTGTCCTCACGGGGAAGAGAGAGTAGAGGGGGAAAAGGAGGGAAGAATGAAAGAGGTGACAGAAGGAAAAGTGCGGAAAATCAGGGAAGAGAGGGGGCAGGCAAGAGGCTCGGGGTGAGAGGTGCCCCACGGAGACGGGGCATTAAGAGAGGCGGGAAGAGAGGAAGGGAGCAGTCCCCGACTTAGACGTGGGTTGAGCCCCAGACATGTTTTTACAATATTCAAGTGTAAAACTGAAAACCCATCTCCGTCCAAAACACTGAATCACATGCTGACCGAGTTCCTCATGTGACCCCCAAAGCAGAGCCGCCAGCTGGCACGACCCTGAGAAGGAGCGTCTCCTCCAGTTCTGCCCCTGGATGCCGCTCTCGCCCCGCCCGTGTCCTGGTCCTGCCACGGGTCCCCAGGCTCTCAGCCCTGTTCACACGTTCAATTTCCAGGAAACGAGTTAAAGTCACCACTGCCAGGGCCCCACTGAGGCCAGTTCACCCTGCTCCCTCATCCAGGGACACAGGCAGGGTTGGAAAGTGCATCAGTGTGGTTCTCCTGTCTGGCCAGTTTTAAATGCCTGCCACAACATACTGCAAAGTACAGTTGACCCCTGATGATGTGGGGGTATCAACCCCGACACAGTCAGAAATGTGAGTATCCATTTTGACTACCCCAAAACTTAGTTGTCCCTCGGTATCTTAGTTCCAGGACCCCCCCTCCCCACAGACACCAAAACCTGCAAATGCTCACATCTCTTATATAAAATCGTGTAAATCAATGCATACAGTCGGCCCTCCTCGTCCCTGGACTCCCAGCCGGGATGGAAGACAGGACAGGCATTTACTGATGAAATGAAATCTGTGTATAAGCGAACCTGCACAGCTCCAATCCATGTAGTTCAAGGGCCAACGGCATAGTTCCACGAGGGGCAACAGGGGCTTTCTGACCTTCATGAATGATATTGTTTCTAAGGCAAAATGCATTTAGACTTTAACCCCAGGTGTCAGGCTACAGCCAGCCCCCACAGCCCGTACCCCACCACCCACGCACTGCACGGCTGACTCAGCCGGGGGAGGGGAGGGACGGAGAAGCTGGTGGGGCTTTCCCCGCCTGGGTCTCCACGTAGGAAACCTTTCATAACTTGAGTGTTTACAAGCCAGGGGGTTTTATGCGAGTTCAGTTCAAGCTAAAAAGAAAGGGGAAAAAAATCTGTCGACAATGAATAACAGAGGGATGGGAGCTTTATAAGAAATGGCAGAACCTTCAAGTTAATAAATAAAGAAGACACATGCCTGGAAACAAAGTGGAAATGTGGCTTAACAATTCCATACTAGGAACTCCGCGGAGCCAAGATGTCAGGGAAACTGGTTTTCAGAGCTGTGCTGACTTGCGTCAGAGCTGCCAGACAACACGAGATCATTCCGATCGCACAAACACAGCCATTTCTCCTGCGCAGAGAGGAAGACGGGGACGGGGCATGAGCACTCAGTTCTGCCACCTGTGGGACCCTCGAAGGGATTTCACACCAACCTCCAGCACCTCACCTACGTACCGGCAACGGAAGGATTAGGTCCTTGTCCCACTTCCTACGGATCCTCGGAGACACGCACATGGGAAGCAGGATGCTGCTGCTTGTGAAAAACACCCAGGGAGAGAAAGTTGGCACCGGCACAAGGTTTCGTGAAGTCCTTGAAGCCAACAAGACAGAACAGAACAGGCCAGAGGGTACAGCCAAAAACCTGTTGTTTCTTTACCTCTTCCAGTATCACACAATAAAAAGTTAATCAAACCATTGACTTACACAAGCAACAGCCTAGCTAGGATTACATAAAGGGAGCCAGTGTCCAGTGACAAAGCAGGCTTCCCTGCATTCCCCTCCAAAGAGACTCCTCGGTCAGCAAGCAGGGCCAGGGCCCTGATGCCCTGGCTGCCGAGCCCCGTGCCTGCCCAAAAGAGAACCTCAGCCCACCCTTGGGTGGGTTTCTCCTACCCTGAGAGTGGCGGTTTCACAGCAGACCGCTGGTGCGGGAGATGGATGCAGAGGCCTGCACAACAGTCTGCCTCTCTCCTGCTCCTTGGGGAACAGACCGGCACACTGTTGTGCCTAAATGAGCTGAATTTCTCTGAGTCAGGTTCTTTAGTTACCAGGATCAGAGACCTTCACAAGCTACCCCAGGATGAGGGGTTAACATAGGGGAACAGGGGGAGCAAAGGAGGATGTAGCCCAGCCAGGGAACAATTAGAACATGCCCCAGGGTACAAAGTAGCTCCAACAACCTGGGGGGGGGGGGGGGGCGTGGTGAACACAGCTCCAGAGGTCTGGTCTTCTTGTCCAGAAGACTGTTGCTCCCATTGTGGTAACCCAGTCACTTTCCATTCAGCTTCTGCAGCTTCTGCAGCTTCTGCTAAGTAAGACTGTGTTCCCTACCACGTGGCATCTACTGACTCACAGCTTCTGTTCCTCATGGCACGTGCTCACTTGTCCCCTCTCCATGTGCTCCTCGGCTTCTGTACAACTCTAGAATCTTACATTCAAAGAGTGACTATAAGACACTGGAGGGGCTGATTAGGTCAATTGATTGCTACCTGGTAAGAAGCTTTCTTATTGGGCAGAAATCTCACTGCAGTCAGGACCATCCTCTGGTCCATCCTCTGGTCCAAAGCCAGGGTGGAAAGCGGCACTGTGCAGAGTGAGGCAGCTTTGTCAGATGGGGCCCATGGCCAGGCAGAACACCTTGTTTAGGAAAATCCTCAGCCTCCCTGCTCTTCAGTTTCCCTCCATGAATGTTTGATGTGAGTGCTCCTGGGCAACACACTAAAGCTGGCATGAGCTGAGCAAACCAGGAGATTGACGCACCACCATAAAGAAGAGAGTCAGTAATGGCCTGACGCCAGGCAGCAATGATTCTGGTTCACATGCTACGTATGTACAGTCGGCAACCACTGTGGGGAGGTTGAATCAGGTGCAAGGGGAAGAAAAATGGGTTTTTAAGAGTAATAGCTAACAGGTAGCAAGTGCTGGCTCTGGGGCAGTCTCTGTGCTCAGCACTCAACTACTATCCCAAGTGACATCCTGACATCACGACGGGGCAGTGTGGCACACAGTGGCTAATGACTGCAAAGCAACCCAACCCCTTCTCCTTTATGCCCCACTAACTGCAGAAGCTGTAAAAGACTGCCAACTTCCCTCACAGATAAGGACCTGTGACTCTGTCCTGGCCAATGAAATATAAGAAGAAATCATCTGAGAGCTTGGGGAAAAGGTTTTCCTTTTTGGAGAAAAGGAAGAAGCAGTCCTAAAACATTGACCTTCTCCCTACGCATATGTTTTTTTAATTCTGCTATCATCTCCCATTTCCACCCCCACTTCCTACTATAAATGAAGACTCTATATGAAGAGACCGCAGCTGACTTTCGAGATGAGGCAACAAATCCGAAGATGAAAATTAAAGATAGTGAAGTTGTCAGAAAGAATCTGGGTCCCTAGTGAGACTGCTGAGCAGCTGAATCAGCACCAGCCGCATATCTCAAACTAATACAGGAGGGATCATTACTATTCCCATTTTACAGGTAAGGAAACCGAGGTGCAGAGTGAGTAGTAGCAACATTTTAAGTGCTCGTTTACAAAAGGGTCTAGTCAGGATTTAAAACCAAGCCTGCTGATTCCAGAGACCTAACCATCATAACACACCCCTCTCCAGTCAGAAGAAATCTTAAAATTGGAAAGTCTATACTTGCAAGGACTCTTAAGGACCTTGTGGCCCAATTCCTTTTGATTAATTGGTAAGTGGTTGACTGCTTGGTCCAGGTGCTATTGGCTCCACCCTCCTCAAGTATTAGGACTGGATGCTGACTCCCCATCCAGGGTTCTTCACATTACTTCATGCTTTATGGTAGCCCATGCTTCCTCTTCTGAGGAAAACAGGAGGCTATGAATCCTGCACAGCACCACGGTGGCCTCTGCATTGCTGGAGTTCAAGATTTATCATCTTGACTCTTTCCAGACCTCTGATGCCACAGAAACCAAGACAGAAGTAAAGACAATTAGCATTGTATGTCAGAAAGTTATCGTGTTGACCACAGTACACTTCAGTGTATTCAGAGGATATTAAGCCAAGATATTTTATACCAGAAAATGTTACCTGAGAAGAACCATTATTAGTGGCTTTTGCAATATTCACTCTGGAAACCTGCGGCTCCTCCCTTAGGGAGAACAGTATTGCAAGGAAAAGCGATGGCAGACCTTGTCCCCAAGGCAATTTCTATTATTAAGCTGCTCAAAAAAAGAAAAAAAAAACTAAATAAAACAAACAAAGCTCTCCAATTTCCTATGGATCTCAAGAAAACAAAGAGGTCCGTTTCCACATGAATTTGCCATCTTTCCAAACAGTATGGGGCACAATGGAGACACTGGTTTTGAAAATCCAGCTCTAAGATCATTTTATGCTACACTCTGGCCTCTTTTTAAGCATCTCTTCACTCTCCCAAAAAACTGCCATCATCTTATGATTGATGCTCTTCTGGAGATTCAGCTGAACTTGTCTGTTCACATTATCCAGCTGTTCAATGCCTGTGGTTTTTACTAATGGCCGTTACATTTGATCATTCCCTCATTGCCCCTAAACTTTCTGGCAGTGCTCAAGAAAAATGTAGACTGCAACTGGTACTGAGAGCCCTGCAAATTTAGTGAAGTTGATGTCTTATGTTTGAAACAATATGGGATCAAGGTAGGAAATCAGAAGAATCACATGTTCATTTATTCCACCGACATTTACTGAGTGCTTACTGTGCATCAAGCTCTATTCTTAGCACCCTGGATGCATAATGCCTCAGATGTACGTGCAAAGCACTAATATCATACGCATTTTATGGATCAGGACACTGAGCCTTAGCAAGATAGAATAACTTACAATCTACAGAGAAAGAGAGCAGGCAGTATGTGCACATGTATGCACATACAAATTCCAAAAACAAAAATATATTAATTAAATAAACTAGGTGTCAAAGTTTAGCTAAAGAAGAGATTGCATTCAGGTCTCATAAGACTGCATTTTAATGGGCGGCTGGAAGGTGAATAAGATTGCGGGAAAAGGAAGGAAGGAAGGAAAGAAGGAAGGAAGGAAGGAAGGAAGGAAGGAAGGAAGGAAGGAAGGAAGGAAGGGAGGGAGGGAGGGAGGGAGGGAAGGAAGGAAGAAGTGACAGGAGGAAAAATAACTTAGTAAAGGTATAGAGGCAGGAAAATATAGAAAACATTTGGAAATGGTGAGCCATTCAGTTTAGTAAGAGCAAAGGGTATAGGTGTAAAGGTGTTAGGACTGGTTAGGTAGACTGGGCATGGGTCGTGGAGGACCTAGACAATGACACAGGCAAGAAACATGGGCAAAAACCCCTAGCAACTGATAATTGAGGGAGCATCATTCTACAAAGCAGAAGGTTGCCGGTTTGATTCCCAGTCTGGGCACATGCTTAGGTTGCAGGTCCAGTCCCCCACTAAGGCATGTGCAAGAGGCAACCAAATGATGTTTCTCTCACACATTAATGTTTCTCTCCCTCTCTTCCTTCCTTCTTCTAAAAATAAATGAATAAAATCCTTAAAAAAATAACATGAAGAACTTCTGTTTTAAAAAGGTCCCTGGCTAGCAGTCCCTGCCTCAACTTTTCCCAATTTTCCACTGAGCATACATATGACTACACATTTTTTAAAAATTAAAACTCAAAAATAGCACTAAAATGAGAACTGAATTACCAAAACATGGAAAGAATGGAAGGCGATTCGGGGAGACAGCGAGTGGCCAGCTGTTGCGGCTGTCCTGCAGCAGAGAGGCCCACACGTGACAGAGAGAGTGAGGTGGCTCCTGGTCTTTCCCCTCTGTCTGCCCTGTCGCAAAGGCCCAGGTTAATGCCAAACAAGAAAGTGAATAACTGTCCTCCAATTAACAAGTGTTTCTAAGGCATCAGAGCCAAAGGACAATCATCTGTTCTTCATCTTGCCCTCTCCAACCATTCCCATCCTGTCCAAATTCTCTATCACGTCTCTAGACTGAAAACAATGAGCAGGAAGTTGAGATGCTTTTGCATCCTAAGGGCATCACAGCCCTCACATTGAAGCTATCTTAGCAAGAAAAAAAAGATTAAGGAATCTAACAGCCGTGCATGCTGGGTTTGTAAAATTTCATGAAATCTCTCAGCTTCAACATGTCAGAGAATCAAGCAGCAGGGTGAGAAGATTCCAGGTCTGCACAACAGTCACAAAATCTGTCTGCTGGCAAACCTTGAATCCACAGGGAACCTGTCTAATCTAAGGATTAGTAAACAATAAACTAAATACAAGACTCCATGAAAAAGTGCCAAAGCTCAAAAGAAAGGAAACAATATCCTAAAGATCAAGAAGATGAACACACCTTTGAAAATGATTTACAATTGAAAATCAGAGAAAATATTATGAAATGTTTTGGTATCTTCACCAGGATCTAAGAATGTATATGGTCTCTTGGAAACAGGAGCAAAACGCCAGAAAGCTGAGCTGAAAGAACACGATGAGATGAAAAGATAACATGATGAATTCAAGGACAGAAAGCCCAGATTAGCAGGCTGCTAGGTGAGATGAGGAGGCTGAAGTTACAATAGAGAAATAGAGTCATCACTGAAGACAGTCAGGTAGACAATGGGAAATCAAATTAGTAACCAGTTAAGTAAACTTGAAAATCTCTCCCAAAATATAGGGGAGGAGAGAAGGGACCAAAAACTGTGGGGGTTTTTGTAATTTAAATAAAGTTTTCTAAGACAAAAAGTAATAGATGATATGTGTAGAAGACAGAGAAAGGGAATTCAATGTACAAATCATATGTGTGACCAAAGACAAGCCCAGCACACAGTAGGACCAAAGCAATGAGCACAAGTGTAATTTGGATACCACAGCTGTAAACTTCTGATATGGAAAATCTACATAATTTCTTTGTGTTTCAGGTTTTTGTCTCTAAAATGAGGTTTAACAGCAATATGCAGAGAGTTTTTATGAATAGTAAAGGAGACTTTATATGTAATGTGCTTGATCTCAGTAATGGACCATGGTAAATGCTAAGTAACATCAGTTGTTTATTATTACTGCATAAATAGCTCATACAAATTAATAAGCAAATTAAATAGGCAAATAGATAAATAATGGAAAGCCTAAAGAGTTAACTCATGAAATAAAAATTATGAACAGCATATAAACATGAAAAATATTGACCTTAATAGGAATTAAAGAAACCCAAATTAGAACAATGAGCTACAAGTTTTCTAAGGATTGATTACTATAGATTCTTTATTCTTTAAATCATAATGCTCTGCTTTGGGAAGAAAGTGCTGGAAGAGGCTCTCTCTACCTCACAGGTAGAGCTGTAAATGGGTTCGGCCTTATAGCTGACACGTGTAGATCAAGAGGATAAAAGGGGTTATATTCTTGCTATGGCTTAAATGTTTGTGTCCCCTCCAAATTAATATGTTTGAAGCCTTAATTCCCAATGTAACTGTATTTGGAGATAGGGCCTAATAGGAGATAAGGGTTCAGTGAGGTCGTAGGGAACGGGCCCTAACCCAGCAGAGCTGGTGCCCTTATAAGAAGAGGAAGAAACACCAGAGTTCTCTCTGCCATGTGAGGACACAGACAGACAGACGGAAAGTTCTCTCAAGGAAATGAAACCAGCCAATTCCTTGATCTAGCACTGCCAGCCACCAGAACTGTGAGAAAATAAATTTCTGTCGTTTAAGCCACCCAATCTATGGTATTTTGTTACGGCAGCCCAAAGAGACAAACACAATTCTTTAAGCAGAATTCCCATTCATAGGAGTCTATCCTAAGGGAATAATCAGTGAGGTTGACAAAAATTTCTGGATGTGTCCTACAGCATTAATGAAGTTAAAAACTATCTAAATGGCTAATAATAGAAGAACCTTTAGGAAAATATAAAATATGTACAATAGAGTATTTTGCAACTATTAAAACCAGATTATAAAGCTTTTTTAATGTCAGCAAATAATTATTTATACAATATTAATATAAAAGAGAGAAAATGATATCGATCAATATGATCCTCATTTTGTTAAATTATGTAATTATTAAGCATATAAGCATAGAAAAAAAAGAATGAAAAGATATATAATAGTCTCCCTATCCACAGGGGATATATTCCGAAATCCTCAGTGGATGCCAGAAACCACAGAAAATACCAAACCCCTGTATATACTATGTTTCCTCCTACACATACATACCTTTTCACTTAAAGGAAACACTTCCTGGTTTCTCTTTGGCGTATCTGAATTGCCAGCATCACTGTTCTTGCACTTTGGGGCCATTGTTTAGTAAAATAAGGGTTATGTGAAGACCAGCACTTCGAAATTGTGACCGCCAATCTGACAACCAAGATGGCTACTGAGTGGCTGATGGGCGGGAGAGTGTACGCCCTGGGGATGGCTCACATTCCAGTCAGGATGGAGCATGGCAGAGCAAGATTACATCACATTTCTCAGAATGTCACGCAATTTAAAACTTAAAAATTGTTTGTTTCTGGAATTTTCCATTTAATGTTCTCTGGCTGCAGTTGACCGTGGGTAACTAAACCTGGAGAAAACAAAACAGTGGAGGAGGGGGCATTACTGTCCACCAAATATATTAACAGGAAGATTACCTCTGCTTGTGGAATTACAGGTAGGAATTTTTTCTTTATTTTTTGAGATGTTTTGAGCCTCCAACAATCATCCTGTATTATTTTTACAATCATAAAAAATTAAATTATTTCAAAAACAAGGTGCATTAACACTATTTCTGCCATTAGCTTAGAATAGAAGTTAATGAGAGCCCCATTTCTTCATACCACACTTATTTTCTTCCTGTAAAATTCTCCAGATACTATAATTGACCTGTATGCACAAAAAATAAAAGCTATAAAGAAACTGACTCTAATGATGCTGCCATAGGTACTCTGTGAGCAACTCTTAAATTATCTTTTATCCACAATCCCAGAACACAGGTGCAGGATTTCCACTTAAGGGTTCCGTGATGAGGCCTAACAAAATTCTTGGCTTTTCTCTTGAAGGTATATGAGTCCAAAATTACACAGGGCTCTTTGAAATTTCAAATAGTGGGAAAAGTAATCTAAGTAAACATGAGTATGCTTTCTAAAAATACACCATAAGGACGCCAATGTGGAAAATATTGCATGAAAGAGAAGAAACTACTCTGTATTGTTGCAAAGGACAGGACTAGAATCAGAGGTGGACTTGGGGAAGGAAGACTTTGACACAAAACAAGACTCCCCCAGCAAATTAACATCTCCTTGCAAAATACAGCCGAGCACCCCATCACCAATAATGTAAATGGCAAACAGAGGACCGCTTGCTTGGGAGGAGGAAAGAGCTAAAAAGTAACTTCTGTGTTAAATTTGAACCAAACTAAAATATGGACTGGATAATCTTTAAGGCAAAATAGCCATATAACTTATGATCCAAACTGAGCACTTCTGAGAGAAAAGAGGCAATACTGATAACTAATAGGGACATCCTAGTTAAACTGAAATTTGTGGTCCTCCTTGTCTTGGGTCTCTTCTAAGTCTTAAGCACTAAAATTGCACATTCATAAACCTTGAGTCTTTCATCCATCCTTCAAGGGCTAAACTTTTCCAGTGCCTGCGTTTTATTGGCTTAGTGGATTATTGTAATGGTCAGACTTTCTAACATGTAACAACCTGTCTCTGAATGGCTGGGGGTGGGGATGTGGGTAGACATGCTGAATTTCCCCAATAATTGGACCTTGGAGAAAAGAAAGAAGTAAGCAGAGTTAATTGGAAGCCTACAAGGCATATGGCACTGGCAACCCCAGAATTATTTTGAGCTGCAGTTAGCATACCTAGGTGATTACTACTTGGATATTTCAGTGCTTCCTAAGCATAGCTGGAATGTGTGGCTCTGATTTGTTTTCCAGCTGGAAATGTTACAGAAACACGAAGATTTCTGCTTTTGTGTGCCTTGTCGTATCTTGCCTCTGCTTGGCAAAGGCTCTGGTCTGACAGTCATGTACATCACTTCCGCTGTGCTCTGGGCTCAACAAAGAAATTTAGGATGAGCTTGAGCAACATCCACAGAATCTCCTCAGCAACAGACAAGCCCACTTGCAAGCTGATTCCACGTGGTTTTGTCGTCTGTCATGACTACAGTGTCATCAGGAAGGAGTGAGAGAGACAGGATAAAAGGTAGGCTTATATAAACACCCATCGACATGATAGGAATTTATTTTATTTTATGAATATTGCATTGATTAAGCTATTACAGTTGTCCCAATTTGTCCCCCTTTGCCTCCCTCCACCTCGGTACCCATCTTCCCTCCAGCAATCCCCCTACCCAGCTCATGTCCATGGGTCATGCATGTAAGTTCTTTGGCTTCTCCATTTCCTATGCTATTCTTAATATCTCCCTGTCTATTTTGTTCCTACCAATTATGCTTCAAAACTACAGAATGTTTCATGAATTCATGTGTCATCCTTGCACAGGGGACATGTTAATCTTCTCTCTATCTTTCCAATTTTAGTGTATGTGTTGCTGAAGCACCATGTGATATGACTTTAAAGGTTCCTGCCTCTTCTGAATATCTCCCCATTGGCCTATCAAAAGTACTGGGGTGCCCAGAAGTTTGTTTTTTTTCCGTAAGATGGCTCTAGTATTGCTTAGTTGTCTTTAACTTCATTCAGAACAATTGTGTTAGACTGTATTGTGACAGCTGTCATATCAGCACACATTTTTTTAAAAAGTGTATCAAAATTGGTGAATTTTTGTTTGGCCATTTTAATATTAAAGATGGAAGAAAATATGCAACATTTTTGGCATATTATGCTTTATTATTTCAAGAAAGGTAAAAACACAACTGAGATACAAAATAAGACTTGTACAGTGTATGGAGAAGGTGCTGTGACTCATTGTCTCAAAAGTGGTTTGTGAAGTTCCTTGCTGGAGATTTCTCACTGGACGATGCTCCACAGTTGGGCAGACCAGCTGAAGTTGACAATGATGAAATCGAGACATTGATTGACAACAATCAATGTTATACCACATGGGAGATAGCCAACATACTCAAAATATCCAAATCAATAAAGTTACTGATGAAAATGAAAAATGTGTCTTTTATTTTATGGAAAAAAAAACTAAATGGACTTTTTGGCCAAGGCACCATAATTCCTATAATTTCCCTGTGGGAATGTATTTAAGTGTTTTAGTCTAGAAATAAGACAGGATGCTATTAGTTACCAATCGTGTTTACATTCCTGAAGACAGACTATAAACTATCCCAAGGCAGAAATTCTTTTTATCTTTTTGTGTGTCCTCAGAGCTCGGCGAAGTATAGGCGTTCAACACACGTGAGGGGGAAATGGTGGTAATGTGGTAGTGATGACAGCAATAATTATAAAGGCTCCTTTTTACAGGGAAATTATTGTTTATCGTAAACAGAAAGGGAAGGAATGCCACGAGGAGGAGCCAGGTGAACTTTGAGAGGGAAGTGTGTCCAATAGTGGCGCAGAGGTGCTTTCAAAGGCAGGCCAAGGTGTGGCTGCCCAGTGAATAATAGTGAGCAGCTAAGAGGTGCAGAGCCTCTCACAGAGCGGGGAAAGATGTAGGAAGTGGAGAAGAAGACTTTGAAATGGAGATTGAGCAGAGCTTAAGATAAGTCATGCCTGATTGGGAATTTTCCCTGACGCAGAGAACCAGGGCACATTTCTAAAAGCCAAGAGGAAGAGTTCTTTCCAGAGAGGCTTATATGTCAATTAACTAGAGACTGACTTAAATTGCAAAGAAACCATATATATCCTTTGACATCCTTACTAAACTCTGGCCACTGGAAGACAGGGAAAAATAAAATGTGCTAGCTGTCTAAAAATTAACAATGGTTTCTTCTACTCTTTGCATCTTCACAAAACCTAGCACATCCTTTTGGTGGTTGTAGCATTTAATCCAGCTTCAAGCTCTTCAGAGCACTCAAAAGCAGGAAAGTCTACCCTGTTTTAATTTTTTTTAAGATTTTATTTATTTATTTATTTTTAGAGAGGGAAGGGAGGGAGAAAGAGAGAGAGAGAGAAACATCAATGTGCAGTTGCTGGAGGTCATGGCCTGCAACCCAGACGTGTACCCTGACTGGGAATCAAACCTGTGACACTTATCTACCCTGTTTTAATAGGTGGGCAAAACTGAGATGTTCCACAGTCACCCTTGTAAACCAGCTCACCTCTGAAGCTTTCAGAATTTCAGACAATACCCCAGCAACACCGAAAATTCCTGGAATGAAGCCTACCTGTCAGTAGAGGAGCAGAGCCCATCCCTGAACACCTCACCTGGAGCTGAGCTGGGGCAGAGAGGACAGCAATAACCGGGCAGCTTCTGAACAGAGTGCCAGGGCAGGTGTGTGCTACGAGGCCAGAAATGCACTTCCCAGGTGCTGGAAGCACAGCTTTAAGCAACTCAAAGTAGTCAGCTACCTCTGAAACCTGAGTGCCACTGGCAAACTATTGAGGCTACAGAAATAGGTCACATACAGGCTCCTTTTTAGCAAAAGCTGTGGATTATCCAGAAAATCCAATAGGCAAAGTAGGAATGACGGATGTCATTGCAAACAGATGCTATTCTGACAAACTAAAGAACAACTGGCAGACACCACATGAGTGTCTACTTAAGAAAGCTCACGGTACCTCCTACTTCAACCACAGATGGAACCATCCTCATGAAGGACACCACTAGTTAATGACAATCATTAAATGCTGCCTTCTTAGGCAGAAAGAGCTCTGTACTAGGGGACAGGAGACTCGGATCTAGTTCCCACGTTGCCACCAATTTGCCTTATGACCCTGGACAAGTTCATTTACATGCCCACAGCAATAAAACAAACATACCTTCTCTTCTGGCTCCAATTAAGTTTTGCTCACTGTAGTATTAAACTTCTATAAAAATGTGGAAACTAGAAAATGGAATGTAAATGTAAAGTATTGTTATAATTAATTTGAAGGCAATTTTGTAGGATAAAAACTAAACTAAATAATGGTGTCATAGGCTCAAAGACACAAAACAGAAAATCCTTGCTAATGTTTCCAGACCAAAAAAAAATCTTCAAATCCTTTGTCTTCTAAACGATGCCTGTTACCATGAAAAGAGCCTACCAATTCCTCTTCAGAAAACCTACCAATCAGTTGATCAGGCAGTGTTGCTGGAATTGATGAGTCCCTTCACTCTGAGATTTCCATCCCCTCTGCCCCTCCCCAGTGCTCAAAGCAGAAGTGGGTGAGTGTAACTGCTGGCAAATGAACAGACAGGCAAAGCGCCAGACCCTGGTGGGCAGCTATGACCCTCTCCCCCCTGACAATGCCCAAACTTTATGTAACCGGTATGGCAAAGTTGTGTCAAGACATCAAAGGTTTTTTTTAATGCAGTATTATTTTCCCGTAATCTTCAACATTTTTATGCATAATGTATTCCCCTTTCATAATTAAGCAGTGAAGAAACAAATGTATAAACATGTGTGCCTCCACGGCTCAAAATAAAGCGGTTCCACAAAGGCATGTGGGCAGCGCGCATTTCAGCACAAACGGGGCGGTGAGAGAAAGGCCGTAGGAGAACTCGAGAACGCGAAGACCAGCTGCTCCAAGATATCCATTTGTTGGCATAATTTGCACTGAGGCCCTGGCACAAACATTTTATTTCTAAAAGTTTCCCTTGGTTATCTCTTTGGGCTTTATTATCCGTTTATAAGCTCAGGATTCATATCACATAAAACTGGACTTTGCACATCTGAAACTAACCAATATCATTTTCAAAAGCTCTCTGAAAAATAAAATGGATTATGCAGGAAATTTTAGTAAATGGAAAATATTGCATATACAGAGTCTGAGGCAATCCAGGACATTTTAAACCAGAAAGCAGATGGAATAAGAGCAATATAAATTAGTGTAACTGTATTTTGCCAACTGCAAAGTGACTCTAATTCCAAACAGAATTCTCCCCAACTTGTTGATTGCATGTATACTTGTTTTTAATTAGTTTTGGGTAGAATTTGGTGAGATGTTTGGAGTTAGAATCATAGAATCTAAAGATCTAGAACACCAAACCTTGCCAAATCACCCATGGAGTATCAAACTAAGAAAACAAACATATGAAATACAAGCAAGGTGTTTACACCAGAAAACAATATCCGTGCATATGTTATATAGGCCAATTAACAAAGACTATGCATGTGGCCGTTTGTGAGAAATGCCCTGCCCCACCGAGAGGAAGTCCATTAAAGCTGAACAGAGGGGCACAACTGCGTGAGCTGTCATCCTTCCTGGCCTTGGCCCTCACAATGTGACCTGTGCCTTGGATGTCTCGGCAGCTTCCCAATGGAAGAATCTTGGGCTTCTGATTGTCAAACTCAGAGCAGGTCTTAATCCTGACTCAGTCCACTCTAGGCCATCCATTCAGGCTTGGAAGGTTTAAGCAAATGACCCTGACTGGAGTAAATCAACTCAGCCCACTAAAGCAAACTGACTGGCTAATTTATGAAAGGGCGGAGAGAGGTTGACACAGATTTTTCACTGCAGTGTAAACTACAGTAAAGAAGCAGATAATCTGATTACCTCTCAGAGAAGTAATCTCCGTATTCTCCATATTCCTGCCAAGAGCTCAGGCCTTGAGCCACTTTCTTGGGTGTCAAATCCTGTTTGTACTCATATTTGACCAGCAGGCTATTGTCATTCAAGGCAGCCTGCGGGGACTAGTGCTGCAGTAAAGTCCCACAGACGAATCCCAGTCCACTGACCAGCAGGACTCCCGTTTGGACATGGAATCTTGCTCAGTGTCCTAAGTCCAGACTGGCTGTGGTTGGCAAAGTCTGCATTTTTAATGACGAACCACTGTAGAGTATGGATGACGAGAACGGAATGAAGATTTCCCCGGCGTCTGCAGTCTGTCTTCCCAACACATCCTGGAGGGGAGCACAGAACTGCTTGTTCACAACCAGTGGATAGGCGCGACAAGGAGTTTGCTGCATTCTTACTTTTTCTTTGACAAACAAGACCTCTACACTCTTTTCTCTGTGACACAAAGACATCTTCGTACCCCCTGGCCAGTATCAGATTTTGCACCAGCTACTACTATCAGGAGAAAGGCTCAGGGTGGAATCAGCATCTGGAAATATGTTAATTTTCCATGAAAGTAGAGGATGATAGCAGAAATGACAGACACTGAAAATGAGAGACATCTGTTCATTACAGAATTTAACACGCAGCAACAGCATAAAGCAGCATGGGTGAGGAGGGAGGGCTAAGGAACTACAGGAGTGACCAGGGAAGGCATTCTCCACCCCATACTCAAAGAGGGTACACACCACCAGAAGGAAATTCTAGAGGCAACCCAGGGAAATGAAACTGACTCCCAAACTCAAATATTGAAGGACCTGTGACCTGATATCACAGGGGAAGTGAGAGAGGTCGGAATTCCCAGTCCCAGTAGAGCTAAACTTCAGTCCTCTTTCATCTTCGGAGAGTTCTGAAAAGGGATAGAAGGACTAATCACTTGGAATCCCAGCCAAGAAGAATGGAAAGGCAGCACTTCCAATACAATATCCTTATGCAAGCACTCAGTTCCCTGCCAAGCAAAGGCAAAGATGTGAATGCATTTCCATTCATAAACCGAAATAATGTACTGGGGCCATTTCTGAATCTCATTGATGACTCACTGTCAACACAATGGCCATAGTTTGCCATGGGCCTGTGCCCTTCACAGCTCAACTAGCCTCCCTACAGTTGCTTTTGGAATCGGAGCGGTTCAGTCCACCACGGAAGCTTCCAGGAAGCTGACCAGGATTACTGCCACCATGCCAAACGTGTACACTTAAGTAAAGGGGCGATGCGGGTAACTATTACCCTAGAAATAAGTGGTAGCGTAATGTGAGGCCTAAACCAAGTGCTAAAGATTTGTAATTACACGTCCTGCAACGTTTCTGGGGGAGAAATTTGGATGGGATTGTAGACAGCAAACATAACAACATTCACTTACCTTGGAAGACAGTTGAGAGAGAGGGCTGATAAAAATTATTACAAATCACTACACACACACATAAAGTGTTTTATAATAAACACTAATTCTTTAATCCCACATTGCTTGTTTTATAGGTTTGATGCTTAAGAAAAAGTTGAGCTGAAAGAGTAAGAGAAGCAACCTTCATATTCTGTCATTTTCTAGGTTTAAGCAAAAACAAAGAAAAGACAGAAAAGAAAAGAAAGGGAAAGAAAAGAAAAGAGAAAAGAATACCCCAAGAAGTCCATTTTTTAAAATTGCTGCTTATGTAACAGGAGCCTGAGAACTACACCAGAATTTAATTGAAGGAAAAGTAACTGTAGGGGAATTGCTTGGAGAGCAGCCAGAAGGGTTTTAACAGCTGGAAGTTGAAAAGTGATTAATTTTGACAGCAATAAAAGCCTCATGTTCATACATAATTATGCTTAGATTTGTGGGCTGCTGGAATTCTTTTTCTATGCACTATTAACCTTATACTGTCCAAAATGGAATTTAGATCATTTAAATGAGTCTGTATTTTTAAGTTGAACAGTAATTTGCTTTCAGTGGTTTTGACTCATCTCAAGACAATGAAGACAGGGGAGACAGTATAGAATAACTGGTAGGTTCAAATACCCTTCTGAGTATCCTTAGAACCTAATGGAAATAAAGTCATCTCATTTCACCCTGCACAGGAACAATAACCCAAAAAGGGGGGTTGGTTCAGGAAAAAGACACAAGAAGCAAAGAAAAAGGATATTGAATAGTGCTCTGTTGTCAACTATACAATTCAACTACATTCCTAGCAATAGGCAATAAAGACAAATCTGGAAGTGAAGACCATGATGCTACACTCAAAATACTGCATAGACTAAGAAAGTGATGAATTAAACCGAATTCTAGAACTGGCAGTGTTACTAATTTGCTATAAAATCTTGGACAAGTCACTTAATTTCTTCATGATTTCTCTGTTCCCAACATAGGAAGAGAGGGACGGAGTAGATAATTTAGAAGATCTAAAATCTAATTATATTAAATCACCTTCTCTAGGATTAGTCACATTCGGAATCTTTTTTTCCTAGTCACCTTTACCATCCTTGTGCCAGCCAGTTTGACCAGATGAAGTGAAACTTTGCTAATATATGTTCAAATTAACTGGAAATAATTAGTATTTAATAATAATAACTGTAACAATTAGAGCAGTTTCTGAGGCATGATTCTAAGAACTTTATAAATTATTATATGTTAATCCCCACAATTACACTATCTGGTAGGTCCTATAGTTCTGTTGTTACTATTATCCCATTTTATGACACTGAGACCATAAAGAGGTTACATGACCACATGACCTCCCAGAGCCTACAGTCACCTAGTGAAAAAGCGAAGATTTGGGATCTCTAATGTCCTACTGTTCCTAAGCAAATATGTAGTATTGTAGAATGAAGAATAATGAACCCAACTCAAAAAAAAAGCTGAATTTAGTTTTAGCTCTTCAATTTTCTCAATTACCTTGGACAATCTGCCAATTTCTCCATTCCAACTTCCTTATTTGTAAAGTTCAAAAGTTCTCCAAATTTGAGGTTCTCAGTTATGGTGATGGGCCCAGTAGCACCGACCTCACCTAGGAACCTGCAAGTGATGCAAATTTTTTATTTTTAATTCTTATGCATTGAATTTTTTGGATGATATTTGTTAATAAATTATATAGGTTTCAGGTGTACAGTTCTATAATACATCATCTGTATATTGTATTATGTGTTTACCACCCCTGGTCAAGTCTCCTTTCATCACCATTTATCCCACTTTTATCCCCTTCCACCTCCCTCCAATCCCCTGTCTGGTAATCACCATGCTGTCATCTGCATCTATGAGGGTTTTTTTTAATCCCTTCACCTCTTTCACCCGACCCCCAGTGCCTCTCCCCTCTGATAGCTGTCAGCCTGTTCTCTATCTCTGAATCTGTTTCTATTTTGGCTGTTAGTTTATTTTATCCATTGTATTACACATATGAGTAAACTCATATAGTACCTGTCTTTCTCTGACTGGCTTAGTTCACTTAGCATAATACCCTCTAGTTCCATCGATGCTGTTGCGAAGGGCAAGATTTTCTTCTTTTTACAGCTGAGTAGTATTCCACGGTGTAAATGTACCAGAGCTTTTTTATCCACTTATCTTGTGCTCCACCCCAGACCTATGGAATTGGAAACTCTGGGCATTCACCTGTGTTCAACAAGCCCTCCAAGCAATTCAGGTAGATCCTAATATTTGAGAACAACCATCAAAGTGATCACTAAATTACATTTTGATCCTCACCTATAGTAATTTTATCTACTAATGTCTGGTTTCAAGTAACTATATTTCAGATGGAGCTGGCTTTAGCATATTTAAATTCTTCTCCCCTGATGCATCAGACACTTGGACCCCATTGCCAGAGGACAGGATACATAATGTTGGCTCACTGGAATGATTGTTTTCTTAGGCGTCACCTGAGCATTATGGAATTAGAAGGCAGAAGGAAGTTTTGAATCTAAACAGAATGATGTCATTGTGAATGTTTTGTTACCTAAGGCAAAAGTACGAAATTGAAGCCCAGAGTCAGAGCCTCAGCATAATCTGGGTTCTTATTTTTATTGTTATTCTATTGCAGTTGTTCCAATTTTCCCCCTTTGCCCTCCTCTGCCCACCGCCCCCCACTCCCACAGTCCATCCCCACACTGTTGTCCATGTCCATGGGTCATTCATACATGTTCTTTAACTCATCCCTTCCCCTTCTTTCCACCATTATCTCCCCACTCTGGTCACTGTCCATCTGTTCCATGTTTCCATGCCAATAGAACCAAGTCTGTGGTTCTATTTTGTTCAGTAGTTTATTATGTTTGCTGGATTCTTCTTATAAGTGAGATCATATAGTATTTGTCTTTCATGGAATGGCTTGTTTCACTTAGCATAATGTTCTTCAGTTTCATCCATGCTGTTGCAAAAGGTAGGAGTTCCTTCTTTCTTTCTCCTGCATATAGTATTCCATTGTGTAAATGTACCACAGTTTTTTGATCCATTCATCTACTGATGGGCACTTAGGCTGTTTCCAGCACTTGGCTATTGTAAATAGCCCTGCTATGAACATAGGGGTGTATAAGTTCTTTTGAATTAGTGATTCAGGATACTTAGGGTATAATTCCCAGAAGTGGAATCTCTGAGTCAAAAGGCCGTTTCATTTTTAGTTCTTTAAGGAAATTCCATACTGTTTTCCACAGTGGCTGCACCAGTCTGCATTCCCACTAGGAGTGCACTAGGGTTCCCTTTTCTCTGCATCCTGACCAGTACTTGTTGTTTATAGATTGATAGCCATTCTGACTGGTGTGAGGTGATATCTCATTGTGGTTTTAATTTGCATCTCTCTGTTGACTAGTGATGTTGAGTATCTTCATTTGTCTATAGGCCATCCATGTGTGCTCCTTGGAGAAGTGTCTATTCAGGTTCTTTGCCCATTTTTTAATGGATTTTCTGTCTTCCTAGTGTTGAGTCATATAAGTTCCTTATCTATGTTGGAGATCAAGCCCTTTTCTGATGTGTCATTGGCAAATTTGTTTTCCCATACAGGCTGTTCCCTTTCATTTTGGTGGTGGTTTTTTAGCCATGCAAAAGCTTTTTAGTTTGATGTAAACCCTTTTATTTTTTCCTTTGTTTCCCTTGCCCAGGGTGATAGATGAACAAAAATATTCCTATGTGGGATATCTGAAATTTTACTACCTATGTTTTCCTCTAGGACTTTTGTGGTGTCACAACTTACAGCATTTTATCCATTTTGTGTTTATTTTGGTATATGGTATAAGTTGGTGGTCTAGTTTCATTTTTTTGCATGTACCAGGCCAGTTCTCCCAACACTGTTTACTGAAGAGCCTACTTTTACTTCATTGTGTGCTCATGCCCCCTTTGTCAAATATTAATTAACCATGAAGACATGATCTTTATTTCTGGGCTCTCTATTCTGTTCCGTTGATCTATGTCTCTTTTCTTATGACAGTACCAGGCTGTTTTGATTACAGTGGCCTTGCAGTATAGTTTGATATCAGGTATTGTGATCCCTCCTACTTTGTTTTTCTTTCTCAAGATTGCTGAGGCTTTTTGGGGTCTTTTTGGTTCCATGTAAATTTTGAAATGTTTGTTCCAGATCTCTAAAATATGCCATCAATATTTTAATAGGAATTGTGTTGAATCTGTAGATTGCTTTGGGTATTATGGATATTTTAATGATGTTGCTTTTTCCAATCCATGGACACAGTATATACTTCCATTTATTTGTATCTTCTTCGATTTTTTTCTTCAGTTTTATATAGTTTTCTGAATAAAGATATTTTATCTCCTTGGTTAAATTTATTCCTAGGTACTTCATTTTTCTTGTTGCTGTAGTAAATGGAATTCTTTTCCTCTTCTCTGTTTCTGGTATTTCATTGTTGGTATAAAAAAAGCCTTTGATTTCTGAATACTTTGTATCCATATATTTTGCCAAATTCATTTATTAGGTTGAGTAGTTTTTTGGTGGAGATTCTAGGGTTTTTTATGTGCACTATCATATCATCTGCAAATAATAACAGGCTTATTTCCTCCTTTCCAGTTTGGATGCCTTTCATTTCTCTTTCTTGTCTAATCACAGTGTCTAGAACTTTCAGTTGAATAAGAGTGGCAAAAGTGGACACTTTTGTCTTGTTCTTGATCTTGATCTTAAGGTGAAAGATTTTGGATTTTTCCTATTGAGTGTAATGTTGGCTGTAGGTTTCTCATATATGGCCTTTATTATGTTGAGGTATGCCCTCTCTATTCCCACTTTGCTGAGTGTTTTTAACATAAATGGGTGCTGTACTTTATCAAATGCTTTTTCAGCATCTATTGATATGATCGTGTGATTTTTATCTTTCATTTTTTTATGTGGTATATTGTCTTTATTGATTTGGGAATATCACACCATCCTTACATACCTTGGGTGAGTCCCACTTGATCATGGTGTATGATCTTTTTAATGTATTGCTGAATCCAGAGTGCCAATATTTTGTTGAGGATTTTAGAACCTATGTTCATCAGAGATATTGTCCTGTAGATTTCTTTGTTGTGTCTTCACCTGCTTTTGGAATTAGGATGATACTGGCCTCATAAAAACAGTTTGGGAGTCTTCCCTCTTTTTGAATTTTTTGGAATAGATTGAGAAGGATAGGAGTTAGCTCCTTAAATGTTTTGTAAAATTCACCTGAGAAGCCCTGGTCCAGGGCTTTGTGTGCTGGTTTTTTGATTACTGCTTCAGTTTCACTAGTTGTTATTGGTCTATTTGGGCTTTCTACTTCTTCTTGATTCAGCTTTGGGAGATTGTATATTTCCACAAATTTGTCCATTTCCCCCAGGTTATCCAATTTCTTGGTATATAGTTGTTCATAGTAATACCTTACAATCATTCGTACTTCTTTGGTATTGGTTATAACTTCTCCGCTTTCATTTCTGATTTTATTTATGCGGGTCCTCTCTCTTTTTTTCTTGATTAGTCTGGTTAAGTTTTGTCAATTTTGTTTGTCTTTTCAAAGAAGCAGCTTCTGGATTTATTAATGCTTTGATTTTTTTTTAAATCTCTATGATATTTAATTCTGCTCTGATCTTGATAATTTCCTTCCTTCAACTCGTTCTGGGCTTTGTTGCTATTCCTCTAGTTCTTGTAGAGATAGGGTTAGGTTATTTGATATTCTATCTTCTTTAGGTAGACCTGTCTTGCTATGAACTTCCCTCTCAGGACTCCCTTCACTATGTCCCATAGCTTTTGGGTTGTTGTGTATTCATTTTCATTTGTTTTCAGGTACTTTTTGGTTTCTTCCCTGATCTCATTGTTAACCCATTCATTATTTAATAACATGTTATTCAATCCCATGTATTTGAATGTTTTTGAGTTTTTCAATATTTTAAATGTATTTCATTGATTATGCTATTACAGTTCCCAATTTTTGCCTGATGCCCCCTTCTGCTCAGTACCCCTTCCCTCCAGTAATCCCCACCCCACTTAGTTCATGTTCATGGGTCACACATATAAGTTCTTTGGCTTCTCCATTTCCTAAACTATTCTTAACATTTCCTTGTCTATTTTATACCTACCAATTATACTTCTTAACCCCTGCACCTTTTCCCCATTCTCTCCCTTCCCTCTCCTACCTGATAAACCTCCAAATGATCTCCATACCATGATTCTCTTCCTGTTCTGGTTGTTTGCTTAGTTTGTTTTTTAGATTCAGTTTTTAACAGTTGTGAGTTTGTTGCCCTTTTAATGTTCATAGTTTTGATCATCTTCTTTTTCTTAAATAAGTCCCTTTAACATTTCATGTAACAATGGCTTGGTGATGATGAACTCGTTTAGCTTTACCTTGTCTGGGAAGCACTTTACCTGCCCTTCCATTCTAAATGATAACTTTGCTAGATAGAGTAATCTAGGTTACATGTCCTTGATTTTCATCACTTTAAATACTTCTTACCAATCCCTTCTTGTCTGCAAAGTTTCTTTTGAGAAATCAGCTGGTAGTCTTATGAGGTCTCTTTGAAGGTAACTCTCATCTTTCTCTTGCTGCTTTTAAGATTCTCTCTTTATTCTTAACCTTTGGCATTTTAATTATGATGTGTCTTGGTGTGGTCCTCTTTGGATTCAATTTGTTTGGGACTCTGTGCTTCCTGAACTTGTATGTGCATTTTCTTCACTAAATTAAGGAAGTTCCCTTTCATTATTTTTTCAAATAAGTTTTCAATTTCTTGCTCTTCCTCTTCTCCTTCTTGCATCCCTATGATTCGTATATTGGAAAATTTGGAGATGTTGCAGAGGCTTCTTATACTATGCTCGTTTTTTTAATTCTTATTTCTTCTTTCTGTTATTGTTGAATGCTTATCTCTTCTTTATGTACCAAATTATTAATTTGGCTCTCAGCTTCCTCCCCTTCACTGTTGACTCCCTGTAGATTTTTCTTTATTTCAGATTTTTCTTCATTTCTTAGTGCAACATTCATTTCTTCCTTTATGTTGTTGCTGTACTCAGTGAGTTCTTTGATCTTCTTGATCACCAGTGTTTTGAACTCTGCATCTAATAGGTTGCCTATCTCCATTTCATTTAGTTTTCTGGTGTTTTGTTCTGTTCTTTCATTTGGACCATATTTCTTTGTCTCCTCAATTTGGCAGCCTCCTTGTGTTTGCTTCTGTGTATTAGGTAGAGCTGCTTTGACTCCCTGTCTTAGTAGTATGGACTATTATAGAAAAGGCACCTATAAATTGCTCAGGATAGAGCCTTAGGTAATCACCAGGGCTGGATAACGTGCTTCACTGATTTGTGGTTCTGTGTGATGGGAGGGCTCAGAGAGGGTACAGTGACACTGCCTTGCTTCTTGAGGTTTGTTCAGCACTCGCCCCATTCCCAGCCACTTCACCCACTCCCATAAGTGCCTAGAGCTCTTCCAGTTTTTGCCCTGGTGGTGAATCCCATAGCAGGTAGGTTTGCATATGTTCTAAGACCATATGGGCCCTTTAAGTGGAGTCTCCTGAAAATCTGGCACTTTCTTCCACTGCCCCACCCCCACCGATTTTTATAGCCAGAAGTTATGTGGATTTATTTTCTCAGCCCTGGAACCCTGTACTGTGTAGTCTGCCTTGGGGCTGGGATCACTTGCCCCCAAAGCTTCCCTCCCAGTTTTTATCTACCACATGTGAATGTGGGACTACCCATTCTATATTGCCACTGCCTCTCTGTACCACTCCATGACTCTACCCCTCCTACCCATCTGGATGATTTTGGCTTCTTTAAATCCTTGGTTGCCAGACTTTTATACAGTTCGATTTTCTGACTGTTCTGGGTGTTATTTGTTTTGAGGTTAGTTGTAATTCTCTCTGTGGCTATATGAGGAGGCAAAGCATGTCTGTCTACATCTCCATCTTGACCAGAAGTCCTTGAGTTTTTTCCCTGAGGTTGGTTTCTAGTTTCAAGGCATTGTGATTTGAGCACATGCTTGATATGATTTCAATTTCTTGAATTTGTTGAGGTTTGTTTTGTTTTCTACCATGTGGTCTATCTTTGAAAATGATCCATGTGCATTTGATAAGAATGTATATTTTGCTTCTTTGGGGTGAAAGATTCTGTATATATCAATTAAGTCCATTTGATATAGAGTGCCATTTAATGCCACAATATACTTGTTGATTCTTTGTTTGAAAGATCTATCCACTGTTGACAGTGTGGTTAAAATCCCCTGTGATGACTGTGATGAGTTCTTAATCCAATGGCATGCACCACGTGGGGGGTTAATGAATCCTTGTTTTTGCCTGAGGCAAATGACACCCAAGCAGATTAGCAACCTGGAGGAGCTGGCCCTGATTGCTCCCATATTCCCAACTGTGCCAAAATCCATACCTACCTTTCTCCTCTGAGTCGAGATGCAACCCCAGAGAGAATGTTGGATTTATCTCTTAATACTCCATCACCATAGGGTTATTTGGCAGAAAAATACAACTCACTTGGAGTGGGAAGCCAGAATACCCCACAAGAGACAATTCCAAGTGTACTCACAAGCAGCAAGTTTAAATGCATCTTTGCCTTGTTCTCCTCAAGTCAGAAATGGCAGGGGAAGACCTCTGAGTTTTTTGTCAACCATGATATAAATGTCCAATGTGTCATGCTTAATAAAGCCATCTCTAAAAGTAGAACATTGTGTGACTTCATGCCCTGGGGTATAAGACTATAACCAGCAAGACAGCAAAACTGGTGTCTGTACTTCTTTTGTATTTCTCATGATACCTCATTAAAATTGTCATTTGTTGATTAATCTTTTTAATAAGAATACAACCATAAGAAACATATAGTCATAAATGCAAACTCAGAGTTAGAAAAAGTTCTGAAAAAAAATAGAAATTTAGGAAGGAATAATATATATTGAGAGAAAAGATTGCCACATAAAGAAACATGAACTTTCCCTGGCTGGTGTGGCTCAGTGCATTGAGTACTGGCCTGTGAATCAAGGAATCACCAGTTCAACTCCCAGTCTAGGGCACATACCTAGGTTGCAGGCCAGGTCCCTGGTAGGGGGTACACAAGAGGCAACCACACATTGATGTTTCTCTCCCTTTGTCTCTCTCTCCCTTCTCTTCCATCTAAAAATAAATAAAATCTTTTTTTAAAAGATTGTTAAAAAAAAAGGAACATGAACTTGTTTGGAACTATAGTAACAAAACAGGCAGGCTCCACTCTTTAGGGTGGAGTAAGCCTAAGACTTACATGTGGAATAAGTCTGCTCTTTTGTTTCATGAGAATGGAAAACCCCAAACATTTATTTTAGGCTATCTCAGAGATTAACAATTTTACATTTGGCCATAATAAATATGAGAAGGATTAAAAAAAGTTACAAGCCATTTCCTAATCCAAGTTTACTTAAAATGATATACCATATTTTTGAGACTATAGCATGCACTATCCACCCTACCCCCAATTTGGGAGGAATAATGGGTGTTAATGCTGCTGTTGAGTTCTGTTTACATTTACATTGGTGAAATATTATGTTATTTATGTTATTAAATATTTGACCACATTTTTTTGCTTCAAAACTTTTTTTCCTATTTTCCTCCTCTAAAACCTAGATGTGTCTTATGGTCTGAAAAATATGGTAATTTCAATTTATCATAGAGATCTTGCAGAAATTTTGCATTCTTTTACTACAAATAATTAGGTACAATTTTACAACCCTGGACACCTGTATATTGCTGTGACCCCACAAAGGAGTCAAGCTGACATTTCAACATTTCTTCTGAACTACACGGCACAATCTGTGAAGTAGGTACCACTAATATCTCTATCTTACAGATAGAGAAACTGAGGCACAGAAAGGTTAACCCAGCCAAAGTTATAAAACTAGAACATGAAAGAACTTAGATTTGAGTCCAGGCAATGTGGCTCCAGAGTTCATGGTCTTGAATATGAAGTCACTCTTGTTTATTTACACCATGTATCACTTAGGAATGCTTTTGGTAGCATAATAAAAAATAACCCACTCAGAGTGACCTTAAAAAATAGGAATTGATGCCCTGGTTGGTGTGGCTCAGTTGGTTGGAGTGTCATCCAAGCCATAAGCAAAATTTTTTGAGTTTGATTCCTGGTCAGGGCACATACCTAGGTTGCATGTTCAATCCACAATTAGGGTGCATATGATCCCAGGTCCAGGTGTGTATGGGAGGCAAGCAATCTCTGTTTCTTTCTCATGGTGATGTTTCTCTCTCTCCCACTTTCTCTAAAAGCAATGAAAAAAAAGTCCTTGGGTAAGGATAAAAATAAATTTTTGGAATAGGAATTCATTTTTCTCAGCAACAACTGTGGAAATAAGCAATTGCTGGAGTGGTTAAACAGCTTACAATGTCCTTGGGGAACAAGGTACTCTCCATTTTACTGGTTCATCATCCTAGCATCATGGTGATTATCATCTCTCAGTCACTGCTCTTCTGGGCACCACCTCCCAATTACAGGGAGATCAAAAGGGGAAGAGAAAAATGTCTTCCTGAGAGACTTTATCTTTCCATTTAAGAAACTGAGCTTACTTCTGTAGGCTTCCCCTCATATCTCACTAGCCAAAACAAGATCACATGCCATCCTTCAACCAACCAAAGGCCAAGCAGAATAAGATGATAGTGACTGGTTTTGACTAATCATGATTCATATTTTGGGACTGGGAAATGGTCTGAAACAATGGGTCTTACATGGCTCCTAAATAAACTGGACTTCTTTCAGTTCAGAGAAACAATGGGCAGGAACAGGGATGACTATAGGGTGACAAAAGCAATGCCCACCATATTCTCCTACCTCGGGGTTTAAGGTGCTCCTCCTTGTTTAATACCCAGCTTATTGGAGCTGTGGGAAAGCAATGTGTTAGGAAGTGGGAATAAAGATAAAAGAAAATCTCTATATAATTGGCACTCATTTAAGTATTTGAGAGAATCAATCTCATAACCAATTTCAGATAAAGAGGTGAAGGAATTCATATCACATATAGCTGAGTTGGTAAGTGGCTGTCAGGAGAATCCAAGAGGCCTTATGTTTGCTGCGAGTA
Organism: Phyllostomus discolor; assembly: GCF_004126475.2. NCBI lineage: Eukaryota > Metazoa > Chordata > Mammalia > Chiroptera > Phyllostomidae > Phyllostomus > Phyllostomus discolor. The sequence continues at coordinate 45,348,230 of NC_040905.2, forward strand.
CACAGCAGGTACAAAAGAACATGCCCCAAGGTACCATCCTTAGACTATAAAATGACAGACAGGACAAGACTGATGTATGTGTGTAAAAATAGACTAGCATGTGTATTCAATATTTTGGAGGCATTTGGCACACAGAGTTGGTTTTTACACACACATAATTACCGTATAATCTGAATGTCTCCAAGTCTTACCTGGCACTGGGTATAGATAGGATCAGGCAAGAGCAATGACTCAAACTTCACTGGCACCTGCCCTTAAAAGTCCCTTGAAAACACCCCTGCTCTGTGTTTGTGGCAGTTCCCATGGGGTTCTCATATGTGCATGCAGACACGTCCAGTTGCTCGGGCTGCCCCCTGCTCAGATTACCAATCCTGGGACTTCCACAGCGCTGCATACCAGCCTGAGGAGGGAAGCAGCTCCCTTTCCTCTCCTCCCTTTCCTTGCCTCCACTGTTAGAAAGATCCAGAAGCAGTGGTGCTGGGAAATTCTCTCTGTCTGGAGGCCAAACGTGTGTTCACAGGGCTGGGCTGGGCACAGATTCAAGCGATAGTGGCTGTGATAAACTCACTATCTCTTCCCTTCCTCAATAGTTACAGTGTGCTATTGCATCAAGTCATCTTGTCTGGCTCTTCCTTCCCTCAGGACAATTGACTAATCATCTGTTCTAGAAACTTATTCTTAGGAAATAACCAGACCAACAGTCAAAAATATGCATAAGAAATCATTTATGGACCTCATTATAATGACTTTTAGAAAATCTTAAATTTTATCTGTAGGAAACCAGTTTAATTATAGCACATTCATTTTGAAGAGTAATATGCATCCATTTAAAATGATGAGATAGGTCTACATCTATTAACATGGGGAGATATCCATGATATATTGTTAAAGTGGGAAAAATATGACCTCATTTTTGTAAAAATATAAACAAGTGTTTGCATGAGTGTATTTGCATTTTTGTGTACATACACACAATGAAAATAGGACTTATCTTTGCATGCAAGATAAAGGTATTTTTACTGTCATCTTTACATCTTTTCACGCAGCATGAATGCTTTTACAAGAAGCATGAATTGCTTCCACAATCATAAAAAGATAAAGAAATACTCATTTTGAAAAATAATTATTTTAATAAAATAGCATTTAGCAGTGGATGCATTCATTAGGGTGAGAGTGTGGACAGATATAAAATCTCCATTTAGTGAGATTATTTAATAAAAGGAAGGTCTGAACATTTGCTGGTTAACATGGAAGAAATTGCTGGGTAATGTGGGAGAAATGAACCTCAACAGAAAGGTGATTAGAACCTACATCTGTGGAAGAATACTGTGATCATGGCCAGCAGCATAGTACCCCCAACCTTGCTGTTCCTGGAAGCCTGAGAAATCCAGATTTCTGAAAGGCAAAAAAATGAATGTAGAATAAAGAAAGCACATGGGCCGCTGTATTTTGTGGTTGCCTCTTTTCATGAGTTTTTTGTTTGTTTTTTTGTTTGTTTGTTTGTTTGCTTTTTTAGAAAGAGGATGTGGGAGAGAGAGGTAGAGAGGTATCAGTTGCCTCTCATACATGCCCCCTCCAGGGGCCTGGTCCACAACCCAGGCTTGTGCCCTGACTGGACATGGAACTGGCGAATTTTTGGTTTGTAGAATGATGCCCAACCCACTGAACCACACTGGCCAGGGCGTGGTTGGCTCTTTTAGCTTTGCCTCCTTTTCTCAATTGGTTGCTTACCTTTTTCTAATTGATTTGTAAAATTCAAAGCTTAAGGACACTTTGATGTTTATGTTACAAATTCTTTGTCTATTTGTTTGCCTTTCAAGTACTTGGTGGAATTGTATAGCACAGAAAAGTTCTAGGTGGCTATGTGATCAACTGTAAGAACTCTTCCTTTTAGGGTGCTTGGCTTTGGTGTCACACTTAGAAATGTCTTTTCTAACACCAAGGACACCAAAATCCATTTAAGCTATAAATTTTCATCTTTTACAATTAAATATCAAATGAATCAAAGCTTATTTTTGTGTGTGGTATGTGTGAGGTGGTGATATTTAATAGTTCATCCCAATTCATTGGTCGCTTTCCCCAATACCTTTTATTGACTATCCAGCCTGTCCCCAGTGGTCAGAAATAAATCTTCGTGATGTACCAAAACAAAACAAATGCACATGGGCATACACACTTGTGTCCTTGGGTCTGTTTTGGACTTCCATTTTTCTGTGAAATCAACTGTTTACCTGTTACTGAATTAATAACATATAATTACAACGATTACAGCTTTAAGATGTGTTTTATTTTATGATAAGACAGTCTCCCTCATTACTCTTTTTTTTAATCTATTAGCTGCTCTTAAGTCATCATACTTCTAGGTAATTAAGACTTTTGTCAAATTCTAAATAAAACTCTATTAAGACTTCTATCAGAATGACATTACATTTGCAGAGAAAAATAATTTAATATTTTCCATGGGAGCATTCTTTTCAATCCCCATCAAGACTTTATAGATTCCTTCATATTATTCCTGGATGTTTCTTGGCAAACTTATGAAAAGTTGATTTTGTTTGTTCTCTCCTCCCCCCATCTACCTCCCAAGTCTGGTCCCCTGCACGGAATCTCCTTATCAGATTTACAGTTGTAGGACAGGTTTCTGTCTACAGCTCCCAGGCACAGTTCCACTTCCCACAGACTTTACTCCTGTCTTCTTGAAGTGGCACCTTCCTCTGACCTCCACTATCTGGTTTCTGGTTTCAGAGTCCGTGTTCCGTCATTCTAATTCCCAGCGCACTGCTCCCAGGGCGCTTACTTATTTCTCACACAATGCTCACTTCATAGAGACTGCAACTAACATTACTTTTCTGTATGACTTTTCTTTTGCTGTACAAATGACCACAAACTTAGCAACTTAAAACAACACATATTTGTTATCTCAGTTTCCGTGGGTCAGAAGTCTGGGGACGACCTACCTGGGTCCCTGCTCACAAGGCTGCCAGCAGGGCGTTGGTGAGCTGCAGTTCTTTCTGGATCTCAGCTCCTCTAACAAGCACACAGAGCAGTCGGCAGAATTTGTTCCTTGTAGCTAGAGGACCGAGCGTCCCACTTTCTTGCTGACTGTCACCTGGGCGTGCTGTGCCACAGTTCCTTGCAAATGACTCCCTTCCAAACCCTCTCACACACGGGACTTCCTTCTTCAAGGCCAGCAGGGGACTCTCTCCCGCTGAAATGTAATCACAGGGGTGCCGTCTATCACCTTTGCCATTCTCTGTTGGCTAGAAGCCAGTCACATGTAGCATCTGCACTCAAAAGGATGGGGATTTTTCCAGGGTTTGACTCTCTGGAGTTGCCTCAGCATGTGTCTGCCACAGTCACAAGTCTTTGACCATTGCCAGCACCACACTGCTTCCCAGTCACTTCTTTTCTGAGATCTGGGTTGTTGGCCTAAATATGACAAGATGGAAGCCTGCATAGGGACCAGGGGCAGAGGGACAGGTGGTGGTGGGAGGCAGGAGAGGGAGGAACAGAAAGGGAGGCACTCTGCTCTTCTTACAGCACCAAAGTTTTCTGTTTGCCGCAGGCTCCAGGTCTTCAAATCATGAAGGCAAGGCAGGGGGGTGACACGAGCTGAAAGCTATAATGCTTAGTCTTGGTCCTCTCCACCTGCCCCATAATTACTGGTGGTTCCTTCATCATTCTGGAAGTAGGTGATGAGTTCCTTCTCAGTCTCATTGTAAATTTTATTTTTTAATGTCTTTGTAGATATGTTAGTAAGAAGTTAGGGAAAACTGCAAGTTTCATGATGCTTTGAACAAGAAACCTCAACCAAGCCAGTTTCCAGCAGGCTTCTACTCTGTCTTCTTGAGATGCTACTGCTGCCTGGTTTCTGGGGTTTGTTTGTTTGTTTGTTTCTGCAAGGTTAAGGCTGAATGCAACACAATGGATAAGAATCTTCTTGGGTCCATTGTAAAACCTCAGAGAAACCAAAGGGGTAGCTAGTCTGAGCCTCAGGAGGCATATCTGAACAACAGAGGGTCATGTGGTGCTCATGAAACCAGTGAAGTGGGTATTATCGCACCACTTTATGGAAGAGGAAACAGAGCCTCCAACTGGACAAATAACTTGCCCAATGTCACACAATCTGTAAGTGACAGAGCTTGAATTCAAATCACACTTTGCCTGACTCCAAAGCTCTTTCTGTCATGTTGTGTTCGCAGGGTATAGAATGTCTCCTGAAATATTTAAAGCCATTTAATAATAGGCAACAAGTTTTTCCATTCCTAATTCAGTCTACAATCGCACAACTGTAATATAATAATAAACCACAACTTTCTGCAGTTGGGAGGGGTTTTTGTCGTGATGATAATGGACAACAATCTCATCTTTGTGATTATATCACACCACAAATTTTAAAACCTTAATAGTCCGCCTTCGAGAGGTCTGATAGTCAGACAGAGCAGCTCTCAGACTCGGGCTTCCTGTTCTGCCACATACTTGTCTCACATCTCCCTGAAGCAAGGCCACAGTAAACAGGAGCATAAGCAAGTCATAGCTAGACCCCCTCTCTGCCTCCTGTCAGGTAAGTCTGTAGGGGGCAGTGCAGCCGGATGGGAAATGGAAAGGTTGTGTTTGGGACAGTGGGACTGTAAGAAACATGCACTAGATATAAGCTTTAAGTAGCAATTGATAAATAAACCAGCATGCCCCCAGCTGGAAGTATAGATGGCCCAGGTTCCCACAACCATGTGTAGCTCCTGCTGACCAGAAACCCATTCCCTCTGACTGCCTGAGCTCTGCACCTGCCGCTAAGTAGGTGAGAGGAATCACTGAAACCAACCCCAGCACATTCCTAAGTGTTTATATCAATCATCAAAGGTCAGTTCCTCAGGCATAGTCACCTTATTATAATGGCCCAAAATTTAGGCCCACCTTAGGGCCATTCCTGCAGCAATCTTGGGCAAGTCACACAATCCTGCCAATTATCCGTATCCTCTGGTTCTGTAGTTTTCAAATGTGGCCCCCTGGCCAGCAGTATCAGTATCATCTAGGAATTTCTTAGACATGAAAATTCTTGGGCTTCACCTGAGACCTCTACTGACTTAGAAACTCTGGGGATGAAACCCAGCAATGTTTTAACAGTCCCCCTGGTAATTCTGGTGCACACTGATGCAAGAACCACTGCTCCAATGCCTCCTGGAGCTGTGAGAATTAAATAACATACTACATTCTGTTCTGCTACCCTGTGTGCTTCTGCAACAGGAATTACCCCATCAGTGACTGGTAATAGAGGAATGCTGTCAGTATAATGTGAAAATTGCATGTTAGACTGCAAGTAATTGCACATTAAGATTTCACATTGCGATGTGAAAATTGCACATTGATTTTTATCATATCATGGGTGGGTTTTCCTAAGCAAGAGGAGCAAGAGTAGTAGGTGTGGAACCATGATCTGCAATGGAAATCAAAAAGGCCTGAGGCTCAGCTGCTGCATCATCCATAGGAAAGTTTTTGCTGTATTCCAGAAATTTTAAAATGAGCACCTGCATCCAAGGCTACCTCTCCCAGTAGGCGTACCCCAGCTTGGTGAGCTCTCAGCTTATGAGAGTGAGGCTGCCCTGCCTCCTGTGCCCATCTTGACAATGGCCCCACAGACTCAGAAGTCCATTTCCACCCCTGCCAGCCCCAGTCTGATTGAAGAGTTACCAGCTTTTCATCTCTATTGCTTTTAGCATTTTAATACCCCCTATGCAGCTTCTGAACACTTGACTGCTGCCACAGTGGTCCAAGTGACCTCCCCAGGGAACAGTGATTGTCTTGGTTGATCAGAGTTGCATGAGATTTGAACGGTCTACTTTGGTCCTAATTTCCCCATATATCCTATTATTTTTTTATACCAAGTTTTGCAGACTGCAAGATTTTCTGGGAAGTGTTAGTTTGCATTACAGCGGGGGGAAATGCCTATATATGTAAAGTCCCTGGAGCATAGGAAGGGCTTAATAATTCTCATTAGTCTATGTCTGCCACACTTTGTTCTTGAAATGCGGACAAAGAAGGAGCCAAGGAAACCCTGCGGTGACAACCCCAATGCAAAGGAGCACCATGAGAATGCCAGCCATGACAGGGTGAAGCTTTCGCCCTCTCCGGCCAACGTTTTTAATCACATTCATTTGGAGCAATTCCCTCTCCTTTCTTTGCATTTTTCTTTTTCCAATTTGAGAGGCTTTTTCTAAGAATGGGGCTCTTTTATCCACTTCTGTGTACTTAAATCCTTAATTACTTTCAATCTTTTCCTCTGAGACTTTAGAAGACCCGGCACTAATTCTTAGAGAGACCCAGCCAAGTGGGGAGTAATTATCTCGGCTATAATTCTCAGATGTTTACGGAGTATGGCACTCGGACCTGAAATCTCCCATCACCTTTGCTGGCAGAGACCAGTTCAGTCTTCTCCTCTGACAAGAATGGGAACCGAGGTCTGGCTTAGGGTCTAACAGCAAGAGAGTCTGGCCCTGAAAGCCAGCCAGGTGTCCGGGCTCCTAATCCAGGATTCTGTCTCTTAATGTTTACCCTGTAGTCATACTCTGCCTTATGAGGCCACTTCTAAATTGTTTCCTTAAACATGGGGTCACTGGTCAAAACCGGTGGTCTGTAGGTCAACTTCAGCCCACAGACATGTTTTATTTGTCCAGGCAGTATCTTCAAAATTGGAAAATTTCACATTAAAAAATATTTCTAGCTTCACTTGAAAATTCAAAACATCTGGCAATATGGAGCTAAGATCCCCACATGGCAGCAATCAGTGGAGCTGAAGAGCACCTTCCCTTTCCAGCCAGGACAAACTCATTCAACCTTGCCACAGGTTCAACCCTCCCTTCCGTTTTAGAGACACATGCACACCTATCCACACACCAGCACACATGTTCTACATGAGTCTGCTAGTCTACATGAGTCTACATAAGGTCCCCCCTAACAAAGTACCACTGACAGGGTAGCTTAAACAACACAAATTTATGTTCTCACAGTCCTGGAGGCTGGAAGTCCAAGATCAAGGCATCAGCAGTGTTGGTTTCTCCTAAGTCCTCTGTCTTTGGATACTAGTCTTTGGGTTAGGTCCCACATGACTTCATATTAACTCAGTTTCCTCTTTAAAGACCCCATCTTCAAATACAGTCACGTTCTGAGGTACTAGGGGTTAGTATTTCAATGTGAATTTGAGAGAGAGAACAACCCAACCCATAACATAGTCTTTCCTCTTTTCATACTACCTGCTTGACTCCCACAGCGTTTGAATCTGCAATTGTGAGGAGCAGTAGCAACCTCTGGTTTGCTTTTTAGCTTTTCAGAGTTTGTCTCAATTAGACAGCCCCTAAATACAGAGTCTTCATATTGAAGTCTATAAAGTACACTCCAAAAAACATAAAACTTTAAGGACATAAAGAACCTCAGTGATTATCTATACCAGTGGTTTTCAAACCATTTGATGTCACAGAACCTTCCAACAACACTAGTTAACAAGGAACTGACACATAACGTAGCCGAGCTTCATTCCTATTCTCCAACACGGCTCCTGAGGGAGCTCCAGAAGATACTAGGCCTCCCCATCTAAAGCATGATTTGAAAACTGTTGATCTAATCCAAATACTTCAGTTCATGTATGAGGAACCTAAGGCTCCTCCACATGCCCGAGGCCACAGACAGCTGAGTGCCAAATAGGACCAGATCCCAGGTCTCCTGACTTCCGTGGTTCCTTCTCTCTGAGTAGTTCCAGAAGGTCATGGCACTTGACCATTGGAATAATATTACTAGGACAGATATCCTGATATTTTCTTGGTGGAAGGATCAGCCTGGAGCCCAGGTCTAGGAGTCCGGAAACCCAGGTTCTAAGTGAGCCTTGCCAGCACTGACAGTACAACCCTAAGCACTAAGCGCTGGGGCCCTCCGCTCTTCTTCATGTGTAGCACCACAGGGCTGGACTCCATGGGCCCTAATGTCCCTTCTATGTCAAAATATTTGAACTCCAGAGTGTTACCTTTACAATAATTCTGCTCATTTTTACTTTTCATCTATTGATACAAAAGGGCTTCATGATAACTTCTCTGTTTAAGATTTTATTTATTTTAGAGAGAGAAGGTGGGGAGAAAAAGAGGGTGAGAAACGTCAATGTGTGAGAGAAATACCAATCGGTTGCCTCTTGCATGCACCCAAACTGGGAACCAGGCCTGAAATCCAGGCATGTGCCCTAACCAGGAATTAAACCAGTGACCCCTGGCTTTGTGGGAGAACACCCAACCAACTGAGCCATGCCGGTCAGGGCATTTATGATAACTTCGTGCCCCCAAGGCACCTGATCCAGTAATAGGCAGGTTCACCCTTTCCACATATAGAGCCCACCACCACTGGGAGGGGTCCTCAGACCATGTCTGCTGACTATAAGGTCACCTCAGTATCTACATTCCAGCTTGCTATACCAGAAAAGGGAAAAAAATGTAAGAGACATTCCACAGAAGAGGTAGCACCACATGACCCACTCTCTTCTCAGTGATGTGAACCAAGCAGTCAGCACTCCTGGGAGAGTGGAAGCAGAAGGGTGGGAAAAATTGCTGTGCTCCTTGGGAATGGTAATTACAGATCTCCAAAGAGAAGTGGCAGGAATTTGTCCTTCAACCAACATTCCAATGATGACAAACTTATCACATCATGAGGTTGCAAATTCTCACAAGTCATCAGTATCTCATTTCAAGCCAAAACTTAGGCCCCAGATATCCAAACTTTGGTAACCACGCACACCCATGTTCTCTTTCCTATCTCAGGCTTACAGCAGGACTACACTTCCAGCCTCCTTGCAGTGAGCTGCAGCCAGAGAGTTCTGGCCAATGGAATGTGGGTCAGGAGTTCTGCATCTCTTCCAGGCTTGACCCGTGAGAATCTCCCACATGCATCCCTGGCTCCTGCCTCATCTACCAGCAGAATGGAAAGGACTCTAGAGACCCAGAGGAGGGCAAGGCCTATGTCCTCGAATGAGTGCATGGAACATAGTCACACCCCCACCCACATCCTCACCAGTTGTGATGTGGGCAAGAAATACATTTTTATTCTGTTTAGTCTCTGGGACTTGGGAGTTATCCACTTCAGCAGCTAGCATTATTTACCTTAATACATGCATCCTTTGAAGTATGAGACAAGCGTACTCCCTGCCCACTTGCTAGACCATGAAATATTCGAGGATTTCATTTAAAGGTGACAGGATGACAATTCCATCTTCTCCCTTAATAATTTCCTCTTTTTGACATTCCCTGATTCATGCAACTCCATGTGCTATCCTAAACACACTGGCATAGGACAGGGGTTTGCATGGAAGAAGTCACTGAGAGTTTTTATCTGGAAGATACCTCCAAAAATGTAAGTTTTAGATCAGAGAGGATTCCCAATGGAAGCAGCATATTTGGGATAAATATCATCAGTGACAGAAGTTTGAGGGGACTAGGGCTTCTCCACCCACCAGCTGAAAAAACTTTCCACAAGCCCAAACAGCCTTTCTCAGAGTTCCAAGGTAGAATTAAGCCTCTGTTCCCTGAGAGATCCAATGCATTAATTTTTCTGCTACACATCTAGAGTGATACTCGTTATTTCTCATCCTTGGGGGAATTTTAAAAATCGTCTCTGTGCACCATGGCTTAGATGAGGCACCCCAATTAGGAAAGGCTGCTTGGAGGGAAGGAGAGGAGAGTGAGGACAGGAAAGGCATTGAAGAATCCTAGAGAGCAAAGAGAAAGGCGCCAGGAAAGGAGCCTGGGCTTGCTGAGCAGGTAAGACCCAGGGCAGCAGCAGGAGCCAGTGGAGGAGGGGCAGCATGACAAGTTTCGAGCAACTTCACAGAGATCCTGGCCCTCCAGGGCTCTGTGAGGCACCCCTCCTGCTGGCAGAAAGGGGGTTCTCCAAGTTGTAACATGCAGGGATCAATTAATGGTTAAGGATTCTCAGGAGCAATGAACACCTCTGCAAATACTTATGACTGCAACTCAAGGGCTTCCCAAAATTCCCACGTCTTTTCCATTCACTGTCAGGCCAGGTATTCAGAAGACCTAAAATGACTAAAGGAGGTAATGTTCAGTCAATGCCACCTGGCTGCGATGGCTTGAAGCAAACAGCTCTTCCCCAGGCTGTTTTTATCCCTCAGAGTTGACAGAAAACTTCTCCAAGATCCTAGCACAGCACTTCTTCAAGGGCAAAAATCAGCCTTTGGACCTCCTAGAAGATCTTGCTGGACCACCAGGGTACTCCAGACAGGATGTGGTTTTTCCCTCGTTTTATGTTTTGTCAGAGGAGTCTCCTTCCTCGATGTAATCAGATTCCGGAACTTCACCCAAACAGCAGTTCTGCTCTAGGGGTCATGAGAAGGAGCCCTGCTGTAGACGCCGGAGGTGGGGCACCAATGGCTGAGGGGTGGGCTGGCCGATGCCACTAAAAGGAAGTGAACATTTAGTGGGCGGATGAAAAATAGTGAATAAAATTTTTCTTTTTTTTCCAGTAGAAGCAGATATTTAAGAACTATAACATGTTAAATGTGGGAATTACAATAATCTTTAATAAAGTGTGCGCAGCACTCATAAAATATATAATTACATGTATAACTTGAGAAAGGCTGGTGTGTTGTCTTTAGCCTGGGGCTTTGCATTTTAAGTGGGATGTGGGAAAACAGAATCAACCCAAGTTATCTAAAGCCCTTGAGGAAAGATTAAAGAAGTTGAGATGGTTTTATTCTGTGATGAGAAAGTTAAGGGAAGGCTAAATAGCTGTTTTGAAATATCTTAAAAGGTTAGTCCCAGGACACAGGCCTGCTGAACATGCCCATCCCCAGCTCAGAGCAGTTGAACTCCAGTTCTGGCTGAGAGCTTCTGTCTTAAGTGGAAAGTAGAGTCATAGGGTCTCCCGTCCACAGGAGCTTTCTCCCAGGATCCCCCCGTGGGTTACCCACTTTGCTATCTTCCCACGCTGTTCGTATGGCAGCACCACCACTGACTCCCCAGACCATTCTACCCAACCAATCCCCGGGGCCCTGCCAAGCCCAGTGCCCCGCTGGCCTGCTCTTCTGTCCTCCTGCCTCTGCCCACTCCGGATCTTCTTTACTTCTTGCTGGCATCTTTGCAACCACTTTCTAACAGAACTCCCTGCCTCCTGTAGCTTCCCCATCCTCACCCAACAGCCCATTTCCCATACTGCCCCAAAGCTCCCATCCAAAACACAGATCTAAACTTATCACTCACCAGCTTAAACATGGGCAGGGGACTTTCCGTAGGTTTAGAGATTTTCAAAATACATTGTATTTTTAAAATATCTGCCTTGGCTCCTTTGTGCATCCAGTGTCCTCAGCATTGTTCTCAAAGCCCCTTTACAACCTGTCCTACGCCCACTCTTCCCTCATCTGCCCTCCCCGCCCCCACTGAATACTCTACTGCAGGCACATCGGACACTCCCCAGCTCCTGACCGTACACGTGCTGCCCTGCCTCTCTTCTTGCCAATTTCTATACCTGGAATGACATTCTTGTCTCCTCCATGTGGCAACATCAGGGTCATCTTCTACGGCCCAGGTCAAAAATCATCTTCTCTCCTAGGCCTTCCCAAACCTACAGGAAACTCATCACTGCCTCCTGCGGTCCCCACATCTCTTGGCCCTGAAATGGCACTTGTCACATCATTATTTGTGTACATTTTTGTCTTTCTCACTAGACTGCCAACTTCTTAAAAGTAAAAGCCATATCTAATTTATTTGGGTTTTTCCTCTACTACTTAACACAGTATCTAGTATATTATAAATGTGTCATCACTGTTTGTTGAATGAAAGGATAAGCTCCCAGTTCAAACGTTGTCATTTCAGTGTACTGGACATGTTGAACCTGGCAGGGAGCTGGTGTTCAGCTTGGAGCCAGAATCAGGACCCCAGGAGCAGGTAAATAGGAAGTGAGCTGCAACTGCCCATAAAGACCCTGGCTGCACATAGTTTTACATACCAGTGAGTGGATCAGAGCTGGCAGTTTCTGTCCTGTCTACTCCTGTGTGTCATAACTGGAGCAAAACTCCTCATCAGCCAGTCTGGCCACACCATAAACACATGGGTTGGAAAAAAGGGGCTGCCTGGTTCTTTTCAGGTTCCTATGGATACCTGGCAAGGTATTGATCCACTGGGACTCACTGTGCGGGCAGCTGCCACTTCTGGACTGTACATACGCAATGAGCAGGCAGGTGGGGGAGGAAGGGAATAGAATGAAAAGAGGGGGAGGGCAAGAAAGAATTGAGAGAGAGCATATGGGCACAAGTGCGGAGGGTTTGGTATTTGTTCCTGCAGAAGATAGAATGTATTTGATAGCTTCTTGAAAACTAACATTATTTTTTGAAGTTCCTTTTGCTAAATACAAAATGTGAAAACCACCAGTAGAAGATTGCCTTCTTTTCTGCAGGGAGGACAAAGCTCCTGAATATATTTGGATCAGAAATTTCTAGGCACATCCTTCACGAACATAATTAGCCCATCATCCTGACATGTGCTTAACTAAGAAGCAAAATTAGGCAGCAACTCTGTAAAAGTGTAATAAGGTGGTTTTTTGCTCCCTTTTGAACATTTCATTGACAAACATGGGCATTTATGCATGTAATGTTAATAGTATTTTATATGGCTGGATCTTTACAGTTTATAAAGAAATGTTCCTTAGAGCTTCACAACAACCCAGTGAGATACCAAACTGGATATTACCATCCTGTTTCCTGATGAAGACTCTGAGGCATTGATAAGACAGCCCACTGCCCCAAAGCAACTCAGTTACTCAGTGGAGGTAGAGTCAACACTCACGTCCAGGACTTGTTTCCAAGACCAGTGCTCTGGCCCCCACATCCACCACCTCGTACTGTGCCTGGCTGCCCACTAAGTCACAGGCTGCTTCTCAGTTGGAGCCTAAGAGACAAAGAAAGAGGAAATGGCTGATTTGGATAGGAGTGGGCAGCTGGCGATGTTTTTCTAGTCCCCTGTTTTTTTTAAAAACCCCACATCAAAGTAAATAAATGCATGTGCAAAAATCAAACCGCTGGCTTACAACTTTTTTTCATCATCATTTTCTCTGAATATATAAATCTGGCTCTCTTGCCAGATACAGTCTTTGGAATGTGGTTCCTTAACTGGATCAGTCTCCAAAATCGAGGTTGTGGTTTCTGTCCCCGTGGGGGCCTGCACACTCAGTTTTGGGTGGCAGTCCATGATCGATTGCCCTCCCATCAGCAGGAGCCACAGGAAGCCCCTGGTTGCAATGGGATGTCTCCTTTTTAACCAAGTGTTATCACTTTCTCAAACATCTGTTTTTGTGAGTATAGTTGTGGCAATACTATATGTTTCCGGGACTTTACAGTTTATGAAGAGCTTTACTGTTTCACATACCCTGCCACCTACTCCTTCCCAACCACAGGGGGCCCTCCCTGGCCGGAGGCTAGTGGGGCAGTGTCACTATTTCAATTTTAGAGATGAAGACAAGGAGTCTGGAAAGGTTAACCAATGTGCCTATTTAACACAACTAGAAAGTGTTGAACCAGGAACTACTCAATCCTAAACTTCTAAACCCAAAGCCAGCCCTCTTGCCAGTGTGCCTATGACTGTGTTGCCCTCTCTTGCGCCCACCGCAAAAACTGATAAGACAGGAAAAATCCATCACCGCTGTACACAGGGCACATGCTGGACTGGTCTTTTCTGTACCTCCCATAAGAGAATAGAAGTTCTTAAACCATGGATAGGTGGTGAATCCTTTGCAGTTGAGTCTTCTTTTCCTCAGAGAGAAAATCTGACTTTTCATCAGACTCTCTAAAAAGTGTAAGAGAGGTTAAAAATCACTGCTCTGTTCCGTAAGTTCATCAGGCCTGGAATCTCCAATGCCTACCATAGTGTCTTTTGTACAAAAAGTGCCAGATGGATGGATGGATGGATGGATGGATGGACGGATGGACAGACGGATGGCGGGGGGCTCTGGGTTTGTTCTTCAAGCTCTAATTTCACGACTGACTGAACTATCATGCAAACTGAATGACACACTAGATAGGACCCAATTAATGAGATAGAATTTTAGGGAAAAATATTTAAAATGGAGGAAAAAAATCTTGACTCTCAATGCTATTAAATGTGATGTAACTGATTCACAGTCTACATTGTTCTTCCAGTCTTCCCATCTATCCACTCTATCACCAAGCCAAAAAGGGAATTCACATAACACCGAATTCAGCAGAGCATGTGAAGAAATGATATACATGAGCTCCATCCCTGACTGGCTGTACATCTTACATGTAATGGCTATTTTCCTGTCAGAATTATAAATCTACAAAAAAATAAAAACCCTAACTTTAAATGGAGCATATCAGAAAGTCACAACTCTACAAAATACAACCTTTTCTCGACAAATACTGAACAGCTAAGTCCTATATGCACATCGTGGTTTTAGAGATTGTCCAAACTATGAGGTGATTTGAGACTTCAGTCCCTCACCCCTGAGTGCTGGACTGATTTCAAGAAGGTAATTAAAGTCAGTGGTACCTGGCATATGAAACCAAACACCCATCCTCTACTCTCTGGGCTTGGTAGATCAAAGATAATAAACTTGTCATAAACCAAGATAAAGGGCCACCAGGGAGTGACAAAGCCCTCTCGAGTTTCCATGTTGTCAGAACGGTCAGTGTAGACACAGGAGTGGTAAGCACGCCAATCTCCCCTCCAAACCAGACTGAACAGCCTGGAAGGAATACTGGCCAGGCCTTTCAGCATGCTGGCAAGGGCCAGGCCCTGACAGCCTGGAAAGGAACAGAGGACGGGAAAAATGCGCTGGAGAACAGGGCCCATCTGTCCTGCCAGCGCTCTGCCTCGCTGGGCCAGAACCTGTCATTGGATATTTTCACGCAGCTATCAATAAGCTGTACATGAAAACTACCTGGAAGCGGAATCTGACTCCAGGGTTTGGTGTTAAACACCAGAGGATATAAAGTATCCTGCCAAGGACAAACCTTTACAGCCCTACATTCCACTGCTGGTGATATGTATTCTCTTCCTCGTCAGATTAGAAAGAGGCAGTAGGGGACAATCAGTGGATTGAATATCGAATCAAAAGTCCTAAGGTCCGGTATGTTTTTCAGCTGGTGAACAAAAGACATCTGAGGATTCAGGATGTCAATTCAACTTATTTCTTACAGCATTATGATAAGAAGAAGGGGAATTCTTTGTAGTTTATCTCATTTCTATATTATCTTATCTTCACAACTCTGCAAAGTAAGCAAAACTGGTATTATGGTTCTGAGTATATCCAATGTGAAACTGAAGATCAGAGACTTTGAGTAACTTGGTCAGGTTCACATAGCAATTTCTAGAGCTAGGTTCCATGTTCTGTGCATTCACGTCCAGAGTCCTCTCCAATATAGTGTTTCCCTAGCAGATTATAAGGGCTCTACCCTCTCTTTTATTGCTACTCAAATGGCCCCTTATACTGGCCAGTGGTCTTATAAATGAAATTCCTTTATAAAGAGGACCTTTCGCAATTTGATAGATAAATCCGTTGACTAGATGCAAAAGGGTACTTATTTGGTATTGAATCCTGTTCTTTGTATGATGATCTAGAGGAAGTTTTATTTTTAGTAGTTTAATTACAAAATATATCCACATTGATTAACAATGTGTTAGTTTATGCCTTTAAAACAATTATCCAGTCTAGTGTAGTCTAGTCTAGTCTATGGACTTAAAAATTTTTTTTAAACATTTGAAAGGCATTTTTTAAGAAAGAGCTTGCAATATTTATTAGGTGCCTACCAAGCACTGCCCGGGACATTAAGACGACAAAAGTGGTCAAGACAATGTCTCTTATGTAAGGAACTTGAAAATGAAAGAGGAAGTCAAATTACAACAGGTAAATGAATACGCTACATGAAGCACTGCTCCGGGGGAAGGGCAGAGGGTTCCACAAGCGCAGAGAAAGGACTCTCAGTCCAGTGCTGGAGGTCAGAGAAGGCTTCCGGAAGCAATGACTTCAATGCCAATTATTTGGGAGAATAAAATTTTGCAAAACATTTTTGGCCTCATCTGCAACTCTAGGGCCACTGAGGAACCCTGACCAACATCCATGCATACCACACCCTTCTCTGCTTCTTTGCTTTACCCACACTATTCCCTTAGCCAGAACATCTTTTTCACGAACTAATATCCTCTTTTCTATCTTTCATGGCTCATCTTTTGCATTTTGGTGGAATTCTTTTTTATCTTATTTTTAAGAAACAGAACTGAAACTAACTTGAAAAGATTAAAAACACTCGATTTAAGTTCTATTACATTTCCCTTGATCTTCGAGAAACCTTAAGCCCCTCAGCTATATTTAGTCATTAAAAGATCACATGTCCACACTGTACAATGTGAGTCTTACTGGGGAAGCCCAGATGGGCAGGGGGAGATCAGGGCCATTTCTAAATTCTTCCAAGGCTGTGTTATTAGAAAAATTGGTGTCTTGGTGTTCAGCCAAAGCCAGAGGAGCAAGAGACCAGGTTTGCCTTTTCTCTGTGTCCCACAGCATCACTGCTGGGCTGTGTGAGCTAGTCTGAAGGGTAGCCACCATCTGGGTCCTTGGTCAGCTGATAGCAAATTTGGGTACAAATATGTCAACATTACATTGCAGAAGATCTCAGTGTTTTCACTCTAGAATTACATACTGGTTCTTTTGGCCATCAGCAAATCTTTACAAATGGGACCAAAACAACTTTCTTTGAAAATACCAAGAATGAGACAATATTCATATTACAGAGTTTTGTAAACTCTCCGGATATCCTAACAATAAGTTACAGATGTTTAATCCTAAATTAAGAAGCTAAATATAATGTAGACTCCACAAATGGTAATTTTCTGTAATTTGGGGAAAATATTTGGTAGCTCAATTCCCACTAGAAATGGCTGGCAATGGTTCTGCTCTGTCAAACATCTCTGCCAGCCTTTCTTACAGACAGGACCATCCAGAGAACAGCAGTGGATTTATTTTTAAAATGGAATTAATTAAAAAACTTGAATTCAAATTCTACTCTGGACATGTGGGTATTATTTTATAACGGGGGCAAGTATTAGGAAACCAAGGGACCTATATTCATACTTGTGTTAATTGTATTAATTCTATTTCCTGGATTTTCATATTTTGTATTATTAACTTGCTTTCTTTTATTTTGAAAAGAAATTTTATCAGTTTTCCTGTGTCATACCATTTTCTCTCTTTATTTTTGCTTGCAATAAGATATCAGCCTCATATTGGCAGAGCAACATGCTACAATGATCCTTTGTTCCAAAAAAATGCATGAATAGTACACTATTAAAATGGAGAAGGAAGTGTGTTTCACTTCATTTGTTATTTACTTAGTGAAGATTGTCATGGTACCAGGTGCTCTATAAAACACAAATAAAGTGAAGTAATCACACAGCACACTTGGATCTTGCATTTGATATGAGGCTCTCTGAGTAGTTACCAAACACTGACTCATCAATCAGCTCATTTCAGGTAGGATGCAAGTGTCACTTTAAATACCTAGTCAGCTTTATGGAACCTGCAGGCCCCCAAGCACTACCCAGACTGTCGTGTTGAATCTGTGAGGACTCTGAGGGAAGGTAAACCCACATGGGGATGGGCTTGTGAGAGATGGCAGGAGCGTTCTGAATAAAAACGGGGGTAAAAAGGAGGGGTAACAAATAGAGGAGAAACTGGGAAACAAGCTCCTGACAGATAAGGTGGGTTCTAAGTTAATGCATACTTAGTGGGTCAGAGTGAATGTTTTGCTTGTCTCAAACTTTGCTCTAATCTATGAGTGATACATTTATGACATCTGGAGCTGTTGGGGTTATTTTTTTTCCCCCTGCACAGAAGAAAATGTCTTTGATTTTTAAAAGATATTAATAGTCTGAATTATATTTTTTATATTTATGAAATTGAAATCTGCTTCTTCCTAAATAATAATCACATAGAATTTGCCACACACATCTTGATATGAAAATTAAAATCAGGAAAAAATCAATTCAGATGCCACCAAATTGTGAATGTGCAGGGAGATAAGCAGACGTCAGTAGATGATGCTGGGGGCAGTTTGTGATGCCAAAAGGGGGTCAGGCCTGTGATGAGGCAGAGACCAAAGGCATGGGCAGCAACCATTCGGGGCGTCCCTGACATCGGAGATGCACAGCTTCCTCTCTACACGTTCATGGAGGGGGTCCTCACACCTTTCTCCTGGGAAGAGTTTGATGACCCCATGTTGAGAAATAAAATGGAGAACAGAGGCCCCACAGGCAAATCCCCCAATTACATTTCAGAGCCAGGAACCAGGGACCATGCTTTGCACAGGGTGGGGGGTCAGCTTCTGATGTCCACTCCCGTGGTGCAAAGCTCTCTATGTCTGGGCTGGGGGCTTGGGCCTGAGGCAAGTCTGTTGCCTGGAGGCTGAGCCGCCTCCTGAAACAAGCCCACTCATTACCCACCACCAAAATGTACACAATCTGGGCTCTGCACAACCTGATAGAGTACCAGACAAAATTCTGCACTCAGGGAAGATTGAGGAGTGTGGAGGGCAGCTCATTCTGAGTGAGGAAGAAGCCAGGAATATGGCTACAGGAAAGGAACAAAGCCTTAATATTCAAAAAGGGATGTGGAAGGAGTGGGTGGGCATGGCCACTCCACCCCCACCCAGTCCCAGAGTGCAAGGCTAGCTCCAGGGGAGAGAGAGCATGATGGCCCAGCTCCAAAACAGCCATTTCAGGAAAGGCTTTAGCTCAGTGGGGCCCATGGGTCATGTGGAGCACAGTGTAACACAAAAGGGACGTTAGCCTTCTCCCCCACTCTGCTGTATCGATCATTGCCCAGCCCTGCACCCTAAGATACACCGCTGGGAGAACAGAGCAGAGGAGCTGCAGCCCTAGGGGTCAACCTCTCCCTCGGGACCCCCAGAACTACTTGAAGGAGAAACAGGAGCATTATTAGAGTGCCTATGAGGGCTGGTTGAGAAAATGGGGTATTTTGGGTTATGATTCAAATGACTTTATACTTCTGAACATTTATAACTTCCCCACATTTGCCATCTTTATTATTATCTGTTTCAAAACCCATAAATGACAAGGGATCACCCATCTGTCTTCAGAGAACATGAGGAACAGGGGAGACCAAGGCTGGCTCCGCAGGGAGTGCAGAACAAAGGAACAGAGCATGGAGTGGGTTGCTGGTGGGACAAAGGGTAACAGGGCCTGGTCTTGGGTCCTGTGTTAAGAAAAAAGGCAGGGTTTGTAGACTCTGAAAATCCCTCATAGGGCTTGCTAAGAAAAATAATAGTCATGTTTTGAACATGGCAGTAAGAGAAGGTGCTTTCAGATTTAACAGGATCTATTCTCCCATTCAACCAACGTGCTTATTTACAAAGAAATAATTCTTATCTATGTAGAATTTAGCCACTCAATAGATTTTTGTTAATTTCCTACATACAAACACCCACTAATACTCTTTGACAAGATGATCATTCCAAGTCCCTATAGACCCTCAGTTGGCAACACGTTTTAGCCATTAGTTGAGTTACTATGCAGGTTTTAAAGTAATTGAATCACACTTCTGCTATTGAGACCCTTTTGGGGATTCAAACAGCTCTTCCAACCATCAAGACCAATTAAAGAGGTGATACTGTGTTCTAAATGTAGACGGCAGAGGTTTTCCTGACAGATCAGGAAAGCAAGAGGGTCCACACGAAATAGAACCCACTAAAAGCAAAGGGACCTGCAGTGGTGTCTGCCTTGTGGAGCACTCAGTGGAAAGCGAAAACAGACAGACTCTTGTTCTGCCTAGTTTTCCTCTAAGAACAATAATGTTCACGATGAGGGTACTGTTGATGTGCCTCACCCTTTCTTCTAGCCTACGTCTCTAAAACCAGGGCTCTTCTGGTTGAGTTCTTTGCAGCATCTGTGCAGTGTCTGGGATGGTGGTCATCCTCTGTTTGAGAATGGGGACCCCTACATGGCAGGAACCACAGCAGGATGACCTCAGTAAAATGCACAAACTTCAATGTTAGAGAAACAATCAACTGTTTTACAAATGGTTTATTTGCCAAACAAGATTTCTCTTTTCTTTCTATTCTATTTCCTTCTATTTCCTAGTTCATTGTTTGGACCTCGCTTCTCTTTTTATGATAGTCCTCCTTCCTATTGGGCTGCCCTGGGCCCACAGCAGGCTGCCTCCACACTGACATGCGGAGAAGAGGAAGAAATGATGAGAGCCCTCAGCCTGCATTTTTTACTCCTCAGCCAGCCTCTCTCTCCATCTTCCATGTCTCTTGTCTTCCTCTTAGGGGATAGTGTTTTATGCTTTCAAAGCATTTCCATATTTTTTATCTCTGTCCAGAAGGTTAGCCTTTAGAGCCATTAATTTAGAGTTAGAAATTAACAGTCTCATATTCACACATATTCAGAAATGCACAAGGAGCCCTGACTGGTGTGGCTCAGTGGATTGAGTGTTGTCCTGCAAACTGAAAGGTTGCTGGTTTGATTCCAGGTCAGGGTACATACCTAGGTTACAAGATGGGTCCCCGCTTGGGGGCATGTCTCAGTTGATGTTTCTCTTGCACATTGGTGTTTCTCTCCCTCTCTTTCTCCTTCCCTTCCCCTTCCTCTAAAAATAAATAATGAAAATGGGTTTTTTTTTAAAGAAACACACAAGGATATTATAGGTAGCCTGGAATATTTTTAAACCATTTTTTTAAAAATCCCAGTTCTTCCACGATTATGTGAAATATAGCTTTTCTTGGCTTCTATCTCCCCAAATGATTTTTATAGCCTTAACACAGAATTAACGTAGGAAGTCAAAGATGAGACAAAAGGTACAAACTTCCAGTTATAAAATATATAAGTCATGGGGTTACAATGTGCAGCATGGTGACTATAGTTAATACAGCACAGTTAAGAGTGTGTTGAATACTTGAAAGTTGCTAAGGCGCTAGATTTTTCTTAAAACTTCTCATTACAAGAAAAAAATTGTGAGTATGTATGGTGATGGATGTTACTAGATGTATTATGATAATCATTTTGCAACATAAACAAATATCAAATCATTATGCTCTACACCTGAAACTAACATGATATACTTCAATTATATCTCAAATTTTTTTAAATGTAGAACATGACAGAGGTCTACTATGAGCTAAAAGGAATCTGGTCAGGAACCAAGAGGGACCCCTGAGGGTGGGATCTATAAAAACCTGATGTATAGCCCTCGTTGGAGTGGCTCAGTGGATTGAGTGCCAGCCTCTGAACGGAGAAGTCACTGGTTTGATTTCCCTTTGGGGCACATGACTGGGTTGCAGGCCAGGTCTCCAGTTGGGGGCATACGAGGGGCAACTGATTGATGTATCTCTTGCACATTGTTTTTTATTATCTTTCTTTCTCTCTTCCTTCCCTTCTCTCTAAAATAAGTAAATAAATAAAATCTTTAAAAAAAGAAAAACCTGATCTACGGATTCTGTCTATCCATCAGTCCATCTCTCTGTCTATCCATCTACCTCTCTAGCTTTTTTACAAATATAGTGGGTACCATGCTATGAAGCATGTACATCTGTTTGATGGACACAGGTTCAGTTTCTTGCCCCTCACCTCTACCCTGGGTCATATTAAATTTCTCTTCTCCGTGTTGTCATTGTAACCTTTGTGGATCAAAATGATCACCATCACTTTGTATTATAACTGCTACTCAGGAGCTATCTGTTCCTACAGACCTTGAATTTCTTAGACAAACTCTTGCTCTCTCCCTAACACCCCTATGCCCCAACCTCTCCCTCTTCCTCTGAAACCTGGAAGGACACAATGAGTAGATACCAACAGATACCCTGCCACTAAAAAGGGAGAGCCTGACTGAGAATGCAGGCAACTTAGGACATGAAACAAGCGATAGAGAAGAAGAGAGACTTCAAGAGGGCAGGAATAGTCTGGCACAAGATGCCCTCCAGAAAAATCTTACCATCTACTTTAGCCATTGAGTGTTCTCAATGGTTAAATTTTTGAGAAACAATAATGTAAGTAATCACTGGAAAACATCCTAGTTAAAAGAACATAGGATGTCTGACAGTTCATACCCATTTCTACATGCTTCTGCTCTGTTTACTTCTTTCTTTTCTTTGGCTGATGTCAAGGGTAAACCTAAATAGGAACACTGTTCAAATTAATGTACTAGGCTGTCTGGCTCTTAATACAGCCCTGATGGTTCAGGCACATCTTGATCTCTCTTACAGGAAATATGATCTTCTGGAAAACAAAGGCAACTTGATTTTCCTGGCAATGTCAGAGACATGCCCATCAAACTTATTCCTGTGTAGTGTGGTTTCTTCATTATTCATCTGCAAGACATTAAAATGGTTCATTATGAGAAGAGTTTCATTTGCATGTTAATTTATAAATAAAGGTCAAGAAAAAGTTTGTATGAATTATTTCTATAGATGTAAGTACATTAAATATCTTAAAATTTTAACCAACCAGTAAATAAAATCTCCTTGGGAAGACTAATACAAAGATAACCACTCTGACTTGGAAAATTTTAATCACAGTTCATCTTCTGTGAGCTTCTTTAGTAATCTAAAGGGCGAGATTAGACCCTCATTATGAACTACTTACATACATCATTTGAGATGATGGGAAAGTAATTTGAAGAATTCAGGGCCTGGTAATGAGTTTCCTTTGAAGTTGGGGAGGGGTGGCAGTGGGAACAGAATTTGAGATAATTGCTGGTTGTCTCCAAGGAGTCCAAATGTTGATGAAGCTTCTGTGTTTAATAATTAAAGATGCTAACCTCAGAGAAAGACAGAGGGACATTGTTGGTAACCCCTCAACATTTCAGAAGCCTGCATCTTGGTCTGACAATCCACCACTATCTAACTTCATCCTCCCCTTGCCCTCATTACTCCTCATTGCTCTGTATTTGCTCAGTCTTCCACCATAGGCACAAGAAGAACAATTGAAAGCCTGAAGAATGAAAGAAAACCTGCTTAGGAAACTTGACTCTGGCAGCATCCCACACTGTGGTTATAAGACATCCACCTTTCTGCCTGAGGTTCCCATCTGAAGAACAAGGGTAACAAGAGCACCTCTCCCAACAAATGTTTGCCTAACTCTTTGAAGTTTATATGCTCTGCATCTGGGTGAAGTCTAGTTAATGCATCCATAGGAAGTGCTTTCCTAGCAGAAAGGTGCAACTCTGGGTGTGTCTTTCTCTTCCCATTCATTCAAATCTCTGTTGTTAAACTCATGAGAACTTTACTCCAGTTAATCATGCCACATCTGAAATATTCTCCCAGGATCTACTACCAAGAGACCTCAAAGTCCATTTCCAGCCTTCTACATTTGGCCTTGGTAACACTTCATCCAATCAAAAGTGCCTCTTGGACCAGCTGTGTGGATTAGGGGAATTGTAATGGAAAGTAGAAATGTGCTCATTTCTTATGCTAATTCCCAGAGTACCCCTCTGTCCTAAAGGCATTCTGTAGCTGTGCCCACAAAGCACAAAGAGGTAATGGAGAATGAAGACAGCATGCTCACAGATTACCCAGGAACCAGGTCAAATGCATTATCTCATCCTAACTAATTACATGTGCACTGACTATTTCCAAATAAGGTCACATTCTAAGGTACACATTAGGACTTCAATGTGTAAAATTTGTATTTGACACAATTCAACATCTTAAGTCAGTGACTCCCAAATCCTGGTTCAAGGCTAAAGCAAATAGAAAGTACAACTTCCATATTAGATCAATTCCTCCCAGACCAAGTTTTCTCTGTTGTGTGACCTCACTATGTGACTTTGCTATGTGACCCAGCCTCTTGTAGAGAGTTCCCTGCATCCTTTCACATACATTACACTGGCCAGACACCTGGTCTACCACTCTGTTCTCCCAACCTAGAGAGAGGGCAGAAGCAGCAGCTGGTGAGATGTGGTAGGGAGTAGCTATTCCTATTATACCACAGGAGCTCTTAAAATCACTGAAAATGAAATAATATAAAGAAAACAGTATTTACCAGGATAAGTGGGATTGTGCAGCCCTCTGAGGATATGTTGAAATAACAACATGTCTCCCCAATTGTCTTCATAGGAGAACAGATCCTGCTAAAGGATTGTGGTTTTGCTGATATGGTTTTGAAGGTGGGGGAAGCATTTTACTGTTCAGATCAATCAAATCAAGGCTGAGTTCTGCCACCAACCCTCATTCTCTGTCCTTCCTCTACTCAGTGATGACCAGCAACCCCCTCAACAAAAGTGGAGTATAAGTATTACCAGTGCGCATGTAGTTCCAAAGTATGTCATAGCCTTAGGCACCCGCACTGTGCAGGGCATTCAAAATTCAGTAAAATAACACAAGGAATAATGTTTCCATTTATATTGCTATCATTAGGAAAAATTGGATTTTGACCCAGAATAAGATTTTGCAATGTACTTTCTAGAAGCTGAATATCTGGGTTCTATTTCGTATTATAGAACATAAATCTTCAAATTGACAAACTAGCAACAACTCTACAAGTATCTAAAAGATGAGAGATTAACTAGAATTTTACTTTATCATTCTACATTCCAAAAAATTTAAATCTACCTTTCTAAGTACATATTTTGGTTTAAAGCTCTTGACCATGTTTCTGAGGAAGCACAGTGTTGCCTCCTACTCTTTAGGTGTAAGTTGTCCTTTCATACCTGAAATAAGGATGACAGGAGATGATAACCTGTTTTCAATGTCCTTACTTGGCAAAGCAAAATTGGCAATCTTAAAGTGATCCATCCCCTTCCTCTACACATAGACATGTATTTCCCTTCATTTTTCTCTGCATTAGGCTGTGATAGCCAGCAATCTGTAAGCACTGTTTGAATGAATGAATGAATGAATTAGTGAATGAATGAATGAATTTAGAAATGGTTCAGATGATACAATCTACTGTAAAAGAAAAGACTCTAATAAATACCTGAGAAAGGGAGTAAAATAATAGACCTAATCAAATAACTCCTGAATATCCAGCCCAGTCTAACTCCAAGGAACATTGTTTCTTAATCCCTCCTAAAACTGAATCCCTCTGTGATGCCAGGGTCTTCATTTCTGCACACCATCCCTGCCTGCTACCATGGGCTTTATGCACACAGCAATATTTATTTCTGTCTGTCTGTGACTGCTGGCTGGTGAGTAAGCTGTGTCCAACTGGCTAGAGAGCAGGAAGCAGATGGAAAATAAATACAGTTGAGGAGCTCTGGGGGCAAAGCTACAGACAGGAAAAGAAAGCCAAGAAATAAACAAACAGGAAGGAGACGGGTCTTTCTGCCTTTCATCCCTGGCTTTGCTAGATAAGACTTAAGCAGCAAGATGTCAACTGGGCTCAGTTTCAAATTCTACCCAGCTTCTACTCCAGGGTAGTTTTTATTAGCACATTAAAAAAAATCAATCTCTACATTTAAAAAAATGATTAAAATAACTTCCTAATAAGTGATTCCAACTCCTTTCAAATGCTGTAATCATTATTACACTGTAGATGTATAGTATGCAAGAATCAAAATCAGTCCAACACAGATATCACGCAGGTGTACATACGGTGCCTACGGCTAAGGTAGATGCACTGACCTAGACAGATCTTATGTGTACTAAAGCAGAGCATGAAGCCAGGTTTGGGAAAGATTTTTAAGTGATTGGAAACGATAACTGCATTGCCTTCCTCATTCATCCAATGCCCACTGTTCCTCCTTCTTCCCTTATTAAACTCAGCTTTAATGACAGAGACTAAAACCAATCATTTATACCTGAGAATAAACATGAATCAAAGCATTATTTCTGACTGCAGGTCATTATTCTTATTGTAGACACTCATACTGAAAGACAGTTTCATTTGATTTTCCTCAGAGAGCTTCTTCCTTAAAACTTCCTGTTACTGTGTGACATGTCTTCAGTACTCCCCACCTCACCCCTGGACCAAATGTCTCCTTCTTGGGGTTTGCTTAGGTAATTGGTATCCATAGTGGTTAACACCCTGGAGCTGGGCTACTCAGGTTCAAATTCTGACTTCCCCACATGCCAGTTCTATGACCTCCTCAGTGTTTTTTGGTCAGAGCCTTTCATCCCATTTGCAAAATAAGGATGATAATAACAACCCTACTTTCTTCATAGGATCATTGTGAAGATTAATTGTGATCAGTGTAAAATTATTAGAACAATAACTAATGCTTTAGGATTAGCTCATATTATTACTTTCATTGTATGGTCAGAAATTATCAATGTGAACATAATTTTCCTTACTATTAAAGAAATAAAATTTTAAAAGAAACTGGCTCAACAGAAAAAATTTAAGAAGTATTTTATTTCTGAAGGTCAGCACCTTTTTACAGAATTCTGTCTTCATGATCATTTTATATCATATAAGATATATCATATCATATATCATACAAAACTATGTTAGTAATGTTTAAAAACGTATAGTATTTTAAAGAATCTTCAGGTAGAAATACATGTAGGACAAAAAAAGTGGCTTAAATTTTTATCTTTTTCCAATATAGGCAAAAATCACATGTTGTTACAAATCTAAAACCTTAATACATTTAGTTTATCCTTCTACAAAATCTGTTTCAATCTCTCTTGTTTACCAATTTAAAAATACTTTGAATAAAAAGTTTTTTGAGTAGAAGAAATACCATTTAATAAGTTAGCAAAGGGTAAAATAATTGACTTCGCCTTAAATAATTTTTACAATACTTCACATCTATTACACAGTACATTTGCCATCAAGAAATAAAACATGCATGCCTTGACTAGTATAGGTCAGTGGATTGAGTGTGGGCTGCAAAGCAAAGGGTCGCCGGTTTGATTCCCAGTCAGAGCACATACCTGGGTTGTGGGCCAGGTCCCCAGTGGGGGTCATGTGAGAGGCAACCACATATTGATGTTTCTCTCTCTCTTCCTCCCTCCCTTCCCCTCTCTCTAAAAATAAATAAATAAAATCTTTTTTAAAAAAAGAAAGAAAACATGTCTATTAAACAATGTTTTCTAAAAAGAACTTATATGCATGACTCGTGTACATGAACAGTGGTGGGGAGATTGCCTGAGGGAGTGGGAGTCACTGGGTGGAGGAGGGCAAAGTGGGAAAATTCAGGACAACTGTAATAGCATATTCAATAAAATGTAATACTAATAATAGAAAAGCAATGTTTTCTGGCTTTGGCAAATCAAGTCCTAAATTTTCAAGACCTTACTGATTTTAGACAATTCAACAAGATGCACTTTAGACAATTTAACAAGAGGCACGGAAGCAGATGCATTTAAATGTTAGAGGAATCATGAGAATCCATGAGGGGAAGAGGCGGATGCTGCCTCTAATATCATCCAGTGGAAGTGGCATCCTGCATCATCTGCAAATAAGGTTGGCGGTAGGCAAGGGCTAATTCAGATGTAAATTAACTGCATTTTTATTTTGCACTAAATACAAAATTGTGAAAGTTAAAATAAATCTTTTCCTTGCTTATGTTTTAATTTGTACCTATGACACAGTCAAGTCTGAGGAAGACGCAATGGCTCAGGTCAGAATATTTAATCACCTACAAAGGATGTTTTATGGATTAACTGTCAAGTGTTTTGAGACTGCAAACCACTTGATACATGCTAATGAGACATGTCAAGGACGCTGGTATTATTTGTTCTCTTAACAAATATTATTCCTTCTGCTCTGTAGAACTGCCTTAGGTCTTGTTACTCTACAGCGATCAGTTTTTAAATTGTACTGTACTGTCCCCATATACAGTAATCATCATGTTTTAATTATAAAGTCTTGAGTTTTCAGCCATAGCTGCTGAGTCAATCCTTAGGGTTCGTGTTATGATCAGAGAGAAGGTAATCTGCCTAAAGCCTTGGGTTTGGCTGGTAATCACCAAGGCATCAGAAGCCTGTGAGTGGTAACAGAGATATTTTAATAGTTACTTTAAGGAAAGAAGATCAGCTGAGAAGCTAGGAAGAAAAGCCAGGCTGAGAGGGTGAAGTAGGGATGATGACTATATTCTAAGCTGCAAATTAAATCCATAAGTTGGACCAAAGACCTTTAAGTACTTTTAAAAAGACTTTAGAAAATACAGACTATGCAATTACTTTGATTTCCAGTTCTCTGACTCTAAATGCATGTAGAACGAGCTAGAAAAAAACATTGCAAATATTTCTGTCCTAAAGAGAAAAAAAAAGACCTTCTACATTTAGACAACTTTTCACTGAGAAAAAAGAAATACAGGCTACTTTAATATTGGGCTACAAAGGTCCAGCTCCATTTCAACCTTGGCCTTGACGGATTCAGGGTTTCTGAGCAGGTCCTTGAACCTATATCTCCATCACATTCTTGGCCTCTACATGTAAAAATGGAATTAAAACAACCATTTTGTACCTCACAAGGAAGTCATAAAGATTAGAGTTAGAACATTAAACTTCAAAGGTTAGAGGTTCAATATAAATTCCAGCATACTTGTCAAGAGGGCAGTGTGAACTGACAGCAATGTGCTGCTTAAGCAGTTCCTACCTGCCAGCAGATCTACACTAGGGTGACCTTGATGTGCAGAGGGAAGGGCAGGAACACCTAGGACTGGGAAGCACATTATCTCAGAGCCAATCCTCCTTGTAACACCACTTAATTGTCTGTACTGGGTAGCTCACCATAAAGATTAAATACTGCAATTTAATGCATACCTGCTACTCTCTCCCCTCTCCCAAAGGAATAAACATTTCTGTATCTACAATGTGCAAGGCTGTGCTAAGGACTGTAAATATAGAAATAATAACACGTGATTCTTACCTTTTCAGAGCACATAGTCAAAATAAGAGAGCTGTGCCTTCCCTACACAGTCTAGAGAAAGGTAAGTCTGCCCAAAGCTCAGAACATCTCAAAGCAAGGTCCACCCTAAAATAACTACCCAATAATTTTGTAGCTGACTTCCATCAGCAAAGTCCTTATTAGACCATGACATTTACTGTGATAAATCCAAATTTTGCACATTTTTTCTGTTACCAAATCAAAAAAAAACTGTGATACTTGAATCTACAAGTGGTCCAAATTATTACTGAAGGTATTGTTTTAAAGAGTTTATTTATCCTGGCTGGTGTAGCTCAGTGGATTGAGCTCGGGCTGCAAACCAAAGTGTTGCAGGTTTGATTCCCAGTCAGGGCACATGCCTGGGTTGCAGGCCACGGCCCCCAGCAACTGCACATTGATGTTTCTCTCTCTCTCTTTCTCCCTCCCTTCTCTCTCTAAAAAATAAATAAATAAATAATCTTTAAAAAAGAGTTTATTTATTTATATTTACAGAAATGGGAAGGGATGGAGAAAAAGAGGGAGAGAAACATCAATGTGAGAGAGATACATTGATGACTTGTCTCTCATATACGCCCCTACCAGGGATGACCCCACAACCCAGGCATGTGCCCTGACCAGGAATAGAACCAGCAACCTTTCACTTTGTAAGATGACACCCAACTAACTGAACCACACTGGTCAAGGCACTGAAAATATTTTTAAAAGGCCTAACCTAAGAGTCCCATCACTCTGCTCCCAGAATCAGTAAACTTGAAGGGGTCAGTTATCCTAGAGGACATGCTTAGACCAATGTTTTTGACAGGTGACTAACCTCAAGTTGATGTTTAGTGTTGCCAGGGGTATGAAGAAAAGCATATTCTTTATGGACAGCATGCCTAATTGCCCTACCCTTGCATTGGGTCCCTTCCTTCCTCCTATTTGGTAATGAATAAATGAATGACAAGTTCAAGTGCTGCCTCAGAAAGCTCATTAATCTCAACCTAAGTCATTTGAAGCAGTTTCCCTACTCTGTCTTAAACATCACTAGGCCCTGACCTCCCTTGGAAACCTAATCCCAAAATCTGACCCATTCACAGTTGGGAACACCTTTCATATGTGGAAATAGAGTAATTGTTCAGCTTATTTTCTAATGACCTAAAGGTAATTGTTGACATACGTTTAACTTTCCAACTATCACTAGCGTTTGGCTTTTCTTAAAGGAAAACTAAAAAGTACTGATTTTCTTTTCAAAATTTTCTCCAGGTTTTTCCATGTATCTATTTAAGAATACAGATTTAAGCAAGCTGGGAGGAAATGGGTATCCATTTCCTCATCTGCAGAATGAGACAAGATGCTTCCTGAGACTCCTTTTGCTCAAGGATCTTAATCATTGAGAAACTCCGTACAACAGCCTAAGGCAGGGGTCGGAAAACTTCCTCTGTGTGCAGTCAGATAGTTAATGTTTTAGACTCTGTGGCCAAAGGGTCTCTGCAGTAACAAAGATGTCATAGTAGCACAAAGTCAGCCATAGACAATAAATACATAAGCACATGAACATGGCTATGTTCCAATAAAGCTTTATTTACAACTGCAAGTGCACAGCTGGCTTGGCATAGCTGGTCAAGTTCTGGTCTAAGCAAAACAACCAAGCTCTTATTTTATATCTCCCTGCACACTTGCCATCCCTGTGTCCAGGCTCAGATATTCTGAAATGACCCATAACCATTCAGCAATTAGTGGATGCTCAATTGCCTAAGAATATCACACATACAAGTGCAAGTGGGGTGGGGTGGACATGGAGACCCAAACTTGAAAAGCAGAATGTCTTTTGTTTTGTTTTTACATCAACCTATTCCTGGCTTTCAGGATGAGTGGAGGCCTACATTTTTGCTTGCTATGCTTTGTAATGAAACTCAGTTTTTAAATTTATTGGACCATATTTGCCAACCACTATGACCATAGAGTTAATGAACAAAGTGCCATCAGTCCCTTATACTCAAAGCATGGCCCATGGACCAGGAGCCTCAGCATCATGTGGGACCTTGTTAGAGACATCAAATCTCAACCCCACCCCAGACCTCCTGAACCAGTATCTGCAGATAAACCAGGTCTCCAGGTGGCTTGTATGAACATTCCATTTGAGCAGCTTTGCTGTTTGCAATTTATTAGTCAAGGTCCTACTAGCAAGAAACAGATGTCAGCCACAGATGGAGCAAAAGGAGAACTGTGGGGACTTCTTAGGGAGATGTGGCCAGAGTACAATGAACACACAGGAATGGACAGAAACCTTTGGACTAAGCAATGACTGTAGCCATTACAACCCCTGGGGATGAGGGGACAGGAAGGAGGAAAAGTAATAACTGAGCTCCAGAACCATCAGGGAGAAGTTGACTAGTGGAGCTGTTGTCAAAGAGGAAAGAGCAACTTCTGGAGACACATCACCAATGCAGGGACAGAACAAAGAAGAAATACCCCAGCCTCTTTTTTCCTGTCCCCAAGCTCCTGATGGCACCTCCCATTGCCCAAACCCAACCAGGAGACAAAGTGCAAGGGAACCCAGGAGGGGCACCCTCAAGAGCCAGGCTCCCAGAGCACAGAGCAGAGACTGAGGGGAGGCAGCAGAGAGTAACCAGCACAGCTCAAGAGCACTTCCAGTTGGTGTTCAGTTCCCCCTGGGGCTCTAAGCCCCATGACCTGTATCTGCCATCTGCCCTTGTCTCCTCACTGGTAGCTCAGTGTCCATGATTAGCACTGTAACATTGGTCTTCCCTTTTCCTCAGCATCTATCATTGCCCAAACTAAAACACTGTTATAAAAAAAAAACATATATATACAGCCAAGATGGAGGTGTAGGTAGACACACTGTGCCTCCTCGCACAAACAAAAAAAGAACAACAACAATTTAAAAACAAAAAACAACCAGAAATGATAGAAAATTAAACTGTATGGATGTCCAACAACCAAGTTGTTAAAGAAGACACATTCATCCAGACCCGCAGGGGGGCAGAGACGGTAGTTGGGCTGAGAGGACTGGTAGCAAAGCAGCAGCTGCTGGACCCAGCGAGGTGGTGGATTGTGGAGGGGTGCAGCACGCAAGGCAGCTGGTGGACCCGGTGGTCCCACATTTGCGCACAGATAAACCAGGTGAAACTGGGGAGCAGGACAGATTGGGCAACCCAGGGCCCCAGTGTGGGGAAATAAAGCCTCAAAACACCGATTGAAAACATCTGTGGAGGTTGAGGTGCCAGGAGAAACTCCCAGCCTCACAGGAGAGTTCATTGGAGAGACCCACAGGGTCCTAGAATGTACACAAGCCTACCCACTGGGGAATCAGCACCAGAGGGTCCCAGTTTGTTTGAGGGAAGTGGGGGAAGTGACTAAAATCTGGGAGAGAGCAGAGCAAACACTATTGTTCCCTCTTTGACCCCTGCCCCACACACAGCATCACAACCCAGTGATGTGGGTTGACCCACCCAGGTGAACACCTAAGGCTCTGCCCCTCATATGTAACAGATTCTACAAGGCAAAAAAAAAAAAAAAAATGACCCAAGCAAAAGAACAGATCAAAGCTCCAGAAAAAAATACAACTAAGTGATGAAGAGGTAGCCAACCTATCAGATGCAGAGTTCAAAACACTGGTAATCAGGATGCTCACAGAACTGGTTAAACTTGGTCGCAAATTAGATGAAAAAATGAAGGCTATGCTAAGTGAAATAAAGGAAAATGTACAGGGAACCAACAGTGACGGGAAGGAAACTGAGACTCAGATCAATGGAGTGGACCAGAAGAAAGAAAGAAACATGCCATCAGAAAAGAATGAAGAAACAAGAATTTGAAAAAATGAGGAGAGACTTAAGAACCTCCAGGACATCTTTAAATGTTCCAACATCTGAATTATAGGGATACCAGAAGGAAAAGAAGAAGAGCAACAAGTGGAAAAGTTATTTGAACAAATAATAAAGGAGAACTTCCCCAATCTGGCAAAGGAAATAGACTTACAGGAAGCTCAGAGAGCCCCAAAGAAGTGGGACCCAAGAAGGAACACACCAAGGCACATCATAATCACAGTACCCAAGATTAGAATGAAAGAGAGAATCTTAGAAGCAGCAAGAAATAAGGAGACACTTACCTACAGAAGAGTTCCCATCAGACTGTCAGCTGATTTCTCAAAAGAGACCTTACAGGCAAGAAGGGGCTAGAAAGAAGTATTCCAAGTCATGAAAGGCAAGGACCTACATCCAAGATTGCTCTATCCAGCAAAGCTTTCATTTAGAATGGAAGAGCAGATCAAGTGCTTCCCAGATAAGGTTAAGTTAAAGGAGGTTATCATCACCAAACCCTTATTATATGAAATGTTAAAGGGACTTATCTAAGAAAAAGAAGATAAAAATATGAACAGTAAAAATACAGCAAACTCACAGTTATTAACAACCACACCCAAAACAAAAGCAAACTAAGCAAACAACTAGAACAGGAACAGAACCACAGAAATGGAGATCACATGGAGGGTTATCAACAGGGGAGTGGGAGGAGAAGAGAGGGGGAAAAGGTACAGAGAATAAGTAGCATAAATGGTAGGTAGAAAATAGACAGGGGGAGGGTAAGAATAGTGTGGGAAATTTAGAAGCCAAAGAACTTATATGTACGACCCATGAACATGAACTAAAGGGGAGAGAATGTGGGTGGGAGGGGATGTGCAGGGTAGAGGGAAGTGAAGGGGGAAATGGGACAACTGTAATAGCATAATCAATAAAATATATTTTAGATAAAAAACATATATAGCTCCATGCCAGCTCAGGAAAACCTCACCTCAAAATTGTTTCTTTTTTACTGTTACACCCCACATCCCAATAATATTAAAACATGCCTGTGCTTTGCTGTCAAACCACCCAGACTGTGGGAAGGACTTTAGCTGGCAGTAAATATGGCTCAGAGAAGCTGGCTTCCCTCTTTCTTCTACCTACAGCGAATTCCCAGAGACAGTTTTCAAACCAGACTTTACTTTGTTTCCTGACGTACACAGTGGACCGAGCTATTTCTTAGCAAAAGATAAGAATCAATAGTGTCGAAAAAAGTAAAAGAAGGAGTCAATAAGCAGACATGTAATGAAGAGTCTGCATCTTAAGTCATCTGTCTTTAGGTAAATCACTTATTTTAGCTTCAGGATGTAAAAGGGAGGTACTACGATGCAGTGCCTCAGGGGGTTAAAATGAGATGAGGCAGAGAAAGCATTTAGATGGCCTATGAGCTGTAATTAATATTACTATGGCAGACATTGAGCAACATTCCAGATGTGACTAGAGAGTTTGCCTCCACTCAAACCCAACTTCCACCTCTGGGTTATCGGAAAAGGACCAGCCAGACATGCAGTCTTTACTGAGGGTCAGCTTGTCTGCCCTTGTCCTATCAGGCTGATCTGTGTCACATGGACAACCTAGAAAAAACCTCTTCCTGTCTGCTCTGGGTCTGACAACAACCGTGGGGAGAGAGCTCATTGGACTGACTGGCTCTCCAGGGGCAAGGTGTCTCCCCAGCAGAAACCTGCTAGGCTGCCCAGCTGTCTCCAGGAGAAAGAGGAAGCACTCTAACACTTCCCGTTCTCTTTATGGGTTACTGTCCATTTTCTCCTAGGAGAGGCTTTCATGAGGGGAGTCAAAGGGGGGAGCTGACAGGAAAGAAAATGCTGAGGGCAGAGGTTACCTCCACATGGTCCCTGCCAATTTTGTTTTCAAATAACTCTTACCAACCACTTATTTGCCAACTCCTTAGACCTCTCTCTACATCTCCCATTATGTACCCCTATAGACGCCAATAATCCCAGCCTACAGACAGACAGCAAAGTAGGACAGGTGGGGTCTTATTTGGTACTTTGTTGTGGTGGCATTGCATGACACAAAGGCACAGAGAGCAGTACTCTGAGTACACGCACTATAAAACAGAGCAATATAAAACAAAGGAATGAAGAAAAAAGCAAGAAATAGAGAAAGGAAAAAAGAAGGAAGGATAATTTAATATTTCAAAGTAGTTCTAAATTAATCATCTGGGGAAAATACAGAAAATTGTTGCATTTCTTATACATATTTTTATTCTAAATTACATCAGAGGAGGTGCTTCCATTCTTACCGTGTTTGTACCCCAAATTGTACGAGGACCTGCAACCTGGGTTGCCATGGGAAGGCTGGGCAGGTATATACAGACCACAATAGACCCTGGCAACCCCACTGCATGCAGAACACAATGGCAAAATGACTCAGTGGAAATCACCCGACCAGCCCACCAAATGCTCAGGGCATCTGGCCATCCTATCGGTGTTTATTCCACCCAAACAACAAACTCTCATTCCCAGCCTAAGCAGGTGGTATTTCTTTTTCAAAAGTTCAACACTTATCAGCCACAAAAATTACCTGAATCAAGAGGAATCATACTGCTTGCTTTGTTTCAATCAAAGCTCTCTTTCAGAGTGCCTTACCAGGTCACATACTTCCTACGTGAAGTAAGGAAACCCAGGTCAAAAAGTGTTATTCAATGTGTGTGCACAAATTGCAAAATCTGGGTTTCCCAGCACAACTCCAACGAGTTGCCACAGTCACCAAGTTTATTTGGGAACTTTTGCCAATACACATATCACCCACTAAGCATGTTTTCTTTCCTAAAATAGAGTGCAGAAGTCACAGGGAAAATTACTTAGTAGGAAAGTATACTTGAATGCTGTTTAAAGATTTTCCCACCATTGCTTGGAAAGAGGAAGGTACACAAAATGGGAACCATGCTGATAACCAGTTTCCTTCAACAGTTTTTGTGCATCTTTTCAGTTCTGTGCGTGTGTAGCCTTAACCAAAAAGTTAAGGAGCACATGGGGAAACCACCAGACTATGATTTCCATGTCATTTTTTTATTGTGATAAAGTACACATGAGTAAATTTTACTATTTTAACCATTTTTAAGTGTATGGTTCACTGGCATCTATGTTGTTGTATAATCATCATCACCCTTTATTTCTGGAATTTTTCATTTTCCCAAATGGGAAACTCAAAATGGCTAGACTGGGTAGAGAAGGAGGTCTTGGGGTGCCACCTGGGTGGTTGGTGCTCAAAGGGAAACCGAATGGAGCTTTTCTGATGAAAAGCCATCCAGAATATGGAGTAAAAGATTGGAGAGGAGCACAGATAGTGGCTCCCGGACAGAAGAGAAGCAGGAATAGCAAGGAACAGGCCTCTGTGACATCCAAGAGCTGCAGATACAGAATAACCGGAAGGATGGAGTTTACAGGGCAGTCTCCAGAGAAGAACTGTCCAAGTCCAGACAGAGAAGACAGGAAGCTAAATCTTTACAGAGAACCCAGCAATGGAGATGATGACGTTCACAGGAGCTCAGCCAAATGCTTGAGAGAGGTGCAACCAGTGGCCAAGCAGAAAAGACAAGCCTCTCCTTGTTCCGGGTCAAAGAAGGCCCCAGGGCTGTATCAAGGGCTCAGCCAAGAGAAGGGAAGCTAAGTAGAGCCTCAGGCAGGTCTGTAGCCCCAGTAGACCCAGCACAGGCATGAAAGAGGAATGAGAACACATGGGGATTTATCCACAGCTTCCAACAACCACCATGCTGTGGCAGTTGAACAAGACTTGGCAATGATCCTTCCTGGATGGGTCACCTCAGGCCTCACAGCCCACTCAGGTTCAGTCACCCACATGAGCCAACTGTCTATGTCAGACCTCTACAGATGACAGTGTCAGGGAAGGGGTGGGTGGTGAAAATGGCTGGACCCAAGCAGCCTGTGCATAAAAGGACACTTTCACACATTCCCTCACAATGCATTTTCACCTTCAGTTGGTATCATCAAAGGGTGATGCCAGATACTACCAAGACAGAAATGGTAGACACGCCCCTTTATCCATCTGAACGTTCCCATCTGGCATTGATATCACTAGTTCACCCAGCTAGTGGTAGTGTTTCTTTACTTCATGCAAGGCATGGCACCTACAGCTGAAACTCAAATGGGAATAAGACAGTTCCCTGCCTTCAGGGAGTTCACATCTAACAAGGAGACAAATAATTTTAAAGGCAATTATAGAAGAAAGCGACCAGGGCTATGAAAGAAAGAAATATGGAGTGCATTAAGGGCACACAGAGTTTATAACCAAGGGGAGTATCACTCAAACAAGTCTGATCTTGTTTGAATGCAAGATCACTGAACAGGTTTTTATCAGTTTGCAAGTGCTGCTGTAACAAGTTACTCCAAATTTAGTTGCTTAAAACACTACTTTATCGCCTTAGAACACTGGAGATCAGAAGTCCAAAAATGGACCATAAGGGGCTAAAATCAAGGTGTCGTCAGGGCTGCAACCCCTCTGAAGGCTCTAGCACAGAATCCATTCCTTGCCTTCTTCAGTTTCTGGAGGCCAACTGCTTCTCTGGCTCATGTCCCCTTCCATCAGCGGCATCACTCCAACCTCTGCTTCTTTTGTCAGAATTTCAACTCTGACACTGCTGCCTTCCTCTTTTGAGGACCTTGTGATTATATCAGGCCTATCTGGAAAATCCAGAATAATCTCTGATCTAAGGATCCTTAACTTAATCACATCTGCAGAATCCCTTTGCCATGCAAAGTAACATCTTCACAGGATCCAGGGATCAGGATATGGGTAGATGGGGGGAGGAACATTATTCTGTCTACCATGAAATTAATCCCTAAAAACTAAAATGCTTTGCATGAGTAGGTCATATCATTATTTTCCTCATGAATAAAAAAAACTATCCTCATTTTTTCCCTCCATCATCTTTTTTTTCCCCTGGGAGAAAGAAAGAAGTCACACAAATTTTCTTTTATTTGAAAACATGCCACAAGTCATCTAAATCAATTGTCAAAATCATTGTGGATAAAATCAGCAAACATCAGACATCCTCTGCGAAGTCCACGCGCTTTGATCATGGAGAGTTTCTCCCAAGCGCTCCTCCAAGGCACTCTCAGTCTCCACACGGGGATTTCCTCATATTCTGGTCTCATCGCTCCTTTTCCCCTGTGGTGGAAACTGCTCCCCTGAGCAGACTCGACTTGTCGAAAACTGATAAAAACATACAGTAGTCAACTTCATTTCATAAATTAGTCATAGGAATAGAATTCAGAACTGTTTCCTGAAATTGTGTATTTGTACGTATAAAATCATGAATTGAAGGCCGTAAGTTTTCTGATAGATCTATGGTGGTATTTCAATAATTGCGGTGTGTGAGGGGAACACGAGACAAGTTGTCATCCAGCTGGAACCAAGAACCAAGTTTGCCCGCAGTCACACAGGTTATTAATGGGACAACCTGGGCAAAAACCTCGGCTTGGAACTCCAGATCCGGTGCTCGCGGCACCGGCCAGGCAACATTTCCCACGTCATTCTTCTCTTTGAGAAGAAAAAAATTGGTAGGAATTCACTTTTAGATACCCACAAAGTTTAAATACTTGTCCCGATTTTTCCTCCCCTGAAAATCCTCCCACCAATAGCAATAACTGGGTTCCATGAAAAGTCCTTCCTGTTGGTTGATGTTTCACTCTGAGAAATA
Organism: Phyllostomus discolor; assembly: GCF_004126475.2. Classification (NCBI taxonomy): domain Eukaryota; kingdom Metazoa; phylum Chordata; class Mammalia; order Chiroptera; family Phyllostomidae; genus Phyllostomus; species Phyllostomus discolor. Next base: position 45,386,596 of record NC_040905.2, read on the forward strand.
TAAACAAGTTTCAACAAGAGGACAGAGAATATGTAACCAATACACCTTGGCTCCCGTTCAGAACGGCCAGACCGCTGGCACTTGATATCTTTGCAGAAAATGGATATTGGAAAGAAAGATCACACTTCATTTAAAAGCAGAACAACAGATGTAGGGGCGATGGTGTCAGTGAGAATCAGTTACATATCTGATGAAAGTCTTTGTGCATCTCAAATAATGACAATATGGCAATCCTTTTATTTCTCTCTAGAATTCCCCAGAGCAGCTCCTCCAGACATCCTCCCCCCTCCCAGTCGCTCCCTCACAGCCAGATGGCCTCAGCAACTACTGTACAAAGGAAACCAAGGACAGCGCAGTCCAACCGCCTCCACGTTCCTCCTCCCCACCTCAAAATCCCTGGCACCTTCCCTCAGCTTCTCTCCCTGCCCCTCAGCTATCCCTCTCGCCTTCTCACAGCTCTTCGTCCGTCATCTTCTCCTCTCGCGAGATTTCCCATTCCCCCAGCTCTAGTGTGATCCTCGCAGACTTGATCACTGACTCGCCTTCTTACAGCTCCACGTCATCCTCTCATCTCATGAGACTTCCCGGTCCCCCCAGCATGATCTTGCGTGACTCAATCACTGAGCTGCCCTCTTACTGCTCTGCAGTGGTGGGGACCTGTAAGAGGGCGCGCGAGTGAGTGAGTCAGGAAGGACTACACCCCAACCCAGGTTAGGGCCAGGGCTAGGGTTAGGTGTGCAAGACGGTGAAGGCTTGCCTCGTACAGCCGGAACCCGTAGGGGTCAAGAAGGAGTTAACCACAAGCTTCAGCATAATACGACTGTTACTTTTGCAGGACACACATATATCAGTTAGCCTGGGGATGGAACAGTCTGAGCCTGCAGCATCTCCCTAACTTTGCAAGATGTCCGTGAGCTTCATTCACCAACCCCTATGAAACGAACTCAGAGACCAATGTTTAGTGCTCATTGTCTCTTCATCAGAGGACAATGTCCCACCTGGTCCCGGCTTTTCCTTAAATTGTCTGTGTCTGTATCTTTTCTTCACCTCCCGTCGACCCTACTCAGGAGCCCCCACTCCGCACTGGTCATGGCAGTTAGGCTTAGGGCTAGGGCCAGACTTCGGGGTTTGGGGTTTGGGGCTTGGAATCAGGCCAGGGGCTCTTTTCTTTGAGAGCAAGTGAGTCAGTCAGGAAGGACTACACTCTGGCCCGGGTTCCTACCCTATTCACTGACATGCGCAAACCTGCGGAGTCCCAGTCACGTAGAGCAGCATACATGCCTTTCTCAGTCAGGCTACGCTCCTCTCCTATCAAGGGCTGCTTCCCCTTGATCTACTCACACATTAAAACCCAAAGTTCCTGGCATGGTATGAAATTTATAAGCTGTCTCCAGCCTCGATGCTGTACTTGCTGTGCTCTCCACTGCCGCCACACAACTCACTAAGATCTCTCCATCCCTTTGATCCACTGTTTGCTCTGCCTTCAAGGCCATCCTCCATCCTTCACCTGGGGAACTCCTAATCATCTCTCAAAGCCCAGCTCAGCATGGACCACTGTGATGGTGTTCCCAGCCCCCCACTATGTTAACCTTCCCAGTAAAGGTTAATATAGTACTCCTTGCTCCGTGGGGCAAGATCCCAGGCTTCCCTCCCTCAGAGCTCTTAATGTTCAACATTAGCATTTTCTGTCCACCTCTCTGTCTCCCTCAAAAAAATTCAGACGGAGAGCTCCTCAGGAGCAGAGAGCTCTTTAGGAGCAGAGACTGAATGAGTTTACTCTAAATCCCCAGCACAAACCACAATTCCTGGTACTTAGTAGACATCCAGTAAATGTTTGCTGAGTGACTGAAAGAATGTTCAGGTTTTTCCATTAAAAAAGAAAGAAAAAACAACGTACTGCTGTGCTACCCTCTGGAACTGCTATCTCATCCTGTAACTCTGCTTCCCTTTATCACTAGACTTGTAATAACCCAGTCCTCACCCCTCTGCAAACTCATTTCTGTTGCCAACTGACCCTTGGATCCGCCTTTCTGATGTTGGATTATTTCCTAATCACCTAGTCTATGGGCTGTTTCTCATTCCTGTTTTCCTTGCCCCTTTGCAGGGACTCCGATGACTTTTACATTCCTGCATTTTGTGTCACTGCCTTCTTCCATTTGAAGTCTTTAGTTGGCTTCCCTTCCTTTCCAGCTTCCCATCCACCCTCTTTGTCTCAGCAACATTCTCCAGTCCTGACTCTCCCGCTGCCAATTTCATCAACACCGTAGCCCCAGGCTCATTCACTCCAGAGCCTCTGAATCGATGGCCTGGGAATTTTTGTGAATTGTAACAAGCCTCCTCATCACCAGCAACTAGAAAAGGACAGTAATTGAATAAGGTAATGTGTGTATGCACTTAGCACAAGGCTTTAGACACTTAATGATTGTCAGGGTTAGGGTTATTGGAAATCATATTATCTAGCCTGTTATTCTGGATTTCTACCAAGTGGCCTCTGCATTCTTATCACATTGGATGAAGAGTTTACTACCACTTACAGCCTTTCAGAAGTAAAATATAGGCAGAGACAAAAAAAAGTTTGTTACACTAAAGACCTAGTTAAAATATCTAAAGCCCTCAGTTTCTCTTTAAGAAGGTATGTTTCACCATAAATTTCATACTCAAGGGTTAGAAATGCATGCCATTGTGAATTATTTCCTGTTTTATATTTGAAAATAGTAATGTATTAAGCAAGAACTGAGATTCTCTTGACTCTGATCTATGAAAGAGGCACAAATGTTCAGACAATTTGTTCATTCACACCTACCAATTTCTTAGTGACCACTTGCCTTTAGTTTTGTAAATGTGCACATACTAATAGTGACTGTTACTGAATACAATGTGCACACACACATACTTTTTAAAGCAGGCAATTAATCATTTTCTCCCCCAAGACCATATTATACCGTCGGAAGCCGATTGTCATCGCACATGTCCTTAAATAAACTGACATACCAGCTAATAGATTAATTCACATGGAGAAGGCGTCGTGGGAAGAAAACCTGTGTTCCAAGATTTCTCAGGCAGGTGCTCTGCCTGTTAACATAAAGACCAGTCCTGGCTCCAACCCTTTGGGCACACTGCCCAAAAATACTTACAATTTCTAACACAGTTGATTCTAAGATAGTTATGCAAAATGAGAGCCTAGTTTACACAAGGAAACCTAAGAACAGCTCAGCTCAGGAGGAGCCAGTATGAGCTCTTTGCTTGGGGGTGGGGAGGGAGAGGATGTTTTGTGTTGTTTTCTTACATCTGACTCTTCTCGTAGAAGATAATCATACAGTAAGACTTCATGCTTTCAGATTTCCTTGCTGCAATCGTCCGTTGTTCTTCATATTGCCCCTGTAAATGGGTAACGTATGGGTCCTGAGGAAACCTATGGGAATTCATTGGTTCAGAAGGGAGGTTTGCACACATATGTGGGCATTCACAGGTGCACATACTCCTCACTTCTTGGCCCCTCCCTAACATTCAGAGCCTCCTTGTGATCCCTTCCCTTGTCTCCTATGCTAGTCTTTTAGCCCATACAATCTACCCTTCTGAATACAAAGTTCAGCTTCCCTATAAATCACTTTTCTGAAAGATGGGGCTTTGGTAAAATTTGCTCAGAGCCCCAGAAAAGGGAAACTTATGGTCTGTTTTCCTATTTCACCAAAATGCCCTTCTCAGAGCAATAATGTAAAAAATAATATGGGGGGACATTTACATGACAGAACACTGAACTTCCCAAATTCTCTAGAAGAACCTATCAGTGGAGGGTCCAGGTTGGTGAACCCGTGGAGGTCCTGAGAGAGCGGTGTGCCCTTCTTCATTCCTTGCCTGTGCATCTCTTCCTTCCGGCTGCCCCTGAGTTATATCCTTTGTAATAAACAGGTGAACAAGAAAAAAAATCTATCCACAATATTCTGTATTTACTTACAGTTTTCATAGGCAAGGATCATCCATACTCTTTTCCAAATAAGACTTGCAGAACATTAAATGTGGCTGCTGCAAACCTGCCCTGCTTTTCCCCTTCTGGGTCCTCAGTAGAGATGAGTTAAGAGTCAGCTAAAGCTGTTCCTTGGAAATGGGCTGGAGGAGCAGGATGCACCCCTGCAATCAGCTCCCCAGCTCAGCCCACAAGTCCAGCACCATGTCCTCCCAGCAGGGCAGTGACCCTTTGTTTGACCTATTCCTCTGTTGTAACTCTTCAGCAATCCCCCTTGTTTTCAAAAACACATCCTCTTGTCCTCAACTCCCTCCCCACACCCCTCTGCCCTTGACAAAAAAAAGCAGGAGGAGCTGGGGAATTAGGCTCCAGCCTACCAGGCAACTCTCTTGTTCTGGCACCCTAGGAAGTAAAGGATTGCACTTCCTGTCCCTAAGTGCAGCAAAGCCTTCCCTCCCTGCAGGGCAGATGGTGCCTCCTATAGCTCATTTTCTCCAGAGAGGCAGCTCCTCTGAACAAAGACCCGACTGTGTGGGGAATCTGTGGCTGGAGTTTGGAGCATGCCCTCCTATCAACCCAGCCATGCACACAAGCTCCACATTTCACCACAGGAAGCAAGACTGGTGGCTTTAGGCATCACTCATTATTTTGAAGTGATTATTCTTAAAAAGGGAAAGATTCCCTGGCTGGTGTAGCTCAGTGGATTGAGCACCGGCCTGTAAACCCAAAGGTCACTGGTTTGATTCTCAGTCAGGGCACATGTTTGGGCTGCGGGCCAGGTTCCCTGGTTGGGGACATGTGAGAGGCAACTGATTAGTGTTTCTCTCCCTTCCTTTCCCCCTCCCTTCCCCTCTCTCTAAAAAGTAAATAAATAAAGTCTTTTTTTAAAAAAAAAGGAAAGAAAATAACACAGAGATGCAAGTTAAGTCACATCCAATAAAAACGAGCCTTCTTCTCCTCAAAATAGCACTTCCCTGCTCCTTGTGGAACGTTAAGAGCTGGGTGGGCTAACAAAAGATGAGAGATCTGTTTCTTAATTAGAATTCAAATAGTTGGGATACGATGATGATGGTCAGAAAGAATACATTAGAGCAGGGAGTGGTTTCATGGAAAACTGAAAGCAGGGGTGCTTTGCCTGGGAGGCCCTGGGTTGAGGACCCCTGCCTTAGAGGAAATTTCAAATGGAGGTGAGGGGTGGGGGCTTTACTTCCTTTGCCTTTCTGTCCAAGAATGCATATATTTAGGAGGAGAACGAAGCAAGAACAATTTGAGATTCATTTCCTCCAAAAATCTTCATTTCCTCCCATTGAAATGTCATTAAACAAAGCTTGGGACAACCCAGCTTTGTGCTCTAATTCAGCTAGGGGAGCTGTGAAGCACTCCCCTCTCTCCCCCCTTTCCCCCATCACAGGGCCCTCCAGCCCAGCAGGCAGGAGCCAGGGGCTGCTCAGTTCCCTAGAAGGGCTGCCCCTGAGGGTGTGCCTCATAAAGGGACCAGAGCAAAAGCCTGGCTTTCCACTCACCCTCACAGGAAGCATCTCCCAGTCTATGCCTTTGAAGTAGAATTGTTTCTCTAACACAGGAAAAGTGATAACTAGAAAATGAAATCTTCAACTCTATCTTTCCTGGGAGATTACATTTCCTGCTGTACTGGGTCAAGAGGAAATTCACTTATATAAAATTAAATTAATTTTTTTTCTGAAGTCTTCTGGTCTACCAGAAGTGTCTTCTCTTAGTTGCCTCTTTCTGTACCTTTGGCAATTTCCCAATCTTCATTTATTCCTTAATCAGGACATCTGGCTCTGGAGTCAAGATCGGAAATCATAAAATAAAGACAGAAGCGTCTTCCCTTTGACCTTGTCCATGCTGCTTCCTTATCCCTTAGGTCTGCATATGCTTTACACAGTGCAAACCTAGATAAATAAGTGAGCAAACAGGGGCCTGTTCACATGCACCTTGGAGCATGACCCGACAATCAGTATTGAGACAAACGACTTTTTATTTACAAGATTCCAATCCTGGGAGGGTTGAGAGCACTTATGCTCAGAGCCTTGTTCTTTCCTGAGACCCAACACTTCTCTTGCTCCCCAAAAGGCTAAAAGCCAAAGCCAAGCCCAATAGTTCCCCATCTCCTTATCTTAAGCCAGCCGTGCAAACAGTTCTGCAGTCCCTCTGGAAAGTATGCTCGTGGGTCTCAAAGTTGCCATTGTCTTGCAGCAGCTCTCCCCTTCGGGATTTGGGGTACGTTGTCTTCAGCCTCTGTGTAATAGTCTATGAAAATATGTGCTGTGTTGCGCTGGCTCGTGGTGAAGTCCAGGAAAGGCACAAGTCCTGAAAGAGTGGCCTTTCCATGTGTCCTGAGTCCCAAGAGTCAGTGTCTTGCAAGGTAGAGTCCTTGATGGCTTCTGAGTCAGCTGGGGTAGGCACAGGCAGACCAGCAGCAGGCCATTCTGTCTGTTACTACAGCAGGCCGGGCAGCCAAATCCTGACTACAAACTGCCCAGCCGCTGCTGCATTGGCCCCTTCTCCTCCGCACCCACTCTGCCCACATGGCTCCTACCTCACCACTGGCAGCACGGCCGAATCTCCCTCACATGGCTGCCCTTTTTACTACAGACCAGCATGGCTGCTACCCACTCTCTCAGCCCTCACGATGCACCAGCCTCTCTTTCTCTCTCTGCCCACCCTTAGCTGAAACCCTGCCCTGGAGCTTCCTTCATGACCGTCTATGCAGCTCCTCCCACAATGAGCTGCATTTACCAGCTTCCCACATTGTTTACACTCTCTTGGTTGCTACCTTTAGTCAGGGTGAGAGTGATTCAGTGACACAGGGAGAACTGCCTCTCTGCCTCTTGCACAGGGGCTGTGCAAACCCCGAGCTGTGTCACAAGTCACCATATATTCTGAAAGTCACTTGCATACCTTTTGCTCCCAGGCAGTAGCACAGCTACCATTAGCTAACCATCAGCTTGTCATTGTTATGAAAAGTATCTTAACTTCCATATGTCTGCTCCCTCCATGGCCCAACCAAGGGTTGTGGGGGTTCAGGGAGCCTCTTGCTCTGCACCCCTTCTCAGACACGCCTTCATTTCCAGCTCATTGGTCAGCTGATTAAGTCTCACAGCCAAGTCCCATCATTTGCTTTAATTTAAAGCTAAAAATGGAGGTGAGCAGGAGAATGAACAAATTTTATCTTAGTACTCAAAGCTACATATTTTAAAATGTAATACATGTTATTAAAGTAGATTTGTTTGTTTTTCTGGGCTTGGTTTCTTAAACTCAGTTTTAAAGAGTTTGAAGAAAGGAGCGCTTTAATATTTGCTCTGAGTCACGTTGAAATTGACTGATACCCTCAGCAGGGTGAAAAAGGTGCTCACATGGGAGGGGTCGCCTGGCATGGGGGTGAGACTCCAGAAGAGTTAAAGAGGATGTCCACACGGAGGCGTGGAGTAAGAGTGACAGCCCAGCGTGGGAAGTTAGAACCCACATAAGGCAAAGAGGACATTCTGAAAACTGCGGTGTGGGGTGTCAGAGCCCAAGCAGACTGAGGAGGGGCTTTATGTGGCAGGGTGGAAGTTGACCCTAGAACAGGCCACAGTCCTGTGTAACTAGAGAAAGGAGTCTGCCAAGGGGACAGGACAGCAACAGAGATGGGAGATTGTTTACATACAGGAGGCATTTTTAGCATAGCAGAAAGGGAGAGAGCTAGAATGAACCCTGTGTATTGTTAAACTGGAGTTGCATATATTGATGTGAATAAATGGTTTTCAATATACACAGACAAAACCAAAAATAAATATAGTACTGCCTACTGCAAGGGCCTGGGAACAATAACACCACAATGACAATGAGCATACCTAGTGCCTAGATATTCACTTCTAAATATCACCTTCTACTAAAAGGAACCAGGGATCCTTGGAGAAACAGCTGATTCCAAAGATGGAGCAGGAAAAGTACAAAGTAGGTGGAATATCTTGCCATGCCAGAAAGCAATGAAGAGCTCAAAGAGCAAGGTAGAACTGTCAAAAGGACTTAGAAGCCAACTTGAATGGACTCCATTGGCCAAATCAGGGATAATTTGAGCATCAAAAAATTATAATAGCAACATATTATAACCTATTGAATAAAATAGGAAACTATGAGTGCATTCAGAAATAAGCAAACAAATCGAAAATTGATGAGGGCATAATATTTATATGGTTTTGAAAGATCTTCCCACAAAATGCTTACTAATTACAAAGGAGCAGAGGATAACTTTACAGTGGGAAGCCTGCCTGACACCATCACAATCAAGTGGTCATGATGGACATTATTAGTGTGGAATAATTTGGAATTCTGTGCTATCTCATAAGACACAATGGAAAGAACACAGAATTGTTCGTATATTATTGCTGTCAAAAAGCGCAGTCTAAACATTATCCTGAAGGAACATTAGACAAATCCAAATTTAAGGACATTTTACATAATAACTGCTCAGTAATGTTCAGAAGTGCCAAGGACATAAAAGATAAGGAAGGACTTGAGGGCACGCTCTAGACTAAAGGAAACTAAAGAGATGTGACAACAAAATTCAACTCGTAAATTTAACCTGGAACCTGTTGTTGTAGAAATATTCCTGGGACAACTGATGGTCTGAAGATTGGATGGTAGTAATATGCCATGGTTACTTTCCTGATCCCAGTGGCTGTGTTGTGGTTAAGGAAGAGAATGCCTTCACTTGTAGGAAAGATACAGTAATGAGGTGTGATGGGCATTATGTGACAACTCACTCTCACACAGTTCCAGGGAAAAGGTCATATTGCACTTCCAAATTTCTGTAAGTTTATCATTGTTTCAAAGTAATTTTAAATTTAAATTAAAAAAAAAAAAAAGAATCTTAGTTCATGAACATCTAGAAGGGCAGAGATCATGGAAACTCATTCTCACCCAGTACCTGGCACATGCCCAGTGTAGGTGAGAGCTCAGTAAATATTTACTGAATTTAAATGTTTGAAAAACTCTCTGAGACACAGAAGGAACACAATGAAAGGACTTCATTAAGTTTTATGTATTTATTTTAAAAACACTGACAGAATTTATTCTGTGCCAGACATTATTATAAATATTTTACAAATAATTCTATAAAATAGGTACTATAAATATCCCCATTTTACAGAGAAAGGAATTGAAGGACAGAGAAGTTAGTGACCAGCCCAAAGTCACACAGCTAATTAATATTGGAACTGAGCACCAAGCCCGAGCAGTGGGGCTCCAGAGCCCATGCTCTTAGCCTCATTGCAATGATGCCTCTTCAGGGTCCCACCTGCAGAAAATTTAAGATCTTCCCCATTTAAAATATTCCATTCTCAATTCTACAACTATATTTTTTTTATATTCTAAATTTATAAGATAATGGCATAGTCTTTATTTTATAGTGCATAAAACTAGCCCAAGAGAAACCCATTCCAGAGCTTGGCACTCACCTTTGTGGGCATGACCTACCCACCAGCTTTAGTCTTTACAGAAACCTTGATCATTCAAGAAAGCCTTTGGTTCTTAATTATACCAACCACAGTTTAAGTAGCCCCAGTTTTTTAGATTTTTATCTGCTATGCACTTCCCTTTCTCCTATTCGCATTAGGATTTTAACATGGAATAGATGTATTCTTGACATATCATGGTACAGCTAATCTTCCATATGACAAAGAAAGTCCCATTGGCCACTGGTCAAGATCTTACATTATGACACTTCACAGTCCTATTTCCCTTGAGGCATTTAATCAAATGTGCCTCCTAATGGAACAGATATATCTAGAGTGCTAACAAAAAAAGTTAAAGATACTTTGCTTCATATAGTCTTCCCCACCTCATTTTCTCCATCCTATGAAATGTGAACATATGTTGTTTTATGTTCATTTATGTTCTTCTAGGGAAAGGAACTCTGTCAACACCAGGGTGCTGCACCCATTAGACTCCCTTTTATAGCAAAGTGTTCATAAAGTAAATCCAATAAATAAATACTTTTCTTTAGAATTCACTATAGCAAGTTCCCTAATAAAACTGTAGTAGGCATGACACAATGAGGTTTTCTTTTTTTTTTTACTATAAATTCAGGAACTTTTTTTATTCAAAAATTCAAAACACCTACAAATGGTAAATACCACCACAAATCAAAGATAATTCAATCATTAGGATTTATCCAACTATTTTCCATTCTAATAAGTCAAAGAAGGAAAACCATAGAGTTGAGGATGGTTCTCAAGTACTTTATTTATGGGAATAGCCATGCAACTCTCTGGCCCAGAAGAGGTCAGCCATGAGGTCGGGTGAAGTCACCTCACATAGCAGGAGCAACACTCCGAGTCCCAGACCTGCTTCCTGATCGCCTATTCTTGAAGTCATTAGTAAAGCTTGACATTGGGCAAGATCTCTGATTCATGTGATTCAGATTTGACAATATGATTCTTTGTGTTATGTCAGATAATAAATTAGGATTTTTAAAACCATTTTTCATCTTTCAATAACAGTTGACATACAATATTATATTAGTTTCAGGTGCATACCCCAGTGATCAGACATTATATAACTTACTAAGGGATCATCCCAATAAATTTAGTATCCATCTGACACCATACATAGTTATTAAAATATTGTTGACTATATTTCCTATGCCATACTTTACATTCTCATGACTGTTCTGTAACTACCAACTTGTACTTCTTAATCCCTTCACTTTTTTCACCCATCCTCCTAAACCCCCTCCATGCTGGCTAACATTAAAATGTTCTCTGTATCTATGAGTCTGTTTCTGTGCTGCTTGTTCATTTATTTTGTTTTTATTTTAGAGTCAGTTATTGATATATATGTATTTATTGCCACTTTATTGTTCATATTTTTTCTTTTTTTCTTATTCTTAAAGAAGACCCTTTAACATTTCATGTAATACTGGTTTGGTGGTGATGAACTCCTTTAACTTTTCCTTGTCTGGGAAGCACTTTATATGTCCTTCAATTCTGAATGATAGCTTTGCTGGCTAAAGTAATTTTGGTTGTAGGCCCTCACTTTTCATATATTTCTTGCTAGTCCCTTCTGGTCTGCAAAGTTCCTATTGTAAAATCAGCTGACGTTCTTATGGGAGCTCCCTTGTAGGTAACTAACTGTCTTTCTCTTGGATTATCTCTTTGTCTTTAACCTTTTGCATTTTATGATGTGTCTTGGTGTGGGCCTCTTTGGGTTCATCTTTTTGAGGATTCTCTGCACTTCCTGAATTTGTATTTCTATTTCTTTCACCAGGTTAGAGAAGTTTTCTGTCATTATCTTTTCAAATAGATTTTCAATTTCTTATTCTCTCTCTTCTCCTGGCACCTCCATGATGTGAATGTTGATACACTTGAAGTTGTCCCAGAAGTTCCTTACACTATCCTCATTTTTTTATTCTTTCTTTTTGCTGTTCTCATTGGGTGTTTTTGCTTTCTTATATTCCAAATCATTTTTGATTTGGAAAATCATTCCAAAGCATGATTTTCAGCTTTCTCTACTCTACTGTTGATTCCTTATAAATTGTTCTTTTTTTCAGTTAGTGTATCCTTCATTTCTGACTGGTTATTTTTTTATGGTTTCTATGTTCTTTTTTGTGCTGTTGAAGTTCCCTATAAGTTTTTCTACTCTTCCCCCTAAGTTCACTGAGCATTCTTATGCCAGTGTTTTGAACTCTGCATCTAGCAGATTGCTTGTCTCCATTTTGTTTAGTTCGTTTTCTGAGGTTTTGTTCTGTTCTTTCATTTGGGACATATTTCTTTGTCTCCTAATTATGGCAGTCTCCCTATTTTTTGTCTCTATATGTTAGGTACAGCTGCTATGTCTCCTGGGATTGGTAGAGTTACCTAAAGTAGTAGGTGTCCTATAGGGTTCAGTGGCACAGCCTCCCTATGCCAGGTACTCCAGGTATGCCCCCCGACCCTCTGTGAGCTGTGTACACTTTCCTGTTGTGGTTGAGCCTTGATTGCTGTTGGCATGTCAATGGTAGGAATTTACCTCCAGGACAATTGACCACAAGGACTGGCCACACCAGATCAGTTGTACTGGGCTCCACTCCATGAAGCAGGACTTACTTCAGTGGGAGTCTGGTGCCCACTGAGTCTGTCCCTTCAATGTGTCACTTGTCGTGGTGGCTGTGTGGTGGTTCAAGGTGGTCTGAAGTTGTCCACAGGGTGTGTTGTTTCTGGGGCCTCCCAGGAGGTATAGGCCAAGGTCAGTCACCAACTGTGTTCTGCCTGGGGTCACCTGGCATGAGCTACAACATGATCTGCAGATGGCTACTACTTTTGCTAGGCTTGGAAGTGCCCAGGAGAAGCCAAGCTGCAAACCAAGGCCGGTAGCCATTAGTGCCAGACCTGAAGCTACTTAGCAAGGTGTACTGGGCACCACCAAGGTTAGATGCTGCTTATTTGAGAGATTTTAGGGAAGTCTGAAGCATGATCCAAAACAAGCAACTTGTATGGAAACCCCACTGGAAATGGCTTGGATGTGCCCACAAGTTGGGGAGATTAGGATCTCAGGAATTGGCAGGGAAGGGCAAACAGTAATAGCCAGGTTGATGGAGAATCGGATATAGTGCCCACCTGCCTGCTCTGTATGGGAAGAGCTCAGAAAAGGAACAATGGTCTCAGCCAGCACTTCTGTCCCTCCAGTCCTTGCCCTGATGCCAGACAATTCTTCCCTGTATGTCTCTGGTGCCTTTTGACATGCTGTTCCAGCACTGGAATTCCAAGTGAGTCCAAGAAACTCCATGCATGGACCCTTTAAAAAGTCTTCTATTGCCTGCGGCTCTGTAAGTTCTCTGTCTCACTCAGCCATATCCCCACTGGTTTTTACAGACAGGAGTTATGGAATGAACCTTCTATTTCTGGCACTGGAACCCTGAGCCAAGGGGCCTGGTTTGAAGCCAGAACCCCTTACTCTTCTGGGTCACCTGTGCAGCTGAGATATCCCTTCCAACTTTTATTCATCACACATGGGTCTGGGACCAGCCTATTCCATGTCTCTGCCCCTCCTGCCAGAATTAAAGAAGCCTCAATTTGGCTTCTTTAATTCCCTAGATGTAAGATTTCCATTCAGCCAGATTTCAGACAGTTCTGAATGATGGTTGTTCTGCGGTTTAGTTGTAATTTTGGCTGTGGGAAGAGATGAGCCCTGTTTACCTATGCTGCAATCTTGCCCAGACACAGTGAGTTCTATTTCCTGAGAATGGCCTGACAATTTTTGTAGCCTATTGTTATCACAAAAATGCATCACATGTTTCATGTAGGCTTAGAGAAAGTTCCATGTTGCCAAATAGTATTTTTATCTTCAAATAATATTTAGCTATAGGAACAATGTCTTTCATTTACTCTGTCCCATTTCCAGAGGGGTGAAAGCACTAGCAATAAAACAGGAAAAAAATTTTTTATTCAATCTTAAGTGCTATTTTTATATGAAATAGAACTGTATTCTTTTCCTGTACTTCTTCTCTGTGCCAATTTCCAACCATCAACAGGCACTATTTACTCTACAAACAAAATGTATATCTATGTATTTACATATGTGTAAATATGTTAAGTGTATATTTTTGTCCTCTGCTATCCTATCCTCATTGTAAACTTCTCCCAGTTGCAAAATCATAGTTGCAGTGACAACAGTGAGTCACCTACATCCCCTCACTCTTATCGCTCAGTGCACACCTGCCCAGCTTCCAACTGCTGCATTAGCCCTGCTCTGACTAAGGTGTTTTCTTATCGCCTGAACCCACCTGGCTGCTTTGGAGATAGGGAAAGTATTGTGAAATGAATGTCCCTTGGAGGAGTCCTCACACATGACTGAAACAAGTTGGTGCCTAAATACCCCAACTCCTTTGCCCCTCACATAGGATAACTTTGAGAAAGTGTTTTTGACACTTGATACCAGAGCTTCCCCAGAGAGGCTGAGTGCCAGTCACCCACAGTGATAGCTGGCTTAGTAACACACCTTTTATTGGTGGCCTTCTCACGTTCCTGTCCCATTTCCCCATTCCTTCAACTAACTACGTGCACTTTAATTATAGCCTCAGCATCTTCTCCTGGGGAAACCCAAATTAAGGCAATCACTCACCAAAGAATGTAGAAGTTGGCCAAAATACACTGGACAAACAGTTGTCCTACTATCCCTGTTACTGACAATTCCCCCACGGAAGAATTTCAATGCACGATTTATATATAGACCTTAATTTTTTTCTACCTCTTCTTAAATCTCTCTCTTCCCCTCTAACTTCTACCAATGCCTGGACTGCCAATGATAGGTTTCTTCTTCCCTAGTTCTCAGTAGCCCTCACCCAAAAGTTTGACTTCCCTGGCAATCTGTTCCAGAGACGTCCACCATTTGTGGCATCAACTCTTTTGTTCGACTGGCTCTTATAGCGGTGTACTTATTCTTCTTCTGTGCACAACAGATCTAACCTGCCATATGTTTATTTCCACCAGGGTCCCCCGCCATCTGGACAGTGGGAGCTAATGCCCCAGGGAAGGCATAGCCATAAGCCAATTTACATTAAGACACAGACTCTAGACATACAGCCTAAGTGTGGACACAGAGCTGACTCCAGCTGACAATGCCACCAGACTCTGATTGATTTCACCCACAGTGCATGGAGGTTCCCATGTCTCATAGACAGAGGCAAAGACCTTATTTAGGCTGCGTGACTAATCCAATTGTTTATTCCCTTGCTATACTCATCTTTATTTGATCTGAGGGCTCCAAGTCCAGGATGACAGTTTCAAGTGTCCCCTCTTCAACCCTATCCAATTCCCTCAGTCTCAGTTTGAAAAAGACCCAAAGATACCATGCCTATGGTCAATATTTTCTTTATGGCTGTTCTTGGCATTTCTGTGACCATTAAAATATTTTTAAAGATTAAAGGGCTAATTACAATAATAAAAATTAAAATAACTTAACACCAGTTTTTCGTCATTTCTCTTGCCCCAGCAAACACCATGAGGGAGAGGGATGCAGACTAGCTTTTGTGACCTACTGTCTGCCTCTTTGTAAGGTTTCTGCTCTTTCTTTTTCTTACTTTCTCTCTTTCTTTTTATTTTGACATTGGATACTTAAAGAAATCTGTCACTATTTTCAGCAATCACCTCCCTTCCCCACCCTAGTGCTTCCTACACAGGTACCCAAAACATTCCTTTAGAGCCTAGGAGCCCGGAGGAGAAGAGCACCCTATCAGCAGTCACCGTTTGCTAGCTGCGCTCCAAGAATCCCCTCTGCTCACAGATGATGTGAAATCCTGCTGGGAGGAAGGCTGGTATTCCCTGTGCCTTGGTGCAGGTAAGATGCAGACCTTCCCTAGCACAGCTTTGTCGCAGGCCCACAGCCCTCTGCAGGAGAGGCACTGCCCGTGCATCACACATCAAAAACAGCTCTACTGACAGGTTTTACACACACACACACACACACACACACACACTTCATTTCTTTTAATCAGCCTGGAAAGTTTTCACAAGCTTTTTCCAAATTTAATTTTAATAAAAACCTTCTAGGTGGTCTTCTGAGGGGTTAAATATATTCTTAATATCCAGCATAGTACCTGACATATAGTAAGTGCTCATTAAGTATCTGTGTCTCTATCTACATATATATATGTGTGTGTGTGTGTGTGTGTGTGTGTGTCTTTAAATGAAACACCAGAACAATTCAGAAGTGTCCAGCAGAAAAATGTCATTCTTAAAAAATTGAAAAAAGAATATTCCTTTATGAAGATTGGTACACTGAATGAATACAGAGTTAATGTCTTCTTTTCCCCCCATAGCTTGATTTCCTAGAGCCCTGGTCCTTGAAGTCTGAGGCTAACTTAAGCATATCGCAATAGCTAACAAGATACAATGGTAGGTTGTAAAAAGAGTCTAAGAAAGAGATAATCCAGCTCTCTGCCGATTCTGTGTGGAAACTTGATCAATGGGCACTATGCTGTCCCAATAAGACAGCCAACTTCCAGTTACGGATCTATTATAAGAATTGATGACTTCTTCGTCCCCTTGACGACTTGGAAAACAGAACTACGCTGAGCAGTTTTTGCATTCCCAGTGCCAGGCACAACTCTCATGCACAGTAAACATTCGGGGACAGTTTGGTGAATGAATGGATTGGTATCTCCCAGGAAATAACCATGTAATGGGTGTCAACATTTTTTGAAAGGCCTAAGCACTTACTTAGGTGTACAAGGTGGTGTTTTCATAAACAGGCTGAAAGGTCTCTTTAACTCTGGGACCAACTTAAAAACCAGCTAAAATCCCATAGGGCTCAGAGGTCTTAGCCCGTGATGGGGGCAGATGGGGGGCACTTAGGAGTATGGAAGCCTGTATTTCTTGCCTTGAGTTGAGACACACTTTGAGGACAGAACAACTACATCCAGAGTTCCTTGCTGGATTAGGCCAAAGCTGCTATCTGAGGGACTTTTCTGGAAATCACACCCTTCCTGTCTGCCTTTTCCCAGTCTGATACCAGTTTCTCCTGAGAACACTCCCTTCATAAATAAGTAATCCGTGGCAGAGAAGCAAGTGAGGATAACAGGATGGATTCTGTGTCGGGAGATCCCTGCACAGACCACCTGTCCCCAGCTCACCTCTCTGCTCCCCTCAGCAATGAATGCCAGTCCTGCCTAAACACTGTCTTCCAGATCCCCTGAGTCCACCCACTCTCCCTTTCTACTTAGCCTCCCCAACCCCCACCACTTGCTGCTCCCTACACACATATGGCCACCCTTGAACTTTGACTTCGGCTGACCATACCACTTATTCCTATCACCATCAAACCTCTGTGGCTCATTTGATGGACCTAGCTTCCAGAATGGGCTGAGTCTTTACCCTATTTTGTCTCTAGATAAACATGAGAAAATCAACTGCACCCCTTGGGTGGCACACCTGCCTACATGAGCAGACATCAGACAAATAGGGCACCTGCTAAGGAAAGGCAGAGGTAGATTCCAAAAAGGGAAAAGGTACAAATAGGAAAGAAAAGGTGCAAATGAAGAGGCCAATGTTGTGGAAAGAGAAAGTGTGATGGGCCCATTTCAACTCCTATTAATCGAGAGAGGCAAATCCACTTGGACAGATTCTAAGTTATGAAGCATCTTTCTTCACCTGTCCCTGTCCTCTTTCTCCATAAGGGACCTCTCCTGCTGAGTTTGTAGAAGGTCTGTGCTCTGCTGAAGGCAACACTGTGGCTGCCATTTAGTCATGTGAACTTGGATAACAGTGATTTCACCTAACAAGTACAGGTTCTGGAAGATGATGGCCCCACTACACCAGGTTAGAAGGTGATTTGATTAATTCAGCTTTGTAAGTCACTGCAAAGTCAACATGGATAGAGACAGACTATAGGGTCCATTCTCCCTGGGGTCCCCTGATACACTCAGGTGGATCCTTCCTGATCTCCTCAATCTATTTTGGCTCCAAGCACGGAAAGCAAGGCTACATGGGAATCTATGTTCCTTTCTGAACAGTGTTCAATGTCCACATCATTTAGAACTTCCTCTACTTTATATTTGTAATGGTAACATTTACAGGAAAGTGTAGCCATCCAGGCTGTTGGTCAATTGCCTGCTCTGCCATGTCAATTTTTGGACAGCATGACCACACACACAAACGCTCACACATATATGCCCCTCTGATTGCATGGCTGGCCCCAGGACTGTGGCTCTAGGCCATGTCAATTAAACAAACAGTGAGAATCCAAGTCAAGACAGACCTAGGCCAGGAAACAGGACTTGGAAATACAGGTGCATTATGGGTTCTCAGGGGTCTAGTTTGTCTCTGTTGGGTACTTGAACTGAAAAGTGGTATAAAATTGAGGCTAGGTCAACCATGTTAGTTCAAAAGAAAAGAAAGGGGAATGTGCTAGTGAGAGACATGGGCAACAGTCACGCAGAAAGAGGCAGAGACTGGCCAGAGCACGGCTGAGGTAGGACAAAGCAGTTACCCAGCTGTACTGGTACCTCCAGAGGCCTGGCAAAAATGCCCGACCTTAGGTTTTATCACATACTCTGTATTTTTCTAAAAATTCCCCTCTTTGTTAAAATGAGTTTGAGTACATTTAATTCAAGGAAATAAAAGAAGAGCCCTGGCTGGTGTGGCTCAGTGGACTGAGTGCTAGTCTGTGAACCAAAGCGCCACACGTTCAAATCCCAGTCTAGGGCACATGCCTGGGTTGCAGGCCAGGTCCCCGGGAAGCGGGTGTGTGAGAGGCAAGCACACATTAATGTTTCTCTCCCTCTATTTCTCCCTCCATCTCCCTCTCTAAAAATAAATAAATATTTTTTAAAAGGAGAAAATAAAAGAAGAGAAAAGAGAAGAGAAGAAGAAAGAAAAGAAAAGAGAAAAGAAAAGAAAAGGAAAGGAAAGGAAAGGAAAGGAAAGAAAAGAAAAGAAAAGAAAAGAAAAGAAAAGAAAAGAAAAGAAAAGAAAAGGAAAGAAAAGAAAAATCCTGTCTACTATAGGAACAAGAAGGTATGGAGCCTTGGTTTTGGTTTGTTTGAATGCTGCTGCGAAGACAGGGGACTATTTAATTAACCAATGATTTCTACTTCTCAGTATTGTACTACTATCCTTTCTGTGTCAATAAGGAGACAGTTCACCTACATTTAAAATAGATGGTGTTACCTCCCATCATTTTAGGAAATATTACTGGATTAAGTAACAGAATTCCTGATTTTCTAGACAACTCAGCAGAGTCACCTAAGCCCTCAGAATAACATATCTACTTACTGTTACTAAATCATAAGCTGATAAATTCATACAGCCTGAAACATTGCAGATGAGAGAGGGTGTGAAGAAATAAGCTTATATATCTCTTTTTAGTTAGCATCAATTTCAGAACAAACTTGGGGCCAAGAATAACTGTTTATTCTCCCTGTGATGAAATGTGCTTTCCAGCAACATTGAGTCCTTCCCACCAGTACTGGGTTACGATGTCGGCACGGCTTGGGTATTCTCATGCCAACATGAGGGCTGGCCTAATTATTCAAGTGCCAACATGAGAGCTCAGTCCTCAGTTTCTCTTCCAGGGATGACAGCATAACCATCCTGATACATGAGATACCTCTTACTGCCAAACTTCCCTCCACAGGAGACTGCTAACCAATGCCACCTAAGCCCTAATGCTTTCTCTTATAAATTTTGACATAGCTTTTAAAAACTTTAATCCTCACCTAAGGACATGCTTACTGATTTTAGAGAGAGGGGAAGGGAGGGAGAGAGAACAAGAGAAACATCGATCTGTTGCCTCTCACACATGCCCTGACCAGGGCCCAAACCCACAATGTAGGCAGGCATGTGCCCTGACCAGGAATTGAACCAACAACATTTTGGTTTACAGGATGATGCTCCAACCAACTGAGCCACAGCAGTCAGGGCTGATGTAGCATTTTATACATACACTTGGGTCACTTGCCAGCCTTTGGCAATTTCCAAGTTTCCCACAGATTAATGAAAACCCAGCTGTTTCCAACTATTTTGGAACAGAGCAATATGTGATAAAATGAAGATAGAAGGAAATCTTTATCCAATTTCTCCAGCAGTCAGAAGGATTTGGAACACATTGTGAAGAAAAATTGCAAGCTCAATTGTTCAAAGATTTTTAAAAAGAATAAGAAAGAAAGCTTTGTATCAAATTTCTGAGAATGCCTTTTATTTACCAAACAGAGAGAGCTGAAAAGCTATTCTTTGATTAATCAGGTACAAGCTCATGCCGCCTTCATAATCCAGCCTGGAAGGAACTCTAGTGAAGGCGAGCAGCTCTGGCTCACGCAAAGGGCATTTGGACTTTTTCAACAATGATCTGAGAACAGACTGCAGGGCAGCAGCTCAGTGAGCCTGTTGTGCACCGCAGTGCGCCCCCCCCCCCCGCCCCACCCACCAACTGTGCTTGCTAAGGGACCACTCTGCTCGTTTGTTTGCTAACCTACAATCTTTCACAGAATCTTTTCCACATATAGTGCTCATCTGGATACCTGTATGCAAAAGGGAGCAGGGGAACACCTACACTTCCAACCCTTTACAAAAATTAACTCAGCATGAATTATAGACCTATATGCAGAATCTAAAACTTAAACAACTTCTGGAAGATTGACTAAAACCAGGATGCAGGAAGAAAATGGTAAATGGGGATACATAAAAATGAAGAGCTCCTGCTCTTCAAAAGTCACTGTCAAGAGAATGAAAAGGCAAGACAGTCTGAGAGAAAATGTTTGCAAAGCACATGTCTGACAAAGGGCTTGTTTCCAGAATACATAAAGAACTCTCAAAACTCACTAATAGGAAAGGAACCTATTTTTTAAAAATCCGGTGAAACATTTGAACAGACACTTTACCAAAGAAGATATAAACATGGGAAATAATCACATAACAAGATGCTCAACATCATTAGTCAAATACAGAGTAAAACCATAAAGAGATCCTACTACAAAGTCTGGAATTGTAAAGACTGACAAGACCCCGTGCTTGCAAGGACATGGAGCCACTGGAACTCGGACACATTGCTACTTGGAATACAAGCTGGTGCAGACACCTTGAAAAACAGTTTGGCGGCTTCTTGTAAATTTAAACACAGGCTTTTTATATGGCCCAGCAATCCCCTCCCAGATATTTACTCAAATAGAATGAAAACCTGTGTTCATGCAAAAACCTGAGCACAAATACTTATTTGCAGTTTTATTCAAAATTGTCAAAAAGTAGAAACAACCCAAATGTATCTTATCTGGAGAACTGATAAACTGTGGGATATCCAAGAGATACTACTTAGCGATAAAAAGAAACAAACTAATAATATGCACAAAAATGTGCATGAATCTCAAATGTATTCTTTGAGAAGTTGTAGTCCAAGCAAGAGAAGCCAGGCTCAAAAGGCTACATAGTGTATACAAATACAGAATCATTGCATTGTATACCTGAAAATAATAGTTATGTGTCAATTATATGTCAATCTCTAAAAAAGTAAATGCAATTCTTTACTAAAATAATTGTTACAGGTTACACAGTCAATAATTCCATTTAAATGGCATTTTTGCAAAGGCAAACTATAGGGAGAAAAAAACAAATCAGTGGTTTCCAGGGGCTGGGAGGAGGTGTGGAAGAAGTTGACTAAAAAGGGGCAGGAGGAAATTTTAGGGGTGACAGAATTTTCTATAACTTCACTGTGGTATCACTACAAAATTGAATGTAATTTCCAAAACTCACACTACAAGGGGTGACTTTTATTCTATATAGATTTTGCTTTGATTCTTAAAATGGGGGAAACATCCTTCACAGACTGATACTATTGCAAAATAAATAAGATTAATTTCTAGAAAAAAGACACAAAAAAGGCCTATGTGATACAAATACAAATTCTTTTTTTAAGATTTTATTTATTTATTTTTAGAGAGGGAAGGGAGGGAGATAGAGAGAGAAACATCAATGTGCAGTTGCTGGGGGTTATGGCCTGCAACCCCGGCATGTACCCTGGCTGGGAATCAAACCTCAAATACAAATTCTTTATGATTAGGTTCAATGAACCTAAAATTTGTTTTGTCAAAAGCTGGTGGGGAGGAGCCAGACAGACACAGACAGGGCACAGAGCTAAGCCACTCAAGCTTATTAACAGCTTGAGAAGAGTCTGGAGAAAGAGCTGAGGGGGCACAGAGGGAGAGCTGGTGGGGAGAGAAGTTGAACAAGGGTGGGTGGGGCCTGGAGGCAGCGAGATAAAGAGGGTGTGGTGGGGCGGCAGTGGGAGGGTTGGGGGGATGGCAACAAAAACAAGGGGATCCTTGATGGCAGAGGCCAGCTGGGTCGTGTTAGTGACTCAGGTGAAGCCTGGCCAGACTCCTCAGTGGCACGAACACACTCGGGCCTGAACAGACGCCTTCAGACACGATCTTTTGTGAAATGAATAAGGCAGCTCTTCCCTGGGTGTGCAGGAAACTTCTAGGAGACACTTAACCATAGACCTTTCTCTTAACACGCAATAACCTCATTGTAGAAAGGAAAGAGAAAAATGGTCACCTCCTAACATTTCTGCATAAAGAAAGTTTCTTCAAAGAAAGTTTCTTCAGTGTCTCCTAGACACTGAAGAAGGTTTCTTCAGGTGCCTGGCAGCATCCAAGGTACTGAAGACACAGCAGGGACCAAAATCCCAGACGTCATGGAGCTTGCATGTAGGTAGGAGCCACAGACACAGCCAAAAAAACAGATACACAATAAAGTAGTCCCCCTTATCCATGGTTTTGCTTCCCATGGTTTTAGCTACCCATAGTCCAAAAATATTAAATGTAAAATTCCAGGGGAAATAAACCCCAACATGTAAGTTTTAAACCGTGTGCTGTTCTGAGCAGTGTGATGAAATCTCAAGCTATCACACTCCATCCTGCCCAGGGCATACACCGCCCTTTTGTCCAGCCTCCCCACGTGGAATATGCTCCCTGCCCGCTAGTCACTCAGTAGCCGCCATGGTTATCAGACTGGCCATCACAGTTTCGAAGGGCTTGTCTTCAAATGGCCCTTATTGTACTCAGTACTGGCCCCAAAGCACAAGAGTAGCGATGCTGGCAATTCGGATATGCCAGAGAGAAACCATAAAGTGCTTCCTTTAAGTGAAAAAGTTACAGTTCTGAACTTAATAAAGAAAGAAAAAAATTCATGCTGGGATTGCTAAAATCAGTGGTAAGAACTGATCTTTTAGTCCTGAAATTGTGAAGAAGAAAAAAATATTGTGCTAGTTTAGAGAGAGAAACTACATTTATATAACTTCAGTGTATTTTTAATTGTCCTATTTTATTATTAGTTATTGTTGTTAATCTTTTACTATGCTTAATTTATAAATTAAACTTGATCATAGATATGTGTGTAGGAGGCAAAACAGAGTGTGTATGGGTTCGGTACTATCCGCACTTTCGGGTACCAGTGGGGACTTGGAACACATCCCCTGTGGACGAGGGGCACTTCCACACATCTTCCCTGGTAGAGCACAATCCCGCACGTGTTCAGCTTCTCTGGACATTAATCTCCTCATCTGTGTCGTGTACAATGACTATTCTAATGTCTGCAACATAAGGTTATTTGGAGAATTAAACAAGATAATATGTAGCAAATACTTGTTATAGGACTTAGTTCATAGTAAGTAGTTACTAAATAGTGGCTATTTTTTAGAATTTTAAACAAGAAAGCACGTTCAAAAGTACTAAACCGTAAAGGCATAGGTTTTAAGTTGCCAGAGCTTGGAAAGGGAGAAGTGGTTATCCTTCGGCATCATCTGGAAAAGCTGTGCCGTGGAAGTAAGATGTGAGCTGGCCTCGAAGGGCGGCCAGTGTTTGAACAGTGGAGAAGAAACAGTCACTGAGGAAGAATGAAGCGTGAAGGGGAGGGGTTAGCCTGGAACCGAGGTCCTCAGAGCAACAGAACCAATAGGATGTTGTCTTAGTCTGCTCAGGCTGACATACCAAAGTACCGTAGACTGGGTGGCTTAAACAGCAGAAAGGTATTTCCTTTAGCCCTGGGGCTAGAAGATCAGGGGTCAGCACAATAAGGTTCTGGTGAGAGGTCCCTTCCTGGATCTCCTCTTAATAGTGTCTTCTCCTGGTGGGGAGAGAGCAATCTCCCTTTTTCTCCCTCTCTCCCCCCTTAGAAGGCCTATAATCCCATCATGAGGGCCCTGCCCCAGGACCTAATCTACCTTCTAAAGGCCTCATCTCCAAATGCCGTCACATTGGTGGGTAGAGCTTCTATATATAAACTGTCGGGGGGAGGGGGGGGCAGAGGGAGCGGTGTACAAACATTATATATATAATTATATATGTAATATATGTTATATGTTATATATTACATATAATATACAATATACATGAAGAGAATTATTTTAAGGAACTGACTTGCACAGTTTTGGAGGCTTGGTGAGTCTAACACGTGACGGAGAAGGCACGCCTCCTGGAGAGTCAGGCAGACTTGCAGCTCTGGTGCAGAGGCGGCAGCGTGCCCGAGAGCCAGGGGAGCTGGCGTCGAGGGTGGAGGTTGGGGCAGTCTGCTGCAGAAGGCCTGCTGGCTCAGGGAATGGCGGCCTTTGATTTAGCCTTCAGCTGGCTGCACATTATGGAAAGCAAACTCCTTTACTCAAAGTCGACCAATTTAAATGTCTCATCCAAAAACACTCTCCCAGAAACATCCAGGATAATGTTTGACCAAATAGCTGGGTATCACGGCCCAGCCAAGGTGACACATAAAATAAACCCATCCCAAGTGGGTTTTAATCTCAGTTTCCAGATAAACAAAGGGAAGCTCTAGGAGATTAAGTAACACGCTCAAGGAGGTGAAATAGAGGCAGTAGAGCTGGAGCCCCAGTCTGTCTGAGTCTACATTCCAGGGCTCTTCTTGATGTTTCTGTGCTGGGTCTACAGAGAAATTCATGTCAGGGTGACATTCTGAAACAGGAGGAGGACTAGGAATAGCATATGCCTCGCCCTAGAGTTGTCACAGTGCCTTGCTATAGATACGCTGAACACACACTTCAGGGTGGGCGGGTGAGGACATGGATGGGTGGGTGGAACATAACATAATCACTCTGAGTAGTTAGAGGTGCAAAAAGTGAACCAATTCTTGGCATTTCTTCATATCTGGCTTAGCTTTAGAGCTGCACTATTCAAAATGGTAACTATTAGCCACATATGCCTATTAAAATACTTAATTAATTAAAATTAAATCAAATAAAAATTCAGCCCTCCAAAACCCATTCAGTTCCTCATGGCACTAGCCACATTTGAAGGCTCAGCAGCTACCTGTGGTGAGTGGCTACATGATGGGCAGCTCAGGGACCATCCTGTCATCATAGAAAGTTCCGGGGCTGTGCTACTCCAGAGAGACTGTACTAGTCCTCCCATCACAGAACTTCGTATGCATGTCCTGTGAACATCACCCGTGAGAAAACATGGAACTATAAGCCCACCCACTGCCCCAGCCAAGGCCTTTTACACATGGAGATCGGAGGGCACCTGGCCCTCTGGTGCCTGCTCTCACCTTACACAGGGAGAGGGACTGCTTGCCCTGCTGGACCTTCCCATAGACTGAAGGTGCCACTGACTTTCAGCTCCCTTCAAACTGTAAACATCTAACGAGGGCCAGATGCACAAGTAGTAGATTTCAAGTCCTGTCAATATGGACACTGAGGCCTAAAAGAAACACTTGGCATTTGATTTGACTAAAACGTTAAACTCACATTTTATTGAGCCAATAAAATGTGAACGGCCAATTTTTAGGTCAGAGGCTTTGCAATTGTGTGTATGGACATGTAAATAGTTTTTCAAGACAAAGCAAATAGCAGAGTCAAAAACTGGCCTTCCAAATAAAACTTCAGGGATAATAATCATTGTTAATGGGCCCAAAATGTTATACATGATAAATGGGCTGTCACACAAAACCCTTTCCTGAGGTGAGTGATAAAACAAAATTTCTGATAGGCCGCGATGTCCGTGAAGAGTGAAGACAACGGGGACCGCAGGAGAGATTGGAACTGTCAGAGAGCAGGAACCTGCCCAAAGGTGGTGACGTCATCCTGCCGCGTTCCTGCCAGACGGGCTGGCTGCAGTGCACCGAGAGGCAAACGACTGACTTAATGAACAGTGAGACCTGGCAGCCTCTGCAGCTGCGGAGGGGGTTAGAAAGCAATAAGGTTATGTTAAATGTTTGGCTCAAGATAAGCATGACAGTTCAAAACAAAACAAAACAAAACTTCCCTTTCCCAATCAACAGGATCATAAAACATACTTTCGCTCTCCGGCACCAATTGTATCGCTTCCCCTTCTTTTTAGAGTGTGAACATGGGAGGGTGGAATAGACTTTTCCCTGTTCCTCTCACTAACTACAGAAGGAAAACAAAAAGCCCACACATTATATAAAACAAACATGGGAGACTCTGAAACGTGAAAATAAAGCAAACGGTTAGGGAGGTCAAGGCCCACAGAACGAAATGGTGGGGATTCCCTGGTTGTCTTTTTAACTGCACGTCGGGCTGGGCGCCAAAAGAACCTCCCGAAACACCAGCTAATGTAGGTCAGCCACACCACCACCAACAATGACAATGAAAGCCTGCTCCTTTTGGCCAGAGGACCAAGAAAAGGGCAGCCTAGTAAGACAGAACTTTCAGACAATGAAATTTTAATTGCCTTAATCCAATCAAACCCCACGGACAAATAAATCGTGGGCCTCTACCCCCACCCACGCCAGCAGAGCCTGGCGGGAGCCTAGACTTTCACCCGCTGGAGGCTGTGACAAGGTGCCCAGCCGGGAACGAGGACTTTCGCCCCTGCCGAGTGATAACAAGTCCCACCTTCACTCCCAGACACAGAGACCACGTGCACAGCCTGGACTTCCACCCCCACCCAGCAGCATGGAGGCATTTCTCCCTCCCCTGCTAGAGGGGCAGTCTAGAAAACCTAGTAGAAAGTCAAGATGTTCACCATTGCCATTGTCCCAGCAGTAACAAGGCCACCTTCCCTCTTACGCTGCCAGCGGAGACCACGTGGGGAGCAGTAACAAGGAATTCCTACTACCCCTCTCGGCCAGGGAGCCCCGGCAAAGGCCGGTGGGGAGTCAGAGCTCCTGTGCAGTTACAAGCAACGCGCCTGAGTGTCAACAGAGGCTCGGGAGAGACAAGACTTCACCTGCTAATAACGAGGTGCTTCCCCCCCTTCCCTTGACAGAGTGGTGACAGAGGAAGCCAGCTGAAACAGAAGGTTTAAATCAGATTTAGAATCTTACAACACAATAACCAAAACGTCCAGGATTCAATCGAAGATACTCATCCTGCCGAAAACCAGGGGGATGTCAAGTTGAATGAAAAAGACAATCAGCAGATGCCAGCACTAAGTAACAAAGATGTTTGAACAACTTGAACAAGATTTTAAAGCAGCCGTCGTGAGTGCTTCAGCAAGCAATCACGAACACACTTGAAAGAAATGAAAAAATTGAAAGGCTCAGCAAAGAACAGAAAGACTCACTAAAGAAAGAGAAAATATTAAGAAAAGCCAAATGAAAATTTAGAACACAAGATGTCCTTCAAATAGTGTTATGTCCATAATGTGGAATATTACTTAGCAAGAAAAAGGAACATATTAATTTTTAAAGATTGTCCTTATTTACTTTTAGAGAGAAGAGAAGGGAGGGAGAGAAACATCAATCAGTTGCTGCTCGCATGCCCCCAATCCAGCCTCCAACCCAGGCATGTGCCCTAACCAGGAATTGAACTGGTGACCTTTCAGTTCACAGGCTGGTCCTGAACCCACTGAGCCACACCAGCCAGGCCAAAAGAAACGAATACATTATTAACACATGCAGCAACCTAGTTGAATCTCCAGAGAATTATGCTGAATGAAAAAAGTAAATCCCAAAGTTACATATAATTCCATTTACATAACATTCTAGAAATGAAAAAATTATAAAAATGAAGACAGTGGTTGCCAAGAGTTAAGGAAGGGGTAAGAATGGAAGGGAAGTGGCCGTGGCTGTGAAAGGGCACGTCCAGAGATCCTTGTGGAGACACGGAAATGTTCTATATCTGGACACTAACCTACTTACTGTCTTACACCACACACGAAAATCAACTCCAAATGAATTAAAGGCTTGAATGTAAGACCTGAAACCATAAAACTCTTATAAGAAAACATGCATGAGGAGTAAGCTCCTTGATGTCAGTCTTGGAGATAATATTTTGTATCTGAATTTCAAAGCAAAGAAAACAAAAGCAAAAAATAATTGAGCAGGACTATAGCAAACTAAAATGCTTCTGCACAGTAAAGAAAGCAACAAAATAAAAAGGCAATCTACTGAATGAAAGAAAATATTTGTAAATATCTTATAAGTGGTTAATATCCAAAATATATAATGAACTCATGCAACTCAACAGGAGAATACAAACAATCCAATTAAAAAGTGGGCACAGATCTGAATACATATTTTTCTAAAGAAGACATGTAGATGGCCAACAGGTATGTGAAAAGATGTTCAGCATCACTAATCATCAGAGAAATGCAAAGCAGAACTACAATGACATATCACCTAAAACGTGTTAAAATGATTATTGTCAAAAAGAAGAAATAATAAGTGTTAGTGAGGATGTCAAGAAAAGGGAACCTTTTGTGCACTGTTGGTGGGATTGTAAATGGGTGCAGCCATTATGGGAAACAGTATGGAGCTTCCTCAAGAAATTAGAAATGGAACTACCATATGAACTTCCACTTTTGGGTATTTATCCAAAGAAATGAAAGTACTAATTCAAAAAGTTATATACACTCCATGTTCATCGCAGAATTATTTACAATAGTTAACATGTGAAAACAACCTAAGTGTCCATAGATAGATGAATGGATAAAGAAGATATTATACACACATGGTGGAATACTACTCAAACATGAAAAAGAATAAAATCTTGCCATTTGCAACAATATGGATGGACTTTGAAGGCATTATGCTAAGTATAAAATAAGACAGAAAAAGACAAATATCATATGATCTCACTTATATGTGGAATCTTTAAAAAATAAAACAAAAAATCAAGTTCATAGATTCAGAGAGCAGACTGGTGGTTGCCAGACATGGGGTGTTGGCATTGAGGGAAATGGGTAAAGGGGGTCAAAAAATACAAACTTTCAGTTATAAAGTCAGTCAGCCCTGAGGATGTAATATACAGCTCGGTGACTGTAGTTAACAATACTAAATTGCCTATTTGAAGTTGCTAAGAGAGTAAATCTTAAAAGTCCTCATGAGAAGAGAAAAAAATTTTGTAACAATGTTTGGTGACAGATGTTAACTGGACTTACTAAGGTGATCATTTCACAATCTATATACATAACATATCATTATACTGTATACTGGAAACTAATATAATATCACATGTCAATCATACCTCACTGTTTTAGAATGTTTTATATAATGACTGTATTAATGCCAATATCCCAGCTTTGATACTGTACAATGGTGTCGCAAGATGTTACTATTAGGGGAAACTGGGTAAAGAATACATGGGACATCTCAGTATTACTTCTTACAACTGCACATAAATTTATAATTACCAGAAAATAAAAAGGTTATTTTTAAAAAAATACAAACAGCACAGCTTCAAAGGTAGACGACTCATATATTATGCACAAATATCTAGTGATTTTTGGATGCATTTCCCACCCTCCACTCTAACACTCATCGAAGTGCAATATTTACCCTTATGAAATTGTAGTAACCGCCAATGGAGTACAAAAGTCATTCCCAGTTCAAGGAAACACAGCTCTGTTTAGCAGACAAAGGACAGAAGGCCTAAGAATAAAGAACTGCACTTCTTTTCTGGGTATTCAATAATACTTATAATTCCTTAGGCATAAAAAGAACTATCTGTATAGAAAAGAATTATAAAAAAGAACTCATTTTTAAGATTAATTAATGCATTAATTCAAAAGCATTTATCACATAAAAGCATTTATGTCTACCATGTACCTAGGTTTATATTTGCTTCATTTACTATTTCAAACCTTTGGTAACAAGAGGGTTGGACTGGACAACCACTAGCTCTCCCCTCCTCCCGGCCTCAGCTCTGACATTTATAACTCCGGGTCCACTCCCCCATCATCTCAGAGCAAACAGTTATGAATGGAACAGTACCGTGTGACCAGAGAAAAATAACACCATTATTTTGTCATTAACAGATAATGCCTGTTCCTTTACATCAACATTACTGATGGCGTTGGTACTGCACAAAGCCTAAGAGAGACACAGATGGGTTAGTGGGCAATGAGGAGGCCAGGGTCATTTAGAAATTATCATTCCTCTTTTCATTCATTTCCTACTGCCCAGAACCAATCTGTGTGTCATGCTTGGAAGAAAAAAAAATGATGGGCCACGGAAATTGTTTTTCCATGGCTCTGGCAACTGTGTGCAAGACTGAGAGATGGAGAATTATGCTTTCTAAAAGAGCGTGTGCTTTCTCAAAACTGTGCTTGGGGATTTTACCAAAGCGACAGCCCCCAAGTCAGCGGCAATTAAAACAGTGAGAACTCCCTTCACATTGTCCAAGCCCTGCCGCAAGCTCTGCGGCTTTGGAATTGGGATCCTATCCTAACCATCCCCAAGCGTCAATTTCTGTGTGGGAGAGAAGGGATGAAATCAGTGTTACATCTTATGAAGAGAAATGTTTGTAACCGTCTTCAAAGACTCCTTGCAAGATACAACAGCCCTCACTCAGCGCAGCATTTGGATGAATTAAGTGTAAATAAATATTAAACTGACTATTAAATTTCCATTCAAATGCATACACATGGGTTTAATACTAATAACTAAAGAAGAAAAACTGGCAAAGCACACGTAGAGTATAGCCAAACACAAGATGCTTGAAAAATAAGTCAGATTCTCTGAAAACTTAGAGCACTTCTGGGTTTGCTCATCCCTAGTGACCAGAAACTGAGAAACTGAGACTAACTCCATTTAAACACTCTGCGCTCTCAGCAGATGCCACAGCTCACTCCTGCCAAGGGCCCCGGTGGGCCGGGTCTTCAGTGCCAAGGACAAGGCCCGGGTCTCCACATGCCTCCCATTCGGCAGGGCTCCACGCTCAGACGCCACCAGAGCCGAATTTTCTCCCCTCCACCTCAAGCCAGGTGCTACGTCCAGGTAGAAGCCTTACTTGTTTTTAGTTCTTACTCTCTTACACTAGTTCTTGAAGGGCATATCAACCCACACTTTAAGGTTGAGATGACTACCATCAAGCCTCTAGAACTTTAGGTTTGTACCTATGCTGGCGTGGTGACCTTACAAAACTGAATATAATTACGTGATAAGACCAATGGCCCAGCACTGCTCTCAAAACAACACACCAGGGCAGACAAGGAGGGGTGCTTCAGACCTGCCGCACATCGTTAGGTGAAAATGTAGAGGGTAGGAATGTATGAGGTCAACCCCTGTCCATCCTTAACCACACTTGCTTCTGACAGGGTTAACACAATTGCAAAAATTTGGTATTTGTATAAAGCTCCACAATGTGTAAAAGATTTCTTTCCACATCATATCTTTTATTCTGCACAATAACCCTCTGAGTGAAGTATTGTAATTGTCAGATGAGGAGGCCATGACGCAGGGAGAGGCCTTCTCGAGTCTGTGGTTAGTGAGGAGCTCTCCGGACCTGAGCCCAGGCATCCTCTGTGCAAGTTCAGCGCTCTGCCCACAGCACCGCTGCCACAGAGTGGAGCCGTTCAGAAGACTCCAGAGCTGGTAGGTCACCCACATGCATGCCCAATGCTTTAAATATAGAGCTCACGTAGGCTTAGAAGACCTCACGCTCTCCTGAACTGTTGCTCAGATTCAAACTGCTAATCAAGCATCTCACCATCACCATGAATTTGTTAGTATTTTAACTCTTAGACTATGTGGACCACTACGTTTTTAGGTGAAAAACTTAGAATATCCTGGACTCTTAACTATTTCTCCACCACAGAAGATCCTAAATACCCCATAGGTATCAAAGCCATCTCTGGTCAAATGTCTGCCAGTGTTTTAGCGAATAAAGGTACCTGATTAACTGAGACTTTAGTGCATTTTTTTTACAGGTGAGCGAAAGAAATCACTATCTGAGGTTTTAGAGAATGTGTACAGCATTTTCTTTCATCAGTCAAGATACTCTCTGGTCCTCAAATTCACACCTCTGCCGATAAACTCAGTTGAGATGCCACTCTTCACCCGCTGCATCTTATGCTTCACAATAATCATAATATGAGACTACAGCTCACTAAAGCGACTGTTTTGTTTCATATTAACTAATAAAATCTTTATCAAAAAGCCAAACCAGCTGATTTTATGGGTATGCAACACAGGTTTATTTGTATATTTATAAAAATGTTTTAATTGCCCACCACCCTTGTATACTTTGGAAATAGCTTATTGAAACTAGAAAACCAAATGTTGAAATACAACCAGACCTACAGCCACTGGAACTCGTGGCCCAAACAAAAGTAGTCAGATCGGCAAAATCCACAAGATATAAGCTCTGGTGGAATTTTCAGCACATTAATCTATTTGTATGACAGAGTAATAGATCCAGTAAACTGAAAAGAAGCAAACAATGTAATATGTCTTGATTTAAGAAAGGATTTTTTATTTAGTCTCACACAGCAGAGATTAACTAATTAGAAAAGTACTCAGAACACACAACTGCCTGGTAGTTCCACAGCCAGTTGGAGGATGGGAGGTTCCAGCCAAGAAGCAGACGTGAATAGGTGACTGTCAACAAATGAAGAACTGTCACTTATTAATCTATGGCATGAGTATTTTGTATGACAGCATTCTCACTGGGTTTAAGAGCACCACCCATTCAATAGGAAAACCAGTCCCTTGGACAGGGGTCCTCAGGGTGGTGATACACAGCCTTTGCACTCTTGAGAGATTACCTGGGAGACACTGTATTATTGGAGAGGAGCAGGGGGAAGAGGAAGTGGGAGCAAGGGGACTGGGGCAGGGACAGGGATATTGCCAATAGGGAAAGAGTTACTGAGGAGGAAAAAGATGAGTGAAGATGAAAAGGATCTTTGGGTCGTATTGAGGTCTAAGTTGAATACAAGTCAATATTATGTCTAGAAAGGACTCTGAAAGGTCCCTCATCTCACTAGTTGTTAAATGCTGGTTTTTATCAGTCTTTGGTGAAATAAAAAATAAAATAAAATAAGGATACCATAGCCTTATGTTTTTCATGGAGCTTTTTTTTTAAATTGAATGTAAAGATTGTCCTTCATGGCTACTCTCCTCTCTCTCTCTCCATATATATATATATCATATCTCTCTCCATATATATATCTCATCTCTCTCTCAATATATATATTTTATATATATATATATATATATATATATATATATTATAGTGAGTGATACTTTGACACTTTTTCAATGCCCTTACTTGACAAAAAGAATTGTTGGTAATTCTATGTCAGTCCTCAAAATCATTTTAGAAATTGCACTGGTCAGTAAAATCCAAAAGGCTAGAAATCACTGGCCTAGTCCATCCTTTTTCCTTCTCACTAAGTAAATTAGCCTAAGTATCCAGGTCCATTCAATTTGAAAGTTCCCTGGCAACTCAGACTAAAGTTTAGTCAGTCTTGAAATGTTCTGGCTCGTCCCAGGTTCACTCGGTGCCAAGCCGCCCGCTTGCCTGACATATCAGCCGGATGGGAGAGGAAGGTGGTGTGATGCAGGCCTATTCCGGGTATATCAGAAGACCAAGTTCTCACACACGATTGAAAATGGGGAACATTAACTTACATCTCTGTTTCAGAAACCAACAAATTAAAACAAGGAGAGACCTGGGCCAAAGAGGAAACAGCAGGAAATAATTATTTAGGATTAAGATTCTTGTTTCTAGGCATGTGCAGTAAAATATTCCTTGGATCAATTTTATTTGCCTTCTTTGATGAAGCCAAATTAACTTAAACCAATTGTTAGAAGAACTGCCAGTTATGGATACTAATGTCGCAGAGCCTAAAATATTCACCCTGAAGGCTCCTTGGTTAAAACATTTAAAAATGCTTTTGATAATCAAGAATTCCCCCAATCATTAAACTCATTAGGAATTACACCTTGGTATGTCCTAAACTAATTATTACAGGAACTTCAAACAGAAAAGTCCTACCCAATTCTGCACCCCTTTCCAGCTCTCCCCCACCCACTCCCAACTTCCAGATCCTCAGCTGAAAGCAGACAATGAAGAAAGTACTAACAGGAAGGGGGTGTGGGGGGAACCTCACTCAGGTAGTGCCTTCCCAGGAGTTCAGACCTCTTAGCACCGAACTACTGTATTCCCCCAGCACTACAGGAGCAAAGAGCTTGCCCTAATGGGAGAAGGAACAACAAAAAAAATTAGTTAATCCAAACTGACTTAGGTCACGTACAGGCAGAATCACCCTGCTTGACCTCTTAACACACACATGTGTGTAGACACATAAACACATGCTTTTAATTACATTCTTTTTTGTATTGTCGTTTCCCTTATAAAAGCCTCTGCTCCCAAAAAATACGTTGAACTGCATGGACACATACATAGCTGCCAATCACCCACCCTGACTGGTGTTTAGCAGGTGTGTGCAATATGTTGCTGCACTAGGTCATCTAACAGCAAGGGGTCATTAAGAAGTAGCGGGCACTGCCTGGATAAAGGGCATTCTACCGCTCAGCTCTGCCACTCAGTAGCTGTGTGACCTCAAGCCAGTCATTTACGTCTCCAGGCCTCTGTTTTCTTGTCTATAAAAAGACAGATGCAGAATACTGGCGCTGGTCACTTCCCTTGCAGCCTTACCATTCGAGGTTCTGAGCAACTACAAATGACTTAATAACCACCAGCAGCTAAACAGAGCACACACATCCCAGCCAGAGGGTTAGCAGAATCTGTGGCTGACTGTAGCCAAACTTAGACTTTAATATGAGTTTCTTTTTACAGTTAGTTTTGGAATGAACTCAAAAACCGAAAGGAAGTTGGATTCCAATCCCTAAGTCAGTCCAGCAATCATTTTCCAAGGGCAAAAGACAAAACCTGCAAGCCTCAGGGAGAGCAAGAACTGCTGGTACGCAGCAGCCAACTGCATGGGAGACCTGCGGATGGGGCGCCCTGGCTGAGGCTCCAAGAAGCTGGTCAATCACTCAGCACAGCCCCTGAAAGCAGACCGGACCAGGCGCCCGGTTTCCCTGTGGGCACCAGAGGCTGCCATGTTAACTGCATTTGAAATGAAGGCACACAAGTCTTGAGCCACCAGCCTCAACCACATGCTACAAAAATCAAGTTGCCCCCCAGACCCAGTAAAAACATTAGCATTTATCAGAATGCTGATGGGTTTTCAAAAACAGACTTACTCACTGAAAGGAAGAAAGCAGTTCTTTGAATAATGTGGCACAGCTTCGGGGCCTGCCTGGGGTGAATGGGAATTAAAATAATCAAAATCAATGGCAATAATGTGCTCAAGAAGCAGTTCTGAAATGCAGATTACCCACTCAGTAGTCAAATCACTAATGACATTAAACAATATGAAATACAAACAGGAGAAAAAAAAATCTAAGCCAATTACCCTGATTATTTTTCTGACATCAGAAGGTATGGCAGATGAAGCTAAATTTCCATATATTAATATGTAAGCCAGTATAAAATAGAAAGTAATACACATAATGAAGACCCACTAGACTTGAGTACACATAACTAAAATCTCTAATCAAGCAAAAAACAATTTTCTAAATGATAATTAGCAATAATTATGTTCTTTAAGTGTAGGATATTATGAAGCACAAACTATAATATTTTTTAAAAATTAAAAAAAAAAACCAGAATTCCATTTCCTAGCTGCAGTACATCAGCTGTAGTGAACAGAGTGACTTCAGAGTAGATCTCTCTGGATCTTATCAATAAACAGACCTTCAGAGAAACAGTTACATGTGTGATTGGTGTGATCAAAAGTAGACGTTCACCAAAGAAGGGCAATATTAACCAGGTCACATGTTCTATGCCAGAGAAAGAAAGGAGGGAAGAATGAAGAGGGGGAAAGTAACAGGAATAGAAAGATGAAACTAGAAATCTACCACTCCTAAAATATTTTGTTGAAACAATACACAACTCTGGGCAGACCTTTAGCTGACTCTTCTTTTTATTTCTCAGTTTGCAAATAATCATTCACAAGCGGCAAGGCAGAATTCTTGCCAAGTGAGCAGTGAAGAATGTGAGAGTGTCGCTTGTCTTCTGACTACCTGTGTGGGTGTTATGAGTTCAGTAAATGGGGACACAGGTGAGGGAGAGTTTGGGGTAGGGGATGGCTAATTAAAGCAACAGCATACACTCACGAGGACCTACACACACATGCATGCACACATGCACATACACAGGCACCATCCAGAAAGTACTGACAACTCCCAGTGCACAAGAGTGTTTGTCAGGACAGAGCAGGGCTAGTGCATAGGGCAACACCACTGAAGGCAGCACGATTCTATTGTGCCACTCATGTAGATCTCGCCATTCCTTTCAGTTCCGCCACCACGCGCACAGCGCCACCATCATCTGCAAAATGAAGCATGGCACAGGACACTGAAGCCCACGGCTTTCCTAACATCCCCTGGCTGGTCCCTCCGACCACCGTGGAAGGCATGCAAGAACCACGTGTTTTTAATCGTCACCTTTAGGAGATACTTCGGATGAGCTAAAATCTGAACCTCGAGCAGGAACAAACACTAACCTGGAATCCTAGCTCTGGGGTGAGACAAACATTTCATTCCTGAGGTTCCAAAGAAATTTCTAGCTGAATGATCACACCAGTGAAGGTCTCTTCATGTCATATTTGACAACAAAGCCAGGTTTTATTTCAGTTTTCCATTTAACCACCACCACTGACAACAACAAAAACAGTGCCCTTTAAAAATAAAACCCACAGTAAGTCAGCCTGAATTTTTAAAACACAAATAAAAATCTCAGGCCAATTCATGCAATGCTAGGTGCCCATCTGTTTGCCCTCTAGTTGCCTCACGGCCCGAGACAGAAAAGCTTAAGGAGAGAACTTTCATGTCAAAATCCAGCAAAACCACACATGCACTTAATACCACTGAATTATACACTTAAAAACAGTAAGGATGGTAAATTTTATGTGAAGTCTGTCTTACTACAATAAACAAGAGCTGGGAGAAAAATTCTAGCAAAATCATTGAAAAGTTATACCCAAAGCTGAAAATAGAAGAGGTCAAACACAACAGTGGGGAAGGGGGGTGAAGGGGGGAGGGAGGTCAAGGGGGTCAAACGTACGGAGACGGAAGACCTGACTCAGGCTGACAGGCACACAGTGCAGTGCACAGATGATGCATCCTAGAATTGCACACCTGCAACCTACATAACCTTACTAACCAAGGTCACCCAACTAAGTGTAATTTAAGAATAAAAATTAAAAAACAACTGTGGCTAGAAGCAAATTGCTGCATAGGATGTGAAGAGTACTGTTGCAGAGGTCTCCATGGATACCTTGTGTTCTAGCACATTGCTTTCTGCCTTTGTTTTGTGTGTGGGCGGGAGGGGGGGGGGGGCGGTTCATATAAGCAACCAGCATAGCCAGGTGTTGATTTCCCAGTAAAAGCTGCTTTTCAAACAACTACAGTGTGCTGACCGGAACTTCTGACCCACGTACTCGGACCTTGTGCCCATGCCGGCTCCACATTGCCAAAGCCTGGAGCTTTCCTTTGAAGTTGACCCCTCTCTACCAAATGTCTTTGCTCACACTGTGTCGTCCAGCTTTCTCCAGTCTGTTGTAGATGCTCAACTACTTGCCTCAGCCTTGAGCAGTTAGGTAAAAAGACACATACTTTCCTACAAGTTGCTTTACAGATTTAAGGGAGAAACAGGGCTGCATTGTGATGAGAGAAGAATCCTCTGGACAACTCCTGTCTGAAAGTGACACAAAGTAACAAGGTAACCGTGAACTGAAATGAGAATCCAAAATGAGGCTTTGAAAAGTAGCCTGTGCCTTCGATTGGGATTTAACATTAGATTTAGAATATTTATTCTCAGCCCTATGTATAAAGAAGCACTTTGTTGAAAATGAAAATCCTGGGAGACTAAAAGAACAAATAAATAAGGTTCTCCATTGCACATAAGACTGCTAAAACTAGTTATCTGCAAAAGAGGAGATAATAGCCCCTTGGAACTCACTTAGTATCTACTATACTTTCAGCAATGTTCTCAGCACTGTAGGAAATTAGGTGTAAGTAATATGGTCAGGTCCCTTAAGAAGTTAGCCTTTTCTTTAGAAAACCAGACTAATCCCAAAGCCTTTATGGATGCAAGACAGTATGTCACGCCATATAGTTTAGCTCCTGTTCTTAAGGGCTGCAGGAGATTGGTGATGGGGGTTAGGGTTGGTCCAGGGTGGACTGCCCCTTCGTCAGTGTTGATCTCCCTGCACAGCATCACTGACAAAGGTGCACGTGCTACACAAACCTTGGGAAGAGTGTGTTTGCGGGGAAGGGGTTCACATGTATTCATAGTGAGGTCTTAAATATTCTGACTGATCTTGTGTCTATCCTATGAATTCTGTATCAAGCCCTGTCTGTTGAGAGCTTCCTATTGTGAAGACATGTCATTCCCACAGCCTCAGGACAGGGAGGCAGCTGCCAGGCAGGCTGTAACTTCATGTATCCTTCTCATGGTCCTTCCTCTCCCAGGGATGGTTCTTTCTTTATTCAGTAAACATTTATTTATTTCTTCTTAGAGGGGAAGGTAGGGAGAAAGAAAGGGAAAGAAACATCAATGTGTGTTTGCCTCTCCCATGCTCCCCACCCAGGGAGCTGGCCTACAATCCAGCCATGTGCCCTGACAGGGAATTGAACCAGTGACCCTTTGCTTCACAGGCCCACACTCAATCCACTGAGCCACACCAGCCAGGGCTATTCAGTAAGCATTTAATGAGACCAAATAGACATCAGGGACTCAGAGATACAAGGTTCAAGTCCACAGCCTGATAGGAAGATCAACAAGTCAACAATTATAGCACTATATAAAATCAAGGGGGAAGGAATGAATTCTTCATGAAATAGTGCTAGGAAAAATGGAAGGGCTTTCTAAGTACAAATGAAATGGAAGAAATCTTTAGTGGTCAGGTATGATTTTAATTTGTTTCATCTATGAATCACTTTAAATGAGAAAAAAAGCTCACATGTACCACATAAAACTATTTAAATACCTGTCTACCAGAAAATAGTATAAACAAAATTGAAATCAAATGATAAATAGGAAAATCTATGTGCAAACAACATAATAAAGGTTTAATGATTTTAATAAGTAAAGAGTTGCTATAAATTAGTAAGAAAAACAGTAACATCTAATATAAAGATAGACATGCACAACCAGACAACTCTAAGGAAATTGGAATCAGCTAATAAATACATTAGAAAATTTTTAGCCTTGTTAATTAGTAATAACCATAGGTATGCAAGTTCATATAGCAATGGGATATTACTATTAAGTACCAGTAAGAGTATGAAGAATGGCTGTTCTCATAAATTCCTAGTTAGGAAGGTAAATTATGTCTCAGAAAAGCAACTTGAAAATATATGCACAAAATATTTAAGCATTACACTTAGTACGTACACTTTGACCCTGTAATTTTACATCTGATAATTCTCTCTAATGAAATAATCACAGATTTGAGAGGATTTACCTACAAAAAAAGCTCACTGTAACATTATTCAAGATTGCAAAGACGGGAAACAATTTAAAGACCCAAAATGAAGGAGCAGTTAAATGCAGCCCGGAAGAGCAGGAGGGTGTGGGTGTGCAGCTGTGTGGGCGCACGTGTGTGCAAATGAATGCCCACAAAGGCTTGGGTTCTCAAAATTTTTGATTCAATCAATCAGTCAGTTAATCGTCAGTTGATACTACATGCTTAAAGAAAACATCCCTATTTTCAGCTCCCTCGAATGGGTTTATCATCCTTGTAATCACACGAATGGCCTCTCCCACCTCAAAACACCAGCCTTATTTTACAGATTTAAAAAATGAGACCCCTTAGGGTCCAACAGCTAATAAGTGGTTTCTACGACTCCAGAGGCCACATTTCCACGACACAATCCTGCCTTCAAAAGAATGCTGTTCCTCAAACAACCACCAAATAATAACAAAGCTTCATGTTTGTTAAATAATGAGCTTAACACAAAGAAGAAAATTATATGCTTTAATATTTTCTAGCAGCAGATTACAGTATTTAGTAATAATAATTCCTTACTAATGGGGAATTACAGCAATTTGCCTTCTAACATCGAATTAGAAAAATAATGTAATAAACTTTTAAGTGAATTGATTTAAAAATGTCAAGAAAAGGAGTACTTGTTAATACAGAAAAGTCACTGGGAAATGAAAACCTGAAGGCTTTATTTATATATTAAAAAGAAGAAGAAATAAGCAATTATAAAAAGTTCAAATGGGATAATAGTAGATGTTTTCCCCAGTTCTTTAATTAGAAAAACATGCAGACCAGGATTCTTACTTTGAGGCTGTTTGTGAATACGAATGAGCACGTCACATCACAGCGATGTCAGTCCAAGAGCACAATGTTTAGTATTACCATCTTTTTCAGGGAGAGAGAACCGCTTCCTAAATGACAAATGACTCATTAATATTTAGATGTTGCGCACCCTCCGCTTTCCTGGGAAACTGTGACAGGGTATGTGAGCATGAGCAGCAACCTCAGTAGTGGACTCGACGGAAGGTGCACCATGAACCACGAGCTCGCTGTTGCAACAAGAGGGGCCAGTGTACTGGCCTGGTTGAGGATGGTTATGAAAACCAGCATTGAAACCAGTAAGAAAAGGTGAAAACAAACTACAGTGTTTCATATAAAAACCAAGAGCCCTACCTGCCTTGCTCTTTCTCTGAGTACATACCAATGCACATACAAGATTAGCATAATAGTTGATTTTGAGTAGCTTTTCCCAAGTTCTTAGTAAGTGATCTGTTAAAAATTAAAATAGAATATTACAGAAAAGTATGTTTGAGAAACATTAATATATGTTCTCTTGGGGGATCTCTTCAGGACAATAAAATCCTGTAACAACGAAACATGGTTAACTTTTCATAGACTCGGTTCTTATGGACTAAATTGTGTCCCTAAGTCGCAGCTTGACTACATTTGGAGACAGAGCCTTTAAGGAGGTGATTAAGGTGAAGTGAGGTCACAGGGTGGGGCCCTAATCCAATAGGACTGGTGTCCTAGGAGAAGAACAGATACTGAGAAACCCATCTACAAAGTGGGAATAGCGGCTTCACTAGAAACCACCCTGACCTCACTGTGATCTGGGACCGCCAGCCTCCAGGACCATGAAGAAATAAACTTTCATTGTTTACATCACCCAGTCTGTGCTGCTCTCTTAGAGCTGCCTGAGCAGGCAAATATTCCAGTATTTCCCAAATTTACCTGAACACAGAACACTCGGGTCCCAAAGCTCATGGTGACATCTCTGAATGAGCTCTGGAACTGTCGTCCGGGTCAGTTCGGAGAACTGGATTCCAGCTACCCACCACCTCGGCAGTGAACACTCGGGCCTTCGCTGTCTAGCAACAGGACAGCACTGTCCTCTCAACAGTCACTCTCTTCAGTGAGAAGACAATTAAGAAACATATCTATCAAAACTGTTTATTTTTTGTAACAATGCTTAAAAGGTTAACCTTATCTGAAAACCTCCATTATGTCACACCACTCATTAACAACAATGATATTTATTAGCACTTCCTCTTGACACTTAGTCACTGCACTGTACTAAGCATATCACAGGTATTAGCTCACAAGGTCTCCCAACAGCCCCTAGTGACAGGTACACACTTGACAAAGGGAACTGTGAAAAGGAAGAGTATGTGGACCAAGGCCACACAACTAGCAAGGGGCCAATCTAGAATCCAAATCCAGGTCTTCCTCTGAAGCCACTGCCCACAGGCACGCTCACTCCTCTTTGCATTGCCTTGTTTCCTTCTTGGGGAACTCATGTCAGACTGGTCACCACAACAACGGTCAGTATTTTGGTAAACAGTGACAGCCTTCAGCCATTAAAGGGGAAAGAGCAGAAGTGTATGTCAGGTAAGAATGAAAGTAAGTCATACTCACTTCACACCAGTCAGAATGGCCATCATAAATAAAGCAACAAACAAGTGTTGGAGAGGTTGTGGAGAAAAGGGGACCCTAGTGCACTATTGATGGGATTGCAGACTGGTACAACCACTATGGAAAATAGTATGGAATTTCCTCAGAAAACTAAAAATGGATCTGCCTTTTGACCCAGCAATTTCACTGCTGGAAGTATATCCTAAGAACCCTGAAACACCAATCCAAAAGAACCTATGCACCCCAATGTTCATAGCAGCACAATTTACAATAGCCAAGTGCTGGAAGCAACTTAAGTGTCCATCAGTAAATGAGTGGATCAAAACACTATGGTACATTTACACAATGGAATATTATGCAGCAGAAAGAAAGAAGGAGCTCCTACTCTTTGCAACAGCACGTATGGAACTGGAAAGCATTATGCTAAGTGAAATAAGCCAGGCAGTAAAAGACAAATACCATATGATCTCACCTTTAATAGGAACCTAATCAACAAAACAAACAAACAAGCAAAATATAACCTAAGACACTGAAACAGAGAACAGGCTGACAGTGTTCAGAGGGGAGAGGGCAGGGAATTTCAGGGGAATTTCAGAGGAAAAGGGGAAGGGTATACAGGCACATGGACAAAAACTAGGGGGGGTGGACATGGGAGGGAGGTGGGGAGAGATGGGTGAGTGGGCTGGGATGGGAGTAAAAGGCAGAAAACTGTACTTAAACAATGATTAAAATAAAATAAAAAAAAGAAAGAAAGTCGTATCAAATTGTGCCACCGGTACAATACTCATTAATAAGCACACACACAAAGATAGTCTTACAATCTGTCCCTGAAAGCTGAGTGACATCCCTTTTCTCTGTCTGCTGGCTTGCCAGCAAACACTGCCTGAGAGGCTAACTCACAGGCAGGCAGGAGGAAACTCTAGCAGCAGAATCAGCTAGGCTCCTGGTGGAAACAGGCTGCAGTATTCTGCGGGACACATGGCCCCGCCCAACAGAGCTTGGGTGAAAGCTATTGGGCTTATCAGGTTCTTATTTTCATTCTTGCAGGGGTGATGGAAACTGAAAAATTGTTTTTTAGTCAGCATCATGTATGTGTGTGTGTGTATAGAGAGAGTTAGAAAATGTGTGTGTGTGTGTGTGTGTGTGTGTGTGTGTGTGTGTGTGTGTTCATGCTGCCATTCTGGCTAATTAGCAAACCTTTTGCAGTAGATTTCAATAATAATATATGAAGATGCTATATAGCTAGCTCTAAAGTAAGGATTCCTCAGTTGAGTGATTCAAATGCTAATAACTGTTTGTTTTTATCTCAAGGTTGTCCAAATAGAATGAACAGGATGTGTATAGATAGAAAGATTTATTTTAAGGAATTGGTTCACATGAATGTGGAGGCTTGGCAAGTTCATGATCTGATGGGATAGGCTGGAGACTCAGGAAGGAGTAGAGTTCAAGTCCAAAGGCCGTCTACTGGGAAACCAGGACAAGCAGACGTTGCAGATCAGGCCAGAAGGCAGACCAGACTGCTGGCTGAATTCTTGCTTACTTGGAAGAGGTCAATCTTGGTTCTATTCTCTTAAGAAGAACCTCTTCTTAGAGGTTCTATT
Organism: Phyllostomus discolor; assembly: GCF_004126475.2. Classification (NCBI taxonomy): domain Eukaryota; kingdom Metazoa; phylum Chordata; class Mammalia; order Chiroptera; family Phyllostomidae; genus Phyllostomus; species Phyllostomus discolor. Next base: position 45,429,797 of record NC_040905.2, read on the forward strand.
AAGGCTTTCAACTAATTAGATGAGGTCTACTCACATCATGGAAGGTAATCTACTTTATTAAAAAATCTACCTATTTAAATGTCAGTCTCATTCCAAAAAAAAAAAAATCCTTCACAGAAATATCCAGAATGCTTGACACATAAAATTAACCATTATACTACCCCAATGATATCTACCCATATATTACATTGTTTACACTTACGTATTTAAAATAAACATTTATACTGTACTCCTGAGAGTAGCATAAGCTTCTATAAGAAATACCCACCCCCTAAAATTTTGGGCCTTAAAAGAATAACATTATTTTCTCTCAAGTAATGAACAGACCAGGGTGAGGGGCTCCAGGTCAGCTACTGTCTTCAGTACCAGCTCCCAAGGCTACTTTGGCCACTGAAGATCACAGATCTGGGAAGGACCCTGGTGTACAGAGGTTCTATTGACCTGGCTGGGAAGTGGCCCATGTCACCAGATGAGAAACTGGATAATGCTACCCGCCTGTGTGCCCAGGAAGAACAACGGGATGGTGTTCCATCACCGCCACACATGCGGCGTAGGAACTGATGGTACCAGCAAGTAGAAGTCCCATCAATATTTAAACTCATTAGCATGCTCCCCCTTTTTTTTCTTCAGAGCACTTACCTCTCTTGAAATTATCTTGTTCATTTGCCAGTTTACTTATCTGGTTTGCAGCAAGTCTGAGGAGGCATGCTGGGGGTTCCCACCACTGGGTGAGCCTGCAGTGTTCATCCTGGCCCCCCGCCTAACTGGGACTTTGGGCAAATTGTTACACCTTTGCAGCCTCTGCTTTCTCGTGTAAAGATGGGGATAATACTATATTGAATAGTCTAGTGGCCTACCCAGATAGCCCCATTCAGCACTAATGAATCTATCCCCAGCTACTAGGAGTATTGACAGCCAATAGCTCTCCACTACTCAGAGACGGATGGCCTTTCCCCCTCCTGGGGGCATCTGACATCCACTGACCACTGAGGGGCATAAGGAGATTTAAAACCCTGGTCCCCTTGTATCAAGGTTGGGACAGCTCTAAAGGGCCTTCCCAGCCCCCAGGTCTCTGCAGTGATTTGCTGCAGCCACATGGCAGTGCCACACCTCCCTCTGCCTCTGTCCCTCCTTCCTGCTGCCTGCCCCCCCCACCCCTTTTGATGTGTTGATCTAAAACACTTCCTGCACACACACACTCCTCCATCTCAGACTCTGATTCCCGGAGAACCCTAAGGCAATATCTCACAGGCTTGTGGGGATTAAAACAGATAAGCCTGGGAAAGCCCTCAGAATGGAGACTGGCACCTAGTAAGCAATTCAATGAGCATTTGTCAAGTTGAATGGTGTGTTGTCTGTGCTGTAAATAAAAACGAAACCTTTTATGTTGCCCTAATTTTGGATCAGTTATGTTATTCTTCAGATCAGCATGACACTTATTGAGATGAGAGAGATGGGCGATTTTATCATCCTGTATCTTTCTGGGAAACCTGAGAGCTTTTGGATTTCTCACATTTCCTTCTCAATTCTGATTCTCCCTGCAGGTTTAGCTGGTACAAAATCTCTTACATCTCTGCCACATCACCAGCACGGATGGGACTGACACAAATACCTGGGATATTTCCTTGTCCCGCCTTTAAGGCCATTTGCATCACCCATCAAGCTGGCTTCTTCCTTAGAGCACTACCTTTACCTTCCAGTCTATTCACCTTGCTTTTATGTCTCACGAGAGTGTTCCATATCCTAAATGTGAAGAAGACAATAAATTCAGTGTCTAAACTCCACTGATAATTTTTTAATAATTTATTCCTCAGACCACTTTCAAAAAGCAACATTTAAAAAACAATCCAAAACAGGTCACTTGTCAGCTCCCAGTTGCGGAGGGCACTGTTGCATAGGCCTTTGCATTCATTTCCCTCCCATGCAAATATCGTACAGATCCCAAGGAAAGAGCACAATTACCAGCCTCAACCAGATCAATCTCCTCAAATTGAATGTCAGAGGAACACCCTGGGAAGCCATCATTACAGGTAGCCCACTCGTCACCCCTTTCAGATGGACTCCATCAGTTCCCAGAGGACAGGAACCTTCTCAAAGACGCACATTCACATAAAGTGGAGTGGAAAATAATTGTGTGTCTCCACAAGAAAAATGACCAAGGACAGCCTCCTACTTTTTGTGGGTTGCTCATAACTCTGCTTTTAAAATTACATCTGTAGGGAGGACACATGGAAAGGCACCCCTATTCATCACAAGCACTGTTCAAACCACTCGCAAGTGCCTTCAGCTTTTCCGTCTTATAAGTGCACTTTCCTTAACTTTAGTAGACTCTGCCCCTCAAAACAAAATGTATCACATGAAAAACTTTCATCCTAAACAGGTTTCTCAGAACACTTCCCCTCTGAGAGTCTTAAGTAGAGATTGTACATCAAATGGTTTTATAAAAGACCCTGAATAAAAGCTGTTATCTACATGTAACATTCACTTGCACCATATCTCATGATCTATTGACATAAAGCAGTTGATTGGTCAATATCACTGGCCAAAGACAGAGACAGAGGCCAGTTCCAGCCATCTGGAAATCTATTATCACTGGGCTAATGCATAAGCCTTTCACCTCTACAGATCTGGTTTCAGCTTCATCAGTTAAAAGTGAGTTGGGTGGTCTTGTCTTACCCACATTAAAGACCCATTATGCAGTTCAGCCTCATAAAATACTATTGGTCATGGACATCCATTTAGTATAAGTCAACCTTGGGGAAAAGTCCAGTTTCCTGGATATGCCCCTGTCTCTGATCACTTATTCCCTGCTCGAGCTTGACCCTGGGCAAAATTATGCAGTAGGCCATCAGTATGGGGTTACTCTCAGTCTATTAGTCAATAATGGAAATGGAAATAGACTGAGGGATGGAGCAAGAGACAAAAGACCTAGCCTTGAGCAAGTAAGTCACTGACTCTGTGGCTCAGTACCTTCGTTTGTACAATGAGACTAACAACCACCCCTATCCCTTGAGTGTTCTTGGAAGGCTCAAGAGGACTCCAGGCGGCTATGGAAGCCGTTAATCATCTGTACACGATAAAATGACAACTATCCCTTTGTGCCCTCCTTTTTACTTCCTACATTTTCCAAATGCCCCTCCTCATTTGCAGAGGCCCAGTGCCCTCTGATCACCCCTGCTCTTACTGAAGGCCAGGCTGTTATGAATCCTACACTACAGGCCTTTGCTGCCTGCTGTATCCCGGTAATATTTCCCTATTAATTTCCCCTTCCCACAAAAATGAGGTCTCTGCTAGGAGCCAACTAGTCCAGCTGAGAACCTGCTAACCTCTGTGCCAGCAGAGAAAGTGCTGTCCTGCCAAGCACTTATTAGAGACCCCAAATTTTCCAAAGCAGTTTCAATATTAGCACAGGTTGACTAGGGACTCACAGAAATGAAGGTACAACTTTTGTCAATTTTCAAACCAAGAAAAGGGCACAATGACTTAACACCCCTCTGGGTCCGTGCCAAGGAAACCCAGGCCCAGCCAGTCCTGTAGGAAATGAAAGATGGCTACCACACATCCACATCCCAAACTCCTGTGACTTCTCTACATCCCCAAAACACAGGAAACTCTAGACAATGTGTCTCACCTGTGATTGTAAATGATTGGCCTCTGCTCGGGACTTTCTACCATTGCCAAATGGACTGTTATTCCCTTTACTCCTCTCATATTACCTCAGATACATCAAGTGGTTAAATTGGGACCAAAGACTCTTTTAAGCTAGCTCAAAATGACCCACTTGTGGCTTCCTGATAAGCCCAATTTTTTAAAAACCCAAAGAGATTTCTCCATATGTCTGTCCAAGCCTCTGAGTCACTTTTCTTCAGCCACAGTTTGGTTTATTCTCAGGAAATTCTAGCTAGGATTAATATGATCCTGAACCGAACTGTTAGAGAGATAACCAGACTGCCCCCAAATCATGCCAAGGTGATTACTCATCTCACTAAATGAAAAGTTTTCATGCAAGGCCCTGCATGAAATGTCCCAGCTACTGCACCCCCCTTCCCCACCCCTCCCTCCCAGGAAGAACCATGCAACCAAGGTCAGCCAATGGGGCAAAGCTCTTGGGACAAAAGTACAAAATTCCCCAACCTCAGCCCTACCCACCCCCCAAATATATCCACTCCTAATCCATATTTTACAAACGAGATCATTTCTCAGAAGATTTAAGGAAAGAAATCACAAGGAGCAACCCAAGTGTCTTAGGCCTGGTGAGGAAGAAGATGATGGGTTCAGACGCAGGGCTGGGGAGGGGTCCGTGCAGCGACCGAGGAAAGAACAGAGCAGGTGTCAGGGCTGCTCACACATATGAGGACCTGCAGGCTTGTTTAGCAGCAGGTGCAGCCCCCACCCTCAATCTTCCTTAGTCAAGGGTTTTGGGGGGTGTTCACTTATTTTTATATGAGTTAACATATAATATTATATTAGTTTCAGGTATATGACATAGTGATTACACATTTATAGACAGACCTACCAAGTGAGCATCACATAAGACTAGTACCCCCTGGCACCATATGTAGTTATTACAATATTATTGACCATGTTCCCTGTGCTGTCCTTTACATCCTGTGATAATTTTGTAACTGGCATTTTGTACTTCTTAATCCAGCTGAAGGCTTTACTGAGCATTAATAAAACAAAGTAACGGGGATCCTGTTAAAAATTTACATGATCATGTCTCCAGCACCCCAGAAATGGATCCATAGATTTGGATTTGGGGCTTTGCATTTTTAACAGGTACTACAGGTTTTTCTGAAGCAGGTGGTCAGAGAAGCTCACCTTAAGGTTTTCTGGCCATTGTGGCAATTCCACTGCTGAGATTATACCCTAAGAACCCTGAAACACCAATTCAAAAGAACTTATGCACCCCAATGTTCACAGCAGCACAATTTATAATAGCCAAGTGCTGGAAGCAACCTAAGGTGCCCATCAGTAAATGAGTGGATCAAAACCCTATGGTACATTTATACAATGGAACACTATGCAGCAGAAAGAAAAACAGAGCTCCTACTCTTCATGACAGCATGGATGGATCTGGAGAGCATTATGCTAAATGGAATAAGCCAGGTGGTGAAAGACAAATACCATATGATCTCACCTATAAGTTAGAATCTAATCAACAAAACAAACAAGCAAGCAAAATATAACCAGAGACATTGAAATAAAGAACAAAGAGACAGTGCCCAGAGGGGAGGGGGGAAGGGGTAATGGGGTGAAAAAGGGGAAGGATCATCAAGGAACATATATAAAGGACACATGGACAAAGCCAAATGGGATAGGATGGAGGATGGGAAGTGGGGATGAATGGGCCAGGAGGGAGTTGTAGGGGGAAATGGAGACAACTGTACTTGAACAACAATAAAAAAACCCCTAAAATCTAATATCCACAAAGGTATATTCCTGAAGCATGAATTTCCCCTTTAAAATCATCCCTTTTTCCTAAAGATAGCCAAAGCAAGACTAATTTGTTTGCAAAATAAATCTAATTTCAATAAATTCAGTTTATTTGTAGTCTAGCCATTCACCTCATTACATAAAGCAAAACATGCTATGAGTGTCTTTGAAGTAAAGATGCTAAACTTCATGGATGGGACTCCCACCTGCAGGCGTGATCCCAGGAGAAGCGGTGCATGAAGATGCTCGAAGAGAAGGGTGTGACTTGAGACAACTCAGATGACGTGTGATAGCACACGCTATGTATGCATAAAAGCATTTGTCACGGTGCTTAATCATTAGTTTCAGAGGGTTTTAAAAATGTATTCTTTGATCCCTGATTGCTTAAAAATTTGGACGTAGGGGGAAAAGTCTAAAGCAATGCCCATAAGTAATAGCAATAAACAGCTATAAAGAATGACTTAGCTGGTCTCAGAGTGGGTGGATATAGGCATTTCCACCAGCTTTACAGAAACTCCATTTCTGCATTTTCATTTACCCCCCATAAGATATAAGCAGTGTTTACGCTGTGCTGTGTATTATACAAGAGGGGGTACTTAAAGCAGCCCATAATTCATTTAATATAAAATAATTATCTATGTTGTCCACTCTGTTCTGTGGACCCACTCAAAACAGAGTGCTTTGGAAATTACTTTTTTGGGCAACTCTGTTTTGAAAGCTATTTTTCAATACTCTGTAAAGGCATGTCTAGTATTCCAAAGAGGAAATCTTACATTTCTCTGAGTTCAGACCATTTGGACAAATATTGGATATTTTCAGTATGTTAAAAAATCTTTTCAAAAGATATAAGGAAAAGATAATAACCGGTCCCTGATAGCAAGCTGGTTGGGGAAATCTCCCTGCAGAGGAATATCTTGCTCTTCCGTTGTATCCTGGCAACTAAAGGTAGTGTAATCCAGAGTTACACCCATTTCCTGATTAAAAGCCTTTATAAATGTTCTGCTCAAGAACTCTCTCTGAAGCACAAATCACTACATCTGCCATTGAATCACATGCAATGTCAGGTTGAATTTTTTGGTTTTTAATGATTTCATTTTGGTCTCAAAAATAAAATTAAGGCAAGAAAGATAGCACAAGAAAGAGAAGTTGTCAGAAAAATGAGCACATTCCAAAAACCAAATAAGCTCTCTCCCAAAAACAGCATCACTTTCTTGGTTGTTTATCATATGCTAGAGTGATTTGCATATTGTTATTTCAGGTGGTACTTTCCATTGCATTTTCATTCTCTCAAGAGCCCATTGCTACCCGCTCACATTCTTGTTGCTATGGAAACCATGTGTACAAGGAGCAAAGGTAACAAGGCTTTAAACAAAAATATTAACAAAGGAATCATCTGGAAAAAAATGGCAATTGCTTTCTACTCAGCAAAATATATTGAGAAAAAAATACCAACTTTATAATCTGCTCAATAAATATCTAGCAATAAAGATACTTTAACCATCTTTGTTGAACTGATCATATTTTTAAAACCTAAGTAGCAATCACAAAGTATACATTACACAGCTTGAATTTTATTTACCCAAATTCTCAAGTCACAAAGCCTTTAGTTTGTCTTATATAAAAAGAGACTGTTTTAAAATTTGCCATGCTAAACTGGTAAACATTATTTTAGATTCCTCACACTCGTGGAGAAGTTTCTAAGGCTCAAGTTATCAAAAGCAGTAGTTAACTTAGAAGTCATTATACTCAGCTTTGAAACGTGTGTGTGACCTTAGAAAAGCATCTTAAACTAAATTTTTGTTCCCTTCCCTGGAAAATGAGGTGACATCACTTATGATCGAATAAAAAGTTTGGCACATGATAGGCATTTAATGAACACCACCT